>NC_077229.1:482538501-483174612 GCF_027887165.1 Monodelphis domestica
ACAGTGACAAACTCTATAGGATGAAATGCCAAGACATAAATATGTATACAGATGTATGTATGCATAAATATATATGTATACATATATATATATATATAACACAACTAGAGTTTTTTTAAAAAAAGAGGTTAACACTAAGAAATGAGAAAAGAAACAAAATGGGGTAAATTCATATGTCACAAAGAAGCACATGGTGGGAGGTGGTGAGAACATCAATACACTGGAAGGGTGAAGGGGTTGGAAATAGGAAATACTGAACTTTCACATGCATTGAAATTGACTCAAAGTAGGAAGAACAATTAAATACATTGGGGCAAAGAATTAATTTGTGCCCTATAGGGAAATAGAAGGGAAACAAATGAACTGGTGAGGAGGGAAACAATACAAAGGAGGGAGACAGAGGGTGGGGGGGTAGTTTTAAAAAGACTAAAGAAAATAAGAGGGAAATAAGAAGGGAGGGGAGTAGAAAGGGAAGCAAAATAAGGGTGAGAATTAGGGGGACTAATTAAAAACAAAACACTGGTATAGAAGGAAATAGTGAAAGAAGAAAGGGCAGGACTAGGAGTGGAAATCAAAATGCTGGAAAATACAAAGTTGCTAATCATAACTATGAATGTGAATGGAATGAACTCACCCATAAAATGCAAATGAATAGCAGAGTGGATTAGAAACCAAAACCCTACCAGATGCTATCTACAAGAAACACACATGAGGAAAGTAAACACACATAGGGTGAAAGTAAGAGGATGGAGACAAATCTATTGGGCATCAACTGAGAAAAAGGAGGCCGGAATTGCAATCATGATATCTGACAAAGCCAAAGTAAAAATAAATCTAGTCAAAAGAGATAGGGAAGGTAATTACATCCTGATAAAAGGCAGTATACACAATGAGGAAATATCAGCACTCAACATATATGCACCAAATGTCATAGCATCCAAATTTCTAAAGGAGAAACTAGTGGAGCTCAAGGATGAAATACATGGAAAAACTATACTAGCTGGAGACTTGAACCTTCCTCTCTCAGAACTAGATAAATCAAAACAAAAAATAAATAAGAAAGAAGTAAGGGAAGTGAATGAAATCTTATAAAAATTAGAATTAGTAGATATGTGGAGAAAAATACATAGGGACAAAAAGCAATACACCTTCTTTTCAGCAGCACATAGTACATTCACAAAGATTGACCATGAAATAGGGTATGAAAACATTGCAAACAAGTGCAAAAGAGCAGAAATAATAAATGCAGCCTTCTCAGATCACAATGCAATAAAAAGAATAATTAGTAAGGGTACATGGAGAGGCAAATCAAAAATTAATTGGAAATTAAGCAATATGATTCTCCAAAATTGGTTAAAGAACAAATCATAGAAAGACTTAATTTCATTGAAGAAAATTACGATGATGAGTCATCCTTTGAAAATCTATGGGTTGCAGCCAAAGCAGTACTCAGGGGGAAATTTATATCTTTGAGTTCATATATTAACAAACTAGGGAGAGCAGAGGTCAATGAATTGGGCATTCAAATTAAAAAACTAGAAAGTGATCAAATTAAAAATCCTCAGAGGAAGACTAAATTAGAGATCTTAAAAATCAAATGAAAAATTAATAAAATTGAAAGTCAAAGAACTATTGATTTAATAAATAAGACTAGAAGCTAGTACTTTGAAAAAACAAATAAAATAGACAAAGTACTGGTCAATCTCATTTAAAAAAAGGAAGGAAGAAAACCAAATTGACAGTATCCAAGATGAAAAGGGAGACCTCACCTCTTATGAAGAGGAAATTAAGTTAATCATTAAAATTATTATGCCAAATTATATGGCAACAAACATGACAATCTAGGTGATATGGATGAATATTTACAAAAATATAAATTGCCTAGACTAACAGAGGAAGAAATAGAATATCTAAACAACCCCATATCAGAAAAAGAAATTGAACAAACCATCAAAGAACTCCCTAAGAAAAAATACCCAGGTCCAGGTGAATTCACAAATAAATTCTATCAAACATTCAAAGAACAACTAATCCCAATATTATACAAACTATTTGATAAAATAAGCAAAGAAGGAGTTCAACCAAATTAATTTTATGACACAAATATGATACAGATCCCAAAGCCAGGCAGGTAAAAAACAGAGAAAGAAAACTATAGACTAATCTCCTGAATGAACATTGCAGCTCCCGGCCTGCGAGAGGCTGCAAGGGTGAGAAAGAGAGGATAGAGATAGAGTAGAAGTTTTGATCCCGCGAAGGGCGTGAACGAGCCGACTTTAGAGATGTGAATAACCGAGTCAGTAGACAAATATTATTTGTATGAGCCACAGCTAAGCTCCGACCACTGAGTGTAATTATTCAGGCTAAAACCACCTAATGATCTCAACTTAACACCATACTGGTCAGAGGATAATGCTAGCTCAGATGGAAAGGAGATCAGAAACTAAAGGAGGTAGATAATGCTAGGTAGCATTAGGAGAAAGAGAGGAAGTAAGGCAGGCCTGGCCTAAAGACCAGGCCTTAGTGAGAAAGATAGAGAAGAGAGAGAGAGACAGGGGAGAAGATGTTCCTTATCAAACCTGGGGATGCTCTTCAAGTGGGCGGAGCTTACTGGGGCTCGTTTATTTATAGTCTTGACAGCTCAATACATATTGAACAGTTATATGATACCTCAATACATATGGATGAGTTACCTGGGGTATTCCCATTGGATAATGCAACTTATGACAAGGTGAAGGTGGGGTTATTATCCCCGGGAGAGTGAGTCAAAGGAAAGCCAGGTTTCGCGCCTAAACTTCAGCCACGCTGGCAATAAAATTTATTGCCATGCACAGGATGGCCATGTGCTCACTCACATTCCTTGTCTCCCCATAATGTCTATGGGCTGGATTGCTACAAACATTGATGCAAAAATCTTAAATAGGATACTAGCAAAAAGACTCCAGCAAGTCATCATGATGGTTATTCACTATGACCAGGTAGGATTCATACCAGGAATCAAGTATGGTTCAATATTAGGAAAACTATCCACATAATTGACCATATTAATAAACAAGCTGACAAAAATCACGTGATTATCTCAATAGATGCAGAAAAAGCCTTTGACAAAATACAATACTCATTCCTATTGAAAACACTAGAAAGAATAGGAATAGAAGAACCTTTCATAAAAATAATAAACAGTATCTATCTGAAACCATCAGCAAACATCATCTGCAATGGGGATAAACTAGAAGCCTCCCCAATAAGATCAGGAGTGAAACAAGGATGCCCATTATCACCTCTATTATTTAACATTGTACTAGAAACACTCGCTGTAGCAATTAGAGAAGAAAAAGAAATTGAAAGTATTAAAATAGGCAATGAGGAGACCAAGTTATCGATCACTCTTTGCAGATGATGTGATGGTCTACTTAAGGAGTCCTAGAGAATCAAACAAAAAGTTTGTCGAAATTATCAACAACTTTAGCAAAGTTGCAGGATACAAAATAAACCCACATAACTCATCAGCATTTCTATATATCTCCAACACATCTCAGCAGCAAAAATTAGAAAGAGAAATTCCATTTAAAATCAACCCGAGACAATATAAAATACTTAGGAATCTATCTGCCAAGAAAAACCCAGGAACTTTATGATCACAAATACAAAACACTCTCCCCACAATACAACTAGATCTAAACAATTGGGAAAACATTGATTGCTCATAGGTAGGATGAGCTAACATAATAAAAATTATAATCCTACCCAAATTAATTTACTTATTTAGTGCCATACCCATTGAACTACCAAAAAACTTTTTTACTTAATTAGAACAAAATATAAGAAAGTTCATTTGGAAGAACAAAAGATCAAGGATATCCAGGGAAATCATGAAAAAAAAAATGTAAAGGAAGGTGGTCTTGCAGTACCAGATCTCAAAATATACTATTACACAGTGGTCATCAAAACAATATAGTACCGACTAAGAGACAGAAAGGAGGATCAGTGGAATAGACTTGGGGTAAGTGACCTCAACAAGACAGTCTATGATAAGCCCAAAGATCTCAGCTTTGGGGACCAAAATTCACTATTTGATAAAAACTTCTTGGAAAATTGGAAGACAGTATGGGAGAGATTAGTTTTGGAGCAACATCTCACACCCTACATCAAGATAAACTCAGAATGGGTGAATGACTTGAATATAAAGAAGGAAACTCTAAGTAAATTAGGGGAACACAGAATAGTATGCATGGCTGATCTCTGGGAAAGGAAAGACTTTAAAACCAAGCAAGAGTTAGAAAAATTCACCAAATGTAAAATAAATAATTTTGATTACATCAAACTAAAAAGTTTTCATTTAAAGAAAACCAATGCAACTAAAATTAGAAGAGAAGCAACAAATTGGGAAATAATCTTCATAACAAAAACCTCTGACAAAGGTCTAATTACTCAAATTTATAAAAAGCTAAATCAACTGTAGAAAAAAATCAAGCCATTCTCCAATTGATAAATGGACAAGGAACATGAATAGGCAATTTTCAGTTAAAGAAATCAAAACTGTTAATAAGCACATGGAAAAGTGTTCTAAATCTCTTATAATCAGAGAGATGCAAATCAAAACAACTCTGAGGTATCACCTCACACCTAGCAGATTGGCTAACATGACAGTAAAGGAAAGTAATGAATGCTGGAGGGGATGTGGCAAAGTTGGGACATTAATGCATTGCTGGTGGAATTGCGAATTGATTCAACTATTCTGGAGGGCAATTTGGAACTATACCCAAAGGGTGCTAAAAGACTGTCTGCCTTTTGAACCAGTCATAGCACTTCTGGGTTTGTACCCCAAAGAGATAATAAGGAGAAAGACATGTACAAAAATATTCATAGTTGCACTCTTTGTTGTGGCAAAAAGTTGGAAAATGAGGGGATGCCCTTCAATTGGGGAATGACTGAACAAATTGTGGTATATGTTGGTGATGGAATACTATTGTGCTCAAAGGTATAATAAAATGGAGGAATTCCATGGAAACAACCATGGAACAACCTCCAGGAATTGATTCAGAGTGAGAGGAGCAAAACCAGGAAAACATTGTTCACAGAGACTGATACACTATGGTACAATCGAATGTAATGGACTTCTCCATTAGTGGCAATGCAGTGATCCCGAACAACTCAGAGGCATCTATGAGAAAGAACACTGTCCACATGCAGAGGAAAAACTGTGGGAGTGGAAACACAGAAGAAAAACAAATCCTTGATTACATGGGTTGAGGAGGATATGACTGGGGATGGAGACTAAATTATCATTCTAGTGCAAATATCAACAATATGGAAATAGGTTCTGATCAAGGACACGTGTAATACTTGGTGAAATTGTGTGTCAGCTATGGGAAGTGTGGAGGGAGGGGAGGAAGGGAAAGAATATTATTCTTGTAACCAAGGAATAATATTCTAAATTGACTAAATAAAAATTTTAAAAGTAAATTAATTAAAATTAAAAAGATAAAATATCCATGACAACAACCATGAATTTTGCCTATGTAAACATACAAGTTACTCTGTCTATAATAAAGCAATATGAGTACAGGAAAGGAGCCAGGGTCACCATTTTTCACTTGTGAATATATTGTTTTCCTTGAGAGCACAGATCTTGGGCAAAAAAAAATCTGGTTCCGCTTCTCTCCTGTTGGAACACATCAATTATATTTTCAGCCTCCACTTCTGGCCGTTTTTACACAATAGATTTTTATTAGTTTACTAAGAGGTGCATACCTCTTAATCTTTTTAAATTACATACCTATAACCATTATCACCAACAAAAAGCATTTGAATTTACTAATGCATAAAAAAAATATGTGCTAAACCACAAACCACATTTTTTTACAATTGTTTAAATTTTTTTGTTTACAATTTTCTTTAAAATATCTAAATTACATATGTGTGCTAATATAAATGTCCTCTGCTCTTGAATTCCTTTCAACTTTGTTTTACTTTGATATTTTTTTCTCTGGATATTGTGGCTTTTATTTTTTAAAAAAGGATTCATAGTATGTATTATTCTTATTCTCTTTTCTTCTTTTTTATCTCTTCCTATATTTACCTTTTAAAAATATTTCTAATATTAGTCATTTCTAATAACAGTATAATCCATTACATTCAAATACCACAATTTATCCAGCCATCTCTCCCAATCATTGCAATGTGTTATTTCCAATTTTTATCATTATGACTAAATTTTACATTAATATTTTCATAATTATCTATCTTGAGGGCCCAATTCTAGTAATGGGATCCCTTGATTAATGAGCATGAACAACTTAACAGCCCATAATGAATATTTCCATCTTGTTTTCAAAAAAAAAATTCAAAGATACTCTAGCAATATAATATTTAGCCTCTTTCTCCATGTTCCTATCAGAATTTAAGGAGTACTCATCAAGAGGTGGGGGAGGGGGTGTCAGGTGAGAAGAAAAGGGAATCAAGAACTAGGAGGACACAGTTATGGGGATAAGAAAGGGATTTTGGAAAGATGGATAGAATAAAAATGAAAAGGTAGGGGGAAGAGAAAAAGGAGGGGCCTTTGGAAAATTGAGCCAATTTGTAGCTAAGAGGACAAGGGGAGAGGATAAAGAAGGATTTAAGGGACAGAATGTCAATTAGAGAGGTATTGGTCAAAGGAAATTGGACTTCTGAGGAAGGGTGTCAGAATGAAAAGTAGAGGGAGGGGGAATAGTGAGGAGGAATAGAATAGATGGCAATGCACAGCTAGTAGCTATGGGGCTCTTTAAGAGCAGAAGTCTTCTCAATAGCCCTCCATCACATTAAGAGGCCTATCATAAAAGAGAGAATTCAGTTGGTTCTGGGCTCCGGTCTTTCTGACTTCCTTGGGAGTCATTGCTGGATAATTCTCACAGACAGCGAAGATCTGTTGGTTATTTTGAGACAGTTACTTTGAGAGTTTGGAATACATCCAAATCTGATTCTGGAGAGGGAGGAAGAGCTGTCTGAAGGGCTCTTTCCATTCTCTCTGACTTGGGAATAGGCCTATGTCAGTGTCTCTCTGCCAAGAGATTCTGACAGTTTGATTACATAGATTATGGAGGCTAAAAAAAAGATTTTATTAATTAGAACAGTTTAGTTAGATAGAAATTATTATCTTTAGTTAATGAGAGGAAATAAGTTTAGGTCTGCCTTAGCAGACAAGAAGAAACTGCAAAGAAAGCAGTTAGATCTTGGGGTGGTGGTGGTGGTGGTATTTAGATAGTTTAGCATAGCTTTAGAATTGGAGACATAATATAAGATTAATAGATAGATAACATTCCTCATTCCTCTTCTCCTTCTGCCATAGCCTGGGACATGGCCAGTCTACTTTTCTTGGGCCTCCAGAGTCCCTTGTTTATTAGCAGTGAGCTCTTGCCCTCAGGGCCTGGTGCCCTCAGACTCAGAGATATCAAATCCTTTCATCCCAGCCAATGGGGATTTCCAGGTCCATGGAGATAACTCATGGAGCTTCTCCCAGGACCCTCGGCCTGAGGATTTTAGGAGAATCCTCTAGAATGCAATTAGACAAGGTCAGGTTGACTATCCTGCCCCAAGGGGTTACTTTGTTGATGCCACTCAGTTTGCTATTGTAGTGTTCCCAGGACTTGCAGCCATGGGACAGGTCATGGAAGTCAGAAAATGTCATCCCTAGTTTTCCCCTATTGTTCAGCTTCACTCTCTAATCCTGTCTGCTTTTGCTGTTTTTCTCTTTAATTTGGAGGAGTTATTGGAGGGAGGGACCTATTAAGAGGGAGACAAAGCTTCATGCCCTACTCCATATTTTCCCACAATGCATCTCTGTGTTTCTTAATCTTAAACTGAATCATAAAACCATCTTTCCCAGCCACATTCAAATGAATGTGGTTGTTGCTTTTGGTTTTTCTAACTCCTTTAGATTTTTTATCTGCAATGGTAAGTCCTGGGCCACAGCTTTACAAAAGAGGCATCAGAATTGTCTGAACCATGGAAATCTGCAGGTAGGTTATATTATATTCCACTCAGCCATGACATTCAGTCATAAGATACTTTCAGTTCTCTTTGATTTGTGAGGGAAATATGAAAGGAAAATGAAACCAAGGGATAAATACAAGATTTGGAAACTGAGGAGAGATAAAAAGAGAATTCAATAATAACCAGTATACATGGCCTTCATTCTGTGACATACTTTGTCCTAGGGTATATACAAGAAGGAGTAAAGTTCATCTTTCCCAGAAATTATCTGTAAAATACTTTTTGTTCAATGTAATTACATTTTAGACAAATACTTTCTTTTTTTAAATTCTTTCCCTTTAGAATATGATAAAATTATTATCATTTTCTCAGGTAAAATTTGAATTACTTCCATAAAAATCAATCAAAATATTGTATTGCCTGATGTAAACCTTAGTATAGCCTTTGAAGCTTCCTCGAACCCGCGAGAAGCCTCAAGATAGGAAGATAGAGGAAGGATAGAAGTTCTGGATGCCGCGAGGGGGATGGCGGAGTCAAGTTAGAGATATGAGGTGGCAGGAATGAGTCAGAAATCCAGGCCTTATTAATTATCAAGGAGCCACAGCAAAAACTCGGATCAGTGGACTACTCAGAAGGCTTATACCCGTCCAAAGATCCAAATTTAATACCACACAGGTAGGAAACATGATAGAGAAAAGAAAGTGCCTGGCCGAAGGCCAGGTCCCAGGTGGGAGAAGTAGATCAGGAAAGGAATCAAAGATGGAGCTCGGCCAGAGGCCAAGCTCCAGCAAGGACAGGCATCAGTGAGAGCTGAGATCCAAGTGAAAGAGAGAGAGAAGAGAAGGCAGAGCTTGCTGTGCCCTGTATTTAATCTCTTTGATATGCAAATATACACAATACATAGGGATGATTATCATTGGTTAATGACAAGGTATAGATGTGGTTTCTCTTAGCCAGGTGAGCACAAAGAAACCTGTTTTCCCGCCTAACCTGTGGGAAGCTGGGGTCAAGGGTCAGAGGCTTTCCCAGCCATGCGCAAGACTGAGCATGCTCTCTTCTAAGCCACTCTGTACATACTGTTTCCCTTGCCCATAGCTAGGGGTGGACTGCTACAGCTTTTTAAATTTGGGGGAAATTACTTGGTACAAGTTAAGATAAACCCTAGTTTACCTGTCAGAATCAAATGAAAACTATAAATATTAAGAGATGATTTATAATCTATATCCCTGCTAAAAACTTTGTAGCACAACTAAAAGCTAACATAAGCTATATCAAAACAATCCTACACTCCCTCTTTTCATCCCTCTTATTTTTTCACTTTCATCCACTTATTTGTTCTATATTGTTCTAATATATATATATATTCTATATATATAATGTTCTATATTCTGTTGGTGATTTAAACTCCTCCCCAAAATAAGAACACAAAATTGCTTTTAAATGCAAAATGTCAGCAGCCTTCCACAGAATAGGAAATTAAATCCTATAAATGACCATACAAATGATGATGAAGCTGGATCTCCATTTCCAACTTGTCATCATTCAAAATGAGATTATTCTTTAGCAGCTGTTTTACATTATTATGGAGTTCTGAAACTCATCCCTCCAATTAAAGCATAGAACATATCAATGATTGAAATATCTTTCACCCCTAAACAAATTACTTTACATTGTCCAGTCAAAATTGTCAAACATGAATGATGAGAAGCTGATTGTATTTGGCATATTGCACATGCTTGGAATGAAGTATGATCTGGGACAGGGGAAAATGAGCATTAGTGTTTCCAAATAGAACAAACTTTCTGTGTGGTGACTGGGTAAGTATAGAACTCCTTCAAGGTTTGTTCTCTCTCAGCAAATGGTGGTTCTTTAAACCATGAACAAAGACGAGTTGAGATTGTTTTATAGCATGTATACTTCCATAAATCTCTCCTTTCAATCCAGAACTGACATTACTGTCTAGCTCTAAACAGAGTTGATTTTAGGTGACTTTAAATGACATTACAAATCACCCATTAAGAAGCGTTAGTTGAAAATTTACTTTGTTCTCCAAAGTGTCTAATTGTGTCTGGAATTTCTTATGTATATGAGGTAGGGAGAGTCCTAATAATGCAGATGTGCTAGAATGAAAGAAATGTCAGGGTCTCCAGATTATATATACATACGTATATGTGTATAAACATATTAATATACATATATATGTGTTATACATATAAAATGTATAAATAATATGTATATAATGGGTATGTGTATATACATATGTATATAAATTTTGCTTTCATTTTCCCACCAATGGCTTTAGTATCTGTGGGGTAAAGTGGGCACACTCCTAAAGAAACCTGTCAGGAAAGCGTACAAGTGAAATAAATCTATTTGTTCAAGTCACTACACAAACTATAAAGTTTAGTGCCCTCTTTCTAATTAAAAAATTATCTATAACATTTTTTTGATAATCATACTTTTTGTATTGAAAAAATGTTCCCACTTCTAAGCCGAATTGATCCATATTAGGTTTGATTAATAATCTTACTCTATACATTACGAGTATCTCTGACAAACTAGATGATTTCAATAGATGATTTTTTTGATTTTCTGTTTCCAAGCTGTTCTTCTGCTCATTTGGACCTATTTTTCAATAGCAATTTTAGTATCCATCATTTCTAGTTTCAGGTTTATTGATGCCTTCAGCTAAATTTGATAAAAGTCTCTCCTATTCAGTTACTTTGGAGGATTATTTTTCTCTTCCATTTCTTAGAAACAAAATGTGACAGTGGAGAGAAATTTCTTCTGTCTTCTGATCCTCTTCCTCTCCTGCCCTGCTCATTTCCTTCTCTCCTTCTCTTCTTCTAGCTTCCCCTTGTACAATAGTCACCATAATTTTCTCATTGTTAACCCAAACCTCCAATTATTCCCAAGAAAAACCTGAAGCAAATTCCTTATTCCTTTTTAAGCAATTTATAAAATACCCCAATTTATCGCTATGATCAATAATAAGGAAGTTTCCCATTGGTATCATACAGGCTTTTAGTATCAAATTATATATAATTTTGAGCCCTGAGAGATAATGACTGGGTCAGGGAAATCCCTCCTATCACCCTTTGTACTTCTCACTGCAGAAATGGAGGGTATGTTTTGAGACTATCCCTACTAATAATAACTCTTCTCCTCCGTTTGTAAGGAGCAATAACATTTGTTAAAGCTATCTCTGTGTAAGCTGCCACTTTTCATCTGAATTTCTTTCCATTACAATCTGGTGGCAAAAGTAAGGATGAAAGTGTATTTCAACAGATAGCTTTTTGAAGAAAGATAATAAGAGGAGAGGAAAGGAAAGGTCCTTGAGGATGGGAATATTTCCCATGGAGTTTAGAAGCCAGATACCTGTGAGATTTTTGGTTATAAAGGTATTCAGTGGCCAAGGACTCACACCTTCCAGGTTCTTGAGCAATGGGTCACTTAAGAAAAAGATATTAACCCCAAGGGAGTGAAAGATTTTATTCCTTAAATGCTTTTACAATAGAAACTCACATCTAGGAAAGATAAGAAATGGCAAGGATAGACCAACAAATAGCATAAAAATGGTCATGATTTAATCCTTTTTCATCAGACTAGAGATTACCATATACAGTGATCCCATAGCTATTGTGGGAGTTATGTTCCAGAGACCCCCGCGATATGTGAAAATTCATGTAGTAGTGGAGTTCACTGCCAGAAGCCTTAGAAGGCACACAATGTTTGGGTGGCATAGGGTTTGAAATAAAGTCAAACTTCATAAAAACACAACACTGCAGAGCAACACTGTGTTCAGCAATCAGACATAGATGAGACAAGGACAGATGCTGAACATATAGGCATAGTGCAGGAGAGCAAACAAACTGATACTACAGTTACTGAACCAATCAGCACCCAGGATACAGAACACAGTGCTGTGGTTGGTTGCCTTTCATCCCATCAGCTAATAGTGTACCATGTACAATATCACACTAGCAAACTTGCGCAAGCAGTGGTGGCATATGGTATTGGGCTGCAAAATCCTGTCATATAGGGAAAACTCCACAATTCAGAATTAGATTTATTTTTAAAATGAAGCTGCAATAAGTGAACCATGATATAGCAAGGAATGACTGTGTATCTTGACAGCAGGAGATACCTATATGAAGTATAGGAGTAGCCACACCTATTGCTTATCCTGATATAAGGCTACCATCTCAGGCCTTGCAAATATCTGCCTTTACCTAGGTTGTCCTAACAATATTGCCAGTGACTGCAGAACTCCCTTTCCTCTATCCCAGACTCAATAATGAGCCCCAAATCGAGACATAAGATAGATTTTCCATGCCCCATACCACTTTAAGAAGCAAGCATTTTGGAAGGGATAATTGAAACAAGTCCCATGCTCCAATAATAATAGGCAACCTCTTTCTGATTGGATAAATTGTTTTACTTGAGCAGTCTTTCTTGGTCCAAACCCCAAAAGGGTAAACCTCCATTTTTTCAGATATTAGCAGAACATTTTCAGAGGGTGGAGGGAAGAGAGCCACCAATTACATGTAGTGGTATATAACCCAGTGATTATATCCCCACACTCACTTTTTTCCCAATCAAGTCACATATTTTGGGAGGGTGGATGATCTACTTCACAGGCGCTAGCAGTCAAGATAGAACTAATACCAATTTGAATGCATTGATGCCTGCTAGCTATTTCCTGATCATCTAGCTAGTAGAGGAATTATCCTTTACATTCATCCTCCCCAAGGTCCCTAGCTTCTCTAGGACAGCCAATTTATGACTCAGGAAACCTATTGGGACCATACAAATAATCCAAAAAGTGATTACAGAAGGAGGTGAGGCCCAGGTGAGACAGAGGAAGCAATATGGTAGAAATAAGAGGGTGATAATAAATGAGTCCCAGATGAAATAGTGGGCCAGGGGATTGGGAGAGTAGGGGGATATTGTGTATAGTCCACCTACAGGTTAGAAGGAGGGACATGAGCTGGTGAAGAGGAGAATCCTAGATTCTGGCCTGTACCCTTGTTTGTTAATTCTATGAGTAATACAGATACTGAATGCAAATCGTTTAAGATATTCTAACTATTCACCTTGTTCATATTAACCTGTTTGATATTCTTAGCCTTTGACCCGGGCCATCCTCTACAATATGGAAGCAGCAAAACCCAGGAAGTACAAGGAAAATGCTTTTCTCAGGCCTTTCTTTTATATGATTCCCCCCCCCCCCCTTGTACAATTACTCCTTACTGTGCCTGACTCAAGTAATAGCCATAATAGATAACTTTAGCAAAGAGAGATCTGATATTTGGTTCCAATGATTCAAGGCTTCCAATAGCAACCAAATCTTTAGTCTCTTGAGGAAATGGTGCAGTGTTGGTTCTCTCAGAGGTGAGGGAAGCCACAAGGTAGGAAGATAGAGACAGGATAGAAGTTTTGATACCACGAGGGAAGTGACGGAGTCCTAATAGAGATATGAGGTGGTCAGGATGAGTCTTTATTAATTATCAATGAGCCACAGCTAAGCTCTGATCAAAGGACCAATTCTGTAGGCTTTTCCAGTCCTGAGATCCATTCCACGCAGGTCAGAGAGGTGAATAGAGAAAGATTAAAGATGGAGCTTGGCCAGAGGCCAAGCTCCTGCAAGGACAGCCATCAGCTAGCCTGAAAGAGAAGGAGAGCAGAGAGCAGAGAGAGCGAAGGCGGAGCTTGCTGGGCTAGATATAGTTTTTGATATGCAAATATACACAGTACATAGGGATGATTCTCATTGGTTAATGACAAGGCATAGGTGTGGTTTCTCTTAACCAGGTGAGAACAAAGAAACCTGTTTTCCCGCCTAACCTGGGAGAAGCTGGGGTCAAGGGTCAGAGGCCTTCCCAGCCATGAGCACTACTGAGCATGCCCAAGACTGAGCAATCTGCACATACTGTGTTCCCCTTGCCCATAGCCAGGGAGTGGACTGCTACATCTCCCCCTTTTTGTTTTACACACAAATGAATAGTGTAATATCAAAATGTAGCAACATTACAGCATTAACAAATACAAACACTCTGGTGCATAATCATATTCTGATACAGAGATGAAAAACCCATCCTGATTGTATAACTTAGATATCCCAATCAAGAATGAACATCAGCATAAACTGATTCAGTGATCAATCTTAAAAATTCCCAAACTGATCTTTCTATCTGTCTGTCTGCATTTCAAGATCAATGCAACAGTCTTAGTAGATAAAAAAAATGTTAAGAAAATAATTTCCACGCTACTGATCCTGATCTAATGAGGTAGAATTCTAGGGTTCACATGACAGGTGCAATAACCAAACATGCCACCATTCACAGTCTGGACTATCAGAAGTTGTCAGCCTTTTCAACAGTTAGCAAAATACTATCCCTGGAGATGAAGGATAAGTCCTTCCTTTCTCTCGTCCTGATACTGCATCTTGGGGATCTTTCCGTGCTCACTGCCAGATGCCTGCCACATAGGAAACTGGTTGGTAGCTCGATGCCAGGACATCCAGCGACTGAGGGTGTCAGTACGCCATGTCTCTGCATTTCCCAACCTCAAACATCCATTTCACATGGAAAATGTAATCGTGGCTGAGGCTGTCTGGTCCATAATGAAAGATTCATTATGATTCCCCTTACATGCAATCAGACATCACTCTCCAGTATGGTCATCTGAAAATTAACAATTGCTGTCATGTTCTCATGTTCACCGACTGTTAAGTGACTGTAATTCTAGAAATCTTTGCACCTTCATAATTCTGGATCAGAGCATTAACAGTACTTTCCTTGTACTTAAAAATTCTGGCCTTAATTGTGCTACAGAAAAATCAAAGTTGAATAATTGAAAATGAATCAAAAGTGTTCTCTCAAATGAACATACTGATCTCTATGAGATTCAGTGTATAAGTCAATGGCTGAGGAATGGGAAGGAGAGGTCAGCCCAACCTATTCCTGGTAGCATAAACAGCCCAATTAGCCTAAGTACTGACTGTAAGGGCCAGAATATAAGGGGTTAAAAATAAATGTTTGGGTTGAATTTATCACAGTGTGGTCACCAGGAATTTAATTAATTCCAAATGATTTTTTAGAAATTCATTTATAAAATATAGAAAGAGTGAAAGTAAGAAAATCAGAGAGGATAGGGTAAGATATCTAACCTAACACACTAAGTATTTTGCTCTGACCCCAGGCTCAAATCAGGCAGGGCTTAGCCTTAGGGGCCTCAGCCTTAAGCCAAAGATTCAGGGATGAATAAAGCAAGAAGGGAGACCTCTCCTGAGGCTTCAGAAAGTCAGGAAAAAAAGTCAGTCTTTTTCATTTACCTACATGGTAGTTCAAAGGGAGAGATTTAAGAACAGTCTCACCAAGTCCAAGGTCTCATGTCCAGTAAGCAGATTCTTCATCAGCCTCCAACTTGAACTCAGAATGCTGAAGAATGAAGAACTGCCCCCAGGAAGTTGTAACTCCTTTTTAAAGACACTTCCTGTGCATCACTTCCTGTGTCTTCCTCCACTTTTATTTGTGCCAATTACAGCTAGAGCTTTGCTTAGGACTGCCCAGGAGGCAGTCAGTGGGTTCTGATTCATCACCCACATTTGCACATGTTGGTCACAGACCTCCCCCACTTAAGGATTAAGGGGTATGTGTACACATTTGGTGAGTAAATCTAAAAATGGGCATGGAAGAGTTAATTCCATCTTCACAGGCCAAGAGAGTAGAATTTTAGATACTATTATTAGGTACTTAAATGGTAAATAAAGAATTTTACAAATTCTACTGTACAAATGGCATGTCTAAAATTTTAGACAAAACCACATGCAAATGTTGATCCTTTCTTTACATCTTACTTCCCCCTCAGATGAATAGAAATCCAATGTCAAGACTTAAATGCTCTCTTGTGACCATGCTATGTGGTATTTCAATTTTTTTTTGTTTGTCCTTCCTTTTTGAAAAGGACCATTGGGTAATGTCTTGAGATGTGTATGAATTGAATTTAAGTGAGCCTTATTATCTCTTCCAGAGTCATCAAAGTTCAGTGTCTAGACCAAAGTCAGTATGATTGGAAATCACCTGGGATGTAATAGATGACCTTGGTGTCTTCAATGTCTGACTAAGCTTTAAGCACTCCATATTGCCCGCTTCATTAATTTTATGTTCATTGGAACAAATTGTTCTTATCTGTCCACTCCACTGGGGGAAGTCTTCACATGCTTAGGGAAGACATGTCTCTAATTCATTAATGAGTGTGAGGCCCATTTATTATGCTCAAACTGTTTTTGACTATCTGCCAAGATGGTTTATTGGGGTGTAGCCACTAAGCATGCCATAGCTTCTTGGAACCACAGGTGAAAGTTGAATGCCAGGTAGATACCAAAAGTAGATAAGCAATACTAAAAATGGATCAGCAAGCCTAATCCCAGAAGGAGCAAATTCTCCTTGGATACCCATAGACCCCAATTCCATTATACTGTATTTCTAAATTCAATCATTTTATAGACTTTGATTGTGTGAATCAGAAAAGAACTTCCTTGAAATAGTGGGTATGCCTCTCCCCAAACACCACCTTCAATGCAGACTCTCTAAACTAGCAAACACCCCCAAGGGACCTTTAATTTCTATGATGGCTTTGGCTCCTCAAATTGTCCCTGGTAAATAATGTACCATGAGGGCGTTTCACTATTCCTTGAGGATCTCCCAACTTTTATGGTGGGGTTGGCTGCCTGGGGAAAAGGGAAAGGTCAGTTTTCCCATCTATAAGGGGTTCTCTACTGTGGTTATGGGTGTCAGAAACAAATAATCAGGAACTACTCCTTAACACTAGCCCAGGGAGCCTTAGAGTTAGGAGTTCCCTAACCTGAATGATAATAGATAACATCCTTGACTATCTACTCCCTAGTCAGTCTGGCAAATAGCTATTATTTACTGCTATTATGGAGTTAATATCAGTGGGAATTTGAAGAAGCCATTAGGAAAATCAAGGAGTGAGGCACTGATCTCCCTGGGATGTTGCCAGATAATTGGGGGGGGGGGGATTTATTCTTATGGCTAAGATTTAGTTCCTATAGAGCCTGGATCCTAAGAATCCCTGGATAATTGCAACCTCTGACTTTCTACATGACAAATATAGTCATAATCCTAATTACAAGCTTCTGTGTGCTACAAAACATCCAGGATCCAGGATCAGTTTCTTATGTCCATCATTAACAATATACTTGCCATGAAGAGAGGCGCTTTTGCTATGGATGACAGAAGGCTTCTCAGCCTTCAAAGGGATGGATTGTGAACTGATGAAAACCAGTTTGACTGTCCCTCCCCCAACCCCTTCTTCAGTATCTTGCTGGCATGGTAGCATTCATGAATTAAATTCTCTACTTCTCTGCCTCTTATTCCTTACTCCTTTTTAGGCAATTTAGGATAAAAAAATACTTCACATTATTAGTCCTAAAAATAACAGTGGTCTCCCATTGGTATCATTTTGACTCTTTTCTTAAAATATATATGTTTGAGCCCTGAGGGACTTTAGTCTTCAATTAAAGCATGGAGACTCCACCCTGTGAGGAGCATGAAGACTTCACTAGAGGCATGAAGGCCCCACACACAGACTTCCCTCTTAGCAGTTATTCTTCTTTTCTTCTCCTGAGTAATAAAGTTTTTTTAAAACTGTTTAACTGTGTGGGATGCCACTTTTCAACTGAATTCTCCTTCATTACATATAAGAGTTGTAGCTTAAAAACACTATTACCCTTAGAACACATTTTGACACTCATTCTGACAAATATATATTGTGTCCATAGAAAGAATTTGTACTTAGAGCACTTTGGGGAAATACATGGGACCAAAATGACTCACAACACTGAAACTATAGGTTCTCGATGTCCTTACCCTCTTTTTTTTTTAACCCTTACCTTCCATCTTAGAATCAATACTGTGTATTGGTTCCAAAGCAGAAGAGTGGTAAGGCCTAGGCAGTGGGGAGTAAGTGACTTGCCCAGGGTCACACATATGGGAAGTGTCTGGACCCCAACCCCACCTAGAGTGCTAAGCCTCCAGCAACAGCGGGGAACCTCTGGAAAAGCAAAGGCTCTGGTTGGGAGGGAGTACCTTGCGGGCAGGGCTGTGCCAGGCTCAGAACTTTGCACACAGGTGGTGGGGAAGGAGCTGGAGAGGGAACTCAGAGCAGGTAGTCTGGTCACAGTGAGGGGAGATCCTATATATTGCTCCAGTCTTCCAGGAGGTTTTGGCCTCAGGGCATATCCAGTCAAACCCAGCTGGACTTAATCCCATCAAAAGTCTTCAGAGGTCAGGGAAGCTCAAGCTCCAACATTCCTCCACCATAGACTGATGGACTTTAATCCAATCAAAGCCTCCAGAGGACAGGGAAGCTCAAACTCCAACAACCTTTCCCCCCACAGACTGCACTGAGAGATCTCCTGTTCTCTATATATAATGCATGGATTTATTTACCCCTAGCATACCTCATATACATTATACTCATATTACTAAATACATAATGCTCATAATTATACTAACTACATTAATATCTATTAGTACTATAATTTATCTAATATATGGGTATTCTTAACCTAATATATATCATAATTTTACATAAGACATATTATGTAGATGGACATATACATTAATTCCATGGTCACAGAATTGACAAACCTTAATCTTATTAGCATATCATCACCATCAGGAATACCTCAATCCTCCCCTCATAAGAGATCATCATCCCTCCATCTAAAGGCTTTCAATCCTTCAGAGGAAACAATGAATTGTGATGTACCTAATTCCTTCCACTGGCTACTGGTTGTTGCTTCAGGATCATAAATCAAACTGCCATTAAATAAGTCATCACAATGTTACAATTACCAATCAGCCCATAACCAGCATAACTGATTCTAACTGGCATGGGGGTAGTTTTTTTTTTTTGGGGGGGGGGAAGCTAATAGATCCAACAGGCCTCAGACACCAATATAATCTCAGACCTAACATAAAGTGCTGTTCTTGGAGTTCACACATTGAATGAGAATATTATATGAATGATTATGACATGTTATATTATGAGAATTACTACATATTTGTATATGTAGCATTAATAAGTTATTCTTGTAAAGATTAAAATTTAGGGGAGATGGGGAGACTGAGGCATCTGAGGCACGTAGAAATTAGTTTCTCTCTGCAAGGAGTATTATATTTTTTAGAGGTTTATTAAAGGTTAAAGATTAAGAATATACAAGTAAGAAACATGTGTCTAGGCCAGAGGCCTAGACAAAATAACCTCACATCATGGAAGAGACGCCTCTGCTCCAAAACGCAAGTCCAAAAGACCCCCGAGCCTTCAAAAGCCTTTGCTTAAATATCTTCTCGATCTTGGCCCAGGTGAGATTACAAGGCATTCTGGGGTAGTGGAGCAAAGGCTCGTGGGGATTGTAGTCCTGTATTCGAGTCTATTTTTTACATTCCCCCCCTTTGATCATTTGCAAAAAAATTAATTTTTTTCCAAAGGATCATGAAAACATAATCAATTTAAAGATTACAATAATTGAGGATAAGAGAAAGAAAAGAATAAAACCAATAATTACTGGACGCATTGACAGAAAGCCAGTTAGGGGGCAGTCCCCTTTGGCATGAAAGTATGCATGCAAATAAATGTTCATTAACTACACCCAAAGTTCATTTTGTGCAGTTCGCGGTCTGGAGGCTTCTTCATGGTGTCTTCTCCAACAGTTCAGTTTCTGAATTCAGGGAAGTAGCATCTTCTTTACCTAAAATTCTTCTCAAAAGGAATTTAAACTTTGCAATTTAAATAATGATTTTTTTTTTACATTCCCCCGTGTTGTGGGTGATTGAAAGATTCAGAATCAGTTAGGGATGCATGGCTGAGGTATGAGGTATATGAATCAATTGGCAAGAGATATTAAAAAGACATCAGAAAATCCAAAAGAAAAGAAAAATTTCTGGATGAAAATATAGACTATGTATGTCTTATGTGTAAAAATTCTAAGTAAAGGAAAAATAAACCTATAACAGGTCCTTCAATCAGGGCCCAATCAAAATGATCTAAGTAATGATGCATTTACCCAATCAGTACCAGGACTACAGAAAGGTACCACACTATGAGAGGCAGAAAAGGAAGGGACCAGATTATAGAAGCCAAGTAGGAGCCAAGGTTTTGGGGATACTCGTCTTTGAGTATCTTCAGAGTGAGTGTAGATACAAGGAAAGCCTATGTCTTAACACATGTTAAACATAGTAACCTTGAGTCTTCACACTAGGTTCAAGACCTTTGTATTGGCTTAGAAGTGCATCAATCCATCCTAGATTGGCCTTTCTTTGGCCTTTGTCAATGCGCCCAGCAAAACATTGGTTTGCTGTCTTTCTCTATCCTCTATTTCCCCATATTTACAACTATTATAATTTTCCTCTTAGTGGGTAAAAAAATTTTTGTATACAGTTATAGTTAGAAATTTTTGAGGTGCAGTATGCTTATGTTTAGTGATCAATTGGGGAGACTAGTCTCCCAATCATCATCAGGGGGGATTGTGAATTTTAAAAGTCTCCATCTTGGTCTAGCACCCAAAAAATTGTGCACACCCACACTACACGGGCATGTGCTAGTCAATGACAAATCAGAAATAACTAACTGCCCACCTGGGCTGTCCTAAGCCAAGCTAGAGCCAACCATTGGATTTGTGAGACACAGGAAGTGAGGTAGGGAACAGCCTCTGGAATTCGCTCACTTCCTGTGGAGAGAGCGAAACGGGAGTTGGTGTTAGGAGCTTGGACAGAGAGGATGCCCACAGACAGCTTTCCTTCAGATCGGTCATGTGAGTTAAGGACTGATTCTTTCCACCTGGGCCTTTGGGCCTAAACTCCCTCTGCCTTGGTCAGAGGTTGAGTAGCCCCTTTCCCTTTTCCCTTCTCTCCTTCTCTCCCTATCCTTTTCCCTATTCCCAGTGTGATTAAACCTCCATAAACTCCATTCTGACTTGAGTGTTTCATTTTAGGAATTTCATAAGTAAATTCCTTGGCGGCCATTGTTTAATATTACATAAATCCAGTAGCCACACTTTAACCATTACAATATTATAACCTCTCCCAGAAAACCCACAATTTCTACCATTACATTCTTTAATTAATGATCTAAAGACATATTTTATATATTCCACCCAGTTGGAAAGAGAACACACATGAATTTATAATAATTTATAGTAAGTTGTAATTTTTATAATAATTTATTAGTAAATATAAATTTAACGTATATATTCACTAACCCCCTACTCCTTTAACAAAAAATTATAACTTTGTTTCTGTCAAACCCCAAAACCAAAAGACATAATTTTAAGCACAAACATAGGGGCAAGGGTAAAAAAATGATGTAAATAGTATAAATAGTATATAGTGACATAAAAATAAAATAGTTATGTAAATAGTGCACAAAATTTATAAAAACTATAATGTCTATAGATTTAGTTATTTATTTTTAGTTTTTTAAATAATAAATTTACTTAATACTGACACAGTACATAATTTGACATTACAATTTATGCACGGCAATGAATTTTATTATTTTGACCAGTTAATATAGCTTATTTAAAGCAAAGCACTGAAAATGCTTAGATGGTCCATAATGTAGTCCAATAAACAAAAGGTTTGGTCCTAGCCTTACAGTTAATTTTAATTAGACCTACACAAGCAAGTTTCTTCTATCCAGTGAGAATGCCCTTAAAACTGTAAATACAAGATAAGAGGAGTCAGTATCAGGCATACTAGTAGTAGCCCACTATATCTTGCTCAACCACACCCCTACAGGATACAGCTATGACTAACATTAAGCTATAAACAGAAAATTTGATTAAATAATAGATTAATAGCAAAGAAATAAAAAATTAGTATTATTTTTTCATTATTTTAGTATGGACTCTAACCATAACTTACGGCACAAAAAAACCATTGTATTTCAACTACAAAAATCTAATGACTAACCTACAAAAAACCCATCCATTGTCATTCACAGCTGATCACCATTACAATATTGGTGTCACTGTATATAATGTTCTCCTGGTTTTGTTTATTTCACTTTGCATCAGTTCATGTAAGTCTTTCCAGATTTTTCTGAAAGCATCCTGTTTGTCATTTCTTATAATAGTATGGGGTGCTCAGGGAGGAGTAGTATCTCTGGTATGGAGGGCTTGTTGTGCCCTCCTAGGGCAGCTCTCCAGCCTCTGACCCTCACTTGACACCCAGCTCTCACTTGTGGCTCCTAGTAGCTGCTAGCATGTGGCAGTGGCCACACCCCGGACAACGGCTTCGACAGGCCGGCTAAACCTTGTGAGGGTAGCTATCAGGTCGTAGACCCCTGGTGAACTAAGGCTTTGTTCACCCAGCATGTGAAGACTGCTTTGGCTGAACAGATGGAAGAAACCAATATGAAGGTTCAACGGCTGAGAGGGCGATGCAGCAAAGCACTGTGGAGTGCTTAGGGCATGTTGGAGCGCAAAAGACAACACAGTCATCCAATGCAGCTGAGGAAGTCTCCAGGTGTAACAATTTTTCATGCCAATGGACCCAGGCTTCCAATGCCAAGAGAATGGGACTGTCTCTGTGCATCGACTTTTCCACTTAAATCTCCTTCACACACAAGTGTTTTTGTGCACACCCATCTATATCACAGATGAAAGCCCACAAAGACAATCGTCATCCTCGGTTACCGAGAGACTACTACTACTACTACTACTACTACTACTACTACTACTACTACTACTACTACTACTACTACTACTACTACTACTATTACATCACAGGCATATACTACAATTTGTTCAGTCATTCCCCAAGGGTATCCCCTTGATTTCCTATTCATTGTCACCAAGAAAAGAACTTCAATGAATATTTTTGTACATATAGGTCCTTTTCCTTTCAGTTTTTAAAAAATTCTCTTTGGAATACAAATCTAGTAGTGGTATTGCTGGGTGAAAGGGTATACATGTTTTCAGGCATAGTTCTAAGTTGCTCTCCAGATGGATTAAAGCAGTCCACTACTCCGCCAACAGTACATCATTTCAATTCCCCCATATCCCTTGCAATATTTGTCATTTTCCTTTTCTGTCATATTAAACACTCTAAAAGATGTGAGGTGGTACCTCAGAGTTGTTTTAATTTGTAGTGCTTTAATCCATAGTGATTTAGAGCATTTTTATATGACTATATATAACTTTGACCATTTTATCTGAAAATTTCCTATTGATATTCTTTGACCATTTATCAAGTGGAGAATGACTTGCATTCTAATAAATTTGATTCAATTCTCTATATATTTGAGAAATGAGGCCTTTATCAGAGAATCTGAAAAAAATTACTAGCTGTCTATTTCCTTCTATCCTATTTTTCTTATTTATCCTCCTCTTTCTCTGGCTCTCTGTCTCTCTCTCTCTCTCTCTCTCTCTCCCTCTCTCTCTCTCTTTTTGTCTCTCTCTGTCTCTGTCTATCTCTCTGTCTCTCTGTCTCTGTCTCTCTCTGTCTCTGACTCTCTGTCTCTGTCTCTCTCTTTATCTCTCTCTCTCTCTCTCTCTCTCTCTCTCTCTCTCTCTCTCTCTCTCTCTCTCTCTCTCTCTCTCTCTCTCTCTCCATCTTATTCCTACCTACAGGTATTTTATTTTTGCTCATGAACACCACCTTCCCCAGTCTGATCCTTTCCATCAGCCCTCCCAGCCTTATCCTCTTCTTCTCCTACATTCCTAAAGGGTAAGATAGATTTCTATATCCAACTAAGTGTTTATTCTTTCTTTGAGCCAGTTCTAATGAGAGTAAGGTTCAGGTGTGCCTCCCACCCACCCCCACTTCCTCATTTTACCTCCCATTGTAAAAGTTCTTTCATATCTCTTTTATTTGAAACAATTTATTCCATTCTACTTGTTCCTTCCCACTTCTCCGAATACATATATATTATATATACATTTACACATACACTTCTATATGCACTTATATGAATTTTTACATTTTTAAATAAAATAAAATGTCACCTTAAAATGTCAAAATCATTCTTAGCTCATGGACTGTTCAAAAACAGGTGGTGAGCCAGATTTGTCTTGTAGGCTGTAGTTTGCAGATTCCTATTCTAGATCTTTATTTTTTCTAAATGAATTTTGTTATTTTATCAAGTTCTATAAAATATCCCTTTTATACTTTAAGCGGTATAGTTCTTAATACACTTTAAAGAAAACTGGCCTAACTTGAATGGGAGCAAGAGTTTGAATTTGATTAATTACCACAGCAGGTAATAATACCTAAACCAGATTATTTGCTTATTGTCAGCAGCCTTGGTCAAAAATTCATAGGGAGAAAGTAAGTAGATAATATTGTGTTGCAAATATCATTATGAACTGAGAGACAAGTTTCAAAATTGATGGACCAAGTCTTTCCAGACTTTTTCATAATATAAAGGTAGGGCAAGAGGAAGTGGTTTTTCTAGACATGGGAGGCAAGAGACCAGCCTTGTGATTGCTCATCATCAATCATAGATTGAGAATATGATAGACCACCTCCTTCCTCATTAGATATCTGCCAAGTAGAGATATTCTGGGATGTCTAGAAGAGGGCTGAATAATTAACTTTCAAAATTATTCTTCATGATCCATACATCAAAATTGATTTTCTTACCTGGAAGCCAGTCTCTTGGAATTTTTAATTGTGACATCTGTATTTTTTAGAAACTTATTTAGGGGCACCAAGAGATTCATTTGACTATGCAAACCTAGTAAATATCAGAGGTGGGTCAAACATTTAGCTTTTGTGATGTGTCTCTCTAAAGGATGTTGATATTAACCTTATGGTCACTTTGTGAACTCAATGGAGATTGTTGAGGATAGAAATGATAAGCTGGAAGGAAATCTGTCAACCCTGAAGGCTGAAGGCAACAAAGAGGTGGGGAGGGAAACAAATAAGCATTTATATAATGCTTACTTTGTGCCAGGCACTATGCTAAGTGCCTTACTAATATTATCTCATTTGATCCTCACAACAACCTTGGGGGGTGGGGTAGATGTATAGATGTATAGGGGGTAGATTAATATCTTCATTTCAGAGTTGAGGAAACTGAGAAAAACAAAGATTAAGTGACTTGTTCAGGGTCACACAACTTTTGTTGTCTGAGACTGGAATTATACTTGGGCCTTTCTTATTTCAGGGCCAGCACTCTATCCTCTGCACCACTTTAATTGGCCAAGATTCTTCTTTACTCAAAAGCAAACCCACTATACACTAAATCACAACGGCTCTCAATACTTCAATACTATGTTTATTTAAATATGTATAGGCAACTATCTAGATTATTTATATTAGTATAATCTAAAAACATGCATTTGGATAAGGATACTTTGTTGCATATTATACCTGAAGTTACAAAAACTTTAATAATTTGTATTTATATAGTGATTTAAGGTCTGCAAAGTACTCTACTATAAATGGGATATCTTATTTGATCCTCACAACATTCTTGTGATAGGCACTGTTACTATCTCCATTTTACCAATGAGAATTGGGATGGAGAGCCATGAAGTGACTGGCCCAAGGTCACACAGGCATAAGTATTTCATATAGGATTAAAACTCAAGTCTTCCTGACTCCAAGTCTGATGCTTTTTCCACTGTAACTTCCAGCTGCCCTAAAATGGATCCAGATATCTTGAGTAGCTTTGCTCATGAAAAACTTAGAATATGCTTGCAAATGTCAATATATGGATGGTTCTAAATTGCTCATATCAGGCAGCAAATTCATTTGAGCATCTAAAGGTATATATAATATTGATAAATATTTGTTGAATTGTATTTTCTTGCCTCACTTATTGATCATTGATTTTTGAAAATTAAATAAAAATGTTTAAGTTTGACTTAATGAATCACTCACCAAGATACAGGTCATCTTGTATCCTTATTCCTGCCACCCACTCCCTCATGCCCTCTATTCCAACTGTAAGGACTCTCTTCTGCTGTAGGGACTATTGGAACTCAAAATGATTTCATTAAAATATAGAAATAGCAAAGGATTAGATTTCTTTTATTGCTGAATTAGCCTTATGCCCTCTTCCACCCATAAATCTTCTAAACATCATTGTTTCTACTCAATACTGGAGGAAATTCTTAGGTAGAGTTGATATGGCTGAAAATTATTGGACTAGTACCTCAAAAGGGAGTCACAACTTAGTCAGAAAGATCTGAGTTTTCAATTGACTTCTGCCTTGACCATTAGACAAATCAAGGATCTGGCATTCTACTTGCCACTGTTGTACTCTAGTCACCAGTT
Source organism: Monodelphis domestica (assembly GCF_027887165.1). Taxonomy (NCBI): domain Eukaryota; kingdom Metazoa; phylum Chordata; class Mammalia; order Didelphimorphia; family Didelphidae; genus Monodelphis; species Monodelphis domestica. The sequence continues at coordinate 482,564,793 of NC_077229.1, forward strand.
CAGAAACAGAGACTCTTCTAAGTTCTTCCTCCCAGATGATCTACTAAATATTGAACTGAGCTCTGGCATAGAGCTCAGTTGAAATCTGTAGGAATGTGGCAGGAATAGATACGTTCTCATGACTAGCCAGGTTCAGAAATCCTGAATTCTGTCTATCTTTCCATTTTTTGCTTAGGATTTATGATAAAATTAGAACTAATATTGCTACTATGATTAATGTGAGAATTTATTGCTCTAACAATCCCTCATACGAATCCCTGTCAGCTTCATTCTTTATATGTTCCCATCCTATACTATCCTACCCTTTCCATTATGCCCTCTAAAATCCTTGGTCTTTTATTAACAAATTGATCTTTAAATGACCTTAGGAAGCTAGTGTTCAATAAATCCAAAGACCCACAAGAACTCACTATTTGACAAAAACTGCTAGGAAAATTGGGAAATAGTATGGGGAAAATTAGGTTTAGAGCAACATCTTACATCCTATACTAAGATAAATTCAAAATGGGTACATGATTTAAATATAAAGAGTGAAATCATAAATAAATTAGGTGACATAGAATAGCATACCTATCATATCAGTGGGAAAGGAAGGAATTTAAGGCCAAGCTAGACATAGAGAATATTGCAAAATGTAAAATGAATGACTTTGATTATATCAAGTTAAAAAGGTTTTATACAAACAAAACCAATTCAACCAAAATTAGAAGGAAAGCAACAAACTGGGAGAACATTTTTATAACAAAACTCTCTGACAAAGGTTTAATTTCTCAAATACATAAGGACCTATATCAAATTTACAAAAATCAAGCCATTCCCCAATTGATAAATAATTAAGGGACATGAATAGGAAGTTTTCATATACTAAAATCAAAACTATCAATAAGCACATGAAAAAATGTTCCAAATCCCTCCTGATTAGAGAAATGCAAATTAAAACAACTCTAAGGTACCACATAGCAGACTGGTCAATATGGCAGCAAAATAAAGTAATAAATGTTGGAGGGGATGTGACAAAATTGGGACACTAATACACTGCTGGTGGACTTGTGAATTGATCTAACCATTCTGGAGAGCAATTTTGAGCTCTGTGCAAAGGGCTTTAAACAAATGCCTAACCTTTGACCCAGTCATACCACTGCTGGGTTTGTAACCCATAGAGATAATAAGGAAAAAAAATATACAAAAATATTTATAGCCACACTCTTTGTGGTAGCAAAAAACTGGAAAATTCATCAATTGGAGAATGGGTAAACAAGTTGTGGTATCTGTTGGTGATGGAATACTATGGTGCTAAAAGGAATGATAAAGTGGAGGAATTCCATGTGAACTGGAAAGACCTCCAGGAATTGATACAGAGTGAAAGGAGCAGAACCAGCAGAACATTGTCACAGAGACTGATACATTATGACACAATCTGTAGCATACCAGGCATGTTAGCATCTGGGAAGTATGGTTGATGTATTGATATTGTATCAGTTAATGATCATTGATTAGAAGTTAATAGAAGTTACAGTCCAAAGGGCAAGAGAATTCCTGAGTGGCCACAGGGGCCTAGCTCACACTTTGTCAGACAACATTCCTTTGAAAGGTGCATGTCAGGTTAATCTCCACCTCTTTGATCTCATCATTGTCAATTCAACCAATGTTAAAACCTATGCCATGTTATGTATTCTTTGATCACTTCCCAATCCACATTCCTAAAACCTCCAATAAATACTGGGGAACAAGCGCAAATCTCTGGATCTTAGGAGTGCTCTGTCCTATCTTTTCCTCCTGATCTCTCTTTCCTCGCGATGCTGTCACCCCCATGCTTCCTATTAATGCTTGGACTCTCTTGTCCATAGGAGGCATTAGGGAGTTGTATAAAAGGCCTGCCTTTATATTCCAGCAACTACATGCCAACCACCAACCCAATACACTCCCAGCAGCCAACTTCCCCACAACTGCTAGCCCTAACTGTCAGAAACTGACCCCCCAACAACTGACCCTGGCCCCTTTTATACCCTTTTCCTACTTCACTCCCTATCTTGATGGTTCCTCCTTCCTGTCTTTATGGTTTCTCCTTTCTCTCACTGTGGGCTAGTTAATCTCTACACATCTCTATGGTAAGAGGACCTCCAGTTCCCCCGTTAAATTTAAAAAGGAATAAAGAATTCCCTTTTACAATAGGTATTTCATAAATGCTCGTTTATGATTTAGCTGCATTCTGAATCAAAGCTTGATAATGGAATTTTGTGTGCCAATGGAACAAATGTGCTAACAGGAAAGAAATAATGCAAGAGCCAATTAGCACATAAACTTGGGGGGTAAGCAAAAAAAAAAGATAAAATGGCATTAACAGGAAGAAAGTTTGTTTCTGGGCTTGCATCTGTTTTTCTATGTTAAAACTATGAAAGTCACTCTGTGTCACTGGTGAAGAATGGCTTACCAGATGAGGCAGGAGAAATTGGAGGCATGAACAACCACCAAATAACCAGATGGTTCTATCCAGGGGAGAAATCAGCATATAATTCCAGATAACTGGAATTTGTCCTCAAAAAGGAAAAAGAGATTAGTTGAATGCCCTGGGTTCCAGGTACCTGAGCTGACTTAGATGTATACTATCAGCCTCTGAGGCAATGAGGTCAAGTGCAGATGGGAAAAGGATATGGGAAGCTTCCTGTTCTTCCCAGTGGAAACCACTACGTCTATGGACTTGAAATGTGACTAAAAAGTATTAGGCTGGAGTCAAACTGGTTTTTATTTCCCAAGATATGCACTCTCTGTGAAAATTCATAGAAAAAAAAAGAAAAAAATTCATAGGATCATCTATGTCCATAAAGGACATCAGGTCTAAGCTCTTCATTTTAAAATTGAAGAAATCATGTTTAGAGAAGTATAATAATATATTTTATTTTATACCTTTTATTTTTACTTTAACAAATAAAGCATTATATGTAGTCAAGTCAGGTTCATAACTTCATTATGTTCACTTGATTCAGGGCCTTTAAAATCATATAAAATTTCCTATTGGGTGAAGGCTGAGCCAAAATTTTGATAGACCAAGCTTGAAGACTAACAAAATGATCCCCACCACTCACAAAGGAATAGATCTAGAGAAGAAAATTTACCTAATCTCTAGTAACTGTTTTTTCTTCAAGAACACACTGACTTTGTTTGAAGCATAAAAACAATCAGGTTAGGCTTCCAGAAAGACTTTCATCTTTGAAAAGGGTTGGATACTTGACCAGAAGCACTTTCAAGTGGTTGATAGTACCTATATTAGGATTCTCCTCATTGCTTTTCAAATACTGTAATTGCTCCAGGGAGAGGGCACAGGGATCCAGGACACAATCTTGCCAGCTGTCTGTATAGGCTGTGGGTGCTTGCCTTGGCACATAGCCATAATCCTCACTATCTTCATATTCCCTAAATCAAGGTTTATCCTTGAGCAAACTCAGCCTCCAGGGGTTCCATGTGAACTTAATGACAAACTGCTCAGAATTCTCAATTGACAATGTCCTTGCTTTTTCACTGTCACAATCACACTATGCTTTTTTTACCCTTTGACTCATTCCACTGCACCATATAAACTTATTCAGTCAACTAGTATTCAAGTGCCTACTACAAGGAACTCTCTTAACCTCTAGGACAGTGATGGTGAACCTATGAAATGGGTGCCAAAGAGGGGGCACACAGAGCACTCTCTGTGAGCATGCACACTGTCTTTCCCCACCAGAGTTCATTACTAGAAAGGCAGAGGAACTTGGGAAGATCTGCTCCCTTCCCCCTCAACATTGTGCCTGATGACATTTTTTTCATAACACCTGACCCTTTGCCCAGCAACCTAATGGGAGCACTTTCTCTCTCCCCTGTGTGGGGAGATATATGTAGCATTTGGTCTGGGGTGGGGTACATGGCATGGCACAGCATGTGGTCTCTAAAAGATTCACCATCACTGTTTTAGGGATACAAAAAAGAGGCAGAAACATCAATTCCAGATCTCAAAAAGCACATAGTGTAATGAGGAAGACAACATGCAAATAACTACGTACAAACAAGAATCAGACAGGATAAAATGAGGATGGTCAGATAGTATGGAGAAGGCATTAAAATTAAAGACATCTCAGAAAGCCTTCTTGCAAACAATGAGATTTTAGCTGAGACTTGAAGGAAGGCAGCGAAACTTGGAGGCAGAGTTAAGTAGGCAAAGAGTTCCAAGCAAATGTTATAGTAGGATTTGGGGTGAGGAAAAAACAAGAGGAAAACATATAAATTAATATTGGTTTATTGTTTGGGAAGGGTAGGAAAGGAATAAGGGTTTAGGAATATACTATTCTTATACTTAATTTAAAAGATTATAACTAACTAAACTATATTACTAAACTAAAACATTAACTTCCGAAATATCCCAATCTCACACCAGGAGTCCAAATCAAATAGGACCAGAATTTTAAGTTGTTAGATGTCTAAGTAAGTCCAGACATGCTGCCAACAGCCAGATCCAGAAAACTTCATTTCTCTATTGATCACAGGCAATACTCTTTTCAAGGTCCTTCCAGGAGAGCAGGCAAGGTCATTCCAGGAGAGCAGACTCTGAGAAGAAAACCGTTGGGCATAGAATCAGATCCCAAGGCTCAGGCTCCCATGTGACCCTTGGTCACATGCTACTGTCAATCATTCCCTAAGGTTTGCATTTTTCAGTTTTGCAACAGTTTTTGCAAATTGCAAATCTTTTCATCCTTTATCACATTCCCCCCTTTTGCATGAACCAAAAATCGTGTTGGAAACACTACTTTTAAATTTGTGCACATTTACCATTTAGCTAAACTAAGAAATCTACGCAAAATAACAAACATCCTACACTCAACTATCTTACTCTAACTAACACTAACCTATTCTAAGGAATTTTAACAAGGAAAAAGGAAAAGGAAAACAAAGTAAATAATGAACAAGTACAAAAGTCAAACAGAAGCTAAATCAAAACAGCAAATAACATCAGACAAAAGATGAACATAACTTCCATGCAAATATCAAACTTAAAATACTCTTATCAGCTAAAACAGAACATTGTACTACTATTGCAATACATTAACATTAAACTTAGAGAAAATTTTTTGAAAATTACAATAAACACAACATTGCATAAGTTTCACACTGAAAATCAAGCCAAACATTAAACTCACTTATGAAAATACATGTAATTATAGATATTAGTGAGTTATGTACATAATTTACATATATACTTATAGTACATGCATACAATAACATATGTACATATATACACTTATGTACACTTCATATTTACACATCGTTTACATATAAACATACACTATAATACAATTAATTTACAATCCTATTATATACCCTATTTACATATTTACATATTTATTTACAATTTTGTTTGACATGTGATGTCATATGTTATTTGTGTTGTGTAATGTATGATGCAATATAAGTCAGTATCTAATTTTCTTATCTTATATTACTTAATATTACTTAACTAATCTCTATCTTCAAAATACTTCTAACAAAATTTCTATACCTAAACTAAATCTAAGTATGTAACTACATCTTTGTTAGTAAATAACATATTTATAGCTAATCATAACATTGTTAGTACCCTAACTTTACATTGTTTCACTCATTTAAGTAGTGATTCAATGTAACCTAACCATGTTTATGTTGTTACTTTTGCAGTCATGTTGTTTTGCTATTTAAATGTCAGTGTTACTGTAATATAAGAGTAATGTTACTGTTGTATGCAACATACTTACTCCTACTTCAAATCTTTCTCTTCTCACCTCTTCTTGAATATTTTTTCTGCAATTCCATAGTAGTAAATATATTTGTTTGTATGTGAATAAATGCTATGTTATTATGTACTATAATACATTACCCAAAGTATAAATTTATTAGTCCATTTATTCTGTAATCCTCTTCATTGAAAATTTCACAGTCTTTGAAATTTATAAGTTTTCAGTCTTTCATCAATGTCCATTAATTCCTGAATTCTCCTCCTCATCTACATTGTCCTCTTCTATCCTCTTCTACAGGAATGGTCCTCTCCTTACTGATCCTTTTGACTGCAGACTCAATTTGACTGATGATTCTCTCTTTCTACAATCCCTTCTTCATTTTTTTCTTCTTTAATGACTTTTACATTTTCATTATTTATACCATGTGATAATTTTATATGTAAACAATGATACCAGGAACTTCTACCCAAAACTTTTACTGAAGATGGAGAAACCAACACAATAGTGTAAGGACCTAACCAACTTTCCTGTGTTGCTAATGTTTTTAGCAAATTTTTGACATATACCATATCTCCTGGTTCATAATTATGAAGAGAATAATCCAAAGGACCAGTTTGAATTAATATTCCAATATCATGTAATTCTTTTAATCTTTGTTGTAAAGCACTTAAGTAAGAAGCAAGTTGACAATCTCCTCTTAAGAGAGATGTATAAACTGTCTTACAAGTTTTTGCTTGTACAGAGTATGTCCAAAGAGCACTTCATAGGATGATATATGTAAATCTGATCTTGGCCTCATATATAAGTTAAACAAAGCTATGGGAAGAATCTCTGGCCATTTGAGATGAGTTTCAGCACAGAACTTCCCCACCATAGTCTTTATTCCCTTATTTATGCACTCCACTTGCCCTGAACTTTGTGGATGATAAGACACATGATATTTTGGTGTTATTCCTAGATTTTCATAGACTCTTTTCAGGATGTCTTGAGTGAAATGAGATCCTTTATTGGAGTCTATTGTAAATGGTACTCCAAATCTAGGTATAATTTCCATAAACAACAGTTTCACCAAAAGCTAGCTGTATTTGTATTTGATGGAAAAGCTTCAAGCCATTTGGTTAATCTATCAACAATTACCAAGCAATACTTATATCTTCCAGCTTTTGGCATGCTGATGTAATCAATCTGCAGACTCTCAAATGGACAATATGCTAAAGGTCTACCACCTAAACCTGTCTGCCTGAATGCTCCTTGATTGAATTTTTGGCAAACAGAACAGCTTGAACAGATTTTATTTGCTACAGTACTTATTCCAGGAGCAACCCATTGTCTCTTTACGGTATCAATTACAACTTGAGTACCAAAATGACCTTTTGTGTGAATGGCTTGACACAAATAGGTATACAGGTCTTTTGGTAACAGCAGCTTTCCTGTATCTGTTAACCATATACCATGTTCTTTTCTTGCTCCAAACTTCTCTTTCCATTTTATATTTATGAGTCTACATAAAGCTTTTTCTAGATCATCAGTTTCTATAGTTGATAAGTTCATAATGTACACTGAGACATTTATGACAATAAATTTTGCAGTTATGTCAGCTCTATGATTTCCTTTAGCAACTGAATCTCTTCTATTAGTATGACTTCTACAATGGATCACCACTAGCTATTTAGGCTTCTGGATAGCATCCAACAACTCAGTTATTATTTCTGCATAAGCAATTGGTTTTCCCAATGCAGTAATAAAACCTTGTTGTTTCCAGATCTTTCCTGTAGCATGACAAACAGAAAAAGCATACTGAGAGTCTGTGTAAATGTTTGCACTTTTACCAGCAGTCAGAAGGAATGCTTGCTTTAAAGCGATCAGCTCTTCACTTTGAGCACTAATGTTACTAGGTAATGATCCATACCACAGTGTCTCAAATTCTGTGACAACTGCAGCACCTGTACATCTAATTCCATTACATAACTATGAAGGCCATCTGGGAATAAAACCAAATCTGGATTTTTGTTTGGAGTGTCCTTTAAATCCATCCTTGGCATATCCACTAGATCTACTACTTCTAAACATTCATGTAATGGTTCACCATTCTTTGGCAAATCAGGCAGAAGTGTAGCCGGGTTTAATATACTATACCTTTTCAACGTGATGTTTTCACTACCTAGAAGTATAATTTCATACTTAGATATTTGTTGGTCTGAATATGCTTGAGTAAGAAATTTCCTCATTAGTGTTTCTATTTGATGTGAACAAAATACTGTCAATGGACATCCCAAAACTAAGTCTGATGATTTCTGAACTAACACAGCTTGCAGCAGCTATACCCTTTATACAAGGAACTCTACCTGCAGCAATTGGATCTAGCTCAAATTGGATGATAACTTTGTCCTAAAGTCTATGTCAGTATACCAGATGCAATACCTTTGGTCTCATTCACAAATAATTGAAAAGGTTTAGTATAGTCTGGGATTCCAAGAGCTGGTACAGATAAAATCACTTCCTTAAGATTACTTAAGGCTTGCAGATGTTCAGGTTTGAGTTTCAGAGGTTTTGGTTCTGTATTCCTGGTTAGATCTGTTAAACATTTAGTAATTTCATTATATCCAGGTATCCATTGTCTACAAAAACCAGTTGTCCCAAGAACATTTCTGAGCTACTTCTTGGTCTTAGGTGCACGCAGTTTCTGAATATCAGCTATCTTTTCTTAGTAATACTTTTTTTTTTAAACCCTTACCTTCCGTCTTGGAGTCAATACTGTGTATTGGCTCCAAGGCATAAGAGTGGTAAGGGTAGGCAATGGGGGTCAAGTGACTTGCCCAGGGTCACACAGCTGGGAAGTGTCTGAGGCCAGATTTGAACCTAGGACCTCCCGTCTCTAGGGCTAGCTCTCAATTCACTGAGCTACCCAGCTGCTCCCTTTTCTTAGTAATACTTCTGGAACCCTCTGACAACACAAAACCAAGATATTCAATGCAAGGCAAAACTCACTGCTTTGGAGATTTTATGTCCATGTTTATATAATTCAATCAAAAGAATCGTGCTATCTCTTAAACACACTTTAGCAGATGGAGATGCTAGAAGGATATCATCTACAAAATGTACTATTTTACTTTCATTGAATGATATTGTTTTAAAGTCTCTGTTCAAAATTTGAGAGAATTGGCTTGGACTATCACAGTAACCCTGTGGAAGACAAGTGAAAGTCCACCGGGTATTGTCCCATGTGAAAGCAAAGATCTTTTGAGAATCCTCATAAATTGGTATCGAGAAAAATGCTGAACATAAATCTACCATGGTGAAATATCTTGCTGGACTTGGAATGGATGATATTATAGCTGCTGGACTTGGTACTACAGGATGATTTTTAATTACATGATCATTTACAGCTCTCAAATCCAGTATGAATCTATAGACAACTTTGCCATCTTGATCAAGCTTTTGTTTCTTTATTGGCAGTATAGTAGTAGTCTCTCGGTAACCGAGGATGACGATTGTCTTTGTGCGTTTTCATCTATGATAGATGAATGTGCACAAAGACACTTGTGAGTGAAGGAGATTTAAGTGAAAGAGTCGATGCACAGAGACAGTCCCACTCTCTCGGCGTTGGAAGCCTGGGTCCAGTGGCACGAAAAATTGTTACACCTGGAGACTTCCTCAGCTGCATTGGATGGCTGTGTTGTCTTTTGTGCTCCAACACGCCCTAAGCACTCCACAGTGCTTTGCTGCGTCACCCTCTCAGCCGTTGAACCTTCTTATTGGTTTCTTCAGTCTGTTCAGCCGAAGCAGTCTTCACATGCTGGGTGAGCAAGGTCCTGGTTCACGAGGGGTCTATGACCCAATGGCTACCCTCACAAGGTTTAGCCGGCCTGTCGAAGCCGTTGCCTGGGGTGTGGCCGCTGCCGCATGCTAGCAGCTACTGGGAGCCACAAGTGAGAGCTGGGTGTCAGGTGGGGGTCAAAGGCTGGAGAGCTGCCCTAGAAGGGCACGACAAGCATTCCATACCAGAGATACTACCCCTCCCTGAACACCCCATATATGGAAGTACTGTAATTTGAAAAACATGGTATTATGATACCTTGTTGAATTAGGGACTCAATAATCAGTCTTATTCCATCTATAGCTTCTTTACTCAAAGGATATTGAGGAACACAAGGAACTGGTCCTTCCTTGGTTCTCACTATCACTAGATCAGCTGATTTCAATAGGTCTACATCTGTGGAAGACTTTGCCCATAAATCTTCTGGTATATCCTCAGGAATAGGAAAATAGAATTCAACCCATTCTCTGCACTAACTGAATCTAAGAACAGCAGTGGAAAGGCTTTCAGAGATTCTTCTGGGAGTGGTAATGATATATCCCCAGTGTCAGTACATTGAATTGTTGCTCATAATTTACAAATTAAGTCCCTCCCGAGAAGGTTCATTGGACATCCTGGCATACATAGAAATGTGTGCTCCATGGATAATGGACCAAGGGTAATCATTTTAGGTTGTAATTTTGCTACTCTCTCTGGTTTTCCAGTAGCTCCAATCAATTCCATAGTACCAACAGCTCTACAATCTTTAGGAAGACTTTGCAAAACTGATTTACTGGTTCCAGGATCCACCAAAAGATCATATATCTGATCTATAGTTACAGAAACATAAGGTTCAGTACTATTTGGGGGTTGGAAAGTTTCAATAATTGGTGCAAGCACAGTAACATCAGTCATGTCCTGTCTATCCACGTCTACATCTGCTTGAATTACATGACTTTCCCAGAATTTTGCATCATCAGCTTTTATATTATTCTCATTGGTCCTTAAATTCTCCATTTTAGTATCATTGTTTCCATTTACAATTTCATTATTGTTATTTAATTTATATTCTTCATTAATTTTTCTTATTCTACATTGATTAGGATTTTCTATTAAATTTATATTACAATGTTCTTTCTCTGTACAATTATTTACACCAATTATATTCTCCTTTGGTTCAATTAATTCATTTGTATCACCATGTATTTTATTTTCATTACTCCCAATTTCATTTATCCTCAACTCATTTTCAATTATATCACACTCATTTCTTGATTCGTTTTCATGTGTTACTAGGCAAAACCTTCATAAGGCACTAGCATTCTTACTCTGGTCACCCTTTACGACTTGGCTATATTTAGGTCTAGCTCCAACATTTACCCAAGACTGCATAGTATTTAAATCTGGCGCTTGTTGTCCCTGGCAACAGGCATTCTGACATTGATTTGTATGCCTATTTTTATTATTGCTATTATTAGTATTCCATCTATTATTACTATTATTATTACTATTCCAGTTATTGTATCTATTAAATCCATTACTTAATTGTCTTCTAGCTTGATTCCTAAATCTGTAGTCCCTATAAAGGTGTCCAATCTGATTACAAAGGAAACAGTGCCTATGGCCTGATCTCCTGTCATTAGGCTTATAATTTTTATTATTATACCTTGGCTGTACAGATCTCAATGCAGTCACAGTCTTTATTTCTTTAGTTTCACTGTCTCTGGCCTTCATTTCAGCTTCCTTAAGTTTCCTTTTTAAGTCCTCAACAATGGTATCTCTCTCATCATTTTTATCCTCCAAGTTATTAGTCATATATGTGGCTTTTCTCCATAAGTCGTCAAGATCTAACTCTTTCCAGTGGGGGTAATTTGTTTCTTAAAAAATGTCTGATCTTTAGGACTGCATTCTTTACAAAGACCCTCTTAATGTGTGCAATTGAGTTTTCTTCCAGCAGATCCATCCCTAATAAAGTTTCAGCTGCCTCTGTTATCCTTTCCAAGAAAATCACAGGAGCTTCAGAGATCTTCTGTTTTATAGCCTCAAATTTTGACCAAGAATCGGGCCTTTTGGTATACCTCCCCATTACCTCCAGGATTGCATCTCTTGCTCATCAACTTTAAGTCCTCTGGCCAAGATTGCAATAAAGGATCAATTCTTGTCTCCTATATAAAATTTGTTTCTCTCTCTGTTTGTCAAGACCTCTTTCATCAGTAGGGCAAAATCATTGAAATCAGGATCCTATAAATCAATTGCCCTACACATCTCTTTAATTACTTTATTAGGTTCGTCATTGAAATGTGGGGTCCTCCTTTTAATGGATTCAAGGTCTTCTGGGGAAAATCTCTTATGCATATTTACTTTATGTACTTCCTTTTGTTTAACTACTGGCATATCTCTAAGTGGGCACAAATTACCTATTCCTGCTGCTTCTTCTCTTTCTAGCCTATTTAAGTTTTTCCCATTAGTGTTAAATCTGTTGTTATCACATGCAAAGTCTTGATTCATATTCATGTTTACAAATTCCTCCAAAGTATACAGTTGAGTTTTCATTTGTATAACCATCTTATTTATGTCAGAATCCCTCTGAACCAGGTTCCAGGAGAGCAGACTGAGAAGGAAACTGTTGGGCATAGAATCTTGCCAGATTCCCAGGCTCAGGTTCCCATGTGACCCTTGGTCACATGCTATTGTCAATCATTCTATAAGGTTTGCATTTCTCAGTTTTGCAACAGTTTTTGCAAATTGCAAACCTTTTCATCCTTTATCCAAGAAAGGAACTCTCTTTTTCCACATCCCCTCCATATTAGTCACTTTACCCTTTTGTTATTTTAGCCAGTCTGGTGGGTATGAGGTGATTATTTAAGAATTGTTTTGGCTTATTTTTCTCTAAATAGTTGTGCTTTGGAGCATTTTTTAAATATACATACATGTGATTTTGATTTTTCATTCAAGAATTTTCTGTTCATATCTTCTGTGCATTTATCAATTGGGGAAATGGCTCTTCTTATAAATTTGAAAACAGTTCACTATATATTTTAATATGAAACCTCCTCTCTTAAAAAATCACACCCTTCCCTCCAATTTTCTGCTTTCCTTCTAAAATTGGCAGTGTTTATTTTATTTATACAAAAACTTTTCAATTTGATGTATTAAAAATTATCCATTTTACAGTTTACAATGCTTTATATCACTTGGTGATTCATAAATTCCTCTCCTATCCATAAATCTGATAGGTAGTGTGTTCACTGTTCTTCTAATTTACTTATGTCTTTACTCTTTTTATGTATAAATCACGTGTCCATTTTTATCTTATCTTAGGGAGTGGTATATATTTGTTTCATAAAAGGAGTTTGGTATAACTCCTTCTCTACCTGTTCTTTCAAATAATTTGTTTAATATTGGAATTAGTTAGTCCTTAAATGTTTGGTAGAAGTCGCTTTTAAATATATTTGGTCCTGATGCCTTTTTTCATTTTTGTCTTGTTAGGTTTCTTTTTTTCTGAAGTAGCTTTATGCTGGAGTTCTATTTCTTGCTCCAATAATCTAGGAAGTTTTTTAAAAAGTAGAAGTAGTCTTCAATTTCTATTTCACTGTTGAATTTGTTTTCATATAGTTGAGCAAAATAACTCCTAATAGTTGCTTTAATTTCATCTTCATGGTGGTATAGTCACCCTGTTCATCTTTAATGGAAGTAATTTGATTTTCTTCTCTTATTTTTAAAAAAATGAAATTATTTATTTACTTTTATTTTATTATTTATTTAAATTTTATTAAATAAAGCAATGGTTTATCAGTTTTGTTGATTTTTTTATAAAACCAACTCATAGATTTGTTTATTTATTTATTCAATTTAATTAGTTAAATTGATTTAATTAATTCAATTTCTTATATTCAATTTTATTTATCTCATCTTTAATTTTAGTATGTCTAATTTGGTGATTAGTTGGCAATTTTAAATTTATTATTTTTCTAGTTTTTTAATTGCATATAATTGAATTCCCAAGTAATTCATCTTTTCTTTCTCTATTTCTATGCTCTATTTAATTAATATAGGCATTTAGAGATATAAATGTTCCTCTAATTATTGCTTTTGTTGTTTCCCATTAGTTTTAATATATCATCTCATTATTTTCATTCTCTTTAGTGAAATGATTTATTGTTTCAATAATTTGTTCTTAAACAACTCATTCTTTTAGATTAAATTATTTAGTGTCCAATTTGTTTTTACTTTTTGTTTCTAGGATCTTACAATTCTTATTGTGTTGTGTCCTGAGAAGGTTGCATTTAAAATATCTACTTTTCTGCATTTAAATGATAATATTTTTGTGGCCTAATGTTAATTTATGTGAAGGTACCAGGAACCACTGAACTCTTCCTTTTCCAATTCAATTCCCTTCAGATATCAATAAGATTTAACTTTTCTCCTTCACTTCTTTCTTACTTATTTTTTTGGTTATACTTATCTGGTTCTGAGAGGAAGAGATTAAAGTCCTCCATTATTATTGTTTTGTAATCTATTTCCATCTGTAACCCATTTAATTTTTCCTTTTAAAATTTGGATTCTATAATATTAGGTGCATAATAGATTTAAAATTAATAATGCTTTGTTGCCTATGGTACCTTTTAACATAATATAGTTTCCCTGTTTATCTCTTTTGATCATATCTATTTTAGCTTTAACTTTGTCAGAGATCATGACTCCTACACCTGCTTTCTTTGCATCAGCTGAGAAATAGTATATTCTGCTCCAACCCTTTATTTTTTACATTATGTGTCTCTCATTTTTAAATGTGTTTCTTGTAAACAATATATTGTCAAGTTTCAATTTTTGAACCATTCTGCTATCTCTTTTTGTTTTGTGGGTGAATTCATTCCATTCACATTCAATGTTGTAATTACTAGTTATATATTTCCCTTCATTTTGTTTTCTCTCAGTGTTTATCCTTCTATTTCTTTCTTTTTGCTGTATCCCTTCTCATACTTATCTTATCCTGAGTCCTTCCCTTATCCCCTCACCTTACCTCTCAATTTCTTGATATGTCTATTTGGTCTATTTTCTTTATTAATGAAAATAACCCAAACCTAATAAATCCTATTATATGATTAGCTGTAGGAAGTATCTTCTCAGGATTTCTCTTAACAACTAATAAATATCCTACCAATATCATCAATCACCAAAACTATGCCTACTATAACCAAATTATCAGCCTTAATTATTACCCTACTAGGTCTTCTAATCAGAATAGAACTCAACTCTTTTACTAATAAATTTATAAACTCAATAAACCATACTACTAACTTCTCAAACATATTAGGGTATTTTACTCACCACATACATCAAACTTAATTCCTAATAAATCTATTTGCAGGCCAACGAATTGCTACCATACTAATTGATCTAAACTGATATGAAAAAATAGGACCTAAAGGCCAAACTAATATTCATTCTACAGCATCATCATTAATTTCTTCTACTCAAAAAGGTCTTATTAAAGTATATTTGATATCCTTTATGATCTCTATTATCTTTATTCTAATATTTATTTAATCTATATCCGTGAACAACTTCTAACACAACATAAATTGTAATAAACAAGATTCACCCTAATAATAGTAAAGCTCATCCACTACAACAATACAGCAATGAGACACCACTAAAATCCTGACCAATGCAACTCATTACAGCAAAATCAATCAATTCAACATATGTACCAATATGAAATATCATCTTGATATAAAATATCACATCAGTTCCATAAACAAACCAAACAACAATATACTAAAATTCACAACACTACCAACTCAAGTTTCAGGGCACTCCTCTGTAGCTATGGCAGCAATATAACCAAAAACTACTGATATTCCCCCTAAATAAATTTTAAAAACTACTAACCCTAAAAATACATCTTCTAAACTTACTACTATAGCGTTTGGTTATATTATCTTATGTTTCAGGGGTTAGTTTTGTGTTTTGTGTTTGTTTTGTGTTTCAATTTTTATGGCCATATATCCCCAGAATCCCCTGTTCCCCCAGTCTATGACTGATCTCAGGTGCTCCAACCAGAGCCAGAGGGCAGTTCTGGCCCTGCAACTCCAACCAGACAGGTCACTCATTGTGAAGACAACCAGGGACCCTACTCTCCTGGGAATGATCACAACTGACAAGGTTCCAGTTTCTCAGCAACCACACTCACCTGACATATGCTTCCTTCTCACTCCTTCTCTCTTGCCACTGCAGCCCAGGACAAAGCAGGCTTCCAGTCCCCGTTCCTTGGTCCTCTAACATCCCTTGCCTATCTGCAGCAAGGCTTGATGCCCTACCTTTAGGATCTAGCACCCAAGGGACTCCATGGTATCTGCTCCCCCTGTCCATAGCTGTGAGCCACTGGGGGTCTCTATGTGAAGGCTACCACAGTATTTGCTGTTCCTTGTGATCTTTTCCTGTGGATATGGATTCCAGTGATATCATCATAGCTAATCCTACCCTAAGGGATTGTATTGTAAGCTAGTTGCTCTGTTCCTCTTGAAGGCCCTTATGGAAGTAAAAAACCTTCATCTCTAATTGTCCCTTGTAATTTAGCTTTGTTGTCAACTTCTGTTTACTTTTGCCACTTTTAGAATTAATTTTGTGAATTAATTTTTGGTTGTTTCTGGGGGGTGTTAGGCGGGCAAAAAAAGTTTTACCCCTACTATGCCATCTTCCCACAATGCATCTCTCTCCTTATGCCTATTTGTCCTTATTGATCTTCAGAGAATCCATAAGATTTCCATTCCACATCTAGAGTATACTTTTTCTATTTAATTTACAATCCAGATATGAGCAAACAATTTAAGCAGTAAACCCTACAGAGAAGGAAATCACAATGATTTGGAATGAGCAAAATGGAGTTAAATTAAATTGAATGAGCCCCAATTTTTTAATTTGAGATTTGCTAGGCACCTAGCATGACTTAGTTACTATAGTTCAGTCCTAAATTTTGTGCTGAGTTTCCTGGAATCTGATACAAAAAAAAAAAAGGAAACATTTTGCCACATAGTTCTCATTGTCTGAAAAATGATACAATTCTCAAAGGAAAAAGAAAAGATTTGGTAGGAAGCTTCAGAGAAAGAGACGGGTTTAGTAAGGAGTAGGGGAAACAGATAGTGGGTTGCCAAGTCAGCAAGCCTTGAGTGCTTTCATCTCTTCACTGGGTTGATTCTCCCTGAAGTCCAATGTCATAAATCACTCAAACTCTTAGAGACCTGACAGCCTGCAATATTGTCTGAGGGAAACAAACACAAACATTCCCTGGGGCTAGGAAAAGACAATTCTCATTCAAAAGATTTCCATGATTGCTTTGTGTAGGAGGTTTGCCCCAAATCTCTCTTGCAGTCACACTGTACTTAACCTTGCCTCAGAAGTGCAATGTTGATTAATTTATATAACACCTACAGTTTACTGCTGCCAAAGAACTTCTTTAAATAGTCCATGATTAATTACTGCCCCAGCAGGCACAAGATTAGTAAGTGACAATGCTCCCCTTGATAGGTCTGCCTCTGCTGCCTTTCTTCTTTATTATTGAAGCTTTGTTTATGCCATTAAATTTTAGGAGGAATTTATGTTGTGGATTTTAATATGAGTTGGTTTTTCTTTTTTTCTTTTCTTTGCTAAAAATACAGACATTTTCTTCAAATGAATATTTTCTATAAGTAGCAAAGAAACCCATTTCCCCAATAGATAGCAGAAGAGAAATCAGAAAAGGTATGCATAGAGTATATATACATTTATACCAGATTATAGCGTAAAGGAGCTTTCCCATTTGGGGAGTGAGATAACTGCCTAACCAAAAGTGTTAGTCCTAGATTTTACCCATAGGGAAGATCCCCCAAATCTCTAGTATAGTCAAATGATTCAAGGACATAAAAGAGATTACTGGTTCCTCTTATGCCTACTTATTTTCAGGTCTCCTCTCTCAGCATCAACCCAAATTGGGGTTGCCTTTATATCCTTGTTAGGACTGTTAAAGCTTGCAATTATTTGAGACTGATGAGAAAAATTAAGGATAAAAATGGATATTTAAATTTATGTTGAAGGGAATGGGAGGGTTAAGGAAAGAAGGGTTGGTATTGCTGCATTTTGTTTGTTTGGACTAGATGAGACAACACCATTGGATTTCAAAGTGAAGTCATACATACTTGGGTTTGTTGTTGTTGGGTTTTTATTATGCCAGAGAATTAATTCTGGTCTGGAAAGGGTGGAACAAAACAATAAGGAACTGCTAGTCTATGTAAGTGTGGAGCTCATTAACCTTAATGAAGCCAAGTCAGGTCACATCTGAGATGTTGCTCATTCCTGAGCAACCCATTTTAGGAAAGACATTCATAGATTGTAGAGTGCTCCAAGGAGGGTGACTATGATGATGAAAAGCCTCAAGTTCATGCCATAGGAATATAAGTTGGTGGAATTGAAGAAAAGGCATGAAAGTGTCTTCAAATGGATGAAGGAAGAAATAGGTATTGTTTTGTTTGGCTCAAGAAAGAAACACAACGTCCTTCTTAAATTCCCTGATTCAGCTTCCTCCTTCCATAGAATCTAATTGTCCATAGTTTCCTTTGATGCAACTTTCTATTTGAGAGGCATAAAAAAAGTCTCAACTGCATGTATGAATGTGCTCATATTTTTCAAATATTCCCATACGAGTACTGAGTAGGTTTTTTCCCCCTACATTGAGTGATTATATTGATTTTGTTATTTCTCTTAGTATGCACCAAATTTTGGCAATTAATTCCATCTTAGAAGTCATGATCCTCTACATTTGTTATTAGTCCTTTATTCCACTCTACTATATCTTTTTCATTCTTTTGGTTCCCCTTCCTTCCTTCTTTTCTTCCTTCCTTCCTTCCTTCCTTCCTTCCTTCCTTCCTTCCTTCCTTCCTTCCTTCCTTCCTTCCTTCCTTCCTTCCTTCCTTCCTTCCTTCTTTCTCCCTCCCTTCTTTCTCCCTCCCTCCCTCCCTCCCTCCCTTCCTTCCTTCCTTCCTTCCTTCCTTCCTTCCTTCCTTCCTTCCTTCCTTCCTTCCTTCCTTCTCCCTCCCTCCCTCCCTCCCTCCCTCCCTCCCTCCCTCCCTCCCTCCCTTCCTTCCTTCCTTCCTTCCTTCCTTCCTTCCTTCCTTCCTTCCTTCCTTCATTCTCCCTCCCTCCCTCCCTCCCTCCCTCCCTCCCTCTCTTCCTTCCTTCCTTCCTTCCTTCCTTCCTTCCTTCCTTCCTTCCTTCCTTCCTTCCTTCCTTCCTTCCTTCCTTCCTTCCTTCCTTCCTTCCTTCCTTCCTTCCTTCCTTCTTCCTTTCCTATCTGTCTGACTGCAAATTCAATATTCTAGCAACTATTCCATGCACTAATCTACTTAAATGTAAAGTTCCTGGAATTCAGGCACCTTTCTCACTGTGAGAGTCACTTCTGGGCCTGGAAAATGGAGAAATATATACTGGGTGATAGTAGAAGCTGCCACTGTTTCTATAGGAACTGTGGAAAAGAAAACTAGAGCAAGTTCTAGACTTTCTGCCACTGAGTTGAAACAAATATCAGTGGGAATATTAGGGAGAGAAGATATTGACAAGACTGACAGTTGGTGGGGGAAGGGGCAACTGGGAGTGAAAGTTGGTCTTGTGACTAGAACTTCCTTCCTGGCCCTGAAACTTGAAGGAGCCTTTCTCCCTGTCTCTGGATAGAAATGCCTCTATTCTTGACTTTCCCAACTGTGTACTCTACCTGGATCCCTGTAATCATGTCTGTCAGACAAAAGGACTTAAGGGAAGCAGTTTGGACTATAAGGCTGGTCTTTAGGGGCATCAGCCCAAAGAGACAGGTCCACCAGCTCTGAAGGTCAGAACTTTCTTCCTCTTGCTGTCTACTACTAAGATTTTGAACTTAAGAAAACTAACAAAAAAAAAAAGAAAACTAACACAGATTAGCATAGACAGGAATAACAGAAACCATCCACCAGTCTGTGAGGCCTGGCCTCAGCTCAAAAACTGAGAGAAACTCAAACCTCATCTAAGGAAATCCTTCTTCCTTCTTTCCTGATACCTCCCCAATCCAAACTTGTTAATAAAATTTATCTTTATTTGAATATCGCAGTCAGATAAGAGGACTAACATTTCAGGGGACATAGAGGGAACTAAACCACAGGACAGCCAGACAGCCATTCAACTATAAATGATCCTTATTGGACCCCTACTGGTGACCTTGTCTGGGGGCAGGGGAGGGGGGAAGGCTTGTCCCTCAGGAGGGCCAATGCTTACCTGCTCTGGGGTATCTGCAACATCAATCTATAGAGAAGACGTCCTCTCAGGCTATCATAAGTGGCCCATTTCTCAGGAACCCCACTTTTCAAAAATAGCCTTTTGTCAGGGGGCATCTCCCTCCTTTTACCTCACTGGCAGCCATATTCCCTCTCTCCTTTCAACTCCTCCATTCCCTGCTTCAAATCCTTCAGTCTCCTATGTTTTTCAATCCTGCCCATTTTCCCTATAAATATTACAGAACTAAATAGGGGAGAAGATGACACCACTTGTTGGTGCTGCTTAAAATGTCATGGGGCTGGTTGCCTAGCAACAATAATGTGTGCCCTTTTTGCATATTGTTCAGGTTGCATGCTATACTTGTGTAATATATAATCATAGATTCAGAATCAAGAGAGACCTTAGCAATCATCTAGACAGATCTCTTTTACAGATGAAGAAACTCACTAGGAATGTTGTTGAATTCCACTTCTCTGGCTCCAAACCTCATGCTCCTTCTTTAAATGCTATTTTCTTTGATTTCTTTCAAGATTACCCTAGACAGATCTCTGAAGATCTCCAAAGAATGAGTAGCAGAGCAGATAGTAGGAATTGACTCCCAAAAGGGACTCAGGAGGAGAAAGGAAATCACTTAGTATGACTTTACTTAGTTTCCTCTCTTGACAATCTTCCTTCTTGAGGTTGAAAGGACAGGATTTCAATAGGTAAATATGGGAGTATTGTGAATCTTAAAATTTCTCAGACTCTATCTTGGAACATTATCTTAAGGTTATGGTTAAGGCTATTCCCCATTTAAACAATAGAGGTACTTGATCAGGAATGTATTGAGAACTTAACCTTACTCCACCCACATTTAGGCATACCTTAAGGGGAAGATAAAGTTGTAAAACTCCTTACTGAACAATGAAAAAAGTCCCCAACCCATACTTATAGTGAGGCCAAGCCCTTAAGCTAGGTCTATTTTTTGATCTAATACAAAAGGGTTCTAAGTACTTATGAAGGTCAAATTAATCACTAAAATGGCAAGCTTAGCAAAGAGATGTGAAATACTCAGAAGTTTTAGTCTACCCAGAGAAGGTGATAACAAGATGTGAATTAAGAAGGTGATAATAAGATGTGAATTAAGAATGGTCAGTTCTTTGGAAAATGTCTACTGTGATTGGTAGATGTGAAAATTTAGGGGAGGTGACATTAGAGAAAATTCTCTTGAAAAGGAGGTCAGAGGCCTCTGGACTTAGTTCAGCTTAGGAAGCTGAATTGGAGTCTCTCAGTGGCTGAACTTAGTTGAGCTCAGGAACTGAACTGGAGGGTCTCTCTGAACAGTAGAGTTTTGCCTGGGACAAAATCTTGTGGTGAGAGATTAAGGATTGACTAGTCTCTCTTAAAGCTCAGGCCTAGGCCAATGGCCTAGTCCCTTTCCTACTGTTTCATCTGCCTCTCTCTCTCTCTCTCTCTCTCTCTCTCTCTCTCTCTCTCTCTCTCTCTCTCTCTCTCTCTCTCTCTCTCTCCCTTTCTTTAATTCCTTCATACATATTAATTAAAAGCTCCATAAAACCCAGCTGACTTAGGTATTTCATATTTGGGAATTTTTCCCATGGCGACCACTTATTTTTTATTTAAATCAAGACACTAAAAATTATCTTTATGCTTTTGGCAATTTAAAGTCTTGAACCCATATTTTCGTGGTCACAGTTTATGGCAACCACTCTTTTGTCTGTAACAGTATGAAGGGGAAAGAGTGTGCTATGGGTATAGGGAATGACATTAAGAAAGATATAGAGGTAGAGGGTCGTGAATGTTAGGCCAGAGTATTTGGATTTATTCTATAGGTGTTTGGAAGTCAATGAAGATCTTGAGAAGGGAAATCATGTGATCAGAATTATTCATTTATAGAGTTAACCTACCAATGTATACTATTAGATCAGTGTAGATTATAAAATCAGGGAAAGGTTGGAGCCAGGAAAATAGGAAAAGAAATACTTTTCACTTCCCTAGAATAAGACCACTTCATCATCTTTGCTTAACTAGAGGACTCTATGTTAGCTAGTACAGACTACATTTTTCCTCCATGCTGATGATTAGAAATCCTACTGCATGATACTGAATAAAAAAAAAACCTTGAGGAGGTAGTAGTTGGGCATGGAAGGAATTAGCTATATAGAGTTAACAGAACACTTTAAAGATGCATCTTAACTTTTTTGCTCTTCTCTACTATAAAGGTAAAAATTAAAGATTGGACAATAATTTTATGAAATTATGTGGTCACCAATATTTATCATATCTCAAGTCAGAAATTACAAGTATTTATTAAAAAGAGAGGAAACAATAAAGAAGAGAAATGTGAGAGGGATAGGGAAGTTATCTATCCTATCTCAACCAGAAAGGCTAGTGGTGAGTAATCACATGGTCTCCTCCAAGATGGAAGTTAGTCTCTTAGGAAACTAGGAAAGTAGTCAGTCTTTCACTCACCCAACAAAGTAGTTCAGGAGTCAAAGTTGAAGTCAAGCTTCAAGGTCACAATCCAAGCCACAGTATCCAACAGAGCTCTCTCAAGGACTCTCCCCAGTTAGAAGACTATCTCCAGAAGACAATCTCTTCAGACTATCTTCTCAAAGACCATCTGCTCTAAGGGAGGACAGGCTTACTTTTATGGTGACTTTTTGTTCCTGCCTCTCTTCACAGGGGCTAATCATAGTTTCCAAATTGTCTAGCACTGCCCATGGGGCAGTGTCTGAGGGACTGATTTCTCACCTTCTGAAGATCAATTTCACATCAAAAAGGTTTCATAGTTTCCTGACTGAACAGTTTATGAGGGTGAGAACTCATGTGTGAACTCTTAAAAGAATTCACAAGTGTCTGATTGATTGAGTTAAAAAAGGGTGGAACTCTCCAAGTATCTTGCTGGCTTCTAACCTAGCACTAAGTAGGGTGTTCAATCTTTTGTTGATTCAATTTAAAAGGTAGACAAAGGAGAGTTAATCCTCTCTTCACTATCTAGTGAGGTACTTAAGTTAGTGTTAACTCAGGATAGATAATAGAGTAAACAATTCTCTTTCACACTAATTGTCTCTCCTCACCCACAAGTACTAGAAACTGTCATTTCTAATTCTATTACTGATATTTCTGCTGCTAGCTTCATTAATCAATCAACAAATGTTTGTTAAGTTTATACTATGTGCTAGGCACTGTACGCTTTAAAAAAATAAAAATTAAAAAGCTTATTTCTCCAAGGAGCTTATATTCTATCAGGAAAGACAACATATAGTTGAGAAACTATAAATTAAATAAATCCAAAATAATATTGGGGGAGGCACAATGAACTGTGGATATTAGTAAAATCCTCATAGAGGACTTTGAAAGAAACTATGCAATCTATCAGAAAGAGATGAAGGGAAAGTGCATTATAGGTATAACTTACCCCCCTGAACCCTGATTTTGAGTTCTTTCCACAAAGATCTAATTTGAAAAATCAGGGTAAAGAAGGAGGGGTGGAGCCAAGATGGCAGAGTAGAAGCAAACCATTATGAGATTTCTCTCCTACTAACCTTAAAATAATTCTTCAAAATGAATACTGGAGTGAAAGAACCAACAAGGAGATGGGATGAAGCAACTTTTATGCAAAGAACAACTTGAAAGATGGGCAGAGAGCATCTGGTTCACTGAGGTGAGAGGGAAGCACAGAAAGCAGGAGGCTACACCAAAGAGTACTGGTGTAAATGAATAGCACATTGCCTACCCCACATATACTATTTTAAGTCCTGAACCTGGGCCCAAGCCAACATCTAGATGCTAAGACCCTGCCTAAGCCAACAGCCGTGCAAGAAATAAAACTTCCAAAACCTCAGAAATAAAGCTAAGGGTAACATAAAAAACCTCCTGAAATCTAAGAGAGTGCCCTCTCTACCCTGAGAATAGCCCACTATAATAAATAAAAGTGAAAGTCAAAAAGATTGAGTATGCCATTCCCCACTTGACAAATTATCAAGGGATATGAATAGGCAGTTTTCAGATGAAAAAAAACAAAACTATCAATAATTACATGAAAAAGTGTTCTATAACTCAGTGAAATCAACTCTGAGAGGGAAGAGCATCTAGATCCATTGGGATCCTGAATTCTATCTTATCCTACAGGGTAAGGGAGAAGGGTAAACTAATGGGGGTAGAGGGAAGGGAGTACAAAAAGGGAGAGTAAAAGAGAGGGGAGGGAAATTAACAGACCCTAAAAAAAGGGAACAAAAAGGGAGGGGATTAAGGGGATCGATTAAAAGTAAACCACTGGCTTAAAAGGTTATAGCAAAAGAAGAAAGGACAGAACTAGGAGAGGATATCAAAATGCTAGGGAATTCACAAGTGACAATCATAACTTTGAACGTAAATGGGATGAAATCACCCATAAAATGGAGACAAATAGGAGAGTGGATTAGAATCCAAAATCCTACTGTATGTAGTCTGCAAGAAACACACCTGAGGTGGGTAGATACTCAAGCTCAGAATTAAGGGTTGGAGCAAGACCTATTAGGCCTCAACTGATAGATAGAAGGAAGGAGTTGCGATTATGATATCTGACAAAGCCAAAGCAAAAATAGACCTGATTAAAAGGGATAGGGAAGGTAAACACATCCTGATAAAAGAGAGCATAAACAATGAGGAAATATCACCAATCAATATGTATTCACCAAATGGTATAGCACCCAAATTTCTAATAGAGAAACTAGAAGAATTGAAGGAGGAAATAGATAGTAAAACTATACTAGTGGGAGATGTGAACCTACCACTATCAAATTTAGATAAATCAAATAAATAAGTAAGTAAGTAAGAAAGAGGTAAAAGAGGTGATTGAAATCGTAGAAGTTAATATGGAGAAAAATAAATTGGGACAAAAAGGAATACACCTTCTTTTCAGCAGCACATGGCACATTCACAAAGATTGACTATGTACTAGGTCATAAAAACATGGCAAACAAATGCAAAAAAGCAGAAATAATAAATGCAACCTTTTCAGATCATAAGGCAATAAAAATAATGATCACTAAGGATACATGGAGAGCCAAATTAAAAATCAATTGGAAATTAAATAATATGATACTCCAAAATTGGTTAGTTAGAGAACAAATCATAGAAACAATTAATAATTACATTGAAGAAAATGACAATGGAGAGACATCCTTTCAAACCTTATGGGATGCAGCCAAAGCAGTACTCAGAGGAAAATTCATATCCCTGAGTGCATATATTAACAAATTAAGGAGGGCAGTGATCAATGAATTGGACATGCAAATCAAAAAACTTGAAAGGGAACAAATTAAAACCCCCCAGAAGAAAACCAAATTAGAGATCCTATAAATTAAGGGAGAAATTAATAAAATCAAAAGTGATAGAACTATTGAACTCATAAATAAGACTAGAAGCTGGTACTTTGAAAAAACAAACAAAATAGATGAAGTACTGGTCAATCTAATTTAAAAAAGGAAAGAATAAAACCAAATGAACAGTATCACAGACAAAAAGGGGAACCTCACCTCCAAGAAAGAGGAAATTAAGGCAATCATTAAAAACTATTTTGCCCAACTATATGGCAATTAATACGCCAATCTAGGTGATATGGATGAATAATTACAAAAATATAAATTGTCTAGATTAACAGAAGAAGAAATAGAATTCTTAAACAATCCCATATCAGAAAAAGAAATTGAACAGGCCACCAAAGAACTCCCTAAGAAAAAATCCCCAAGGCCTGATGGATTTACAAGTGAATTCTATCAAACACTCAAAGAACAGCTAATCCCCATACTATACAAACTATTTGACATAATAAGCAAAGAGGGAGTTCTACCAAATTCCTTTTATGACACAAAGATGGTACTGATTCCAAAGCCAGGCAGGTCAAAAACAGAGAAAGAAAACTACTACAGACCAATCTCCTTAATGAACATAGATGCAAAAATCTTAAATAGGAAAACAGAAAAAAGACTCCAGTAAGTCGTCACGAGGGTTATTCATTATGATCAGGTAGGATTTATACCGGGAATGCAAGGATGGTTCAATACTAGGAAAACCATCCACATAATTGACCATATCAACAAGCAAACCAACAAAAATCACATGATTATCTCAATAGATTCAGAAAAATCCTTTGACAAAATACAACACCCATTCTTATTGAAAACACTAGAAAGTATAGGAATAGAAAGGTCTTTCCTAAAAATAATAAACAGTATCTATTTAAAATCATCAGCCAACATCATATGCAATGGGGATAAACTAGATGCACTCCCAATAAGATCAGGAGTGAAACAAGGATGCTCATTATTACCTCTATTATTTAACATTGTACTAGAAACACTAGCAGTAGCAATTAGAGAAGAAAAAGAAATTGAAGGTATTAAAATTGGCAATGAGGAAACCAAGCTATCACTCTTTGCAGATGACATGATTGTCTACTTAAAGAATCTTAGAGAATCAACTAAAAAGCTAGTCAAAATAATCAACAACTTTAGCAAATTTGCAGGATACAAAATAAACCCATGCAAGTCATCAGCATTTCTATATAAATCAAACACATCACAGCAGCAGGAATTAGAAAGAGAAATTCTGTTCAAAATCACCCTAGACAATATAAAATACTTCTGAATCTATCTCCTGAGACAAACACAGGAACTATATGAACACAACTACAAAACACTTTCCACACAATTAAAACTAGATCTGAGCAATTGGAAAAACATTAACTGCTGAAGGGTAGGATGAGCTAACATAATAAAAATGACCATCCTACCTAAACTTATCTATTTTTTTAGTGCCATACCCATCGAACTTCCAAAAAATTTCTTTACTGAATTAGAAAACAAAACATAACAATGTTCATTTGGAAGAACAAAAGATCGAGGATACCCAGGGAAATGGTGAAAAAAAGTACATAGGAAGGTGGCCTTGCAGCCCCAGATCTCAAACTATACTATAAAGCAGTAGTCATAAAAACAACTTGGTACTGGCTAAGAGACAGAAAGGAGGATCAATGGAATAGACTTGGGTAAGGGACCTCAGCAAGACAGTCTATGGCAAAGTCAAAGAGCCCAGCTTTTCGGACAAAAATCCACCATTCGACAAAAACTGTTGGGAAAATTGGAAGACAGTGTGGGAGAGATTAGGTTTGGATCACCACCTCACACCCTACACCAAGATAAACTCAGAATGGGCGAGTGACTTGAACATAAAGAAGGAAACTGTAATTAAACTAGTTGAACACAGAATAGTATACATGTCAGATCTTTGGGAAGGGAAAGATTTTAAAACCAAGCAAGACTTAGAAAGAGGCACAAAATATAAAATCAATAATTTCAACTACATCAAATTAAAAAGGTTTTGTACAAACAAAACCAATGTAACCAAAATCAGAAGGGAAATAACAAATTGGGAAACAATCTTCATAACGAAAACCTCTGACAAAGGTTTAATTACTCAAATTTACAAAGAACTAAACCAATTGTCCAAAAAAAAAAAATCAAACCATTCTCCAATTGATAAATGGGCAACGGACAGGAACAGGCAATTCTCAGTCAAAGAAATCAAAACCATTAATAAGCACATGAAAAAGTGCTCTAAATCTCTTATAATCAGAGAGATGCAAATCAAAACAACTCTGAGATATCACCTCACACCTAGCAGATTGGCTAACATGACAGCTATGGAAAGTAATGAATGCTTTAGGGGTGGGGTGAAATTGGGACATTGCTTCATTGTTGCTAGAGTTATGAATTGATCCAACCATTCTGGACGGCAATTTGGAACTATGCCAAAAGGGCGCTAAAAGACTGTCTGCCCTTTGATCCAGCCATAGCACTGCTGGGATTATACCCCAAATAGATAATAAGGAAAAAGATATGTACAAAAATATTCATTACTTCACTCTTTGTGGTGGTAAAAATTTTGAAAATGAGGGAATGCCCTTCAATTGGAGAATGGCTGAACAAATTGTGGTATATGTTGGCGATGGATTACTATTATGCTCAAAGGAATAATAAAGTGGAGCAATTCCATGGACTCTGGAACAACCTCTAGGAAGTGATGTAGAGCAAAAGGAGCAGAACCAGGAGAAGAGTGTACACTGAGACTAATACACTGTGGTACAATCGAATGTAATAGACTCCTCCATTAGTGGTAATGCATTGATCCTGAACAACCCAGTGGGATACAGGAGAAAAAACACTGTCCACATTCAGAGGAAAAACTGTGAGAGTGAAAACACCAAAGAAAAACAACTGCTCAATGACATGGGTCGAAGGGGATACTATTGGGGATATAGACTCTAAATTAACATCCCAGTGCAAATGCCAACATCATGGAAATGAGTTCTGATCAAGGACACATTCAATTCCCAGTGGAATTGTGTGTCGGCTATGGGAGGGGAAGGAGAAGGGGAAGGGGGAATAGAAAATGATTTTTGTAACCAAGGAATAATGTTTGAAATTGACCAAATTTAAAAAAAAGAAAGAAAGAAAGAAAAAGTGTTCTAAATCCATCCTGTTAAGAGAAATGCAAATCAAAACAACTCTGAGGTACCACCACACATATAGCAGATTAGCCAATATGACAGTAAAGGAAAATAATAAATGTTGAAGGGGATTTGGCAAAATTGATACATTAAAGAATTGTTGGTGGAGTTGTGGATTTTTCCAACAATTCTGGAAGTCAGTTTGGAATTATGCCCACAGGGCTTTAAAAGAATGCATGCCCTTTCATCCACTACTAGGTTTGTACCCCAAAGGGATAACAAAAAAGTATTGTTCAAAAATACTCATAGCTGCACTCTTTGTGGTGGCAAAAAAACTGGAAAATTGGGGGGTGTCAATCGATTGGGGAATGGCTACACAAATTGTGGTATCTGATAGTGATGGAATACTATTGCGCAAAAAGAAACGAACTACTTAATTTCTATAAAAACTGGGAAGACATCCATATACTGATGTGGAATAACTAAATCATTATGGGATAAACAAATGTAATAGACTTTTCTACTAATAACAATTCAATAATCCAGGTCAATCCTGAGGGACATATGAGAAAGAATGCTATCCACATCTAGAGAAAGAATTGTGGAAGTAGAAACACAGAAGAAAAACATATGATTTATCTTGTTTATATGGATATAGGATTTGGCATTTTGGTTTTAAAAGACTACTTTATTATAATAATGAACATGGAAATAGGTATTGAGTGATAATACATGTATAACACAATAGAATTGCTTATCAGCTCTAGGAAGGGGGAAGGAAGAGGGGAGGGAGAGAACATAAAATATGCAACCTTGGAAAAAATAATTAAAAATAAATTAATTTAATTTTTTAAAAAAGAAAAGAAAAGAAAAAGGCTGGGGAAATGAGGAAATATTAAAGAAAATACCTAACTCTATTAAATTTTTTATGGAGACAAAGAGGAAGATATAGACACATAAGGGAACAATGAAAGAAAAGCAAACATATATACAGCTTCAAAGAAAAGTATGAATTGGTCTCAGTCCTTGGAAGACCTCAAAAAAGATTTTAAAAAATCAATTAAGAGATGGCAGAGGGAAAATGTGTTAAAGAATTTAAAGCAATAAAAGAAGAAAATATCATCAGGCCAAATTAAAAAGGATACTCATGGAAGAAAATAATTCCTTAAAAAGTAGAATTGAGCAACTAGAAGCTAATGCCCTCACAAGACATCAAGAAATAATATCAAAACAAAACAAAACAAAATCAAAAGAATGGGGGGGGGGGGACAGAAGAAAACATGAAATATATCACTGAAAAAAACCCATCTGAACTGGGAAATAGATCCAAGTGAGACAATTTAAGAATTATTGGACTTCCTGAAAGTCATGAACAAAAAAAAAAGCCTAGACATCATAATAAAAGAAATATCAAAGAAAACTGCTCTGATATTCTTGAACAAGAGAGTAAAATACAACTTTAAAGAATTCACAGATCACCTCCAGAAATAAATTTCCAAATGGCAACCCCCAGGAATATCATGGCTAAATTTAAGAGCCTCCAAGTCAAGGAGAAAATTCTTCAAGCAGCCAGGTAGAAACAATTCAAATACCATAAATCTACAGTCAGGATTACACAGGAGTTAGCAGTTTCAACAGTAAAGGATCAAAAAGTTTGGAATATGATATTCCATAAGGCAAAAGATCTAAGTTTGCAACCCCAAATCACCTCTCCAGCAAACCTATGTATATTCTATTTGGGAGGAAAATAGTCATAATAAAATAGAATAGTTTGAAGCATTGGTGATTAAAAGACCAGACCAAAACAGAAAATTTGATGCCCAGACACAAGACTTGAAAGAAGCCTAAAAAAGATAAATACGAAAGAAAGTTCAAAGGATTCAGTAAGGTCAGACTGCATAAATACCTACATAGAAACATGATATTTGTAATGCTTAAAAATTTTTATCAGTGTTAGAGCAATTAGAAGGAATATACAGAGACAGAGTTTTGGAATAGGGTGATTAGGATGACTTGATATGCAAAAAAAAATTAAGGGGTGAAAAAAGAACATGTTGAGAGAAAGGGCAGGGAGAGGTGGAATGGGATAAAAATTTTCACTTAAAGAGGGATGAAAAATTACAGTTGAGGGGAGGATGAGGATGGTGCAGGCATTTTTTAAACCTTACTCTCATCATAATTCACTCAGAAAGTGAATAACAACCATATTCATTTAGGTAAAGAAAAGAAACCTATATTACCCTATATAGAAGTAGGAGGAGAATAAGACAAGGGAGGAGAGTAAAAGAATAAAAGAAGGGAAGGAGAAGCAGGTGATAATGATAAGAGCAAAACACCTGTGAGGAGGGGCAGAGAAAAAGGAGAAAGAGTAGGATCAAAAGGGAAAAATAAACTGGAGGAGATTGATCATCATAACTATGAATGTGAAGGGGATGAGCTCACCCATAAAACAGAAGTGGATAGCAGAGTAGATTAAAAATCAGAATCCAATGATATGCTGTTCACAAGAAACACATTTGAATCAGAGAGTAAAGATAAAGGGCTAGAGCAAAATTTATTGTGCATCATCTGAAGTAAAAAAAAAAAAAGCAGGAGTATGGGAGCATCTGGGTGGCCCAGCGGATTGAGACTCTAAGGTTAGGATTAGGCCAGGCCTAGAGACAGGAGGTCCTAGGTTCAATTCTGGCCTCAGATACTTCCTAGCTGTGTGACCTTGGGCAAGTCACTTAACCCCCATTGCCTAGCCCTTACCATTCTTCTACCTTAGAACCAATTGGTTCTAAAACAGAAGGTAAGGGTTGTTTTTTTTTTTTTAAAGCAGGAATAGCAAGCATGATCACAGATAAAGCTAAAGTAAAAATATATCCAATTAAAAGAGATAAGGAAGGAAATTATATCTTGCTAAAAGGTTCTATAGATAATGGAGTAATATCAATACTAAACATATATAGTCCAAATGGTAAAGCCTCCAAATTTTTAAAGGAGAAATTCAAGGGATTCATTAGGAAATAGTAAGTAAAACTGTATTAGTGGGGGGATCTCAACTTTCCATTTCAGATCTAGATAAATCAAACCAAAAGTAAACAAGAAATAAGTAAAGGAAGTGAATGAAATTTTAGAAAGGTGAGAACTAATAGATTCTGGAGAAAATTAAATGGGAATACAAAGGAATATACCTTCTTTTCAGCAGTATATGGCTCTTATACAAAAATTGCCCATGCATTAGGGCATAAAAACATCTCAACTAAATGCAGAAAAGAAGAAATAATAAATGCATCTTTTTCAGATCATAACACAAAGAAATGTAATCCATAAGGGCCCATGGAAAGACAAATCAAAAATTAATTGGGAACTAAATGATCTAATGATAAATAGGGGTAAGTCAAAGAATAAATTATAGAAACAATCAATACTTTCATCAATGAGAATGACAATGAGGAGACAACATGATTTTTGGGATACAGCCAAAGCAGATTTTAGGGGGAAATTTATATCTCTATGTGCTTACATCAATAAAAGAGAGAAAAAGCAAATCAATAAATTGGGCAAGCCATTAAAAAATTGGGAAAAGAATATATTAAAAATCCTCAATTAAAGATTAAATTGGAAATCCTAAAAATTAAAGGAGAAATTAATAAAATTGAAAGTAAGAGAACCATTGAACTAATAAGATTAGAGTTCATGGGGAGGGGATCAAAGAAAGTAGATGGAGCATTAGTTAATTTGACTTTAAAAAAGAAAGAAGAAAATCAAATAAGTAGCAAAAATGAAAAAGTGAATTTACCACCAATGAAGAGGAAATTAAAGCAATAATTAGGAGCTATTTTGCCCTATTATATGCCAATAAATCTGACAATCTAAGTGAAATGGATGAAAATTTCCAAAAATATAAATTACCCAGATTAACAAAAGAGACAATAAAATACTTAAATAATTCCATCTAAGAAAAAGAAATTGAACACACCATCAATGCACTCCCTAAAAAAAACTTCCTGTGCCAGATGGATTTCACAAGTGAATTCTATCACACATTTAAAGAATAATTAGTCTCCATATTCTATAAATTCTTTGGGAAAATAGGTAGATACTACAAAATTCTTTATATGATACAAGTATGGTACTGTTACCTAAGTCAGGAATTGTAAAACAGAGAAAGAAAAGTATAGGAGGCTAATTTCATTAATGCATATATATATATATATACATATATATATATATATATGCAAAAACTTTAAATAAAATACTAACAAGGAGGCTAGAGCAATGTTTCTGTATATTCACTATAACCAAATGGGAATTATGCCAAGACTACAGGGTTGGTTTAATATTAGGAAAACTGTCAGCATAATTGACTATATCAATAACCAAACAAACAGAATTCACATGACTATCTAAACAGATGAAGAAAAAACTTTTTACAAAATACAAATATCCATTCCTATTAAAAATACTAGAAAGCCTAGGATTACATAGGTCATTCCATAAGATTTTAAGTAGTATCTACCTAAAACCATCAGCAAGTATCATGTGTAATGGAGATAAGTTAAAAATCTTCCCAATAAGATCAGGAGTGAAGCAAAGATGCCCATTATCACCACTATTATTTAATTTTGTATTAGGAATGTTAGCTTTAGCAATAAGAAATAAAAAGGAATTGAAGGAATTAAAGCAGGCACAGGAAACAAAACTATCACACTTTGCCAGATGATATGATGGTGTACTTAGAGAATCCTAGAAAATCAACTAAAAAACTAGTTGAAATAATTAAAAACTTTAGTAAACTTGCAGGACATTTAATTAATTCACATAAATAATTAACATTTCTGTATATTATCAATGAAGTTCAGCAGCAAGAGAGAGAAAGAGAAATTCTATTTGAAATAAATCTATACAATATAAAATACCTGGGAATCTACTTGCCAATACAAACCCAGCAATTATCTGAACACAATTACAAAACACTTTTCATACAAATGAGTCAGATCTAAATAATAAAAAAAAAAATTTAATTGCTCATAGGTAGGCTGAGCTAACAAAATAAAAATGACAATTCTACCTAAATTAATTTACTAATTCAGTACCATACCAAACTACCAAATATTGATTTTATAGATCTAGGTAAATAATAACAAAATTAACCTGGAAGAAACAACGGACATGAATATCAATGGAATTAATGGGAAAAAATGTGAAGAAAGGTGACTTGGCAGTACTAAATTTCAAATTGTACTATAAAGTTATAAACATCAAAATAGTCTGGTACTGATTAAGAAATAGAATGGTAGATCAATGGAATAGATTCGATACAAAATACATGGGGTAAATGACCCTTGTAACCTAGTGTTGATAAACTCAGACTCCAACTTTTAGAATAAGAACTTACTGTTTGAAAAAAACTGTTGGGAAAATTGGAAAACAGTATATGGCAGAAAGTAGATTTAGATCAATATCTCATACCCTGTACCAAGATAAGATCAAAATGGTTATATGGCTTAGATATAAAGAGTGATGTCATAACTAAATTAGTGGAACATAGAATAGTTTACCTGGAAGATGTTTGGAGAAGGGAAGAATTTATGACCAAGCAAGGGATAGAGAACATTATAAAATGTAAAATGAATAATTTTGATTATATTATATTAAAAGCTTTTGTACAAACAAAACTAGTGCAACCAACATTAGAAGGGAAACAGCAAACTGGGGAAAAAATTGTACAACAAATTTCTCATTTTTCAAATATACAGAAAACTAAAACAGATTTATAAGAGTTGAAGCCATTCTCCAATTGTCAAATGGTCAAAGGATATGAACAAAACAATTTTCAGAGGAAGAAATCAAAGCTATCAATAATCATATGAACAAATGTTCTATATCACTCTTGATTAGAGAAATGTAAATTAAAAGTGTTGAGATACTACCTCATATCTATCATCAGATTGATCAATATGACAGCGAGATTGTGGTGAAATTTGGACACTAATACATTGTCAGTGAAGTTGTAAACGGATCTGACCATTCTGGGGG
The DNA here is from genome assembly GCF_027887165.1 of Monodelphis domestica. Taxonomy (NCBI): domain Eukaryota; kingdom Metazoa; phylum Chordata; class Mammalia; order Didelphimorphia; family Didelphidae; genus Monodelphis; species Monodelphis domestica. Next base: position 482,599,123 of record NC_077229.1, read on the forward strand.
AAATTTGGAACTATGCCCAAAGGGCTATAATACTGTGCATACCCTTTGATCCTGTACCACCACTACCAGACTATATTCCTAAGAGATAATAAAAAAGGTGGAAAGGACCTATGAAAATATTTATGGCAGCTCTTTTTGTGGTGGCAAAGAATTTGAAATTGAGGGGATGTCCATTAATTGGGGAATGGCTGAAAAAATTATGGTGACTGCTGATGATGGAATGTGTTATAAGAAATTATAACCTAGATGATTTCAGAAAAAGCTAGAAAGATCTGCCTGAACTGATGCAGAGTGAAATAAGTGAAATAAGAGAACATTGTACATAGTAACATCAATATTGTATAGTGATCAACTGTGAAAACTTGGCTACTCTCAGCAATGGGATCTGGGACTATCATGAAGAATGCTTTTCTCCTCCAGAGAAAGAACTATAGGAGTTGGATAGATGCAGATCAAAGAATACTACCTTTTACATCAGTATATTTATGGTTTTATTTTGCCATTCTGATTTTGGTTGAGTGTATTCTTACAATGATGACCAATATAGAAGTGTGTTTTGCAATTATAATATAATTTAAAAATTAAAATTAAAAAATCTTGAGAATAAAAAAAAAAGAAATCCAGAGGGCTAATCTAATGGTATATTCCCCCCAACCCCCATGTTTTATCAACTTTTCCTAAATTGGCAGATTAGTTGTGTTAGATTTAAAATAGTTTTGAGTGTTAAATAGTTGTAGATAAGAGAGTAGGAGCCATAAACTGTGATAATTAAAATGTTTTGGGAGCAAGGGAAATATATAACAATTATGACCACTGAAATATGTTTTCTACTGTGTCTTGGTTTTATATAAATATAAGATGGTCACCAGGGAATATATTCCCAATTTATGAATATGCCCAAGCCAACTGGGTTTTATAGAGAAATTTAATTTATAATACACTGATTAATCAATAGAAAAAGAGAGAAAGTAAGAAAGGAATAAGAATGAATAAATCAGTCAGTTGGTTTTATCACTCACCCAAGATCTCTCTAGGTAAGGCTTCTCATGCCAACCTCAGGCTCCACCTTCAAGAGAGCCTCCTTTCAAGAAATGTTTGCAGCAAATTCTCCTCCTTCAGAGCCAGGCTTCTCTCCTGGTCCTCCCACAGAGCAACCTCCTCAGTCCTCCTTCAGAGCCACCTCTCTCAGAGAAAAACCTCCCAGAGCAAAACCTCTGGAACTCTCCCTCTCTCCTCAGACCCCACTCTCTTTAAGGAAACCATCTAAGCCCCCTCCCCTCAGTTCTCACATCTACCAATCACTGTCAATGTCTCCCCTGTGCCAATGGTGGCTCTAGCTTAACCCAGGACTGCCCAGAGGTCTGTTTCCTTTGCACATGTCTGTTGTAGGTCATATTCTCAAATAATTAAATCTTGATCTATGCTGCAGCCCTTCCTAAATCCTGTTAGACTGAGTAGGGTGGAGATTGTAAGTTCCAAGACCTGGTTCTGTCATTCCAAGTATCTCTATTGTATCAATTCTAAAATCAATCATGACTCAAAGAACTTCCTGTTCTATGCTAAAGCATAGGTCAAAGCCCTTTCCATTGTTTAGCAAAAGATTTCTGTCCTAAAGTAGTCTTAAGTAGGGAGGAGAAGGATCCTCCCATGCCAAGGGGTTTCACATTTCAATAGAGTTCTTACTATCAGTAGGAAATTTTTTCCAAGTATGAAATTTCCCAATGAAATTTCCAACATTCATAAGTCTAAGAAATTTTAAGGTTTACAGTAGATAGAAAGATGATAACAAGCCAGAAGATCAAATCAGAGTCCAATGTAAGAGGAATTTATGCAATGTCAAGGGGAGTGAGTGGTAGAGGTCTATGAAGATTCAATTTAGCTATCTCCTGATTGTAACAATGAAGGAGCTTAACTCTTACTTTATTGAGAAGCTAGAATTGTAAGTTACAATCTATTTTTAGATCTTAGCTACAAAAGGTGAACTACAAAGAGGTGTTAAGTAACCCAAAAAGATATAATCTAACCAAAGAAGGTGAGAACTAAAGAATGGGCAGTCATGGAGAAAAGTGTCTGCTGTGATTGGTACATGTGAAAATTTAGAGATGACACAAGAGAAAAAGGTCTCTAAATAGAGGGAATAAAGACTGAAGAGTCATTCAGATTCAGACATTTGGAAGAGTTAGGAGACAGTCACTGGGCTTGGAGAGAAGGACCAGTCACTCAGAACTGAAGGAAAGATGGGCATTCAGAGATTCCTTCAGACATTTGGGCACTGACTCAGAGAAGCGACCAAAATACAGACACCCAGACTTCTTTTAGACTGTGACCATTGGTGAGTGAAAAGCTGACTTACTGACCCTGCCTTTCTGGAGGCTTCACGCCTTCACCAGGTGTGAAGCGTCCAGGTAAAGCCCATCGTTCTTGAGACTCTCTTCCCTTGACTGGGGCTTAGAAATTCTAGTTGGTATCAGAAGAATCCAGAGTTTTCTCTCTCTTTCCCATTCCTTAACATCTTCCTTCTATTATAAATATTGTAAATAAACTACCATAAATTCCATTTACTTTGGTAATTCATTTTGGGATTTAGAAATTAAATCCCTGGTGACTACCTAAAAAATATATATATATATTCAGAGTCTAATCACAATTAATTTTAACATGTCTAGCTTGCTTGATCTAGAAGAGGTAGAGCAATGAAGACAATTCAAATGCAAACTATGTTAATGACATTCTTCCCACCTCCCATTTGTTTTTCTCCATAGAAAAGAATTGAAGGCCTCTTTGGGTTATTTGATCATTTTAGATTCCCTGATTCTTTAAGGATTTGAGAAGCCTTTGCTTTTTGTTCTCTGTGCTTGTTTTGCCTTCTTTTATTTTTTTTATTTGGTCAATTTCAAACATTATTCCCTGGTTACAAAAATCATTTTCTATTCCTCGCTCCCCTCCCATCACCTCTCCCCTCCACTGGGTATTACTCGTGTCTTTGATCAGAATCCACTTCCATATTGTTGGTATTTGCACTAGGATGTTCATTCACAGTCTACATCCCCAATCATATCCCCCTCTACCCACGCAATCAAGCAGTTGTTTTTTCTTTGGTGTTTTTACTCCCACAGTTTTTCCTCTGAATGTGGATAGTGTTCTTTCTCATACATCCCTCCAGGTTGTTCAGGATCACTGCATTGCTACTAATGGAGAAGTCCATTACTTTTGATTGTACCACAGTGTATCAGTCTCTGTGTACAATGTTCTCCTGGCTCTGCTCCTCTTGCTCTGCATCACTTCCTGGAGGTTGTTCCAGTTCACATGGAATTCCTCCACTTAATTATTCCTTTGAGCACAATAGTATTCCATCACCAACATATACCACAATTTGGTCAGCCATTCTCCAATTGAAGGGCATCTCCTCATTTTCCAACTTTTTGGCCACTACAAAGAGCGCAGCTATGAATATTCTTGCACATGTCTTTTTCCTTATTATCTCTTTGGGGTACAACCCCAGCAGTGCTATGGTTGGATCAAAGAGCAGACAGTCTTTTAGCGCCCTTTGGACATAGTTCCAAATTGCCCTCCAGAATGGTTGGATCAATTCACAACTCCACCAGCAATGAATTAATGTCCCGACTTTGCCACATCCCCTCCAGCAATCATTACTTTCCATTGCTGTCATATTAGCCAATCTGCTAGGTGTGTACCTCAGAGTTGTTTTGATTTGCTCCCAAGACCTAGAGCTGCCTCTTGCTCACTCCAGAGGTGCCCCTCACTCACTCACTGATTCTGGTACATGCTGGCTCTAACTCTGGCTCCATAGGTGGGGTGGGGGAGGGTAGATCAGCTCATGTTTGGGTGGGAGCTTTTTCACCACCTTATGGTGTGGAAATGCCCAAATCCCATGTACCTTCAATGCTGCGCCCTACTGTAGAGTCCCTTCATTCTTATGACAATGGGTTTTTGGGGTCTTTTGAAGTAGTCTATATCAGTGGGTCTGAGGATAGGAAGCATCCCATGTCTAGACTGCCACCATGCTTACCCAGAAGAGTCTTGCCTTCTTTTACAAAGCTATCCAGCAGACTCTCTGAGGGTTTGGGGTCCACTCTAGCTAGGTGTGACAATTTCAGTCAAATAATGGAGTGAGAGACACTACATGCATAGTCCTATATGTATAGGTATCACATAGTGTACTGTCATGGCACGGAGGCTCATTTATTATATAAGCTTAGTGAGTACACACTTATTTGGCACACAATCAATTTTCTACATGCATGATCTTCTACATTTAATTGGCTCTATCACACATTAACAAATCACTTACTTAATCAACATTCCTGTGATGTTGCTACAACAAAGGATTCTGTGATCATTTGCCATGTTGCTACAACAAAGAAATTTGTGATGTAGATAAATGACATGGATAGGGTAGACTGGAGGTTAGTTCCTCTTAACCTGCTGAGAGAGTCATTGTGCTTTTGATCAGCTTTCACAATCAATCACAATTACTTAGGAGATGAATAACAAAACAATATTTAAGTACAGGGTTAAAAGATAACTTAAAGCAGACCAGATTTGGGGTTTTCCTCAATTTATACGTTCTGTTTTTCTTATGTTACTGTAAAGTACCTGGCAATGTTGCCTGGTTTTTGTCCACCAACAAATTCATTAGAGTATGTTAACTATGAGGAAAGATTTATTATTTTGCTCAAGCATTTGGCCACTGTTGGGTGTGGGGCCTTGGAGCATGTCCCTGCTTGAGAAAGAAAGGAGGGGTAATGGGTAGTGATCTTTAGGCTTTAATTCTGTGAATGCAATCTTTTAGGGTAATAATTGAGGGGGATTAAGGTGAGATATATGTGTGTTAACCCTACAAGTATTTGCTCTCATATTATTTCTCCTGTATTAGGGAGAGCACAACAATTATAGCAATTCCATTAGTAAGGGAAGTTGTAGAGAGAGCGGTCACAGAGGAGGATCAGTGGGGGCTTCCTTTTCAGTGGGCTGTCTTGTAGCCCCTGTCTCCCAAACTGTGACTTTGTCAGCCAGTAGGGGTTTGATGGCTCCCAGCACCTTCTAAACCACTAAAAGTGATAGATAAAAAAAAAACCACCAATGATCAACATATGTAAGGAAAGGGTAGCAATGCCTTTCATCTTGTATTTCTGAAGATGGAAAGACATTTTATCTTACCAAGTTAGGCTTCAGACTGGAGTCCCAATTTTATAACCTTCATGGGACCGAAGAAGAAGAAGAAGAAGAAGAAGAAGAAGAAGAAGAAGAAGAAGAAGAAGAAGAAGAAGAAGAAGAAGAAGAAGAAGAAGAAGAAGAAGAAGAAGCAGCAGCAGCAGCAGCAGCAGCAGCAGCAGCAGCAGCAGCTGTGGCTATACTGAGAACTTGAAAATAACTTGAGATAAAGACCCTCCTACTTAGATTCTAGATGCCCAAACCTCACAGGAGAAAACATAGAAAGTTTGGCAGCTTGACACACTAACTTTCTTTAAAAAGCTTTAATGCCATGCAGGGAGGAGGATTGAGTTGCTAGGTTTATTCCTCTCAAATCAAGGGTGTGGAGTAAGACATGCTTAGACAGGTCCATTGGCTCAAGAAATAACTGACAATTTAGTCTGTCTTGCTTCTTATAGCAAACTGATAGGGGTTCACAGGCATGGGGGATAGGTTATGCAAAGTTGGAAAAGCAAGAGATGAATTGTTATGTGTGAGGCATAGGAAGGTCAGCTAGACGGTAGAATTGGTTTTGTTTTTGTTTTCAAAATTTTTATTATACACTTAGTAACCACAACCAAAACATTTAAACAAAAAACATCTAAACAAAGACATAAAAATTATTGTAAAATTACAAACTCCACATTGTTTACAATTTGTTTAAAAACATCTAAATTATATATGTGTGCTAATATAAACATTATCTGCTTTTGAGTTCCTTTGGATTTATTTTATTTGGATACTTTTTTCTTTTGATTTTGTGGCTAATTTTAAAAAAATATAATTTTAATGTAATTTTTAGTGCAATAGTATATATTATTCTTATTTCCTTTTCTTCCTCTTCCATCTCTTCATACATTTCCATTTTCTTCATATTTATATTTGTCATTTCTAATAACACATTATATATAATCCATTACACTCAAATATCACAATCTATTCAACCATTTCTCCCAATCATTGCATTTGTGTTATTTCCTAGTTAGTTTTTTTTTTTTTTAATTTAAACCTTTGCCTTCTGTCTTGGAATCAATACTGTGTATTGGTTCCAAGGCAGAAGAGTGGCAAGGGCTAGGCAATGGGGGTCAAGTGACTTGCCCAGGATCACACAGCTAGGAAGTGTCTGAGGCCAGATTTGAACCTAGGACCTCCTGTCCCTAGGTCTGGCTCTCAATCCACTGAGCAACTCAGCTGCCCCCTATTTAGTTATTTATTGCCACCCTCTTCCTTTGCTTCTGTTATATCCTTCCTCAGATATCCAACTTCCTTTTACCAATACCTTTCCAATTCACCCACTTTGCCTAAAATCCTCCCTTATGTTATGGCCCATGTAACATAAAGGGTCAGAGAAGGGTTCTAAAGTAAGAAGTTGCTGTGAGCACAAAATATGGAATTTAAGAAAGGAAAAAAAGGAGAAAGAAGAAAAAAGACAAAAGACTCCATCATAGTATTAGGTTCAGAGAGAATCTTCCTTGCCTCCACCCCCAAGGAGCATTTGGCTAGTGCTTTTATTAGGATATCAACACTCATTGATTACCTGATTGATATCATAGATATACAGAGTGAACAATGCAATGAGTTACATCAAATTAATCATTCCAGTTATAACTTGGTTAATAACAAATTTCTATTACAATCAATGTTCACATTTTTTATGTCTGAAATGTTTGCTAAGGAAATAGAAAGGATGAAAGAAAGAAGATTCACAGTATTGATTCCAAGACAGAAGACAAGGGTTTATTTTTTTTTTAAAGAAGAAGAAGAAGAAAAAGAGGAGGTTAAAAGTATAACTTCAAAGATACCTTTTTTAACAGTAAGAAAATTGAAAAGTAATCTGAGAGCTAGAAATTTGTTTCTTTCACAGATATAATATTTCTTTGGGAGCCTCATGAGACTTCTTTTTTATGCAAAAACACCTAATCTCATTCAATAACTCATCTTAAGAAGATGTTATTTAAATTGGTATTTGTTCTTTCAATTATTTCTGGCGAAAGGATATCTTTATTTGGAATTTATGATTTTTTCTTAAAACCTTAATATATTCCATTTTAATATTTGTTAGATTTGATAATTTTCTTTTTGTGATATTATGCTTTAAGAACATAGAACTCATTATATATAAAATACCTTTTCTAAATTTTATAAAGAAGCTTTGCATATGGCAGTGTTATTATTTTAAAGGGAAGAAGCTAGCAAATATCACCTATTCTGTTCCCAAGATTTATGTTGCTTTATTGAGGCTTAGTGAAACTTCAAAATATTTGCATGATAGAGGTTTTATTTCTAGGGCACCTTGATGGAAGTAAAAGAAAGTTATTTAACCTAAACCAGATAGGAGCAAAGGCTGAGGACCCTTCATTAAAATAGAGGAAAGTCAGTTTCTCGATAACTTGAGCAGCCCATTTGAGCATTTGCAATCACATCATATAAAAAAGGAATAGCAAATGACATAAAACACATAAAGAGAGCAAAAAGAAGTTCAGAAGAGGACACTAAGAAGATAGTTTTGATACTTTTGTATCAAATTTAATATACATTTTCAAAAAAATGGAAAAGGAAGTTCATAATTTCCCATAAAAAATTCTTTTTAAAATTTTATTCTTTGTATAGTGCAATATTTCCTTTTGCTGATATTTTTTGAGTTCACAAATTTATCACCTAAAGACATATTATTGCACATGACTGAAGAGCTAGATATATAACTGTGGAATGAAATGTTGTACTATTCAAATGTAAATATGTTCTCTGAACAATATGCATATCAAGAATTCAGAATTTTTACACTGGGTTTGGAGGAAGATCTAGCATCATTTTATCATATCTCCTCATGAGACTTCACAATTTTGCTAAAACAGCATAGCCAAACTCCCCCACAAAATTGTGAAATATTGTTGTTGGAAATTCATTTGGCTATTTTATGACATTATTCCTATTACTTAAATTGCCTTCTGTAATAGCCCTTTACCTGAAGTCAGATCTTCTGGGAAGCAATTAATAATTCTAAATAGAGTTTGACTCTGTGAAGTAGGAAATTGTGTCTCCTCAATCACATAGAAATTGTTAAGACCCGGGTCCAAATAGTACAGAGAATGATACAATGAAAGTTGGCAGTTTCATTTGTAATTGGAAGTAAATAAATAGCCTGTTCAAATAGCAAGGTGGAAAAGTAATATGTTCCATTCAGCCTAAGGAAAAATATATCTCTGTAAATGATTACCCCTTCTGTTTTTCACATTGGGCTCATCTCTTTTGTTGTCCTTCTCTTGTTACCAAAAAGTATAAATTGAACCACTTTTAGTCAGGGCAGTGGCAGGAAGCTTTCCCTGATAATGATGTTACTTTCCTTTTCTGTGTTATTAGAATTCTATTTCCAAAGATTCTCTATACAGCAACTGGCATACATCAAAATAATTATATTACTCACTGATTCTATCTAGCTACATATAAAATAGTTTATTTCCAATTCCAAGCAATGTCACCTTGACTGTGAAGCTATATTTTCAAATGTTTTCCCTTCTACAACCTGAACAGAAAATTGACTTTAAATTTCTCTATAAAATAGGACCCAGGGTCATATGTTATCTGAAAATCTTTTACCACAACTCCACCTTCCCTCAAGAAGCTTAAACCTTTGTTACAAATTTAAGAATGTGTCTTTTATGCCTGAATATGTAGAATGCTTTCTTGCAAAAATCACAGAGAAAAACTTTTAATTAATATAGGATGATGTCTGAAAGCTGTTTTATAGAACATATTGAATAATATTCCTACTTTGTAGAGCCTAGAAAAACGGGATACTTTAGGTTCAAAGATATCTTCTTCTCTGAAGCTCTTAATCTTGGGGAAAATTGGTTATTCATCTCTAAGGCTCAAATGTTTAATTAATTCTCTTGAGTGAGCAATGTTCTATGATGGAAAAACCACTAGAATTAATATTAATGTGGTTTCTCTATGGTAAATTGCAGCGATCAATCAGTTAATCAGTCAGCAAGCAAAAGACTTGTTACATGTCAGCCACTTATCTAAGCACTTTGAGGAAAAGAATAACTAGTCTACAAGTATACTGTATCATAGAGAATATGAAGAAGTATACTAAACAATTTCTGCCTTCAAGAAACTCATAGTCTCAAGATGGAACAAATGTAATTATGTGAAAAGAAATAATAATAAAAGTTTAAAATTTCAATCTAATAACACACAATGATATATCCTAAGATAGCAATATAAGACTATAACAAATACTGATATATCCTAAGACAGCATAGCATAATCAGGCAAATATCTGATGTTTATAATATTTTCAGAGCTTTTGGAGAAATGAGAATTTGCTATATACTAAAGTGATCTGGTAGAAACTTCTAGGAAAAAAAGGTCAGATTTAAGTTGAATCCCAAATGACATGGGATTTACATATAAAAAAGGGCGCAACTTCAGATATGGGAACAAAAGACAAGCATGTCATCCAATGAAAAGTTCTGATCCATAGACACAGAACTTTTTCCATTTCAATATGATAGAAAACTAAATGTTTAAACATCTCTAGAATATGCATTTGCCTTTGCTGTTTTAGTGCTAATTTCTTTGCATAAATGTTAGTTTGTGGGCCAGGAAAGCCTGAATTCTATAATTCAAATAAAAATCCCTCTGTTTCTTTCAGTGGGTGAGCATCTGGATGTTAGCATCTGTAATTGTTCCTAAGAACCAAGATGTAGACAAGCATATTGGGAAGCTAACTTTTCATTTGAGCAGCTTATTGAAGTGAAAACTTTAGTCCAATTATCATTTATACTGTGGAACCAAATCTCCACAGTTACTAAAACTGTTTCTGGTTTGAACCTGCTTTAAGTTTCAAGCTGGTACCTCCTAGGGTTTATAAGTTCCAACCATTTCCAAACTACCCTGTTGTATTGTGCCCTGGAGCAACACAGCAGCACTGCAATTGTATCCAATTAACCTCCTGCTAAACACAAAATGTCAGGCAGTCCTAACACCAAAATCAGAGAAAGTTGTGTTTTAAATAGGAAAACACTTGTTTAAGTTCTTAAGCCCCTGCTCTGATATTTGGCAACATATTAGTTTTGTTTGCATTTCAAAGATAGTATTTTAATAGGGTATGTAATTTAGCAAAGTTCACACTTTCAATCCAGAAGCTACAGAGTGCATGGAGAATTTTGTGCTTGAGCATTAACTTTGATAGCATCCTTTTTAATTCATTTTTTTGCCAAGGGAAAAAAAAATCTGGTCAGAGTAAAACAAAGTGATTTTCACATTCAAATTTCTCTTTGTTCAGTAACTGGTCATTAAGTAGGGAAATCAAAAGACTTATGTTAAAGATATAATGAAAAGTTTGGATCCAATGTACATCTATATGTAAACACTATGTACAGATGTAAAGATATATACATATATACATCTAAAATGAATTTAGTTGTTGTAACAGAACAAACTAGCTATAACTGTACTTTGTATACAGAGAGTATGATTATGTTGGATAGAGAGGACTCTGTGGGGAGTGACACCAATTTGAAACAAAAGGAGCATGATTAACACGCTTTTAAAATAAGAAACTGGGTAACCAGTCATTAAAATTATAAAGGTATAATTCATCATGTGTGTTGACACAATATAAAAGTTATTTGAGGTGTGCTGGAAGCTAAGATAGTGGAATAAGGTACATGTAGCCTGCCTAAACCCTCCAACTACACAAAAATAGATAACAAAACACCTCAAAATAAAAGAAAGAAGGTGAAATACATCATACTAGTCCCTAGTAAGAGGGACTAGTATCCCAGTGAGTTTGGAATCAGCTCAAAGTGCTTCCATGTAGCCTGAGTCAACAAAACAGTCCACCAGGGAGTAGACCTTTCTGCCAAATGGCCTGAGGCAATGAAAAAGCAAAATGGGGTGCAGTCCAAAGCAATAAAAGAGTAGGAAAGCAACCTAATGCCAGCCCTATCTGCTTCCATGTGGACCAAGGCAACCAAAGGTGTGGGGACCAACCTATATGGCCCAAAGCAACAAACCAGCAGAATGAGGAAGAGCCCAGCATAGAAGACAACAGATACCAATACCAAGGGAAGAAGAATCCAGCTAGACAAAATAACTGAAGGAACAACAAGATGTATTGGAGGCTCAATTACTAGGGTATTTAAAGTAAAGAGAAAAGCTGGAACAATGACTCTAAGAAATAAGGTCAAGAAGAGACTGAATTCTCAATTCTCATCCCCCCACCCACCCACTTCCTGCTTCCTTCTATTTGATCCTAAAAGCTATTCAGAGATGGTAAGTGATAGCAACTTTCAATAGACTAATTTCACTTCAAAAATACTGGGAAAGGATTTATTTTACAGAAAGAAAGGGTAGGGAGTGGGGAATAAGGATAGAGGGAATTTTGGTTTTATTTTAGAAATTTTAGGAATATTTTAGGAATAATTAAAAAGTAGGAAATTAGGAATTTCCCTAAGCTATTATAAATTCAATATCAAGGGAAAAATTCAATATCAAGAAAGTAGAGTTGAATTATCTTTAAGAGAATATTATTAATAATTTGAAAAGATTTTCAAAGCTAAGCCCAAGTCTTCCAGTTGAAACTAATAGCCAAAAACTACAGAGTAAATCTCTCTGTCAGCTTTCTTCCTCGGAGTCTCAAAGAAGGAAATGGGTTAAAACAGTTTGTGTCAGCTTATTCAAACTGCCTTCTCCCTGGCCACATTCGTCTCTGGAATTTTTCAGATTGACAGATCTTCAAAGTTCCATGGCCTGCACTTGTTTGCAAGTCTTTCTGTAGCAGTAATCAGTTTTTCACAAAGTAGTCAACAAGAAGCCAATCAGGCCACCATTTCAATGTACATAGTGGGGGACCTAAAGATAACCCTCTGCCCCAAGCACCAGAGAAGTATATGCTGTAATTTGCAACAGTGCTCCCTCTATACCAGGAGCAGAGCAGAACCTTAATAGATAAAGTAGTGAGGAGGGGAAAATAATAACTAGAAAAATGTGCAAAAGTCAAAGAAAAAAACCTAGTCTTAGAAAGTTACTTTAGTGATAGGGAAGATCAAAATATAAATTCAGAAAGGGAAAACAGTGGCAAAAAAGGAAACTCATGAAGCACTGAAGGAAAATGAGAAAGGAGGACAGATCCCAAAAGAACTCTAGGAAGAACTTGAAAAGAATTTTAAAAATCAAATAATAAAAGAAATGATAGAAAGATTCAATAACTTGGAAATTAGAATGGGCCAAATGGAAAAGGAAAGAAAAGCTGAAAGAAGAAAATAACTTCCAAAAATTAGAATTGAGACTCCACAAGGTATCAGGAAACAGGACAAAATTAAAAAATGAAAAAAAGAAGAAGAAAAATCTGAAATAGCTGCACTTGGGGATGGGGAGGGAACCAACATGGTAAATAGATCCAGAAAAGACAATCTGGAATATCTGGAAGCTATGATCAAAAAAAGGGCCTTGATACTGTATTATAATAAATCATCTTGGAAAACTGCCCTGATATCCTCAAACAAGAAGAGGGGGAAAATTGAAACAATCCACAGATAATTACTGATATAGATCTAAAAATAAAATATCTCAAGACTCATAGCTAAATTAAAAAACTCCCAGGCCAAGGAAAAAGTACTGCCAGTAACCAGAAGGAAACAATACAAATATCATGGAGCTTCACTCAAGATTATGTAAGACCTTGCAGCTTCTACATTGAAGGACTAGAATTCATGGAATATGATATCCTACTAGGCAAAGGATCTAGGCCTACAACCAAGAAAAACATACCCAGTGAGACTGAGCATAATTCTCCTGAGGAAAAAGTGAAATTTAATGGAATAGAGGATTTTTAGGCATTCCTAACAAAAAAACAAGAGTTGAAAAGAAAATCTGATGACCAAATTCAACACTCAAGTGAAGCATAAAAAAGTAAACAGAAAAGTGAAAACTTAAGGGTTTTGATAAGGTTGAATTGAGTACATTTATACCTGGGAAGGTGATAATTAAGATACTTAAGATATCTAGGACACTTGAGATATTTAAAGTTCTTAAATAATTCAAGATACTTAATGTACTTAAGAACTTTATTGATATTAGAACAATAAGGAATAATCATAGAAAGAAGAAAGGGAGTAAACAGATAGGATATGTTGATATAAAAAGTCAAGAAATGGGAAATAGGAACACATGAGAAGAGAAAAGGAAATACAAAAGGGGGAAAATTATATGAAACAGAGTCTGATTCAATATAGTAGAGAAGATGAGGGTATAGTGGGCAATGCTTGAATTTTAATCAGAATTATTACAAAGTAGGAATAACATTCACACTCAGCCACATATAAAGCCTGTCTTACCCTATAGGGAGATAGGAGGGAAAGAGGAATGAGAGGAGAGAAGGAAGCTAAAAGGTTGATAAATTGGAGGAGACAGTGGTCAGAAGTAAAATGTTTGTAAACAAGGAAAGGTTGAAAGGAGAGAGAGAGAAAAGGGAAAGCAGGGAGAAAATAAGATGGAAGGAAACATACAAATAATAATTAATAATCAAATCAAATAATGAATGTGAATGGGATGAATTCACCCATAAAACAGAAAAGATTAGCAAACTGTATTAAAAACCAAAACCCCACAATATACTGTCTACAAGAAACACATTTAAAGCAGACAAAGTATAAAAGTAAGGAGCTAGAGCATAATCTATTTTGCTTCATCCAAAGTAAAAAAAAAAAGCAGAGAGACTGATCATGATCTCAGACAAAGGAAAAGTAAAAATTGATCCAATCAAAATAGATAAGGAAAGAAATTACATCATGATAAAAGGCACAATAGACAATTAAAAAATAACAATACTAACACACCAAATGGCATAGCATGCAAATTCCTAGAGGAAAAGTTATATTGAGTTACAGGAGGAACTAGAAAGGAAAACTTTACTAGTAGGGAACTTCTCGTAGTATTAGATAAATTCAACCAAAAAAAACCCAAAACATGTTAAGAAGGTAAATCAAATTTTAGAGAGGTTAGATATGATAGACCTTTGGAGAAAACTAAATGGGAGTAGAAAGGAATATACCTCTTATCAGCAGTGCATGGCAACTTCACAAAAAATGGACCATGTAATAATAGGGCATAAAAACCTCAGAACCAAATGTAAAAAAAAAAAACAGAAATGTCAGATGCAACCTTTTACATTCAACAAAGGGCAGCAAAAAGAAAGACAAAAAATTAATTGGAAATTAAATAATTTTATCCTAAAGAATAAATAGATCAAAGGAAAGATCATTGAAACAATCAATAATTTTATTAAAGAGAATGATAATGAGAAAACAAAATATCAAAATTTATGGAATGCAGTCAAAGCTATACTTAGGGTGAAATTGTTATCTCTAAATGCTTACATCAATAAAATATAGAAAGAGCACATCACTGCTCTTTGGGCATGTAATTAAAAAAAAACACTAGGAAAAGAACAAATTTAAAATTCTCCACTAAACACCAAATTGGAAATCCTAAAAATCAAAGGAGAAATAAATAAAATTGAAAGTAATTAGACCATTGAACTAACAAGTAAGACAAGGAGCTACTTTTGTTCCAAAAAAAGTAATTAAAATAGATAAATCATTGGTGAATTTGATTTAAAAGAATGAAAGAAAAAACCAAATGATCAGTATCAAAAATGAAAATGGGTAAAGTCACCATCAATTAAGAAGAAATTATTAGGAGTTATTTTCCCCAGCTACATACCAATAAATATAACAACTAAATAAAATAGATAGATAGGAAAGAAATATAATACTTAAACAACCCCAACACAGAAAAAGAAATTGAACAAAGCACACTGAATCAATATAATAAAAATGAAAATTCAACCCAAATTAATTTACCTATTCCATGCCATACCAATCAAACTAGCCAAAAATTATTTCACAGAGGAAGAAAAAACCATAACAAAATTCATCTGGAAGAACAAAAGGTCAGGAATATTAAGGGAGTTAATGAAAAAATATATAAAGGAAGGAAACTTAGTAGTACCAGATCTCAAACTATACCATAAAGCAGGAATTATCAAAACAATCTGGAACTAGCTAAGAAATAGTAGTGGATCACTAGAATAGGTTAGGAAATCAAGACATAACAGTTAATGACCATAGTAACCTAATGTTCAATAAACTCAAAGATCCAGGCTTTTGAGAAAACTCAATGTTTGATAGAAACTACTGAGAAAACTAGAAAGCAATATGGCAAAAGCTAGGTAAAGGCCAATATTCACACCATAATCAAGGTAAAGTTGAAATGGATACTTGATCCATTAAGGGGTAATAACACAAACAAATTAGGGGGTAATGAAAAAGAGTTTACCCCTCAGACTTATGGATAAGGAAAGAATTTATGATCAAATAAGACATAGAGAACATAAAAAATGAAAAGGATAGTTTCAATTACATTATTTTTTTAATTAATAGAATTTATTTCCAGCTCCTCTCTCACCTCCTCACACCATAGAAGGCATAATCTGTCAAACAGATATGGGTATATAGATTATGTCTTTTATGTTTCCATTTTTCAGTTCATTCTCTGCATGTAAACATTCATAAGTTATACAAATATGAAATCTGTGGCCTTATATAATGTTCTCTTAGTTCTACTCTTTTTACTCTTCATTATCTCATGTAGTTCTTTTCAAGTTCTTAAAAATTAATCTGCTCATCATTTCTTATGGCACAGTATTACCTCATCACAATCACATACCACAATTTGTTTAGCTGTTCTCCAATTAATAGACATTCCCTTGATTTCTAGTTCTTTGATACCACCAAAGAGAGCTGCTAAAAATATTTTGGAACATATAGGTTATTTTCCTTTTTCTCTGATCTCCTTGGAAAATAGACCCAGAAATGGTATTGCTAGATTACTTACATTAAATTTAAAAGGTTTTTGTGCAAACTGCAAGCAAGATTAGAAGAGATAGAACAAATTAAGGGGGTCAATGTTAAAGTAGGTATCTCTGACAAAGTCCTTATTTCTCAAATATATAGAGAACTGAGTTGAATTTATAAGAATACAAAGCATTCCCCAATTGATAAATGGTCAAGGGATATGAAAAGTCAGTTCTCAGAAAAGACATTAAAACTATAGTCATTTTTAAATATTTCAAATCACTTTTAATTAGAGAAATAAAAATTAAAACAACTCTCAGATACCACCTCATACTTATCAGATTGACTAATAAGACCAAAAAGGAAAATGACAAATGTTGGAGGGAGAACAGGGACACTAATACATTATTGTTGGAACTATGAACTGATCCAAACATTCTGGAAAGGAATCTGAAACCATCCCCAAAGAGCCATAAAAGTTTGAGTACCCTTTGACCCAGCAATACCACTACTGGGTCTGTATCCCTAGAGATCAGAGATAGAGGGAAAGGACCTACTTGCATAAAAATATTTTTAGCAACTTTTTTTGTAGTGGCAAAGAATTAGAAACTGAAGGTGTGTCCATCAATTGGGAAATGGTTGAACAAACTATTATATATGGTTGAAATAGACTACTACTGCATTTAATAAATGATGAACAAAATGAGTTCTGTTAAACTTGAGAAGGCTTATATGAACTGGTACAAAGAGTGAGCAGAACTAGGAGAACAATACATTCAGTAAAAGAAATATTGTATGATGATTAACTGTGAAAGGCTAAATTATTATCAACAAAATTAGGTTCCAAGATAACCCCAAGGGACTCATGATAAACATGCTATCCACAGCCAAAGAAGGAATTGTTGGCATCTGATTGCAGATAACTGCATGCCATCTTCCATTTTATTCCTTTCATGAGTTTTTTTTTTATTTTATTGTGTGATATGTGTCTTCTGTCATGGAATGAGTAATGTGGAAATGTATTGCATGAAAGTACTGGTATAACCTACATAAGACTATTTGCCACCTTAGGGAGAGAGAGAGAATCTGAATTGAAAAATGTCAGAAATAGTTTCTGCATGCCATTAAAATTTTTTAATTTAAAAAAAGTTATTGGAGTTGGGATGAATGAAGCAATCATTGAATTTATGTTTCTTAGATCTGTTCAACTCTAGAAGTGGTCAGAATCTATGAACCACTCAGAGACCATCTAGTCCAACCTTCCCCTGAACAGAAATCCTCTTGACAAGATTTCCAAGTTGCTATCTGTGCAGTCTCTGCTTGAAGAATTCTAGTGGAGGGATTATCAACTCCTTTCATTGACAATCCTTTCCATATATGTAAAGCTTTAACTGTCTTAAATTTGCATTTAAAAAAATTACACATATTAATTTTCTCTCTACATAGAAAAAAGAAGAAAATCTTTCTAAAAAATATGCATAGCCAACCAAGACAAATTCCCACACTGACTACATAAAAATGACTATCTCATGCTGTTACTTCTGTATTAAGCAATGGGTAGTTTTCTTCACCCTTCATCTTCTAGAATCCTGATTAATCCCTGCATAAATGAGAGTTCTTAAGTCTTTCAAAGTTATTTGTTTTTACATTGTTATTATATAAATAATTCCAATTCTACTTATTTCACTCTGCCACAGTTTATACAAATCTTAAAAGAATTCTCCATTACATTCATATAATAAAATTTGTTCAGTCATTCTCCAATTAATTGACTCTCCCTTAAATTCCCATTTCTTGCCACTATATAAAGAGTTGCTATACATTTGGGTCCTTTTCTTCTTTTTTGAACTTACGGGGTAGGCCTATCAGTGCTATTAGTGTGTTAGAGGATAAGCATAGCTTAGTAACTTCTTTGGCATAGTTCTAATTTGCTTTTCACAAAGGCTGGACCAAATTACAGCTCTAATAATAATGTGTAAATATGCCTGTTTTCCTATAGCCCCTCCAATCCTTGTCATTTTCCTTTTGTTGTTAACTTTGCCAATCTGAGAAGTGTGAAATAGAGCCTCAGGGTTGTTTTAATTTGAATTTTTCTAATTACTAGTGATTTGGAGTGTTTTTTCATGTGGCTATTGATAGCTTCAATTTCTTCCTTTTAAAGTTGCCTGTTCATATTTTTTACTATTTTTCTATGGCACTTAATCATACAAGTATGAATGAATGTCTTTCAGAAATGAGACTTTTAATCAGAGGAACTTGCTGCAAAGATTTTTTTCTCTGTAAATGCTGTTTTCCTTCTAATCTTGGCTGCATTCAACTGACATTCTCTTCTTTTAATTTAAATTTAATTCTTTTAGGGAACAAATTTGGCTTTCCATTTCACCTTCCTCTCTTTCCCTCCCTCTCCCCCTAATCCCCTGTGAGAAAAGAAAATATAACAAAACCCTTACAAGAAATATGCACAAACAGCAAATTCTTGCTTTGGTCATGTCCATAAATGTATATCTGTTTCCTCACTGAACATCATCTTTCTGTCAGAAGTGAGGAAATGATTCATCAAGAATCTTCTGGAAAGGCATTGCATCAGAGTTTTCTGCCCCTTTATTATAAAGAAGAAGATGGTGCTTAGAAAGAATGCTTTTCTTTTCTGACCCTCTTCTCTTTGCCCTAGTCAGAGTCTAATCACAGGTTTTCTTTTCTTCCTTTCTTCCTTTCTTCTGCAGAAATAATTTTTTTATCCTTAATTTGTCCTTCTTTCTGCCTCTCACTTCCCTCCTGTTACCATGTTGAAAGAAAAGCTTTTCTGCGCCCATCTGAATATATGTATTCTCCCTCCTTTGATCAGTTCAAATAAAAGTGAGGTTCAAGAGCCACTACTCCACCTTTGTGTGTATAGTTTTCTATTTGTTAACTCAAATTATGTGAGATAATTTTACCCCAAAATTCTTCTTCTTCTCCCATTCCCAATGTATGTAACACAAAACCAGTATATGTAAGTTATTACTGATTGGTTTGTAATCTCCAAATTTCATAAGTATGCCTTTACCAAAGTCACTGGTAAAAGATGTTCTGCAACACAGGACCAAGGTCAGTACTGTAGTCTTTTCCTAGAGACTTCCTGCCATGTTAACAAGGTAAGTGATTAATAACTGGTCTTTGGATGACATTACTCAATCAGTTCTCAATTCAATGAACTCTAGTCTCATTTAAATAATCTCACCATATTATACACAAGTATGAGAGATTACAGCAAATATTTTGCTGAAGGACAGGGCCAAGATTGGGGAGTGGGAGGGGATGTTAGAGTCCAGCTTACCAGCGATATCTCCTCAACAAAGATCTAGAACATACATTGAATCAAGTTTGAATTTTTAAAAATCCAATAAAAGTCACAATAGTTTATTTTTCAGTCCAAGGAATCTTAGGGAAACAGACAGAAAGGTCTATAGATACTGGGGATATAGTCTAAGCTAAGAGTACATGCTCTTTAGTGCCTAGGCACCAGGATAGGAAGCAGAAGGACAGAAAGAGATCCCAGGGAATCTTTGAACAAGTCCTGGGTGAAGGAATGGATGCTCTCTGATAGTTTTGTTTTCCATTACTCAGTTCTGGGTCATAAATCAAGGACAAAGAAATATGGTCCTGAGCAACAGCCCTAGATATATAATGAATATTGGCCCCATAATGTGTACTGAAGAAGGAACAAGTTCTGAAAGCAAATAGTAACCATGTGGTTCTAATCCCAGAAGCAACACACAGTGTTCCATACTAGAGGCAAGCTGGCAGTTTGTTCATTCTAAACTGGTAGAGCTTCCTAGAGGACTAATAGTGGCTGAGTCTACCAGTAATTTACTGACATTCCCAGGCATTCCCAACCATAGAAGTTCACTAGACAACCAACAGACCCAAACCTGGTTATGGAACTGGAAGGAATCAGATCAGGAGGACAGTGAAGAGATCTATCCCAGGATCATGTCACTTAGAGAATACCAAAAGCTTACAGTCCCCCAGCTTGAGCTATGGAAGCAGCAGAAGGGCATAAGAGGACAGAAACTCAGGGTAGACATCCTTTCCAGAAGTTTTCAGAATCCTGCACTAACATAAAGTCCAAAGTCAAGAAATAGTTTCAAAGACCAAGCAAATAAAAAAAAATCTTGCCATAAAGCACCTTTATGGTAACAAGGAAGGCACACATACAGAATTTGAAGAGATGAAAGAAGAATCAATATTTTGGAAAAAAAAAAGGTACCAAAGACAATGAATTAATATTATATATGCATGCAAGTATAAAGGTGCATATATGTATACACAAGTGTATGAATGTATATGTGCATATAGTTGTGTGTGCACATATACATACATGTATGTTGTGTACACACACATATATACATATCTATTTTTGTTATTTAGTCATTTGAGTTTGTCTGATTCTCTGTGATCCCATGTGGGGTTTTCTTGGCAAAAATATTGGAATTTAGCCTTTTCTTCTACAATTTATCTCTGTCTCTCTAAATAGAGATAGATAAATGGAAGGATGGCTAGATGGATGAATGTTTTTGCTTCTTGGAGAGAATATATATTATTTTATTTATGTATACTATGGATATATTATTTGATGTTGTAAGGATAATATTAGTAAATAAGTATGGTTTTATTAGTTTAGTGATAAAAAGTAGAGTGCTGGCTTGAGAAAAAACTGGAGTTTGAAGCAGAGCTGAGAAAGGGTGTTGATTTCAGATGTTGAGAATTATAACTGTTTTTCTGTGTCAATTACTCTCTCTCTGGCAGTTGGCAGTTGGTCTCTGGAAGTGGGCAGAGACACACTCAGAGACTCTCTCTCAGGGCTGGAGAAGTCAACATCTTTGCCTCTTTCTCTGTCTGAGGGCAAGATCTGAAGGAGCTTAGTGTTTTCCTTTCCCAACTTGGTAAAGCCTATTGACTATCTATTGCAGTATTTATAGATTGATTTAACTCTGAGAAGACCAAAGAAAGATCTGGTCTTTGGTTTGGACTCTGAGTCTGTTAAGACTCAGTCCTAACTTGATTCTTGTTTAGACTCAACCAGCTAACCTTTGCTATTTTATAACTTGAAGTTGAAGGTAAGAATTATAAGGATATTAGCAGTAGTTTTTATTTAGATAGTATAAATTTGGGTTAGTCAGATCAGAGAGGATTATTGTAGCCTGTGAAACACAGGAGAAGCGGTTCCTTGTGGAACCAGGGAGTTTGTTTCGGTGGATTTAGAATCAATGAGAATTAGAAATCCTTGTTATCCTTATATATTTCAATAAATATTTTATTTTTTTAATAAGAGTCTCTATAGTGTCCTTGTGCCTGGCCCTGAAGGGAAGTTCACATTTGAGCTTCACTTCATCACTGAAGATACTTTTGATTACATCTACCAAAAGTATCTTAACAGTTTTAAACCAGCATTGGTGAGTTTCCCATCTATATTTTATGTAGCTGGCCATCGCCATCATTATTATTTTTACAATGTGGAGTCAGGAAAACTTGAGTTCAAGTCCACCTAAAGACATTTACTAGCTATGTAAGTCTGGGCAATTTAACTTCTCTCTGAAGCCTTGAACATTTTCCTCCTGGAACTCCTATCTCATGCTAGAGAGATACCCTTAGTGTTTAATAAATGTAAGAGATCCTTTCCTCAAATAACAAACCTTCTTAGCCATCATAGAACTTTTATAGAATGAAAGTCCTTTATGTGTAATTAATACAGAAAAGGCTTCAGCCAGAAGATATACTTTTTACATAAAGGAGAATTAATACTGAAGAGAAACTTTGTAACAAGCATTCTTTGATTCTTTCTAAAGTCAGTGGCTCTCAGGTAGGTGACCATTTTCCAGGTAAGGTGTCAGCCTATTAAAAGAGTACTCTGGCAAGAGTCTAGCAAGAAATGATTAAGAGAGACACACCCCCTCCCATTGTCATAGGGCAATCAGTTTCTTTTCCCTTTACAGGATAAGACAGTGGTGGCATCCTTGATCTCCTGCAGGAAAACCTCCTCTTGCCATATAACCCAGAAGACGTCAGTCAGATTTTGTATGAGCAGTGGACCTCATGCCTTGTAAATATCAGCTAGAATGGAATTAGCACCAGATACTTTACCACATGGAAGAAGCCTGATGGCATTCAAAAGTTCTTCTTCAGTTGGAAGTTCAGCTAGAGAAGGATTGACTTTAATCTGAGACATATGGGCAATGGCTTCAGTATTGATTGATGACAGTCTGTTGAGAACACTATGGAAGTGTTTAGCCCATCTATCTACAATCATATCCTTTTTTAGAGCTGCCCAGCAGTCTACAAAGTTGAGGGTTGCTTCTGGCTAGGTGTGATAATTTAGGCGGATTAAAGAGATGGGAGACAGCTTGGGTGTTTCAGATCTATTGCACAACTGTGGCAAGGAGCTGCTCCACTAGGCACAGGTTTTGTCTTTATTTTTATACCTAGTGGTTACATTTTT
This sequence comes from Monodelphis domestica, assembly GCF_027887165.1. Lineage (NCBI taxonomy): Eukaryota > Metazoa > Chordata > Mammalia > Didelphimorphia > Didelphidae > Monodelphis > Monodelphis domestica. The sequence continues at coordinate 482,621,680 of NC_077229.1, forward strand.
TTCTTGGCACACAGTCTCATTTTTCAACATACATTATTTCTTACAGATAATTGGATATGTCACACATTAATTTCTTTTTTTAAAAAACATTATTTTATTTGGTCATTTCCAAACATTATTCATTGGAAACAAAGATCATTTTCTTTTCTTCCCCCCTTTCCCCACCTCTCCCATAGCCGACACATGATTCCACTGGGTATCACATGTGTTCTTGATTCAAACCCATTTCCGTGTTGTTGGTATTTGCATTAGAGTCTCTCCTCAGTAATATCCCCTTCACCCATGTAGCCAAGCAGTTGCTTTTCCTCTGTGTTTTTACTCCCACAGTTTATCCTCTGCTTGTGGATAGTGTTTTTTAGATCCCTGCAGATTATTCAGGGACATTGCATTGACCCTAATGGAGAAGTTCATTACCTTCGATTGTACCACAGTGTATCAGTCTCTGTGTATAATGATTTCCTGGTTCTGCTCCTTTCACTCTGCATCACTTACTGGAGGTTGTTCCAGTCCCCATGGAATTCCTCCACTTTATTATTCCTTTGAGCACAATAGTATTCCATCACCAACATATACCACAATTTGTTCAGCCATTCCTCAATGGAAGGGCATCCCCTCATTTTCCAATTTTTGGTCACCACAAAGAGTGCAGCTATGAATATTCTTGTACAAGTTTTTTTTTTTCCTTATTATCTCTTTGGGGTACAAACCCAGCAGTGCTATGGCTGGATCAAAAGGCAGACTGTCTTTTATTGCCCTTTGGGCAGAGTTCCAAATTGCCCTCCAGAATGGTTGGATTAATTCATAACTCCACCAGCAATGAATTAGTGTCCCTACTTTGCCACATCCCTTCCAGTATTCATTACTTTCCATAGTTGTCATGTTAGCCAATCTGCTAGGTGTGAGGTGAAACCTCAGAGTTGTTTTGATTTGCATCTCTTTGATTATAAGAGATGTTGAGCACTTTTTCATGTACTTATTAATAGTTTTGATTTCTTTGGCTGAGAACTGCCTGTTCATGTCCCTTGCCCATGTATCAATTGGAGAATGGCTTGATTTTTTTGTACAATTGATTTAGCTCTTTGTAAATTTGAGTAATTAAACCTTTGTCAGAGGTTTTTATGAAGATTGCTTCCGAATTTGTTGCTTTCCTTCTGATTTTAGTTACATTGGTTTTGTTTGTACAAAAACTTTTTAATTTGATGTATTCCAAATTATTTATTTTGCATTTTGTGTCTCTAAGTATTGCTTGGTTTTAAAATCTTTCCCTTCCCAAAGGACTGACATGTATACTATTCTGTGTTCGCCTAATTTTCTTATAGTTTCCTTCTTTATGTTCAAGTCATTCACCCATTTTGAATTTATCTTGGTGTAGGGTCTGAGATGTAGATCTAAACCTAATCTTTCCCAGTGTCCTCCAATTTTCCCAGCAGTTTTTATGAAATAGTGTATTTTTGTCCCAAAATCTGGGTTCTCTGGGTTTGGCGTATACTGTCCTGCTGAGGTCACTTACCCCAAGTCTATTCCACTGATCCTCCTTTCTGTCTCTAAGCCAGTACCAAATTGTTTTGATGACCACTTCTTTATAATATAGTCTGAGATCTGGGACTGCAAGGCCACCTTCCTTTGTATTTTTTTTTCATTGTTTCCCTGGATATCCTTGATCCTTTGTTCTTCCAAATGAACTTTGTTATGGTTTTTTCTAAATCAGTAAAAAAAATTTTTGGAAGTTCAATGGGTATGGCACTAAAAAGATAAATGAGTTTGGGTAGGATGGTCATTTTTATTATATTGACTCATCCTACCCATGAGCAGTTAATGTTCTTCCAATTGTTCAAGTCTCCTTTTAGTTGTGTGGAGAGTGTTTTGTAGTTGTGTTCATATAGTTCCTGTGTTTGTCTCAGGAGATAGATTCCTAAGTATTTTATTTTGTCTAAGGTGATTTTGAATGGGATTTCTCTTTCTAGTTCTTGCTGCTGAGTTGTGTTGGAAATATATAGAAATGCTGATGACTTATGTGGGTTTATTTTGTATCCTGCAACTTTGCTAAAGTTGTTGATTATTTCTATTAGCTTGTTGGTTGAATCTCTAGAATTCTTTAAGTAGACCATCATATGATCTGCAGAGAATGATAGCTAGGTCTCCTCCTTGCCTATTTTAATGCCTTCAATTTCTTTCTCTTCTCTAATTGCTACTGCTAGTGTTTCTAGTACAATGTCAAATAATAGAGGTGATAATGGGCATCCTTGTTTCACTCCTGATCTTAATGGGAATGGATTTAGTTTATCCCCATTGCAGATGATATTAGCTGATGGTTTTAGATATATACTGTTTATTATTTTTATGAAAGGCCCTTCTATTCCTATGCTTTCTCGTGTTTTTAAGAGGAATGGGTGTTGTATTTTATCAAAGGCTTTTTCTGCGTATATTGAAATAATCATGTGATTTTTGTTGGTTTGCTTGTTGATGTGGTCAATTATGTGGATGGTTTCCTTATATTGAACCAACCCTGCATTCCTGCTATAAACCCTACTTGATCATGGTGAATGACTCTTCTGATCACTTGCTGAAGTCTTTTTGCTAGTATCCTATTTAAGATTTTTGCATCTATATTCATTAGGGAGATTGGTCTATAATTTTCTTTCTCTGTTTTTGGCCTGCCTGGCTTTGGGATCAGTACCATGTTTGTGTCATAAAAGGAATTTGGTAGAACTCCCTCTTTACTTATTATGTCAAATAGTTTGTATAGTATTGGGGTTAGCTGTTCTTTGAATGTTTGATAAAATTCACTGGTGAATCCATCAGGCCCTGGGGATTTTTTCTTAGGAAGTTCTTTGATGACCTGTTGGATTTCTTTTTCTGATATGGGATTATTTAAGAAATCTATTTCTTCTTCTGTTAGTCTAGGCAATTTATATTTTTGTAAATATTCATCCATATCACCTAGGTTGGTATATTTATTGCCACATAGTTGGGCAAAGTAGTTTTTAATGATTGCCTTAATTTCCTCTTCATTGGAGGTGAGGTCCCCCTTTTCATCCTTGATGCTGTTAATTGGCCTTTCTTCTTTCCTTTTTTTAATTAGATTGACCAGTACTTTGTCTATTTTGTCTGTTTTTTCAAAGTACCAGCTTCTAGTCTTGTTTATTAGCTCAATAGTTCTGTCACTTTCGATTTTATTAATTTCTCTCTTAATTTTTAGGATCTCCAGTTTGGTTTTCTTCTGGGGGTTTTTAATTTGTTCATTCTCAAGTTTTTTGATTTGCGTTTCCAATTCCTTGATCTCTGTCCTCCCTAATTTGTTATGGGGATATGAATTTTCCTCTAAGTACTGCCTTGGCTGCATCCCATAAGGTTTGAAAGGATGTCTCACCATTGTCATTTTCCTCAATGAAATTATTAATTGTTTCTATGATTTGTTCTCTAACTAACCGATTTTGGAGTATCATATTATTTAATTTCCAATTAATTTTTGAATTGGCTCTCCATGTATCCTTACTGATCAATATTTTTATTGCTTTATGATCTGAAAAGGTTGCACTTATTATTTCTGCTTTTCTGCATTTGAGTGCCATGTTTCTGTGACTTAGTGTATGGTCAATCTTTGTGAATGTGCAATGTGGTGCTGAGAAGGTGTATTCCTTTTTGTCCCTATTTATTTTTCTCCATATGTCTATTAACTCTAATTTTTCTAAGATTTTATTCACCTCTTTTTACCTCTTTCTTATTTATTTTTTGGTTTGATTTATCTAAATTTGATAGTGGTTGGTTCAAGTCTCCCACTAATATGATTTTACTGTCTATTTCCTCCTTCAATTCTCCTATTTTCTCCATTAAAAATTTGGATGCTATACCATTTGATGCATACATGTTGATTAGTGATATTTCCTCATTGTCTATACTCCCTTTTAACAGAATATATTTACCTTCCCTATCCCTTTTGATCAGGTCTATTTTTGCTTTGGCTTTGTCAGATATCATGATGGCAACTTCTGCCTTCTTTCTATTAGTTGAGGTCCAAAAGGTCTTACTCCATCCTTTAATTCTAACCTTGTGAGTATCAACCCGCCTCATAAGTGTTTCTTGAAGACAACATATGGTAGTGTTTTGGGTTCTAATCCAATCTGCTATTTGTCCACGTTTTATGGGTGAGTTCATCCCATTCACGTTCAAAGTTATGATTGTCACTTGTGGATTCCCTGGCATTTTGATATCTTCCCCTAGTTCTGACCTTTCTTCTTTAGCTATATCCTTTTGAACGGGTGATTTACTTTAGGTCAGTCCCCCTAGTCCCCTCCCTTCATATGCTTCCCTTTCTAGCCCCTCTCTTTTTATGCTCCCTTCCCCTCCCCCCTCTCCTTCGCTCCCTTTTTATACTCCCTCCCCCCTTCCCCTCCTTAATTTCCCTTTCTTTCTTACCCTGTTGGATAAGATAGAATTCAGGATCCCACTGCATCTAGATGTTCTTCCCTCTCAGAGTTGATTTCACTGAGAGTAAGGTTTAAGTAATACCACTTCACGCTCTCTTCCTCTCCTTCTCATATGAGAGTTCTTCCCCTGCCCTTCCCATGTGTATCTTTGTATGGGAAAGATTATTCTATTTAGTCCCCCCCATTTCTTGAAGTAAATCTTAGTATTGTTGATGCTTCCCCCCTCCCTTTTCCTTTCTTTGCCCCCCTTCACCAAATCTTCTTAATGCCCCAATCTTTCCCTATGCATGTTTCTTCTAACTACTCTTATGATGCTACAATTTATGAGAGTTACACAAAACACTTTCCCCACATATTAATATATATAATTTGATGTAAATGTAGTCCTTATAGAAGAGAGTTTGACTTAAAGAAAAAGATAAGATTTATCTCCTTTTCCCTTTCTTTCATATTTACCTTTTCATGTTTCTCTTGCTTTCTGTATATTGGATATCAAATTTTCCACTAATTTCTGGTCTTTTCTTAGCAAATGCTTGGAATTCTTCTATTTTGTTGAATGACCATACTTTCCCCTGGAAGTATATAGTCATTTTTGTTGGGTAGTTGATTCTTGGTTGGAGACCCAGCTCTCTTGCCTTTCTAAATATCGTGTTCCATGCTTTGCGGTCTCTTAGTGTGTTAACCGCTAAGTCATGTGTGATCCTTACGGAGCCCCCCTATATCTGAAGCTCCTCTTCTTGGCTTCTTGTAGGATTTTCTCCTTTTCTTGGAAGCTCTTGAATTTGGCAATTACATTCCTGGGGGTTGTCTTTTGGGGATTTAATATAGAGGGTGTTCTTTGAACCCTTTCTATTTCTATTTTGCCCCCTTGCTCCCGAACATGTGGGCAATTTTCTTCTATAATCTCCTGTAGTATAGCATCAAGGTTTTTGTTTATCTCTGGTTTTTTTGAGCAGACCAATAATTCTCATGTTGTCTCTTCTTCCTCTGTTTTCCTGGTCTGTGACCTTTTCAGAGAGATATTTTATGTTTTCTTCTAATTCATTTGCTTAATTCTAGTCGGTAGGGACTGGTTTTGCATTTCAGCTTTGTCTGTCCTTCTATTAGATGCTTCCAGCTCTTTCTCCAATTGTGACGTCTTGTCTCTCAGACTGCTGATCTCTTTCTCCCATTTTTCTTTCCAGAAGGTTTCCATCTTTGGGGTAAGCTCTAATTTGAGTTCTTCCAGAGCTTGTGGATAATTCCATTTTGGGAGGCATGTTTTGATTTTGTTTGGGTTTCATCCTCTTTCTCTTCTTTTCCTTGGGTACTCCCACCATAAAAGTTTTCAATAGTCACCTTTTTCCCTTTCTTCCTGGAGGTTGATTTTGGACCATGTGAGTCATCCCTTTGGTGGTTTTATTCCCCTTTCCTTTTTGGTCTAGGGTCTGGGTGATATGGGTGGGTTTTCTGTGAATTTAGGTTGCCTCAGACTAGTTCTTCCCATTCTCCAAGGTTTCTTAGAGCGCAGGCCCCTGTGCTTAGCACAACCACCCCTGTGTGCAGCACAGCTGCCCCCTGTCCTCAGCACAGGATTCTCCCATGAAACCGCCCTGAGAGGTCATTTCCTTGTAGTCTTTAGATCCCAAGGACCCTGGTGTGCCCCCCCATACAGAGATGTTCCTCACTCACTCGCTGTCCCAGTGAGCACAGTGGGGGAGGGGGGGGCTGCTTGGTTCACATTTTTGTGTAAGCTTTTCCTCCTTCTTATAGTGTGGAAATGTTCAAACCCCACATACTTTCATTTCTGTGGGGTACTGGAGAGTCCCTCTGTTCTTCCAAAGTTGATTTTTATGCTCTTTTGAGGTAGTCTATTTCGTTCGGTGCCGGGGAGAGGAAGCGATTCGCGTCTAGATTGCAGCCATGTTAACCCGGAAGAGTCCACACATTAGCTTCTAACAAATCATTTAATTAACATTCTGTGATCATCTTGCATACCAAGTTGCTACAACAAAACAAAAGTTGCTAGAGATAGGTGACACAAGCAGGGTGACCAGGGGTCAGTTACCACTGCTGACCTGTGGGATGACCAGCTAAGAGAATCACTGTTGCTTTTAATTAGCTTTCATAATCAATCAGAATTACTTAGGAGATAGGTAACAAAAACAAATGCTGCTAAGTGCAAGGTAAAAGGGTAAATTTAATATAGACCAGATTTAGGTATTTCTCAATTTTCAGATTTCATTTCTCTATGTTTCATTAAGGCATCTTAGCAATGTTGCTGTGGCTTTTGTAAACATAACAAACCAATGAAGTGTTTCCTATCAGCCTGGGCTTGAGAAGTGATTGATGTGCTTGTTGTGTTTGGCTTGCAATAGGTGTGGGGAATGTAAATGTGATTCTGCTAGAGCCTTAAGCCTAAGGGGGAAGGAGGGGGTATTTCATTTAAGTGGATACATAAAAATCCCTAGGTTTGATTCTGTAATTATGATCTTTTGATTTATACTCTGGGGAAATTAAAGTGAGAAATGTGTATTAATCCTGTGAGTTTTTGCTCTCATATTTCTCCTGAAACTGGAAAGAGAACAATAATCATAGCAGTTCCAATAGTAAGGGAACTTAGTGGGAGAAGTCACATGTAGGGCATCTGAGTGGGAGTGTTGTCTTTTCTAAAGGCTGCTTTGTAACTTTCATTCTCCAGCTGTGACCTTGTCAGACAGCATGGGTTTGACAGCCCCCAGAATCCACCGATACTGAGTAATTGAGATGCACCAAAAGTCTTTGGCCCCTAAATAGCTTTCAGGGCATCACAGAAATGTTTTGAATTGTTACTATCGACATAAAATTGAATTTCATGTTTCATGAGCCAAAATTCCAATATCTTTCCCTAAGATGAAACAGAGAAGCGGGGTGGAATAAAAATGTTAGCTTAGTCACAGCAAAAGCTGAAAACACTCTAACAGTACTCCAAACCAATCTTTTAAAAGTGCCTCAAAATAATAGGAGTCTAAGAGCTCCCAGGTCCAGTAGAAAATACTACAAGCAGACAGAAAGAAATAGTTCAAATATCATGAAGCCCCAGTCAGGATTACACAGGATCTGTTGGCTTCCACACTGAAGGATGGCTCTTCCCCTCAGTATTCAGAGAGGGGGAAGGTCACAGTCACTCTGCTGTCACAAGTGAAACCCATCAAGGACTAAAGCAATAAAAATCTGATTATATCGATTTGGTAGAAAAACTAACAATTGCCAATAAATGAGATCCAAGGTTCCTCAGAAACCAAAGATCCCTAATGGTGACTAACAAAAGTTTCTTATCAGTAGGGAGGAACATAAAAGAAAACAAAAATTACAAAATTTGGAGTAACAGGCATTGGCAATCTCTTACTTGCTTTGGTTGAAAATAGGGAGCTGATGATCATAAATTAAGGAACTGATTTATTAATACAACCTTAACATTCTTTTTTATTTATTGGCTAAGATATTATTAAAGAATCAGGTTAATGGAATAGTTCACATCAGCAAATTATGACAATATCTATCTCATGAAAACTTTTCTAAAACATGAGTAAAGTTTCTAACATGAATAGGGAACTTTAAATAGGTAATATCTTAAACAGTGTAATAGAAACTAAATTGGTTAAGGCTTTTTCATTATCTGTTTTTACTCTTCACTGAATAATGAACTGACTGGGTAGGGGAGAAGAGCTATCTTTCCCCAACACCTCCATGCCCTTACTTTTGAGAAACAGATTTTGACTTGAGGTTTTGATTTGATTTAATTTGTCCTTTTTAGTTCTAGGTTCAAGTATAGGAATGCCCACTGCACCCTGGAGCTCAAGAAATGTCAACATTGTGGGTAGGATTCCAAGTCAGAAAGTTAACTATAGAATAACCAGTTGAGCAACCAGACAGCCCAGCAGGCAAGTCCTAAGAAGCAAGTGTGCCTGAGATTTGAACCCAAGTCAGAGATTTGGAACTATGCTTTAAGGGAATTGAGCTAAACTATAACCTAACCCCCTTCCTTAACTCTCCCCAGAGTAAGAGGTGGTACAGGGGATGGATTATGCCCTGGGCATTGGGAAAGTGTTTATATATTTATTCTTTCTATATCTTTAACAATTGTTAAGTGGTTAAATAGAATGGGGATGCTAGGAACCCATAAAATTGGGGAAATGCCATCACTTTGGGACTGGAGCCAATAACAGAGGGACTATACAATCTCAGTATCCCTTGAGTACTAGAAAACATTAGGGATGGGCAAAAATGTAATTCAGCTGGCCTGAAGGCAGGGAGTCAGGGTAGTCAGTGTTATATTTAGAAAGTGTTTTGCAAACATTAAAACACTATATGAATGTTAGCTGTCATCATCATCACTATTGTTGTTATCAGGTCAATAAATATCTGGCTCCTTAGTAAGGAGTCTTTAACTTTGAATAGTTCTCTGTCCTCACTGAATGATCTCTCACTTTACAGCATCTGTGAGCCCACATCATATCTTCTTAGAATACAAAAGAGCCATTCTTTTTCAGCTCTTCTAGCTAGCAGACTCCAGGTAGGAAAGATCCTTATCTATGTTTCACAAAGACTGAGGACAGTTGGCAGAATCTGACATCTGCCCTTTCCTTCCCTCTACACTGGTGACTGTCAGCCCCTGGGAATGAAGGCTAACAGAGAGTTAGGGCGGCAGGAGAGGAGCATTTAACTATATTTTAAATAAGAAAACTGGATTGGGAGTCAAGATACCCAGTACTGTCTTTGTAATTAACTGATTGTGTGACTTTGAGCAAGTCACTTAATCTCTCTAAAATGAATCATTTCCATCTCTGTAAAATGAGGAAGTTAATGCTCTATTTTTAGAAATTGCTTTTTCAAAGCTTAATTCTAAAATTTGATTAACATTTTGACCCAGTTATATTTGAGATATTAACATATCCATTATATGTTATACTAGAAAACATTTATTTGAAACATCTTTAATGAATTTTCTTCCACTGAGGCATAGTATTACAAAATCATTATCTGTTGAATTCTTATTTGTTCTTTAAAGCTAATTCAAATGCTAAGTTCTCCACAAAGCTTCCCTGGGATCTCCAAATTTATCATTTTACCTTCATGCCTTTGAAAATCTTTCTTCCCATAACTAGAACCTATTCTTTCCTCACCTCTTTTCTTGGAAATCTAACTCCTCTCAAGGCTCAATTCAGATGCTATTTCCTACATGAAGTTCTTTTTTTTTCTGATCAGCCTAGTGGTAATTACTCTTCCTGATAAAAAAATATTTTGTATTTACTCATCTAGAGAACTTGAGTACAAAGCCTACCTCTAACAAATATTGTTTGGATTTGGTATAAAGCTTTGTGTGTAGGTGTGCACTGTGTTTTGCCCATTTAGGTGTATCTTTCTTGATGAAACTTACATGAAGGTATAATTAGATATTAGATATCTCTAGAATCTCCTCTATCCACTCTTTTCCTAGGGAGATTTTGGCTCCTGCCATAAATGGGAGTTTGGAGTCATCTGGCTACTCTGCTCTCCTCAGAGAGAGGGGCAACTGAGCTAGATTTATACTTGTCTTCTCCCTTAAATATTGTTAATCTATAGTAAATTATTTTAAACTTCTAGCTGAACTCCTGATTTTTGAACTTTAAAATTACTCTACCATACTTAGATGGTACTTTAGAAGATTTGATTTAGCTATCTCCTGATTGTAACAATGGAGATACTTAATCTAACAATCAGGAATGTCTTGTGAACTTTACATTGCTCCACCCTACTTAGCCTAACAAGGTCAGGAATGTCTGCACCCATACTTGAGGATTAAGTATCTAGGAGGATGGCCTTTGATAGACATGTGCAGAAATAGCTGACAGACCTCTGGGTTATCCTAAGTCAAGCTAAGCTGCCATTGGTACAGATAAGATGCAGGAAAGTGGTGTAAAACCGTCTATATAGGGCGCGTCACTTCCTCTCTTTGGACTCTTTCCCCAGAAAGGTGGATTTGGCTGGTGACTTCCTGTGAACAGGCCTGGGTGCCAGTTCGATCCTGGAACTCAGCTCCCTCAGACAGCTCAGAACTCTAGGAGCTCCCTCAGACAGCTTCCTTGAGACAGTCACATGGTGAGTGATAAAACTGACTTCCCTTTCCCTTGGCTCTCAGGGGAGGCCCCTTGACCAAGGCCTTTAACTCCTTCCTGGATCAGCCTGAGCCAGAGCAGTTTAAATTAACTCTTTCCTCTCCCTCTCTCTCTCTCTTTCTTAAATTCCTTTCCTCTATATTAATTAAAATCACCATAATTTCCAGCTGACTTGGATATTTTATTATTTGGGATATCCCATGGTGACGAATAATTAAATATAGTTTAGATCACAATTATAAAATTATTCTTACAGATTGTGACCCTCAAGGACAAAAGGAGTGTTCCATGTTTTAAATCCAAGGCTTGAATCCCTTCCTACCAGATGTCAAATGAGGTCTCCCAGTGGAATATAAACTCTCTGAGCAGAGAGACTGTTTCATTTTTTGTCATTCTCTGATTGATTCCTAACACAATGCCTTGTGCATAAGTTAATACTTGATAAATCCTTATAGAATAGAAAAAGAGATATAGAAGTAGAGAAAATACACTATCAACTTCATGGGAGTTTTGTTGTTGAAAGTACTTTTAAATCCCTAAGGCACAAAATAAATAAGAATTTGCATTTTAGTGATCTCTCTTATCAAATTATCTTTTTCATATTTATTTTTTATACATTTTTTGGTCATAGATCATAGGATTTCAGAGCTGAAAGGGAACTTTTTGAGAAATCCTCTATGGTTATAGCCCCCAGAAGAATTTAAATTACTTGATGGTAGAGACTGTTTCTTTGAATTCCTAGCACTTAACATAATATATTACACATAGTAGATATTTAATAAATGTGAATTGAATTAGATTTTATTTGATTCATTTGGTTTGGCAAGCTTGCCCCAGAAAATCCTGTCTATATTTTAGAGCATGCCCCAGCCCTATCATGACCCCCAGGAGATTAATTTGCCTGTAGATAACAATTGTATTTTCTCTCTCTTCTGTGACTGTTTCTGAAGTCTGCGTTATGACCTCAAGGTAACACAAGGCATTCAGGTAAGAACCAAATGGAGGCATATTCCTCCAAATTCATGAGTTCATCCCTCTCTGAGAGGTAGTTAGATAGTGAAATGGTTAGAGCACCGAACCTGGAATCAGAAAGATAGGAGTTCAAATTTTACCTCAGACACCCACCAAATGTGTGACCCTAGGTGACTCACTTGACTTCTTTCTGCCCCAGTTTCCTCAACTATAAAATGTAGATAATAATAGAACTTACCTTATAGGCCTGTTGTGAGGATCAAATCAGATAATATTTGTAAAGTACTTAGTCCAGCATCTGGCACATAGTAGGCTTAATTAGTAAGCTTATATAAGTTTAATAAATGTTTGCTCCAAAAGAACCTTGACTCAGCAATACCATGAGATCAGAGATAAGGGAAAAGGGATCTATTTGCACAAAAATATTTTTAGTATGTGGGAGCAGCATAAGAAGATCGGGAGCTTCCATGCCCAATGCACCCCAGGACATAAAGCTTCTGGGTAAATATGAAGTCAAGGGTTTTCCATTCAGCAAGGCTATGGAAATAAGCCCAGAACGCTCCAGAATTCAAGGCCTCTGAGTATTCATTAAATTAGAAGCAGTAAGACACATAGCCTTTCCCCTTAGCATGAACCCAATCCATTCTCCTCCCCAAGTTACCAGATGTTCTGCCAGGAAATCACTGGTACAAGAATTCCATTAGGAACCTGGCTAGGGAGTCACCCACTGAATTACTGAACCCAGCTAGGGAGTCACACATTTACATATTGATCCACTAACTATAGAAAACTCTGATCTGAAATCACTGAAGTAACCTATATTCATTATCCTTATCTTGTGACTCATTACCTATCATTGTCTCTGTGTGAATATTAACTAATCGTTTTACCTGCAGCATTTATGCTATAAATTGTAGACCCCAAGCCATTAAACTTTGTCACTGCACAAAGAAACTTGCCTGTGTGGTTCTTTGTTGGCATAGACCCTCCTGGAATACCAGAATACATCTCTCTCACCCTGGCTCAAGTGACCCATGCAGCTGTTTCCAGACCTGGCCTCTGACATTGGTAGCTCTTTTCGCAATGGTAAAGAATTAGAAATCAAGGAGGTTTCCATCAATGGGGGAATGGCTGGAAAAGCTGTGATATGTAGTTGTGATGGGAAACTACTGTGCCATAAGAAATGATAAACAAGATGAATTTAGAAAAAAACTGATACAATGTGAAGTGAGTAGAGAACAATGTAGTAAAACAACGTTCAAATATAAGCCCAAGGGACTCATGATAAAAAACAAACAAAACAAAACAAAACAAAAAGTGCTCTTCACTGCCAAACAAACTGTTGGTATCTGATTGCAGATCCTTCCATTTATTTCCTGCATGAATATTTTATTGTGTATGTGATATGTATCTACAATAATGACATGAGTAATATGAAAATATGTATTATATGAAAGTACTGGTATAATCTACATAAAACTATATAGTTTTGAAGAGGGGGAAGGGAAAGAAGAGAATCTGAATTGCAAAGATAATTGTCAAAAATTGTTTCAACATGTAATTGAAAAAAATGAATAAATAAATCCTTATTCACTCCCTCTATCTCTTCCTGGTTCTTCCCCTAGATCAGTGATGGACAACCTTTTGAGCTTAGTGTGCCAAAATTTTCCAAAAAAACCTGAGCATAACTTGGGTGGTGTGTCACTTTCAGAGGGGGGAAAAAAGCATAATTTCATGATATTTCTAGTTTAAATAACAAAAATGTATAATTTTATTATATAAGTATTTAATAAATCAAAACCTAATTATTTAACTTACCTGCTTAGTGACTTCTTTGTTCATCTGTCAGTTGGTTTCTTTTGTTGGTCCTAATATTATTTAACTTGTGGGAGTGCCATGAACTAAGATAAGTGAGGGAGAGAGGGAATTCTTTAACTAACCTGCCTATTGGTCACTTTTTTGTTGATGAATTTCATGGACTAAATCTTCAATTGAAGGTTGGTATTTTGTACCCAAGAAAGCGCTACCAACTTCATCTGTCAATCTGTTTCTTTTGTTGGTTTTGATATTACTTAACACTGAGAATAAGGTTTCACAAAAGTATATAGAGGGAAAAATTGTGAGTAAAGCCATTACTATATTTTTCAGGGTGCTAAAAGTGTCTGGTAATTGTTTCCAGGCACCCCTCCATTGCAAGTGGGTTGGAGCCCCACCCAGTCTTCCAAGCCTGGCCCTATCCCACCTCTCCCCAGCCAGCTGCCCTGGGGGCACTGTGAGATTAGCAGCTGCCATCCAGCCTGCCTGCCCATGCTTGTTCCTTCCTTGCATGCTCCTCCTCCCCATCCCCATGGGAACCCCACATGCCCCAGCCGCTTGGCATGCACTGCCCATTGCTTGCTCCTCCACCCCCATCCCCTCAGCCAGCTTGTGGAGCAGCCCTCCCCCCACCCCCAGGCCAGACCAGGGCATGGCCACAGCCATGGCTGTGGCTGTGTATCATCAAAAATGTCAGTGCTGACATGTGTGGCATAGGTTTGCCATCACAGCCCTAGATCCAATATTAGTAATGTGATCTTAACAGCTGCCAGCAATTATTGATGTACTTATGCCCTTCTCTGTATATGGTCAAATGGTCCCTGAAGGTTCAGGCTTCAAACAGAGATATTCTAATCTATATTTTAGGGTCTCTGGAGAACTGTAGAAAAAGTATGTTTACAGTAGGGGGGGGAATTACCTCAGAAGTTCCTATTACTGAAGAAAAATCAATATTTTATCAATAGGATTCAATATCAAATTCATTTTGAAGACACAAATTTCTAAAATATGAGGTGAAAAACTTTCTTTTAATCTCCATTTTACAAATTAAATATTTCATTTCCCCAATTACCTGTAAAAATGTTTAACATAAATTTCCCAAACTTATAAAGTCCAAATTATCTTCCTCTCTCCCTTCCCTTCTCTTCCTCCTCCCAGAAATGGTAAGCAATTTGATCTGGTCTGCACATATATTATCATGCAAAAAATTCCATCTTGGTCACTGTTGTAAGAGAAAACTCATATAAAACCAAAACTCCAAAATAAAAACACAAATAAACCAAAATGAAAAATAGTATGCTTTGATCTGCATTCTGACTCCAATAGTTCTTTCTCTGGAAGTGAATAGCATTCTTTGTCATCTGTCCTTTAGAATTGTCCTGGATCATTGTATTGCTGAGAAGAGTTCAATCTCTCCCAGTCAATCATGGTACAATATTGTTCGTATTGTGTACCATGTTCTCCTTGTTTGGCTTATTTCATTCTGAATCAGTTCATGTAAGTTTTTCCAGCTTCTTCTGAACTCATTCTGCTCAGCATTTTTTTGTAGCACATCATCATATACCACAATTTGTTCAACCATTCCCCAATTAATATATATCCCCTCAATTTCCAACCACTACAAATAGAGCTACTATAAATAATTTTCTACAAGTTCTTCCCTGCACCTTTTTTTTTATCTCTTTGGAATATAGACCTAGTAGTGATATTACTGGATCAAAGGTGTATTAAGGAAGAGAAAAGACTGTATTTTGATTGATAGAGACATGTGACACAGAATCACATGGGACCCTGGGTCAAGATTCCAAGCAAGGAGGTTGGGGGAGGTTTCATTTTAATGGCCAACAGTCATTCTTTCTGGAGCAGAAGTAGGAGCAGGAAGTTAGGCTGGTAGCTGCAATTTCAAACATACAAAGATACAACTGGCCCTGAAAGACATCAGCTGTGGGGAGAGTACTTCAGCCAGACTGCAGGTCAGCTGGACTGGAAAATATAGGGAAGATTCATCTACTTGGCTGGGAGCTGTTGTTACCTTTCCTCTTGGACCTTGGCCCATCTTGGACTCAACTTTGTGAGATACTATTTATGTGGGACTTAACTTATTTAGCTTAGGAAGTTAGCCAATAGGATAGTTATTAGGGGATTAGTTTTGGGGATAAGATTTAGAAATTTCCCTTCTCCTTGTTACCCTCATTCCTGTCCTATTTCCCATTAATAAACTCAAAATATTTATATGTTTACTTCTTGGTTCTTCCCCTTAAACATACATCCCATAATAACAAAGGGCATGCACAGTTTTTTGGGCAAAGTTCCAAATTGTCCTCCAGAATGGTTGAATCAGTTCACAATTCTATCAACAATTCATTATTGTCCCAATTTTGCCACATTCCCTCCAACATTTATAATTTTCCTTTACTATCAAGAGAAAGACTTTTGAAATTTTAACACTATGCAAATAAGTCCTTAATGATTTCAGGATGCTATTGCCAGTCTCCCTGACGACTCTGAAGAAATTGTCTCCATTTCATTTTCAAAGGGTTTTTTAAAAACGAGTTCATTTTCCTTGATAATTTTTCTGATATTATTCCATCACTTCATATTTTTTTCCTGTTAATCAAATCTAAATTTCATTAGTCCTACTAGGTCTCAATGGCAAGGTAATTCAAGTCACAATGCTTATTATTAAATAAGAATAATATTTGTTCTATTAAAAGAAATAGTCATGATGATCTGGACCTGAAAAAATGCATATCATATGTTAGCCAAAAAAAAAAAAAGGAGACTTATAACAGACTCACATTGTGGAAACAACCTGAAATTATATTATATTTCAAATCATAGGCAAGCTACCAAGAAATCTACCTAGCAATTAACTTTCCACACAGACTATTATAAACAATGGAATTTTGACAAGGAATAGAGTAGCTTTGTATTATGAATATAAGAACAATCCTGTGACTTCAAGAAGCAATCTGCATGTCTATCTAAGTAAAATAACTGATTCTCTTTCAGTAATTCATAACCAATTATAAATATAATTGTAATTATATTCCTTTATATCCCTTTCACTTTCATGTAATAAGTAATATCATCACTTGATGGTAATTGAAGAATATTACTGAAATATTTCATGTTTCTCAAGTCTAGGTCCAGATTACAACTGTGTGATTAAGTTGCATTGTAGTATTTTCAAATAGGTTGGATTTACTGTTTTCTTTGGATCCCTAGAAGAGAGCACTAGGAATCTAAAATCTTGAATTTTGGTATGTTTCCTAGAATAGAATGTATTATATCCAGCCTTACTGTTTTCAGGAAGGGGAAGGAAAATTTCCTCCTGTGCCCAGAAGAAAATTCCTTCTTTGATGGCATCCTTGGCCCCACATTCTGTGTTTAGTCTTTCTCCTTTTTTGCAAATTCAGCTCCTAAATTCCTGGTGATAGAGGAAGCAGTGTAGTATGAAGGCAATTACTTTTGGGGATTTGTAGATTCTTATCTACCCATCTTCCAAACATTTGAATTTTTTCTGTACAATGAAAATAAGAATTTCAGTGTTTATAGATTTATGGATGATTCAAACTAAATTATATATTATGACAGTCTATAGAAGAAAGATATTTGTAATCTATTTCATTCACAAATGTCCAATTAGTTTGAGTCATTAGGGGCAAGTCTCTAATGAATTTACATGAATTTGAGGTGTGCCTATGAATTCTAAAATGTTTCATTTTAAATCAATCATAGATTACTGAGAATCCTTGGTGATTATAATCCATTAATGAAGTACATCATTCCAATAAAGATGATCAAATGTCTAATATTTGCAAAAAACATAGGAAAAAAAGGTGAGGGAACTGCCCAAACAAGGCATTTATAACCAGTTTGTATATAAGCCCTAGGGAGCTATCAGAGGCACATTGAGGTTAGGGAACTTGCCCAAAGTTATGCAGCCAGAAAGTGTATGAGCCAGAATTTGAATCTGATTCTAATCCCAAAACTATCTTCATTGTCATATGACCTCACTGCAGCTTAAGAGAAAGAAGATAAGACATGTTGCTGTGGCCAAAGTTATTTTTCAGAATTCAAGATTACAAGGTGGTATTGAATTATTAAACACTTTGAATTTGATCTTTAAATTTACTTGTACAAGTTTCAAAACAGTCTGAGAAATTGTTAGTCAAGAGAAGTCAGCAGCTAGATGGACAGTATAATTATGTTACAATAATTGTTGTGGAAATGTGATTGTCACTAGGAATTTACCACACAGCTAACATTTCTTGAAAAATGGACTGATATTTTGTTCAATAATGAATTCACTTTCCACTCAGACTAGAATGACAAACTATAATCTAAAGAACCATTGAAATGTTCAAATACCACATTTCTTGCCCAGACTTTCCTGTTTCTTAATCTAGATTCTAATGGCCTCAGTTTATTATTGGTGATCTTAAGCAAAAAAAGCTACACATTTCTTATTTCTTTTTTTTTTTAACCCTTACCTTCCATCTTAGAATCAACACTATGTATTGGTTCCAAGACAGAAGAATGATAAGGGCTAGACAATGGGGGTTAAGCAACTTGCCCAGGGTGACACCTCCCATATCTGGATCTGGCTCTTTAATCCACTGAGCCACTCAGCTGTCCCTTACATATGTCTCAATATTCCTTTATAAAAATAAGCCCAAAACAAAAACCTCAATCAAGAGGAATTCCAGCAATGTGAATGGATACAGGAATTTTATTTTTAAAAGAGCATTAGTGATTAAGGTTTCATGCTTCTGATCTAACATAGTCTTTTGTCTTTGATCATAGAAAAGTAAATAATAAGGTGCTTGGGATGCAAATGCAAGTAAGCAAGGCAGTTTCTACTCTCACACAGATGGCTGATGAAAGACTGAGAGAATTGATACAAGTGGAAATTTTCTACCTTTGAACTACATTCCCCAGAATTCCTTTTGTATTTCCCAGATTTCCTCTCCTCTCTCCACCATTATATATTAATTTTAAAAATTTACAAGGTGAAAAACCAAGGAAGTGATGATAAAGCACATTCTAGTTGCTTAAAAGTAGTTTACTGTTGAGGAAATGACAAAAGTTAGAGCTGGGCAAGAGTCTTATACTGGTTTATGATTGATCCTATTTATGGTTCCAGCAGATAGATAATACTATCCAGAGCACCTTAGTTTACTGTCAATTAAGAAATTCATGGTGACTTTGATATATTTATAAAAAAGGAGTCATAGAAATAGAAATAACTAGGTTTCTTTGGCCCAAAATGGCAGCAGATGTCACTAAGAAGTGTTACATACTCATTGTATTAAAGAAAAATACTAACAAATTGTGCTTTATATTTTGAGAATACAAGTATAAGCAAAACTCTGGAATTCATTTACAATGACCCAACTTTGGAGGGAGATAGTAAGAATATCTCAATGATTAATTATTTTTCTATCTAGTTCTATTTTTCTAGAGCTAGTTCTTCTTTCTGTCCCTGTATTCCAAATGGTTAATGGTATGGACTGAGCACCATCCTCAGTAGAGCTCTCGGTTTGCTTCACTGAATCTGAATTTCTTCTTTTTATAACATATATAATATTACATATTATGTAATATTGTAATAACAATGTAATATCAAATTACATGTAATAACAATTTCTAGCATTTGTTTCTATAAAATTTTGAGTTTCTAGTTCTCCCCTTCCTCCCCTCCCCTCTCCCTAAGAGGGTAAGCAATTTGACTTAGTTTTAAATATATAGATATGTATGTTCTTGGTTTTCTACCAAGTTATTAATCTTTTTTTTAACATTACCTTTTATCTTAGAATCAATACTGTGCTTTGGCAAGGCAAGGCAAAAGAGAAGTAAAGGCTAAGTAAAAGGAGTTAAGTGACTTGCCCTGGGTCACACAGCTAGAAAGTGTCTGAAGCCAGATATGAGACTTCCTGTCTTTAGGCTTGGCTCTCAATCCACTGCCCATGCAATGACCTCTTAATTGCCAGATCTAAAGGTCTTTTCCAAGTCCTTACCCTTCTGTCTTCTCTGCAGCCTTTGACACTTTCAGTTCTCCTCTTCCCCCTGATATCCTCTTCTCTCTAGGTTTTGCCACTGTTCTCTCCTGGTTCTCCACATGCCTGACTAACTGCTCTTTCTCAGTCTCTTTTGATACATCTTCATCCAGTCATGTCCACTAGCAGTTGAGTACCTCCCAAGTCTCTGTCATAGACCCTCTTTCCTTCTTCTTCTTTATTATTATTTCACTTAGAAGTCCCAAGCCACCAGGAATTCAATTCTCATCCCTGTGCAAGTGATTCTCAGATCTATTTATCCAGCCCTTCCCTGTGTCCGAATGCTTATTAAGACATTTTGAATTGGATGTCCCACAGATAGCTTAAATTCAAAATGCCCCAAATCGAACCCCGCCAACCTTTTCTAACTTCCCTATTACTATCAAAGGAACCACCATCTTTCCAGTGAAATAGGGTCACAACCTCAGTCTTATCCTTCTCCTTCACACTGTAATAGGAAGAGGACGTTTGCACCGTCCTCTTCCTATTACAACCTTCACCTCACATAGCCAATCTGTTGCTATGTGCTACAATTTCTACCTTCTTAAGATCATATATATATATATATATATATATATATATATATATATATATGTGTGTGTGTGTGTGTGTGTGTGTGTGTGTGTGTGTGTGTGTGTGTGTGTGTGTATATATGTATGTATGTATGTATTTTCCACTTACCTATCTAAGTAATCTTCCTAAAAGTCTGGTATGACCATAGCACTCTCCAGAGGCTCCCAATTACCTCTAGAATTTTGAAAAATGCTCTGTTTGATTTTTAAAGCCCTTAGTGATCTGAAGTCTTCCTACTGTGGATGAGAGAGGTACAGTGCAAGGACTTGGTTTGCAAGGAAATCTTATGTAGGAAGAGAATGGAACTTTGCTGGCAACAGAGGATAGGGCTAGAACCTCTAGCCAAGAAAAGCAGACAGACATTTGAAGAGGGGTTCTTCTTCTCTCTTGAACCGAAGAGAGAGGAACATCTTTCTGAGATCAACCTGCTGTGATCTCTCATTGATATGAAGAAATCAGATTAACCATTCTTCCTCAGTTGTGGTGGATAGAGATTTTTTCCCTTTGGGGAAGATAAGAGACTATCCATCCCAGAAGATTCCATTGATCTCTTCAATAACTGTATCTCTCTATATTAAGAAAATACAGGGACTTCCGGGTAAACATGGCTGCAATCTAGAGGCTAATCACTTCCTCTCCCCGGCACCAAATGAAATAGACTACCTCAAAAGAGCATAAAAATCACCATTGGAAGAACGGAGGGACTCTCCAATATCCCAGAGAAACGAAGGTACGTGGGGTTTGAACATTGCCACACTATAAGAAGGAGGAAAAGCTTGCACAAAAACGTGAACTGAGCTGCCCTACCCCCCCCACCTCCCCAACTCACTGGGACAGCCAGTGAGTGAGGAACATCTCTGTCTGGGGGGGGGAGGGGACACACCAGGATCCTTGGGATCTAAAGACTACTAGGAAATGACCTCTCAGGGAAGTTTCACGGGAAAACTCTGCACACTGGAGAGCCTACAAACTGCGAACAGTGAGGAGTCTCCAGAATCTGTAAAAACTGCCTAAGGCCAAAGCGTGGCCCCTCGCTGTAGTGAGGGGGGGGCAAGCCAGGCTCCCTGGAAACTGACAGGGAAAACCAGATATCTACCCCTCAGAGCGGTTTTACAGGAGATACCTGTGCATGGGTGAGAAGAGATCACACAGTACGGGGGCAAGTGCTCTGAGCACAGGGGCAGACCGGACGCACTGAGCACAGGGACAGGCATGCTAACAAACCTCGGAGGCTGGGAAGAACTAGTCTGAGGCAACCTAAATTCACAGAAAACCCGCCCATATCACCCAGACCCCAGACCAAAAAGGAAAGGGGAAAATAACCACCAAAGGGATGGCTCATATGGCCCAAAATCAAGCCTCCAAGAAGAAAGGGAAAAAAGTGACTATTGAAAACTTCTATGGTGGGAGTACCCAAGAAAAAGAAGAGAAAGAGGATGAAATCCAAGCAAAATCAAAACATGCCTCCCAAAATGGAAATTATCCACAAGCTCTGGAAGAACTCAAATTGGAGTTTATTCAAAAGATGGAAACCTTCTTGAAAGAAAAATGGGAGAAAGAGATCAGCAGTCTTATAGACAAGACTTCACAATTGGAGAAAGAGCTGGAAGACTCTAACAAAAGGGTAGAACAAGCTGAAAAACAAATCCAGTCCCTAAAGACCAGAAATGAGCGAATGGAAGACAGTGAGCTTGCAAAACAGCAAGAATTAATAAAGCAAAGCCAAAACATTAGTGAATTAGAAGAAAACATAAAATATCTCACTGACAAGATGATAGACCAGGAAAATAGTGGAAGAAGAGACAACCTGAGAACTATTGGTCCACCCGAAAAACCAGAGATAAGCAAAAACCTCGATGCTATTCTACAGGAGATTATAGAAGAAAATTGCCCACATGCTCTGGCGCAAGGGGGAAAATAGAAATAGAAAGGGTTCACAGAACACCCTCTACACTAAATCTCCAAAAGACAACGCCCAGGAATGTAATTGCCAAATTCCAAAGCTTTCAAGCAAAAGAAAAAATCTTACAAGAAACCAGAAAAAGACAATTTAGATATAAAGGAATGCCAATCAGGGTCACACAAGACCTTGCAATTTCTACTCTGAATGACCATAAGGCATGGAACACGATTTTCAGAAAGGCAAGAGAGCTGGGTCTTCAACCAAGAATCAGCTGTCCATCAAAACTGACTATATACTTCCAGGGGAAAGTATGGGCATTCAACAAAATAGAATATTTCCAAGTTTTTATAAAGAAAAGACCAGAGCTCGATATCGAAAAACCAAGAGCATGAAATACCTGAAAAGGTAAATATGAATATAAGGGAAAAGCAGAAACATGTTATCTTTTTCTTTCATTCAAACTCTCCTTCTATAAGGACTACATTTATATCAATTTATATATATTAATATGTGGGGAAAATGTAATGTGTAACTCTGAAAAATTACATGCATCATTAGAGTACTAAGAAGAATCACGCATAGGGAATGTTTGGGGTATCAAGATGATATGTAGAAAGGGGGGGATAGAAAGAAAAAGGGAAGGGGGAATCATTGATGGTACTAAGATATACTCCAAGAAATAGGGGGGGAGAGAAAAAAACTAAATAGAATAATCTTTCTCACACAAAGATACACATGGGAAGGGGAGGGGAAGAAAACTCCTATAAGAAGGAGAGGAAGAGAGTTTTTACTTATACCTTACTCTCAGTGAAATCAACTCTGAGAGGGAAGAACATCCAGATCCATTGGGATCTTGAATTCTATATTATCTAACAGGGTAAGGGTGAGGGAAAACCAAGCGTTGGGGGGTGGGGGGAAGGGAACACAAAAAATGGAGGGAAGGAGAGGGGGGAGGGGGAGGGAACAAAAAGGGAGGGGCTTGAAAGGGAAACATATCAAGGGAGGGGTCTAGGGGGACTGATTTAAAGTAAATCACTGGCTTAAAAGGTTATAGCTAAAGACGAAAGGTCAGAATTAGGGGAGGATATCAAAATGCCAGGGAGTCCACAAGTGACAATCATAACTTTGAACGTGAATGGGATGAACTCATTCATAAAATGTAGATGAATAGCAGAATGGATTAGAATCCAAAACCC
This sequence comes from Monodelphis domestica, assembly GCF_027887165.1. Taxonomy (NCBI): domain Eukaryota; kingdom Metazoa; phylum Chordata; class Mammalia; order Didelphimorphia; family Didelphidae; genus Monodelphis; species Monodelphis domestica. The sequence continues at coordinate 482,644,744 of NC_077229.1, forward strand.
TACCATATGTTGTCTTCAAGAAACACACATGAGGTGGGTAGACACTCACAAGCTCAAAATTAAAGGATGGAGTAAGACCTTCTGGGCCTCAACAGATAGAAAGAAGGCAGGAGGTGCAGTCATGATATCTGACAAAGCCAAAGCAAAAATAGACCGGATTAAAAGGGATAGGGAAGGTAACTATATTTTGTTAAAAGGGACTTTAGATAATGAGGAAATATCACTAATCAATATGTATGCACCAAATAGTATAGCACCCAAATTTCTAATGGAGAAACTAGGAGAACTGAAGGAAGAAATAGACAGTAAAACCATATTAGTGGGAGATTTGAACCAACCACTATCAAATTTAGATAAATCAAATCAAACAATAAATAAGAAAGAGGTAAAAGAAGTGAATGAAATCTTAGAAAAATTAGAGTTAATAGACATAAGGAGAAAAATAAATAAGGACAAAAAGGAATACACCTTCTCAGCACCACATGGCACATTCACAAAGATTGACCATACACTAGGTCACAGAAACATGGCACTCAAATGCAGAAAAGCAGAAATACTAAATGCAACCTTTTCAGATCATAAAGCAATAAAAATATTGATCAGTAAGGGTACATGGGGAGCCAAATCAAAAATTATCGGTTAGTTAGAGAAGAAATCATAGAAATAATTAATAATTTCATCAATGAAAATGACAATGGTGGGACATCCTTTCAAACCATATGGGATGCAGCCAAAGCAGTAATTAGAGGAAAATTCATATCCTTGAGTGCATATATTAACAAATTAGGGAGGGCAGAGATAAATGAATTGGAAATGCAAATCAAAAAACTTGAAAGCAAACAAATTAAAAACCCCCAGGAAAAACCAAACTAGAGATCCTAAAAATTAAGGGAGAAATTAATAAAATCGAAAGTGATAGAACTATTAAACTAATAAACAAAACTAGAAACTGGTACTTTGAAAAAACAGACAAAATAGACAAAGTACTGGTCAATCTAATTAAAAAAAGGAAAGAAGAAAGGCAAATTAACAGCATCAAGGATGAAAAGGGGGACCTCACCTCCAATGAAGAGGAAATTAAGGCAATCATTAAAAACTACTTTGCCCAACTATGTGGCAATAAATATACCAACCTAGGTGATATGGATGAATATTTACAAAAATATAAATTGCCTAGACTAACAGAAGAAGAAATAGATTTCTTAAATAATCCCATATCAGAAAAAGAAATCCAACAGGCCATCAAAGAACTTCCTAAGAAAAAATCCCCAGGGCCTGACGGATTCACCAATGAATTCTATCAAACATTCAAAGAACAGCTAACTCCAGTACTATACAAACTATTTGACATAATAAGCAAAGAGGGAGTTCTACCAAACTCCTTTTATGACACAAACATGGTACTGATCCCAAAGCCAGGCAGGCCAAAAACAGAGAAAGAAAATTATAGACCAATCTCCCTAATGAATATAGATGCAAAAATCTTAAATAGGATACTAGCAAAAAGACTTCAGCAAGTGATCAGAAGAGTCATTCACCATGATCAAGTAGGGTTTATACCAGGGACACAGGGTTGGTTCAATATTAGGAAAACCATCCACATAATTGACCACATCAGCAAGCAAACCAACAAAAATCACATGATTATTTCAATAGACGCAGAAAACGCCTTTGATAAAATACAACACCCATTCCTATTAAAAACACGAGAAAGCATGGGAATAGAAGGGTCGTTCCTAAAAATAATAAACAGTATATGTCTAAAACCATCAGCTAATATCATCTGCAATGGGGATAAACTATAGGCCTTCCCAATAAGATCAGGAGTGAAACAAGGATGCCCATTATCACCTCTATTATTTGACATTGTACTAGAAACACTAGCAGTAGCAATTAGAGAAGAAAAAGAAATTGAAGGCATTAAAATAGGCAAGGAGGAGACCAAGTTATCACTCTCTGTAAATCATATGATGGTCTACTTAAAGAATCCTAGAGATTCAACCAACAAGCTAATAGAAATAATCAACAACTTTAGCAAAGTTGCAGGATACAAAATAAACCCACATAAGTCATCAGCATTTCTAGATATTTCCAACACAGCTCAGCAGCAAGAACTAGAAAGAGAAATCCCATTCAAAATCACCTTAGACAAAATAAAATACTTAGGAATCTATCTCCCGAGACAAACACAGGAACTATATGAACACAACTACAAAACACTCTCCACACAACTAGAAGTAGACTTGAACAATTGGAAAAACATTAACTGCTCATGGGTAGGATGAGCCAATATAATAAAAATGACCATCCTACCCAAACTCATCTATCTATTTAGTGCCATACCCATGGAACTTCCAAAAAATTTTTTTTCTGATTTAGAAAAAACCATAACAAAGTTCATTTGGAAGAACAAAGGATCAAGGATATCCAGGGAAATAATGAAAAAAAAATACAAAGGAAGGGGGTCTTGTAGTCCCAGATCTCAGACTTTATTATAAAGCAGGGGTCATCAAAATAATTTGGTACTGGTTAAGAGACAGAAAGGAGGATCAGTGGAATAGACTCGGGGTAAGTGACCTCAGCAAGACAGTATATGACAAACCCAAAGATCCCAGCTTTGGGGACAAAAACCCACTATTTCATAAAAACTGCTGGGAAAATTGGAGGGCAGTATGGGAAAGATTAGATTTAGATCAACACCTCACACCCTACACCAAGATAAATTCAAAATGGGTGAACGACTTGAACATAAAGAAGGAAACTATAAGAAAATTAGGCGAACACAGAATAGTATACATGTCAGACCTTTGGGAAGGGAAAGATTTTAAAACCAAGCAAGACTTAGAAAGAGTCATAAAATGCAAAATAAATAATTTGGACTACATCAAATTAAAAAGTTTTTTTACAAACAAAACCAATGTAACCAAAATCAGAAGGAAAACTACAAATTGGGAAACAATCCTCATAAAAACCTCAGACAAAGGTTTAATTACTCAAATTTACAAAGAGCCAAATCAATTGTACAAAAAATCAAGCCATTCTCCAATTGATAAATGGGCAAGGAACATGAATAGGCAGTTTTCGGATAAAGAAACCAAAACTATTAATAAGCACATGAGAAAGTGTTCTCAATCTCTTATAATCAGAGAGATGTAAATCAAAACAACTCTGAGGTATCACCTCACACCTAGCAGATTGGCTAACATAACAGCAAAGGAAGGGAATGAATGCTGGAGGGGTGTGGCAAAGTAGGGACATTAATTCACTGCTGGTGGGGTTGTGAATTGATCCAACCATTCTGGAGGGCAATTTAGAACTATACCCAAAGTGCAATAAAAGACTGTCTGCCCTATGATCCAGCCATAGCACTGCTGGGTTTGTACCTCAAAGAGATAATAAGGAAAAAGACTTGTACAAGAATATTCATAGCAGCCCTATTTGTGTTGGCCAAAAATTGGAAAATGAGGGGATGCCCTTCAATTGGAGAATGGTTAAACAAATTGTGGTATATGTTGGTGATGGAATACAATTGTGCTAAAAGGAATAACAAAGTGGAGGAATTCCATGGAGACTGGAACAACCTCCAGGAAGTGATGCAGAGCGAAAGGAGCAGAACCAGGAAAACATTGTACACAGAGACTGACACACTGTGGTACAATCGAATGTAATGGACTTCTCCATTAGTGTCAATGCAATGTCCCTGAACAATCTGCAGGGATCTAGGAGAAAAAACACTATCCACAAGCAGAGGACAAACTGAGGGAGTAAAAACACCAAGAAAAACCAACTGCTAGACTACAGGGGGTGAGGGGATATGACTGAGGAGAGACTCTAAAAGAACACTCTGGTGCAAATACCAACAACATGGAAATGGATTCGAATCAAGAACACTTGTGATACCTAGTGGAATTGCGCATGGGCTATGGGATGGGGGGCGGGGGGGGGGGGGAGAAAAAGGATCTTTGTCTCCAATGAATAATGCTAGGAAATGACCAAATAAAATAATGTTTAAAAAAAAAGAAAAAGGAAGAAAAAAAAAGAAAATACAATAACCTGACTCCACAACTTCATCAGGTTCTTAGGTCCCCAGACCTGAGCCCTCAACCCCTGAGGTGAATTTAGGTTAAAATAGTATTAGGGACTTCCTAATTTTCCCTCTTTCCTAAGCCTACCATTCCTAAATACCAAAACAATAAATAGATTTTGTTAATCCAAAAGAAACTGAAACTTATTCTTCTAAAGTACTAAGGGGATCAGTATAGTATCTATCAAGGGAAGAAACCAGAAACCAGACACTGAAGGGAATTTCCTCATTACCTTTCAGCTCTGGACCTTGATCAAATCTCTAACCTTCCCTTGTGTAGCTCTGCCTGGGAGAGGAAGTGGTGCTTCTATTTATCTGTCCCCTCTCTCTCTTAGGCCTTTCAAGCTTTGGTTCCTGATCCCCCACTAGTACATAACCTTTCTATATTTCTTATATTTGTTTTCCTTCCTCTTTATCTATGTTCCAATGACATAAGCCTCCTTGTTATCCTTTGAATAAAACACTCTCTGTCCCAACCCTGAATTGCCACTGGCTTTCCTATTTGCATGGAATGTTTTCCCCCCTCACCTCTGTCTCCTGACTTCTCTCTCTTCAAATCCAAATTTTTGGCATTTTGTTTTATTGTGGTCATTTTCTTTGATAAGATTATCTATTCTTCTATGGCTTGTTATTTGATCCATGAAATATTTAAGATTAAATTATTTAGTCCCCATTTAATTCTGAATCCTTTCTTTAAAGACTCTTGTTTAAATGTAATTGTATTCAGAGACAAACACATTGTGGTATAATCGAAAGTAATGGACTTCTCCATTAGTGGCAGTGTAATGTCCCTGAACAATCTGCAGGGATCTAGGAGAAAAAACACTATCCCATTAGCAGAGGACAAACTGTGGGAGTGGAAACAGTGAAGAAAAGCAACTGCCTGACTACAATGGCTGAGGGGACATGACAGAGGAGAGACTCTAAACGAACACTCTAATGCAAATATTAACAACATGGCAACGGGTTCAAATCAAGAACATATGTGATACCCAGTGGAATCACGCGTCAGCTACGGGGGGTGGGAGGGAGGAAAAGAAAATGATCTTTGTCTTTAATGAATAATGCATGGAAATGATCAAATAAAATACTATAAAATTAAAAAAAAGAAGAAATCTCATGAAGGAAATAAAGTAAAGAATTGTATACTTCAAAAAAAATGTAATTGTATTGCATTATCTTCAGTAAAGCATGAGTTTAATATTTGTACATTTCTGTATTTGACTATGAGGATTTTATGCTCCAATATATACATGATTAATTTTTGTAAAGATGCCATTCACAACAAAGAACATGTATACTTGTTTTTACTTCCCTTCAGTAATTGCAGAAGATCTCTCTTATCTAACTTAAAAATTCTATTCATGTCCTTAACTTCTTTCTTGTTTATATTTCTGTCAATTTACTTATATCTCAAAGAACTACATTGAGGTCCCCACCTATTGTAATTTCTATTTCTATTCTATTTTCCCTATAATTAAAATAACTTTTCTTTTTATGTTATGCCATTTGGTTTATATGTTTTAAGTATATATTAATTATAATCGTTTAAGTATGACACAGTTTACCTTTTAACTATGTCTATTACTACCATTACTGTTTAAAACTTGGCTGAAGCATAGTATATTCTAATCTTATTTTAACTTGGCATAAATATTTTTTAAGTTAAATATTTTTTATAATTAATGAAAAATCTATCTTCTCTTTTCCCTACCCCCTAAAAATAAAGAAAAGTAAAATTTCCTGTTACAAATGTAAAAAAAAATTCTTACCTTTACCAAGTGCAAATATATATTCTTCCATATACCCTGAATAAATTATCTATATCTCAGGAGGTAGGTCAGTAGCATGATTCCTCTGAAATCATGTTTGGCTATTGTGTTCGTTAGAGCACTTAAGTTTTTTAAAGTTCTTTTCTTCACAATATTTTTATTGTAGAAATGATCTTCCTTATATTTCTGCATTAATTTCACAGATTTTTCTGAAACCATCTCCTGAAATATTTCTTACAGCATAATAGTCTCCATCACTTTCATATATCAGAGCTCATTCATCCATTTCCCAACTGATGAATACCCCTCAGTTTTTAATTCTATATCACAAAAAGAACTGTTATAAATATTTTTATATATTTGTCTTTTTCTTTTTTAATATCTTTAGAATATAATCCTAGTAGTGAAATCATTAGAACAAAGCATATATGCACAGTTTAGTAACATTTGGGCCATAGTTGCAAATTGAATTCCAGTATGACTGGATTAATTCATATTGTTAATGTACCTGTTTTTTGTTGTTGTTGTTTCCTATCCAGAATTTGCCTTTTTCCATTTCTTGTCAGCTTTACTAATTTTAGGTTATTTTTCTAATTATTGGTGGTTTGGAGCTTTTTTTTTCATATCATTATTCATAGACTGGATTACTTCCTTTGAGAGTTAACTGCTCACAGGTTTTGACTCTTTGGCAACTGGGGAGTGGTCCTTATTCTTGAATCTTAAATCAGTTCTTTATATATCTTAGAAATTAAGCCTTTATTAGATAAACTTGCTGCAAAGATTTTTACCATTTAAATGCTTCTCATCTAATTTTAGCTTCATTGAACTTTTTTAAACTTTAAATTTTGTGTAATCAAAATGGTCCATTTTCCTTCTCTCTTCCTTGTTTGGTCCTGAACACTTCCATTTATAGATTTAACAAGAAATTTCGTTCTTGACCCTTTAATTTGTTCATGTTACTTTATATCTAAGTTATGTACCTATTAGGGGTTTGTTTTGGTATGTGCTATGAGGTGTAAAACTGATTTCCAGTTTTCCCATTAGTTTTTGTTGAATAGTTCATTCTTATGCCATGCGATGTCATCTTTCTGTTGTTAGGTAGGTTGAATTAATATAATAAAAAAAGCAAATAGTACCTAAAATAATTCACTTATTAAGTGTAGTGTTAGTCAAACTATCAAAGAATACTTTTTTGGATCAAGAAAAAAATTATAGCAAAATTATCTGGAGGTGGGAAAAGGTCAAGAATCTCAAGGGAAATAATAACAGAGAGAAAAAGAAGAAAAGAAAACTATCAGTATCAGATCTTGATTGCTACAAAGTAGCAATCTTCAAAACAATATGGTCAAGAAATAGATTGATCAATGCAACCAACAGATTAGGTACTCAATATATGGAAGCAAATGAGTATAGTATATATATTGAGAAACATAAAGATGCATTGCTGTAGTTTGTATTTTTTGAATATATTTTATCTGTTTTAGTAAATATTTTCCAATTACATATAAAAATTTTTAACAATCATTTTTTAAAATTTAGTTTCAAATTCTTTCTCCCTCCAACCCTTTCCCCACCCCGAGAAGACAAATGATATGAAATCAATTATATGTATGCTGTATACAAAACACATTTCCATGTGTTTTCCATATCCTGAAATAAAGCAACTACACACACAAAAAAGAGGAAAGTAAAGAAAATGAAAAACTATGCTGCATTCTACTCGCATTTTTCATCAGGGGTCCTTTGGAATTATCTTGGATCACTGTTTTGATCAGAGTAGCTAAATCTTTCATAGTTGATCATCCTCACAATGATGTTAATTAGTCTCTAAAGAGATGCTAGACAAATAAAAATATATATATAGCCTGAGAATTATATTGATATTCCTAATATATTTTTAATCACAAGGAGGCATTGCTAGCCATTTATATAATCCTTCTTTGCCCAAGAAGATCAAACTCTATGAAGTCTTCACTCCACCCTGCTAAGGGAGAATCTCTCAGAGGAATGTCTCAGCTTCATCTCTCTCTGGATGGCTTTAGTCGAAGGGATGTGACTGCAATGTGTTTCCCCAATTAGAATTATCTCTGAGCCTTACCTATTGAAAAATCACACCTTTACCCTAAATTTGTTATATTTCACTGACCCCTATTGACATGAACTAGGTCTAATGAAGTTGGTACCCCAGGGGAACATAACAGCTTGAATTTTGTATTTAGTGTTTGGGGTTGTTGTTGTTTTGTTTTTTGCATAGAATCAATAAAAGCACTAAACTATATATTAGGCTATTTCCTGCAAAAATGCATTCCCTCAACTTTTCTTAGACAGTTGACTCTGACCCCTAAATCATTGTTTGACATGCCTCTATAGTGGATAGTGTAGGAGTTGGAGTTAAGATAACTTAGATTTGATTCCTATCCTAAACACTTACTATGTCTTTTACAGCTTAGTTTCTTCACCTATAAAAGTGAAGGGGTTATAAGTCCATGACTTATTAGGTCCCTTTCAGATATGAAGTTATAATTCTATGACATAATTAAGGGGAAAAGTGTTGGAAATACAGCACATTTCTAGCTGATGTCTATTATAGTAACTGGCAGGGACAGCTACTTAATAACTAATTCAGTTATTCTGCATCTGAGACTCAACTCTTTCTGTTGTGCTGACACAGATTTGGAAACTGATGCAGACAGAAGCTCTTAAGCTCGGTACTTATTCATTTCTGTTTCTTGTGCTGGCAGAGACCTCTGGCTATGTCTTGCCAAGGTCATAATATCACTGGCAGAGTAGTGAATGAAGACTGGTAAGGAAAAGCAGCTAGGTAGTACAGTAGATAGAGCACTGAATTTGGAGTCAGGAAGATTCGCCTCCACACATTCAAATCAAGTCTCAGACACTTACTGGCTATATGACATAGGCAAGTCACTTAATCCCATTTGCCATGAGCTAAAGAAGAAAATGGCAAACTGTTCTAGGAACTTTGCCAAGAAAACCCCAAAATAGTGAATCAGATACAACTGAATGACAATAAATTCATTAATTTTAGAGCCACTCTCTTATTCCCAAATACCATATACAACCATCTTAGCCAATGACATCTAGGCTTTCTAGGAGGATAAGCCTATGATGAAGTTTCCACATATCATATTCTTTGTAGCTGCTGAAATGAAGAGCTATTTCTGAGAAACAAGATACCTTATTACCCACAGCAGCTGCTCCAGTAGACAGGCAGATATGAACTGCAGAAAAGTCAATCAAGAGGCAAAGGTTCTAAATTTGGAATAAATGAATTTGGCTTTTAAAAAATATTTTCTTGTGTAATTTATTTCCTTTATAATCCTATAAAGTTAATTTTGTTCATTTAAAAAACATAAGAAGAAGGTACATAAGCTTTAGTAGGTTGCTAAAGAGTTCAGTGACTCACAAAAAAAAAGTTACAATTCTTGGTCTAAACATACCTACTATTAAAATGGACAATCAAGTCACAAGAAAGAATAGGATATCTTTTAAAATATTACCTGAGCCAACCCTTCTTCCCCAAAGTCAATATGGAAAACTGGAGGTAGGGGAAAGTGTGTTAATTACACAAATTATCCTAAAACAAATATTTGTGAAGAATTTTCCTTTAGTATAGAGGGAATAAGTGACCACCAGTTTCAGAGATTATCATAAAACCATAAGAGAGTTAGAACAGCCCATATTTTCTACAGACTTGGATTTTCTGCCTCACTACGCACATTATCTTCAGCTAATTACATCAGGGCTCTTAATTGTATGAAATGTAGGTCTTGTCTAATAGCAGAGCAAAAGGCCATCTTTTCTGATATGATTTCACTGATACTGAGAAAGTCACACTACTTTCATCCCCATCCTGCCCTGGAGCTTTAATTACTTTTGTTTCAGGTTTGGGTTCCTGTTAAAATGAAGGTATATTTACCTTCTTCAACCAAGGGGTATCACCTTAAGCTCTTATACTTAATTTATAATGTAATGTGAATGAGGGAGTCTTGCTCGGGAAATAAAAGAGACAGCAAGCTGGGGAAAGAGTATAGAAGGGAGCCTGGAAATGCCAAAGACAAATTTTACCAATTTTTCAATCTTGCCATAGGGCCATTCTGGATGACCAAAAATAACTTCTCTTGTTGAGAGAAAATATTGCTTCCCTTATATCATATGCAGAATATGAAATCTCTGGAGATTGAAAACTTCAGTTCCCCCTGAGGAGAGGAATAGCATTAAAGTGGTAATTTATATTCGTATATATCCTTGATGCATATTTCTTGAAAGTGCTCAAAGCATTTCCCAAACTTTGATAGTATGAAGGAAGCTATTTCATGCCAGCCTTCTAAGTTCCACCAATATGTATAGTCTGAACAGACTCTGTAGAAAAATTATAAGCTGGGCCCAGAACTAAATAGAAATAGGAGATTGGGCTGTATTGCTTTTGGGAAATTGAGTAGCATTTGCAATAAACCCAAACCCTAATGGGCACTGGGGATGCAAAGAAGAAGGACACAGTTCTGCCTTCAAGGAACTTAATTTAATAGAAAGGATAAGATATGCACACTAAATATAATAAAAACATATAGAGTATGATGAAGACTAAAGAGGCATGCAAATAAAATGTTTTAGTAAAAGTAAAGGACAAGTAGAATACTTTCAGCAGAGGGCACTAAGAAAGGTTTTAATGAGGTCAGAGAAGGCATGCTTCTGAAATTTGCAGATGGTATAACACTGACACAACTAATTAATGTTGGATGATGGAATCAAGATTGAAAAAAATATTCCAACACAATGATGTATGGTCTCAAATAATGACAGGTTTTAATAAGAAAATTGTCAAATTAAAATAGCTCTGTTCTCACATAAAAAAAAAGAAAACAAAGAAAGAAGTCTTTCATTCCATGCTACTTAAACATTTAGTAAGTACTATGTGCAAGGCGCTCTGCTATGTCCTAGAGCAAAGGACAAAAAGGAAACAGGACTGGTCCTGAAGGAATTGTCATTCTACTAGAGCAATACAAAATGGACCAGAGAGAGGCTTTGTGTAGGAGGTGGTTCCTGAATTGAATGTTGTAAGAAGAGGTTCTAAAAGGTGGAGGTAAAAAAGGAAAGCATTCAAGATACAGGGATGGGGAGAGGGGGAGAGGAGATAAGAGAAAGGGCCAGGACATGGTCTGTCCAGATTCCCAGAGATGTGAAAGGGTAGGTTAATTTGGGTAGCTAGATAGTGCATTGGATAAAGTGCAGGGCCTGAAATTGGGGAGACCTGAGTTTAAATCTGGCCTCAGATACTTACTAGCTGTCACTAAGCAAGTCACTTAAACCCATTTGCTTCAGTTTTCTCATCTTTAAAATAAGCTGAAGAAGGAAATGACAAACTATTCTAGTGTCTTTACCAAGAAAACATCCCCCAAAAGGGGGGCCACAAAGAGTTTGACTCAACTGAAAATGACTAACCAAGGTCAATTTGAGTGGAATATTTGTGAGGAATTATATGAAATAAGTCTGGAAAAGGGCTAAAGATTGATGATTTAAATGCTAGGCTAGAGAGTTTATATTTAATCTTTTGAGCATAGAAGTAACATGGTCAGATCTGTTTGTGAGGAAAAGAAGGGTTTTAATAGGAAATATGTAGAAAGGAGTACACTTCACTCTATATGATATGTTAAGTTGGAAGAGGGCAGGAGATCAGGGAACTAGTAATCTAATTTGGCTGAAACATAAATGATACAAAGAAGAAAAGAATGAAATAAAGATTGAAAAGTAGACTGGAACAAGATTATAGAGGGCCTTAAATGCCTAAGGAAATTCTTTTTTTTTTTCTATTGACTTTTTTTATTGGAAGGGATGAGTTTCCCTAAGGAAATTCTTAAAATATTCCCTAATATGGTTTAGGAACTGCTTTGAAGAAAATTTATTTCTTCTACTTAATAGGACAGAGAAGGATAGGGACTATACCTGTGACTCCATTTTTGGGTGGCATTCAGAGGTGAGTAAATATCTTCTTCCAAAGAAGGTCAGCATCTTCTCTGTAACCTAGAGGGTTCTTAGCAGGCTGCCTAGAACATGGAAAGGGCATCATTTTGAAATTCTCTGCAATTTTTGAAACTGTCAATCAACAAAATATAAGGTTTGTCATGATGTTGTTCTCCCTCTTGCTTGCATGACCACTTATTCTCAGTCTCCTTTGCTGAATATTCATATAAACAGCATATTTTATTTATCTAAATTATTCCTTCTAATCATAGATGTCCCCTAAAACTTTGTTCTGGGCAAAAAGCAACTAACCTGGAAAATAGATAAAAGAGAAAAAATTAAGACTCAATGGACTACCTGAAAACCATAGGGGGAAGAGCTTGCAAATAATATTTCAAGAAATCTTAAAAGAAAGCTGCCCAAGATTGGTTAACATGACAGCAAAGGAACATAATAAATGTTGGAGGGGGTGTGGCAAAATTGGGATATTAATACATTGCTGGTGGAGTTGTGAATTGACCCAACCATTCTGGATGGCAATTTGGAACTATGCCCAAAGGGCGGTAAAAGACTACCTACCCTTTGATTCAGCCATACCACTGCTGGGTTTATACCCCAAAGAGATAATAAGGAAAAAGACTTGTACAAAAATATTTATAGTCAAGCTCTTTGAGGTAGCAAAAAATTGGAAAATGAGGAGATGTCCTTTGATTGGAGAATGGCTAAACTAATTATGGTATCTGTTGGTGACAGAATCCTATTGTGCTAAAAAGAATAATGAACTAGAGGAATTCCATGTGAACTGGAAAGACCTCCAGGAACAAATGCAGAGTGAAAGGAGCAGAACAGAGAAAACCTTATACACAGAGATGGATACACTGTGGCACAATCTAATGTAATGGACTTCTCTACTAGCAGTAGAACAATGATCCAAGACATTTCTAAGGGACTTATGAGAAAAAATACTATCCACATCCAGAGAGAAAGAACTGTGAGAGTAGAAACACAGAAGAAAAACAATTGATTGACCACATGGGTTGATGAGGATATTATTGGGGTTGTGGATTCTAAATGTTCACCCTACTACAAATATCAATAATATAGAAATAGGTCTTGATCAATGATACATGTAAAACTCAGTGGAATTGCACATTGGCTGTGAGAGGAGGAGAGAGAAAGAACATGTATCATGTAACAGGAAAATGTTTCTCAATCAATTAAATTAAAAAAAAGAAAAGAAAACTGCTCACCTCTCAGAACCTCAGGAGAATGAGAATTAATTGGTCATCTCCTGCTAGAAACTCCAAAATAAAACCTCCCAGGAACTTTGTAACCAAATTCCAGAGATCCTGTATCAAAGAAAAAACACTTCAAGTAGTCAAAAAGAAGGAATTCAAGTTATGAAGAGTCATAGTGAGAACCACACATGTTAAATTTAGCATCTACCACTACAAAGGAATGGAAGAGCCTGGAATATAATATTCTTGAAGGTAAAAGATATAGAATTATAGCCAAGAATAATTTACCCAGCCAAACTAAGTCAAAAATATAAGGGGGAAGTGGTGTTATTGGAGAAGGAATTAATTTTTAATTAAGTAAAGGGGAGGCAGATTCAAGATGGCGGTATAGAGGCAGCAAAAGTTGAGACTTCTGAAAAGCCTTCCTTACCGGTTACAAACTAAATGCTCTTGGGGACTGAATATCAAACCTAACAATAAGACAGAGCCAAGGAACCCTCCTGATTGACTCAACTTAAAAGGCACATCCCCAAAAGCCAGAATTTGAGAACACTGGGGTTTAAGGGAAAGGAAGAAGGAAGGTCCTGGGACCCCTTCCCAACCTAGAGCACTGATCTTCCAGTGGCAGCTGAAATCTCTGGGCAGGCAAAGGCGCTGGTCTGGAAGAAGTACCTTGCAGGCAAAGCTGTGCCAGGCTAAGAGCATCCAACACAAGCACTGGGAAATCAGATAGAGGAGAAATGCAGAGCTCAGAGTGGGAGGCATAGTTGCAGCAACAGAGACACTCCATTTTGTCCCCTCCTTCCCTAGGTTTTTGACCTCAGGGCACACCCAGAAACCCAGAAGGCATTAATCCCATCAAAGTCTTCAGAGGGCAGGGAACCTCAAGCTCCAACTTCCCTCCCCCACAGACTGCACTGAGAGAATTACTGACAAAACTCCAAGGCTGAAAGCTGACAGAAAAGCCCAAAAGCACAAAAAAAAAAAAAAAAGAGGAGCAAGAAGGGGTAAATATGAGCAAAAAACAGAAAAAGAAAAAAGAAATTACAATCGACAGCTTCTGTACAGGCAATGAACAAAAAGCAAACAGAACAGAGAAGGAGGAGGAAACTAAAAAAAAAAACAGAAAATTCAGCAAATTGGATATGGGCTCTGGAAGAACTCAAAATATAATTCAAAACACAATTAAGAGAGGATGAAGACAACTGGAAAAGAACTTAAAAACTAAGAGAAGTCATCTGGAAACAGAGGCACTTGAACTAAAACAAGAAAACAGTGTCTTGAAATCCAGAATCAACCAGCTTGAAAATAAGGCAAAGAAGATGAAAGATGAGGCAAAGGAGATGAAAGATGAAGCAAAGAGGAGGAAACATGACCTCCAAAGAAAATCAGAACTGAAGGAGAAGGATGACCAAAAACCCAGGCATTAAATATAGTCTTTAAGAACCAGAATACAACAACTAGAATCAAGTGACTTCAAAAGACAGCAGGACACTATAAAACAAAATCAAAAGAATGAAAAAAATGAGGAAAATATGAAGCATCTCATTCACAAAACAGAAGATTTAGAAAATCATTCCAGGAATGACAACAAAGAATCATTGGTCTACTGGAAGACCATGACAAAAGAAAAAGCCTGAACATCATACTACAGGAAATTACCCAAGAAAACTACCCCAATATTCTAGAACAAGAGGGAAAAGTGGAGATTGAAAGAATCCACAGATCACCTCCTGTACATAATCCCCAACTGACAACACCCAGGAATGTTATAGCCAAATTCAAGAACTATCAGACCAAGAAAAAAATATTACAAGCTGCTAAGAAGTCATTCAGATACCATGGAACCACAGTGAGGATAGCACAGGATCTGGCTGCATCTACACTGAAGGACTAAAAGGCATGGAATATGATACTCTGGAAAGCAAGGGAACCAATTCTACAACCAAGAATCAACTACTCAGCAAAACTGACTATATTATTACAGGGGAAAGTATGGTCATTCAACAAAATAGAAGAATTCCAAGCATTTGTAAAGAAAAGACCAGAACTGAACAGAAAATTTGATGCCCAAGCACAGAACTGAAGAGAATCATCAAAAGGTAATTTAAAAAGAGGGGGAAAAGAAAAACAAAACAAAACAAAAAACACAACTTTTTTTAAGAGACACAAAAAGTTAAAATGATATGTGGAAAGAAAAGAGGTCATTGGTAACTCTTAAAAATTGTTATCATCACCTGGGCATCTAGAAGAATTACACGTAGAGGGAACAGTGACAAACTGTATAGGATGAAATGTCAAGACATAAATACGTATATAGATATAGATATAGATATAGATATAGATATAGATATACTAAATACATATATATGAGTGTGTGTGTGTACACATCTAGAGCTAAAAAAAAGATGTTAATATTAAAAAATGGGGAAAGAAACAAAAGGGGGTAAAATTATACTTCACAAAGAAGTTCACAGTGGGAGAGGGGAGAACATCAATACACTGGAAGGGAAAAGGAGTTGGAAATAGGAAATGCTCAACTCCTACATACTTGAAATTGACTCAAAGAGGGAAGAAAAATCCAATCCATTAGGACAGAGAATTGATTTGAGCCCTAAGCAGGTAGAAGGGTAGTAGAAGGGTAACAAATGGACTTGTAGGGAGGGAAGCAGTACAAGGGAGGGAGAGGGTGCAGGGGTAGTTTATTTAAAAAGACTGTAAAGAAAATAAGGGGGGAATAAGAAGGGAGGGGGAAGAAAGGGAAGTAAAATGAGGGTAGGAATTAGGGGAACTGATTAAAAACAAAATATTGGTGTAGAAGGAAATAGTGAAAGAAGAAAAGGCAGAACTAGGAGTAGAAATCAAAATGCTTGGTAATACACAGCTGGTAATCACAACTCTGAATGTGAATGGAATGAACTCACTCATAAAATGCAAGCAAATAGCCGAGTGGATTAGAATAAAAAACCCTACCATATGCTGTCTACAAGAAACACACATGAGGAAGGTAGATATGCATTGGGTCAAAGTAAGAGGATGGAGCCAAATCTATTGGGCGTCAACTGTTAAAAAGAAGGCAGGAGTCCCAATCAAGATATCTGACAAAGCCAAAGTAAAAATAGATCTAGTTCAAAGAGATAGGGAAGGTAATTACATCCTGATAAAAGGCAGTACAGACAAGGAGTGAGTATCAGTACTCAACATATGACATAGCACGCACCAAATGACATAGTATCCAAATTTCTAAAGGAGAACCTAGTGTAGGATGAAATAGATAGAAAAATCATACTAGAGGGAGACCTGAACCTTCCTTTATCAGAACTAGATACATCAAAATAAATAAGAAAGAGATAAGATAAGTGAATTAAATCTTAGAAAAATTAGAGTTAGTAGATATGTAGAGAAAAATACATAGGGACAAAAAGGAATACACCTTTTCAGCAGCACATGGTACATTCACATAGATTGACCATTGCAAACAATTGCAAAAGAGCAGAAATAATGAATACAGTCTTTTCAGATCAAAATGCAATGAAAATAATAATTAGTAAGGGTCCTTGGAGAGGAAAATCAAAAATTAATTGGAAATTAAATAATATAATTCTCCAAAATCAGTTAAAGAACAAATCATAGAAACAATTAATAACTTCATTGAAGAAAATGACAATGATGAGACATCCTTTCAAAATCTATGGGATGCAGTCAAAGCAGTACTCAAGGGGAAATTTGTATCCTTGACTTTATATATTAACAAATTAGAGAGGGCAGTGGTCAATGAATTGGCCATGCAAATTAAAAAACTAGAAAGTGAACAAATTTAAAATCCTCAGATGATGATGAAATTAGAAATTCTAAAAATCAAAGGAGAAATTAATAAAATCAAAAGCCAAAGAACCATTGATTTAATAAATAAGACTAGAAGCTGGTACTTTGAAAAAACAAATAAAATAGACAAAGTACTGGTCAATCTCATTTAGAAAAGGAAAGAATAAGACCAAATTGATACTATCCAAGATGAAAAGGGAAACCTCGCCTCTAATGAAAATGAAATTAAGGTAATCATTAAAAATTATTATGTGATTTTACAAAATTGTATGCATCATTAGAGTAGTTAGAAGTATCACGCACAGGGAAAAATTGGGTCATCAAGATGATATGGTGAGAGGGGGAGAAGAAAGAAAAAGGGAGGGGGGATTGTTGATACTAAGATTTACTTTAAGAAACAGAGGGGGAAAAACTAAATGGAATAATATTTCTCACACAAAGATACACATGGGAAGGGGAGGGGAAGAATTCTCCTATAAGAAGGAGAGGAGGAGAGCGTGAAGTGGTATTACTTAAACCTTACTCTCAGTGAAATCAACCCTGAGAGGGAAGAACATCTAGATCCATTGGGATCTTGAATTCTATCCTATCCAACAGGGTAAGAGAGAAGGGGAAATTAAGGAGGGGGAGAGGGGAGGGAGTATAAAAAGGGAGGGAAGGAGAGAGGAGACAGAAAAGGAACAAAAAGGGGGGCTAGAAAGGGAAGCATATCAAGGGAGGGGACTTGGGGGACTGATCTAAAGTAAAATACTGATTTAAAAGGTAATAGCTAAAGAAGAAAGGTCAGAATTAGGGGAGGATATCAAAATGCCTGGGAATCCACAAGTGACAATCATAACATTGAACGTGAATGGGATGAACTCACCCATAAAACATAGACAAATAGCAGAATAGATTAGAACCCAAAATGCTACCATATGTTGTCTTCAAGAAACACATATGAGGTGGGTTGATACGAGGTTAGAATTAAAGGATGGAGTAAGACCTTCTGGGCCTCAACTGACAGAAAGAAGGCAGGAGTGGTAATCATGATATCTGACAAAGCCAAAGCAAAAATAGACCTGATCAAAAGGGATAGGGAAGGTAATTATATTTTGTTAAAAGGGACTTTAGATAATGAGGAAATATCACTAATCAACATGTATGCACCAAATAACATAGCACCCAAATTTCTAATAGAGAAACTAGGAGAATTGAAGGAGGAAATAGACAGTAAAACCATATTAGCGGAAGACTTCAACCAACCACTCTCAAATTTAGATAAGTCAAATCAAAAAATAAATAAGAAAGAGGTAAAAGATGTTAATAAAATCTTAGAAAAAATAGAGTTAATAGATATATGGAGAAAAATAAATAGGGACGAAAAAGAAGACACCTTCTTCTCAGCACCACATGGCACATTCACAAAGATTGATCATATACTAGGTCACAGAAACATGGCATACAAATGAATAAAAGCAGAAATAATAAATGCAACCTTTTCAGATCATAAAGCAATAAAAATAATGATCAGTAAGGGTACATGGAGAGACAGATCAAAAATTAATTGGAAATTAAATAATATGATACTCCAAAATCGGTTAGTTAGAGAACAAATCATAGAAACAATTAATAATTTCATTGAGGAAAACGACAATGGTGAGACATCCTTTCAAACCTTATGGGATGCAGCCAGAGCAGTACTCAGAGGAAAATTCATATCTTTGAGTGCATATATTAACAAATTAGAGAGGGCAGAGATCAATGAATTGGAAATGCAAATCAAAAAACTTGAAAGTGAACAAATTAAAAACCCCCAGAAGAAAACCAAACTAGAGATCCTAAAAATTAACGGAGAAATCAATAAAATTGAAAGTGATAGGACTATTGAACTAATGAACAAGACTAGAAGCTGGTACTTTGAATAACCAAAATAGACAAAGTACTGGTCATTCTAATTAAAAAAAGGAAAGAAGAAAAGCAAATTAACAGCATCAAAGATGAAAAGGGGGACCTCACCTCCAATGAAGGGGAAATTAAGGCAATCATTAAAAACTATTTTGCCCAACTATATGGCAATAAATATTCCAACCTAGGTGATATGGATGAATATTTACAAAAATATAAATTGCCTAGATTAACAGGAGAAGAAATAGAATTCTTAAATGATTCCATATCGGAAAAAGAAATCCAACAGGCCATCAAAGAACTCCCTAAGAAAAAATCCCCAGGGCCTGATGGATTCACCAGTGAATTTTATCAAACATTCAAAGAACAGCTAACCCCAATACTATACAAACTATTTGACATAATAAGTAAAGAGGGAGTTCTACCAAATTCCTTTTATGACATGGTACTGATCCCAAAGCCAGGCAGGTCAAAAATTGAGAAATAAAACTATAGGTCAATCTCCCTAATGAATATAGGTGCAAAAATCTTAAATGCGATACTAGCAAAAAGACTCCAGCAAGTGATCAGGAGGGTCATTCACCATGACCAAGTAGGATTTATACCAGGAATGCAGGGTTGGTTCAATATTAGGAAAACCATCCACATAATTGAACATATCAACAAGCAAACCAACAAAAATCACATGATTATCTCAATAAATGCAGAAAATGCCCTTGATAAAATACAACACCCATTCCTATTGAAAACACTAGAAAGCATAGGAATAGAAGGGTTGTTCCTAAAAATAATAAACAGTATATATCTAAAACCATCAGCAAACAACATCTGCAATGGCGATAAACTAGATGCATTCCCAATAAGATCAGGAGTGAAACAAGGATGCCCATTATCACCTCTATTATTTAATGTTGTACTAGAAACACTAGCAGTAGCAATTGGAGAAGAAAAAGAAATTGAAGGCATTTAAATAGGCAAGAAGGAGACCAAGTTATCACTCTTTGCAGATGATATGATGGTCTACTTAAAGAATCCTAGAGAATCAACTAAAAAGCTAGTGGAAATAATCAACAACTTTAGCAAAGTAGCAGGATACAAAATAAACCCGCATAAGTCATCAGCATTTCTATATATCTCCAACACAGCTCAGCAGCAAAAACTAGAAAGAGAAATCCCATTCAAAATCACCTTAGACAAAATAAAATACCTAGGAATCTATCTCCTGAGACAAACACAGGAACTATATGAACACAACTACAAAACACTCTCCACACAACTAAAACTAGACATGAGCAATTGGAAAAACATTAACTGCTCATGGGTAGGATGAGCCAATATAATAAAAATAACCATCCTACCCAAACTTATTCATCTATTTAGTGCTATACCCACTGAACTTCCAAAAAAATTTTTACTGACTTAGAAAAAAACATGACAAAGTTCATTTGCAAGAACAAAGGATCAAGGATATGCAGGGAAATAATGAAAAAAAAAATACAAAGGAAGGTGGCCTTGCAGTCCCAGATCTCAAACTATACCATAAAGCAGTGGTTATCAAAACAATTTGATACTGGCTAAGAGACAGAAAGGAGGATCAGTGGAATAGACTTGGAGTAAGTGACCTCAGCAAGTCAGTATATGACAAACCCAAAGACCTCAGCTTCTGGGACAAAAACCCACTATTTGACAAAAACTGCTGGGAAAACTGGAAGACAGTGTGGGAGAGATTAGGTTTGGATCAACACCTCACACCCTACACCAAGATAAACTCAGAATGGGTGAACGACTTGAACATAAAGAAGGAGTCTATAAGTAAATTAGATGAACACAGAATACTATACATGTCAGATCTATGGGAAGGGAAAGACTTTAACACCAAGCAAGACATAGAAAGAGTCATAAAATGTAAAATAAACAATTTTGATTACATCAAGTTAAAAAGTTTCTGTACAAACAAAACCAATGTAACCAAAATAAGAAGGGAAGCAACCAATTGGAAAACAATCTTCATAACAAAAACCTCTGACAAAGGTCTAATTACTCAAATTTATAAAGAGCTAAATCAATTGTACAGAAAATCAAGCCATTCTCCAATTGATAAATGGGCAAGGGACATGAATAGGCAGTTTTCAGCCAAAGAAATCAAAACTCTTAATAAGCACATGAAAAAGTGCTCTAAATCTCTTATAATCAGAGAGATGCAAATCAAAACAACTCTGAGGTATCACCTCACACCTAGCAGACTGGCTAATATGACAGCAATGGAAAGTAATGAATGCTGGAGGGGATGTGGCAAAGTCAGGACATTAATGCATTGCTGGTGGAGTTGTGAATTGATCCAACCATTCTGGAGGGCAATTTGGAACTATGCCCAAAGGGCAGTAAAAGACTGTCTGCTCTTTGAACCAGCCATAGCACTGCTGGGGTTGTACCCCAAAGAGATAATAAGGAAAAAGACAAGTGCAAGAATATTCATAGCTGCGCTCTTTGTGTGGCAAAAAATTGGAAAATGAGGGGATGCCCTAATTGGGGAATGGCTGAACAAATTGTGGTATATGTTGGTGATGGAATACTATTGTGCTCAAAGGAATAATAAAATGGAGGAATTCCATAGAGACTGGAACAACCTCCAGGAAGTGATGCAGAGCAAAAGGAGCAGAACCAGGAAAACATTGTACACAGAGACTGAAAAACTGTGGTATAATTGAATGTAATGGACTTCTCCATTAGTGTCAATACAATGTCCCTGAACATTCTGCAGGGATCTAGGAGAAAAAACACTATCCACAAGCAAAGGACAAATTGTGAATTTGTGAGAGTAAAAACACCGAAGTAAAGCAACTGTTTAACTACAGGTGTTGAGGGGACATGATTGAGGAGAGACTCTAAATGAACACCCTAATACAAATACCAACAACATGGAAATGGGTTAGAATCAAGGACAGATGTGATAGCCAGTGGAATCGCATGTCGGCTATGGGAGGAGTTGTGGGAGGGGGGGAGGAAAAGAAAATGATCTTTGTTTCCAAGGAATAATGTTTGAAAATGACCAAATAAAATAATGTTCAAATTGAAAAAAAATTATTATGCCCAATTATATGGCAATAAATATTGCAATATAGATGATATGGATGAATATTTACAAAAATGTAAATTGCCTAGAATAACAGAGGAAGAAATAGACTACCTAAACAACCCTATATCAGAAAAAGAAATTGAACAAGCCATCAGAGTACTCCCAAAAAGAAAAAATCCCCAGGGCCTGATGGATTCACAAATGAATTCTATCAAACATTCAAAGAACAACTAATCCCAATATTATACAAACTATTTGACAGAATAAGCCAACAAGGAGTTCTACCAAATTCATTTTACAACACAAAAATGGTACTGATCCCAAAGCCAGGCAGGTCAAAAACAGAGAAAGAAAACTATAGACCAATCTCCTCAATGAATATAAATGCAAAAATCTTAAATACAATACTAGCAAAAAGACTCCAGCAAGTGATCAGGAGGGTCATTCACTATGACCAGGTAGGATTCATACCAGGAATGCAAGGATGGTTTAATATTAGGAAAACTATCCGAATAATTGACCATATTAACAAGCAAACTGACAAAAATTACATGATTATCTCAATAGATGCAGAAAAAGCCTTTGATAAAATATAACACCCATTCCTATTGAAAACACTAGAATGAAAGTATAGGAATAGAAGGGCCTTTCCTAAAAATAATAAACAGTATATATCTGAAACCATCAGCAAACATCATCTGAAATGGGGATAAACTAGAAGCCTTCCCAATAAGATCAGGAGTGAAACAAAGATGCCATTAACACCCCTATTATTTAACATTGTCTCTAGAAAAACTAGCAGTAGCAATTAAAGAAGGAAATGAAATTGAAGGTATTAAAATTAGCAATGAAGAGACCAAACTATTACTCTTTGCAGATGATATGATGGTATACTTAAAGAATCCTAGAAAATCAACCAAAAAGCTAGTCAAAATAATCAACAACTTTAGCAAAGTTGCAGGATAAAAAGTAAACCCGTGTAAGTCATCAGCATTTCTATATAACTCCAACACATGTCAGCAGCAAGAAGTAGAAAGAGAAATTCCTTTTAAAAAATCACCCTAGACAATATAAAATACTTCGGAATCTATCTGCCGAGACAAACACAGGAACTATATGAACACAACTACAAAACACTCTCACACAATTAAAACTAGATCTAAAAAATTGGAAAAACATTGATTGCTCATGGGTGGGATGAGCTAACATAATAAAAATGACAATCCTACCCAAATTAATTTACTTATTTAATGCCATACCCATTGAACTACCAAAAAACTTTTTTACAGAATTAGAAAAAAACATAACAAAGTTCATTTGGAAGAACAAAAGATCAAGGATATCCAGGGAAATAATGAAAAAAATGCAAAGGAAGGATGTCTTGGAGTCCCAGATCACAAACTATACTATAAATCAGTGGTTATCAAAACAATTTGATACTGGCTAAGATATAGAAAGGAGGATCAGTGGAATAGACTTGGGGTCAATGACCTCAGCAAGACAGTCTATGATAAACACAAAGATCCTAGCTTTTGGGACCAAAACCCACTTTTTGATAAAAAAAAAACTGCTGGGAAAATTGGAAGACAGTATGGGAGAGATTAGGTTTGGATCAACATCTCATACCCTATACCAAGATAAACTCAGAATGGGTGAATGACCTGAATATAAAGAAGGAAATTGAGCAAACACAGAATAGTTTACTTATCGGATCTTTGGGAAAGGAAAGACTTTAAAACCAAGCAAGAGCTAGAAAAAATCACAAAATGTAAAATCAATAATTTTGACTACATCAAATTAAAAAGGTTTTGTACAAACAAAACTAATGCCTCCAAAATTAAAAGGGAAGCAACAAATTGGGAAACAATCTTCATAACAGAAACCTCTGACAAAGGTCTAATTACTCAAATTTACAAAGAGCTAAATCAATTGTACAAAAAATCAAGCCATTCTCCAATTGATAAATGGGCAAGGGACATGAATAGGCAATTATCAGTTAAAGAAATCAAAAGTATTAATAAGCACATGGAAAAGTGTTCTAAATGTCTTATATTCAGAGAAATGCAAATCCAAACAACTCTGAGGTATCGCCTCACATCTAGCAGATTGGCTAACATGACAGCAAAGGGAAGTAATGAATGCTGGAGGGAATTTGGCAAAGTCAGGACATTAATGCATTGCTGGTGGAGTTGTGAATTGATCCAACCATTCTGGAGGGCAATTTGGAACTATGCCCAAAGGGCAGTAAAAGACTATCTGCACTTTGATCCAGTCATAGCACTGCTGAGTTTGTACCCCAAAGAGATAATAAGGAAAAAGGCATGTACAAAAATATTCATAGCAGTGCTTTTTGTGGTGGCCAAAAAGTTGGAAAATGAGGGAATGCCCTTCAATTGGGGAATGGCTGAACAAATTGTGGTATGTGTTGGTGATGGAATACTATTGTGCTCTCTCGGCATATTGTGTCTCTGTGCATCTACTTTTCCCCTTAAATCTCTTTCACGCACAAGTATCTTTGTGCACATTCATCTATCCTGACCCTGTCCACCCTCTTCAAGACCTGCGGCGATGGGGGAGTGGCAACGCAACTGTGGCAACAAAGGTGGAGGTGACCACTGGCAGTTGTAGTCATGATCCTGCACGTAGGCGGCCCACGGGCCTGTGGTTGCTCAGCCCTGTGGGCAGCAGGGACGTTTGGCAGCATCCTGGGCGACTGAGCAGCCCTCTCTAGGACAGCACTGCTCACCCTAATCAAGGGAGGGGACTAGAAAAGGTGTCCCAAACATTGCCTGCCCTACAAACATCCAGTCAGCACACCGTGGCTGGCGGCTCATCCCTTTAAGTGGTCGAAATCAAAGAAAAAATACAAAGAAACTCCTACTAGGTGCATGGAACATCAGAACATTACTTGACAGAGAGAATACCCCAAGACCTGAGAGAAGAACAGCTCTAATTGGTAAAGAACTGGCACAATATAACATCCACATCGCAGCCCTAAGCGAAACACACTTACCAGAAGAGGGATCACTCAGCGAACCCACCATTGGATACACCTTCTTCTGGAAAGGTAGAGACTCAAATGAAGACAGAATCCACGGTTTTGGCCTGGCTATCAAGACCAGTATGCTCAAACAGCTGCCAGACTTGCCTGTGGGCATCAGCGAGAGACTCGTGAACATCCGTTTGCCTCACAGCAAAGACCGGTATGCCACAATCATCAGCACATATGCCCCAACACTGACCAGCACAGAGGAGACCATCGAGCAGTTCTACTCTGACAGGAGCAACAAGAAACATAAAAAGAGAAATACAAATAACCAATGACA
Source organism: Monodelphis domestica (assembly GCF_027887165.1). Lineage (NCBI taxonomy): Eukaryota > Metazoa > Chordata > Mammalia > Didelphimorphia > Didelphidae > Monodelphis > Monodelphis domestica. The sequence goes on from NC_077229.1 coordinate 482,669,931, forward strand.
AAGCACAAAGGACAAACTGTTTACATTGTAATTTGGAGAGATGACACATGTATCCCCTTTGAATCTTATCACCAAGAGTCATGGAAAGAGTCTGATGAGATTGAAGGTATGGAAATAGTTATGTCTTGATTTTAAAAGAAGGGTTGAAAAGGGGAAGAGGAATACACTAGGGAGGGTGGAGGGAAAGGAAGGTTATGGAAAATTATATTGCATAATCACAATATATAAATAGAAATCTACACAAATAAGGAGTGAGTGCCTGGCACTTGAACCTCCTATAGTAATCAATGGGGGAAGAATACACATACAGCTGAGTACAGAATTATTTCATTTAGCAGAGAAACAATAAGAATTCATATAAAATATAAAGATAGTGCTATAAGGTTTGTAAATTGTTTAACAAATAATTATCTCATTTCATCCTTACAATAACCCTGAGAAATGAATAGCATAATCTTTCTCATTTTATAGATGAGGAAACTGAGACTGAGAGAGATTAAGTGCCCAGAGTCATTCACCTAGTGTCTCAGACTGGATTTGAATTCAAATCTTCCTAACTTTCGGTCCAGTGCTCTATCCAATGAAGCACCCAGCTACCTTTAATAGGAGGGAAAGGGGAGAAGGAAGAATGATAAATTATAAGGAGAGTAGATTAAAAAATAGATTAATCCTAAAAAACCTGTAAGGATACACAACAGTATAGAATTTTTTTGAAGTGGTACAAAATTGGAATCTGAGAGGGTACCCATCATTTGGGAAATGGCTGAATAGTTTGGTTGTGATGATAGGTTGTTTTGCTATAAGGAATTATGAAGAGGTTGATTTCAGAGAAACTTCAGACTTTATGGACTGATGCAAAATGAAGTGACTAGAAACAGGAGGTTTACTAGTCTTCATATAATTTTGGGAAGTACAGAGGAATCTGGGGAAAACGATGTTTTTGGTTACTGTTAGAGAGCATCATGGGGGTGGAGACAACATGATTGGATGCATCAAAGAAAGTGGACTAGCATTCACATAGGGCTAGTAAATACCTCTGTCTCATAATTAAAGTTAGTTGTCTTCTGGGTCTCAGTCTCATTTACAGGATCAAATTTACCAGACTTCCTGTCTCCTTGGAAGAACAAAAACAGCACAAGGACAGGCAAGGACAAATTGTATATCTTTTGGGATGGCACTAAGTTAACTTATGGAGCTTAAAGATGACAAAAAATGTCTTGGAAGTATTCCAAGGGACTACTGGTATGAGCAGTCACTTTTCCTTTAATTATAACTTTAAACAAATTCAGAGGAAAAGCTAAATCCCTGAGCTCAACTCAAGGATATAGAAAGGTGGTTTTAGGCAGTTGCAGACTCAATAGAGTATAAAATCAATTAAATTATAGAAGAAATACAGAAGAAATCAATACAGTGGAAACTCAAGGTAATACCAGTTCTTATCTTCTCAGTTCCATACAGTTTTCACTTCCTAAATTTTATGTATAATATTGTTATAATAATAATATAATAATAAAAATTGTTATAATAATTAGCTTATTTTAAGCCCAGAGATAGCATTTAGCTATCTCTGTAGCATTTAGCAGGTTTATTTTAAATAAAAATTTGTAAGATTGATGATATTTGCTCTGAGCCTCCAATTAGGAAAATTTCTAACATTTAAGCAGAGGTAAGACTATCTATCAGCCTAAATTTATATTTTTATCTATCTCAAATTAAGCTTTGACATCATTGTTGAGGCAAAATTCAAATTATTAGAAACATTTAGGTAATGAAGCAGCAGGTTGTATTAAAGAGCCAATGAATAGACAGGCACCTTGACAAAAAGTTAGAGGAAAAGAAGACATTTTCTCACACTGCCTGAGTCTCTTTATAAAAGCCATTTTCATGGCATCACCCTGAGTTTTCTGTTATTATACATTTGTAGAACTCAATGGTTCTCACTATTTCCCTTCTCTGTTACAGCTTAGCCCTACCTTTTTCTTTCTCCTTTTGTCACCTCAGAGATTTTGGTTATTGGCTCAGCTTTACATGACCCTCCTCTTTTCTTTTTGCTCCCAAACCCTTGAAATCTCTATCTGCTCCAAGATAGCTTCTCTAAGTTTCTTGGTGTAACCAAGTCTCTTATGAATGGCTTTAATTGATCCAAGGAGGCAGTTCACACTCTGTTCTGATTCATTAATTCTATCAAGAAGTGTTCATGCTTTACAATGGTAATTATTTTTATGCGGATAGGATAATCAATGGAGCCTTTTAGTCCATTATATTAATCACTATTCCACTATAATTTCCAATCCCTTAAACACACCCCTTTAGTTCCCACCTGGAATGAAAAACAACTGCATTTTTTCAGCTTTCCAGAATTCCCTCCTTGTTATAGAGTGTAAAGATTAAAATTTAGGGGGGGAACTGATAGAGGTAGAAATTAGTTTCTCTCTGCAAGGAGTATTATATTTTTAGAGGCTTATTGAAGATTAAAATATAAAGAAAATACAAGTAAGAGGGGCCCAAAGAGCCTATTCACGACTACTCACATCTTGCCTGCTAGGTGGAGAGCCACGGTCTGCTCCCAAGCGGATGTAGGAAAGAGAGCAGAGCCTTCTTACAACCAGGTTAAATACCCCATCTCGGCCCAGGTGAGAATTCAGTGATATTACAAAGCATTCTGGGGAAGTGGCGCAAGGACTTCTGGGGATTGAAGTCCTGGATTCAAGTCTCCATTTTTACAAGAGATCACCAACCACAACTTTCTAAACAGTTAAATTTTATTATAGTGAGCAAAGTAGAGGATAGAGAAATAGAGGAGGAAAGGGAAAAGGGAAAATAACACATTGACCAAATGACAAAGGAAAGATCATGAAAGATAAGGATGTCATACTTTATCTCACATCCAAAACTTTCACTAGGCCCACCTTCTCCTCCAAAAAGAGTCACAATTTTTTAGCTACCAAGTCAAAGAACTTTTTCTCATTTTGTGGGGCTTGTGTAGACCAGAAGGTATGGAGGATTCATACATGCAAAGGATATCCCTGTGTCCCAACTCTAAATGAGGAAGGTAGGGTAGAAATGGGAATGAGAAGAGAAAGAAAGCTTCTAAAGTGTGGGTCATAAAGTAGGGACTTCTAGAGCTTGGTAAGAATAGTTTCCAGAGTAACAAGGGGATGCCCATCAATTGGGGAATGGCTGAACAAATTGTGGTATATGTTGGTGATGGAATACTATTGTGCTAAAAGGAATAATAAAGTGGAGGAGTTCCATGGAGACTGGAACAACCTCCAGGAAGTGATGCAGAGCGAGAGGAGCAGAACCAGGAGAACATTGTACACAGAGACTAATACACTGTGGTATAATCGAACGTAATGGACTTCTCCATTAGTGGCGGTGTAATGTCCCTGAACAACTTGCAGGGATCCAGGAGAAAAAAACACCATTCATAAGCAAAGGATAAACTATGGGAGTGGAAACACCGAGAAAAAGCAACTGCCTGAATACAGAGGTTGAGGGGACATGACAGAGGATAGACTCTAAATGAACACTCTAATGCAAATACTATCAACAAAGCAATGGGTTCAAATCAAGAAAACATCTAATGCCCAGTGGACTTACGCGTCGGCTATGGGGGGTAGGGGGGAGGAAAAGAAAATGATCTATGTCTTTAACGAATAATGCTTGGAAATGATAAAATAAAATATATTAAAAAAAAAAAAGAATAGTTTCCAGAGTAACAAGGTCAACTAACCTAAATAATTTAAAGTACCTAGGTAGTACAAAAGATTTTCTACTTATAGCACTTCTCTGCTTTGGCTTCTCAGACCCACTGAGAGCTATTGAGTAGTTGCCCTGTGTTATAGTCTATTTCTCCCAGTTTTTCAGGCTTGGGGAAGGCTAATGTGATATGTGACCATCTGGTATATGGACTGTATGAGATCACTAGTATCAATCTGTATATTAACTACTAGTAAAGCTTAAATTCTCTTAACTTTTTGCATAAAAATAAATAGAAATAGCAGTTTTAATGTTTTCTTGAATTCATGTGAAAAATCTTAGGCATTCCACTTTGTATACCTATGTCCCACACTATTCAGTATGTTCCTAGTCAATAAAATATTGAGGCAATGAGAGAAAAAGGGCAATAAGACATTATAGTCTCAGGAGCTGAGGATCCTAAGACATCTCTTCTGTTTTTAATTGTGCCTTAATGTGGCATTTGGTTAGAGGAAGTACTTAGGGAATTGCCTCATGAGTTCTTTTCCTCGGTTAGTTTATATCTGTCTATAACCATAAAAGCAAATGGGTCAGGAATGCCAGCAGATAAGCAGTAAAAGAGAACAAAGCTAGTGATTAGATGAATGACTTCAGATTGGAGCACTGCAGAGATGTCCCTAAAATTCAGCAATTACTGCCTGCTTGATATTTCATACTGAAGCCATTCTCCTTTCTTTTAGATGGTTCCCCTTGAGAAGTTTTAGTTTCTAATCCAATGTGTTCTGTTCCACGGTAACATTGACATAAGGAGGGCACTTGACTAGCCCATGAGAAAGGAATATAGCTAGTACATAATGGCCAAAAATAAAAATAGCTAACAAATGAAATATACATAGATATGTATATATATATATATATTTAATGCTAAATATAGTACTTTAAGATTTGCAAAGCATGCGTTATCACATTTGATCCTCACAAAAATCCTCAAATTTGGGTGCTATTATTATCTCTATTTTACACATGAAGCAACTGAGACTATATTACCCACATGTGAAAAGAATGCTATCTTGGAAGAAGAGATAGAAACTGCATGAGAATAGAAACATTGCTACACCTACCATTCCTCTATGTAATGCTTTCCTCAAGATATACTTTTTTTTTAAAGCCCTTACATTCTGTCTTAGAATCAATACTAAGTATTGGTACCAAGACAGAAAAGAGGTAAGGTCTAGGTAACTGGGATCAAGTGTCTGGCCCAGGGTCACACAGCTAGGAAATGTCTGAGGCCACATTTGAACCCAGGAGCTCCCCATCTCCAGGCCAACTCAGCTCTCTATCCACTGAACCACCTATATATTTCATCCTAACATAACAAGAACTGGCCAATGAGTGCTCAGCCATTGTGAGCATGTGCTATAGAGAGAGAGAGACTTTGGAGCAGGCACAAGTATTCTGTATTGGATTCCATTCTAACAATATGGTAAACAAATGGTCATTTCATTATATGTTGAACAGGAACTTGTAGTGCACACATACTCCCTGAAAAAAAAATCAGTCTTTTTTCTCTTTTCTGATGATAAGCAAAGAAGATGAACTTCTATGGGCTTCCTCCAGATGGGATAGCTTCTTGCTGCCAGTTGCTTATCCCCTTATGTTTATCTCCTGCTATTCTCATTCATGGCTATAAATATAGTCCATATATTCTTTGCCTTTTTGTTTTTGTTCTTTCCTGATCTCAGATAAAAGAATATTGGACCAGACCCTGACCTTGTCAGCTGAGAAAGTCATCAGATGGAGATACCAAAGGTCTGGAGCTGGTGTCCATGCCAGATTTTGCCTCGAGTTCAGCCCCATAAGAAATGAAGGTCAGAACACTCCAATCAAACCATCAGGCAGAGGAGCGAAGCCAAGCAAGAGAGACTGACAGTGATATTCATTATCTGTGCTACAGGTAGTCTTGGCAGGAGTAAACGCACCTGCTTTAAGATTGAGCCCACTCTCCTCAGGAACAAAGGCGATATTGAAAAAAGAGTATGCTCCAGGTTTGGGGAGAAATGGTTTGCAACTTCTGTTCTTGGGATACCATATTAGTAATGTCTCTTTTTGTTATTGAGGTGTTTCAGTCATGTCCAACTCTTCCTGACTCCATTTGAAGTATTCTTGGCAAAGATACTGGAGTGATTTGTCATTTTATACTCCAGGTCATTTTCATAGAAGAGAAACTAAGGCAAACAAGGTTAAGTGACTTGCCCAGGGTGACACAGCTAGTAAGTTTCTGGATTTGAACTCAGGAAGATCAGGTTTCCTGACTTCAGCACTCTATCCGCTATGCCACCCAGTGCCCAAGTAATGTCTCTATGTACCAGCTAATTAATGTTAATTGGTAAAATGATACTGAAGTGCTAGTCACTGGAGAGTATTCATGGTATAGAGGAGACACTATGGGTAACTTATATTTGATATTGGAGACAGCTCTTTAGAATAGGCGGCCAAACTGATGGCAGTGGAGAAAGAACCACATCTATGGGCACTCCTAAAACGCTAAGAGGGTAGTCACTCTCTCTCCAGGACCCTGGCTTAATGTGCATTTCTGTTGGGAGAGTAAGTACTCTCCCAGGACACTACAAAACTCAGCACCTGGTTTTGGAACCATGGCTATGGGCTTTGTTTCCCACCTCCCATTTCATCTCTCTAGATTCCAACAACATTTCTTAAGTGTCATATTTCAGGCATTTTCTTGCCAGAGATACAAAGACAAAGAAGTAGCAGCCCTTACTCACAAAGAACTTAGGTTCTTTAATCAATATATACATAGATAGTAAATACAAGGTAATTAAACTAGAGAGAGAACAAATTAGCATCTGGAGGAATAAGCAAAGCTTTACTAGAAGAGGTTAGAACTGAACCAAGGCTTGATTAAAAACTCTGAAAGGTGGGATTGAGAAGGTAGTGCATTCCAGGTATCAGGGATAGACTTTGTGAACTAAAGACTTGGATACAAAAGGCCATATAATGAATTCGAGGAAAAGCTAGCAGGAAACTTTGTTCTCCAGTGCATTGACTTCATCTAATAGACTTTGGTTTCTTCTCCCAGGTTAGACTATGCCCTTTGTTGTAGGCAGACCTTTCCTCTGGTCCTGCTTCTAAAGATCTGTCAGAATGGAGAGGAGTAGAGTCTGATACACTGTACAGGCCAGACTGGCACAATTGGAAAGTCCTCTGGAGGCTTGAGTTGGAGCCCCTTCACAGCTTCAATCCATATTACCAGTTTAATACCAACAACAACAACTCATTTATAGAGCCACTTAAGACATACAAAGCACTTTCTTCACAAAAGCTTTTTGAGTCAGGTAATGCAAGTATTAGTATCCCCATTTGACAAATGAAGAACTGGCTCAGAGAACCTAAGTGAATTTCCTCTAATTAACAAGCTACTAAATGTCAGACACAGGACATGAACCCAGATCCTCAGACTCCAAGTTCATTGCTATTTCTGCTATACCAGACTATCTCTGATTATAAATTCTACATTTCAGAGATAAAGAATCATGTTGGCTTTTTAAAAATCACACCAAGCTAAAACTCAAAGTAAAATTCCTAAGTCTTTTTGAAAAAAATTGTTTCTTTTGTCTCATTAGCTGAGTTTTATTCCAAAGACAGTTTAAAAAAAATTCAGATCTTTTTCAAAGCAAATGTGCTAGGAAATGACTTGTAAATATGGCTTGAATGTAAGACTAAATTTGAAGGTTGCAATTAAATCCTTAATGAATAAGTGAAATCTCTTTAACATTAAGATCCTTACATTTGTTGCCATCAGCAATCAAGACTTATCTAATGGAACTGTTAACCTCCCAGGATACCAATTGGCTAGCTAGTGTTGCCATGGAGATGTGAAACTGAGCAGTAACTGAGCAGATTCTGGAATTCCTCAGTTTGTGTAATGTGTTGTAGTATGAGACCTGTTGGGAGAGATAGGGAGGGAAATCTTACACTTTGAAAGCCACAAAGCATGGGGCTAGGTTGTGGTATTAGAACCCTGTCTGCCATACACACACCAGCCCCCTAGCTATCCTGCATGCCCTTGAGCATTAATATTCTTATGGGCTGCTGCTGCAGGATAATGAAAATATATTGAGAAAAATACTCATGCCTTCTCTTCTTTCTTTCTAACCCTGCTGCTGCTCAACTCCTTAACTATTCTACTCTTCTAACTTCTATCCCTTTTGGAGAAGGAAATTTTAAAGGGGAGAAGGTGATTCTGCCTCTATACTCAAAGTGTGAATTTTTACTGCTCTTTTGTTTCTATTACTTCATTTCACTTGAAATTAATGAAAATGTGGATTTCAATAATTCTAACTTGTGTATAGTTACTAGCCCACTAGAGTTCCAGAGAAGAAATATTTCCTTTTGTCCTTTAAGAGACAAGGTCTCCTCTGTTAATTTTCTGTTCAAGGAGGAATAGGAGACCCTTGGATCCCTATAGAACAAAGAAAGTGTATAAACTGAACAAACATACTCTAGACTAGTTAGAAAAGTGCAATAGATGATATTTTGGAGGGCATATTTTGATGAATACTCGATAACTAATGGATCAGGTAGTTATCTTCTTTTTGCCTAACCTCCTCCCTTTTGTACTTACCTCTTCAGAAGCCTTTCAGCCTCCCCTTCCCCCTTCTTCAGTCTCCCACAAGTCACTCAATGTGAGCTGTGAGGTTTCAATGAAATAGTTCTTAATCTTCTTTGTCAAACAAGGGGTTTATTTGGGGAAGTCAGGACAAGGGTGGAGGATGGAGTTAAGAGGGTTGTGATATCCCTATTATCTATAATAATAAGTGTTAGGTTGGAGGATATTGAGAGAAATGGCAATTCAATCACTAGAATGAAACAGAGCCAGTCAGAGAGAGATATATGGACTATTGTCCTTTTCTTCTGCCTTCAAATCAGCCAGGCCACCTCCAACTTGATTATCCCAAGTCCCAGAGATAACACCAGCTTCTTCCTTCACATCAACCAGAAAGCCCCAAAGACCTTCAACCCAGTCAAGTAGTTGGCTCTTGCCTCCAACTGTTTCCCAGTCACATTCCAAATGGAATTTTCATTTGACTGACAGATGATCAATGTCCAGCTTCTGTCCTTTGCATGCATTTTCTTATAAATTTCTCTCTTCTTCACAAAAGCCACTGAGGGAAACACATGTTCATATAGGAAAAATTCTTTCAGAGAGAGATCTAGGTTTCTTGGGAGCACAAGAACTCCTAAGACTGTGTACCATGGTCAGCTTTGCCCAAGAAAAATTTCTAGCACAAAACCCAGTTACCCAGGAGATCTCTCCAGTGAGGTTGCAAGTCCTTACTTGGACTTCTCTAGTTATACTTCTTTAACCTTAAATGATGGCTCATGATAGGACTAGTCAAAAACTCACAGAGTAGCAGGAGAATTTGATCCTAATGTAACCAATTTTCCTATTCATTATCCCTAGAGGTCTATCCATTTGATTTCTGTGGTCATCATTTTGTATATAAAGGGATCATAAAAGTTTGCTTAGAGATATGGATCTTTCTCTCCTTTTCCTGGCTGGCATATCAAGATCTGACCTAAAGCCTTTTTCCATGTACCTTTTACTTGACCAAATTTTTATTAGTTTTCCTATACCCCAGAACCCAAATCCTGAAGAATCTAGGGACAGCTATGCATGGTGGATAAAACTTTGGGTCTGGAGTCAGAAAAACTTGAATTCAAATCCATACTGTGGAAAGGAAACTAGAACAAGTTCTGGACTTTCTTCCACTGTGTTGGGACAAGCAACAGCAAGAATATTAGAGAGAGAGGAAATTGTCAAGACTGACAGTTGGTGGGAGAAGGGGCAACTGGGAGTGGCAGTGGGTCTTGTGACTAGCACTTCCTGGCATGAGTAGGAGGAAGAGCTTGTCTCTTGTCAGTGTGGATAGAAGTTCCTCTACTTTCTTCAGCCTGAAGAGACAGGCCCAACCAGCTCTGAAAGTCAGTACTTTTCTTGCTTGCTGTCTACTGCTAAGACTCTGAAATTAAGAAAACTAGCACAGATACAGCATAGACAGGAATAAGAGAAATACTCCACCAGTCTGTGAGGCCTGGCCTCAGCTCCAAAGCTGAGAAAGATTCCAACCTTATTTAGGGATATCCCTCTTCCCTCTTCTCTGATACCTCTCCAATCCAAACTGGTTATTAAATTTATCTTATTTGAATATCGCAGTCAGAGAAGTGGACTATCTTTGCTAAGGCATAGAGGGAGCTGAACCTCAGTTCAGTCATCCAATTACAAACATTCCTTACCTGACCCTTGCTGGGCAACCAAATTCTGGGGAAAGGCTTGTCCCTCAGGATGGTCCATGTTTACCTGCTCTGGGGCAACTTTGGCAGCAATCCAGCAAGAAGACATCCCTGCAGGCTATAATAAGTGGCTCATTTCTTGGACATCCCATTCTGTCCAAAATATAGCCTCTCAGCAGGGGGTATCTCTCTCCTTTGCCTCACCAGCAGCCATATTCCCTCTCTCCCTTCAACTCCTCTATTCCCTGACATCAAACCTCCATTATTCCCTGTTTTCTCAATTCTCCATCTTTCCCTATAAATATTGCAATCCCAGAAATTCGTTCTATTTGGGACCCTGTACAAGTAAGTCACTTAACCTCTGTCTCAACTTCCTCTTCTATAAAATGGGAATGATAGTAGCATCTATCTTGTAGGGTTGTTGTAGTGAGGATCAAATGAGATAACAATTGTGAGGTGTTTAGTTTAGTGCCTAGCACATAGTAAACACTATTCTAAATGTTAACTATCAGAGGCAACCAGTATACCATGACAATGAACAAAAATCTTTAGAGAATCATCAGATAATCATAATCAGGGGGTTTCTGACAGAGACTTAGTGTGGGAGGTTACCTCAAAGTTAGAGATTTGTCCCAGGGCAAACTGCACTTGCATTTCTCTAAGGAAGAAGGGAATGAAGAGAGACAGAACTACTGATAAAATGGTGAGAGTAATGGATAAACTTAGACTTTAGTCTTCATGAAAAAAGGGAAAATGAAGGAGAATTAAAGCCTATAGCTAATTCAAACTGAGCTCTGGAACCTGGCCCAGGTACAAAACTGCCAACACCTCTGGGCCAGAAAGAGTGGCCTTTCAAAATCATACTTTGTCCTGGAAACAGGGGCCCAGAGCAGGCTTCCTCAGCTTCTTTCTACAGAGAAGGAAGAAAAGATCTTAGGAGGCGATGACAAAGCTAGAGAGGGAAGATTCATCACAAAAGGCCCACAGCCCCAAGAGCAAGGCAGAAGGACTGGAATCAAAGTGCTTGGTCTGCCCTGAGAACTGAGGAAAATACACTGATGATCATGGGTCTGCCTTGGTTGAAAAAAAAACGCTTCCTTAGAATTAGAAGTTTTCTGTCACCTCAGCACAGTCTGCCCCAAGAAAATAAGAATGAATTGAGAAGTGGAAGGGAGGGAAGGAGTAGACAAACTAGTTTAAAGGCTAGCAAAAAAAAAAAAACACCTGTTTTTCATCAGTCTGTGAGCTAAGAATGGTTTTTATATTTTTAAATGATTTAAAAAATCAGAAGAAGAACAATATGTTGAGGCATATTAAAATTATGTGAAATTCAGTGTCTGTAAGAAGTATTATTGGAACACAGCCATATACACATTCATTTATGTATTATCTATGTTTGCTTTTATACTACAGCAGCAGAGTGGAATAGTTGTGACACAAACTATATGATTATATCAGTGGCCCAATTATAACTCAACTAACTTTGAACCCATTTGTATTACAAAGAAAATGAACTCAATTATTGTTACTATCTATTTTGAATTCCACCAAAAAAATCAAAAATAAAAATGGAAACTTTTTTCTCTTTGTTATGTAAGTACCTACATAAAATCCTTGATTTTGCTTCAACTCACAAAGCCTAAAATATTTGCTATCTCTTCACTAAAGGGATGTTATTTTTTAATGGAATGTGTTTTTAAGGGGATTCTTGAATTCTTTTCCCAGGACAATGTAAATCAGGTAACTTCTGAGATTCCTTTGAACACTGAGATTCTGTAAGTGAGCTTGAACCTTATCTGAAGACTGAACCCTAAGGAAGAATTTTTGTACCTCTGCAAGTATCACAAAAAGCATCTGGTAAAGGACCTAGAAGCCCCCTTCCCTTGTAGAAGTAGGAGAGAGGAAAGGAAGGTGGGGATGGGGGCACAGGTAGGGACAGAGACCCTGGAACAACACAGGAAGCTGATGGGGTGGCTGTCCTCCTATCCATCCCACCCCCATTTCCCTGGAAACTGGGTCATCTAGTAGATTCTCTTTTAAATTATTTTTTATAACTAAGTGATACTTAGTAAAATCAATTGTTTCTTTATACTTGCTATGTAAAAAGCATTCCTGGTTACTGGGGAATAAGGCAAAGAGGAAACAGATAAGATATTTTTAGGGAGAAGACTGAAATCAGGCTTAAAGCCATTCTACTTCATCCCCCAGTGAAACAAAACCAAAAAAAAAAAGATAGATAGATAGATAGATAGATAGATAGATAGATAGATAGATAGATAGATAGATAGATAGATAGATGGATGGATGGATGGATGGATGGATGGATAAAAATAAAATAATAATGATGAACTGGTTAATAATAATATCAAATAATAATTGAGGTAGAAGGGGCATTAGGAATCATATAGTCCAGGGTAGAGGTAGATAAACTTCCTTCAATGAGAAAGAGTGCACTACTTCCTAAGACAGTCCATCCTATAGTTTAGCTAGCTTTAGTTGTTAGAAAACTTGTTCTTTCCTCAAGTCCAATTAAGCCCCTAGTACCTATCACTTCCAGGTCAGCAATCTGAGACCAAACAGAACAAATCAATCCCTCCTTATCATGAAAGCTTTCACCTACCTACATGCTCAACCCAAGACTATTTCTTACCCTGCCTTTTCCTTCAATGGCATAATCTTTAAGGTCTTCTTTATCCTAATAACCTTCTTTGGGATTCCCTCCATATTATTAGTGAATTTCCTGAAATATGGAACTGAACACAATTCTCTAGATGGCTTCTGATCAGAGTAGAGTCCAATGGTACCATCACCTATTCCTAATACTCTGCACCCCTTAATATAACCGCAATGAATAAACATTTATTAAGTACCTACTATGTATCAGAAACTGTGTTAATAGAGGAACATACAAAAAAAAGGCAAAAGACAGTCCTTGTCCCCATGGAGCTTACAATTTAATGGGAAAGGCAACATATGAATATATACAAAGCAAGTTAATATAAAGGATAAATAAAAAAACAATCAACAATGGGGAAGGCATTGGAATTAAGATGGGTGGGAAAAGGCTTCCTGTAGAAAGTAGGATTTTAGTTGGTACTTAAAGGAAGCCTGGGAAGTCAGTAGTCAAAGTAGGGAAAGAGAGGGTGTTCTAGGCATAAGGGACAGCCAGAGAGATAGAGTGTCTTATTTATGGATGGAACCGACAGGAGTTCAGATTCATTAGATTAAAGAATACATTTTGGGGAGTAAAGTATAGGACTGAAAGGGTAGGAAGAAGCTCAGTTTTTAAGGGCTTTGGATGTGAGACAGGGTATTTGATATTTACTCCTGGAAGCAGTAGAAAGCCAAAGAAGTTTCTTGAGGTGGAGGTTGGAAGCAGGGCCATTATCGTCTGACCAACACTTTAGGAAAATCACTTTAGTGACTGAATGGATAAAGGATTGAAGAGGGAAAGACTAGAGGCAGGCAGATCCACAAGCAGGTTATTGCAGTAATCAATTTGTGAGGTGATGAGGGCTGGCCCTACAGCTAGTATCAAATAAGAAAAGGAGGCATATTTGAGAGAAAATGCAAAGATGAAATTGACAGACCTTGGTAATACATTGCATATGGGAGATGAGAGAGAAGAATCAAGGATGACTCCTACATAGAAATCTGAGAGACTAGAATGATGGTGTTACCTTAGTAATAGGGAAGAATGAAAGGCAGTTGGAAATGTGAGAGATTGGAGCAAGATGGGTAGATTTGAGAATCATCAGCAGAGAGATGGTAATTAAATCTACTGGAAATTATGAGATCACCAAGTGAAAAGCATGGAACAAGATGAGAAGAGGACCCAGGAAAAACTCTAGGGGCATCTAGGGTTAGAGAGTTAGATCTGGAAGAAGATCTCATAAAGGAGACAGAGAATCAGACTGATAGAAGGAAAACCAGGAGACAGTGATACCCAAAAATTCTAGTGAGAAGAGAGTACAAAAGAGGAATGAGGGATCAACAGTGTCACAGGCTGCAGAGAATTCAAGAAGAATGAGAATTGAGAAAAGGTCATTGGATTTGGCAACTAAGAGATCATCATTGGTTCCCAGCTGTGTGACCCTGGGCAAGTCACTTAACCCCCATTGTCTAACCCTTACCACTCTTCTGCCTTGGAGCCAATACACAGTATTGACTCCAAGATGGTAAGGGTTTAAAAAAAAGAGAGAGAGATCATCATTGGTAACTTTGGAAAGGATACTTTTGGTGGAGTGATGAGTTGTTTTTCCTATTATATCACATTGTTGACTCATATTGATCTTGCAGAGCACTAAAACACTCAGATATTTTTGAGATGAACTGCTGTCTAGCCATGTTTTCCTCATATTTCACATAATAATCTATTTTTTGGAACCCAAGGGTAAGGCTTTATATTTATACATAATGTCTTTCATCTTATTAGATTCAGCTCAAAATCTGAAAATTTGATAAACCTACAGTACAGTATTAAACATAAATCCCTGAAGCAATCCATTGGAGACCATCTCACCATCTTTTCCATAAGAATTATATGAGAGACTGTCAACTGCTTTGCTAAAGTCTAAGTAACTGCAATAAGATCTGCAATCTTCCCTAGCATTCCCCAATATTAGATCCTGGCAGATTACACCCATAGCTCTTTTTTGAAAACAAAAGTTCAAATTTATTAAGAATATAGAATTAAAATATGCACAGATATTTTGAGGGAAATCTAGACTTAAGGAAAAATATGTAAATCAATATTAACAAATTAGCTGAATCAGAAAGTTACTTTGCATAAGGAACTTAGCTTTAAGAATTTTAACAGTAACATCAGTCAGAGAAGATTAACACAGTAAAAGGGAGAATAGAGCTAAAATTAAAGTTAAATTTAAAAATCTTAGGGTTTAAACTGCATTATTAAAATTTTCTCTATCACTTTCTTTAGTCTAGATATACAGAGAGGAGATTCACAGAAAAAGCAGAAACAGAATAGAAGCAGGAACTGTTATTTATGGGACAACAAGACTACCAAGACAATTCTTTGAGAGTACTCTTGTAACAATCTTATGGGATGCATTAGAGAGAAGCTAAGATGAGGGACAAGTCACCCAAAGATTAAAGCCAAGAAATGGAGAGAATATATACCTAGGTCTTAGGTCTACAAGTCCCTAGAGAGGTCATCCAAGTACCCTCCAAAATCAGCCTTCGGGGGGAATAAGATCCCTCTCAGTTTTGACCTTCATTTTTTTGTTCTTCTTTAAAATGCAATGCACATAAATATTCCTGCCACTTAACGATGTACTGGCACCAATTCCAACTCTCTTATACATTATCAGTGTGATCACTGATACCTCAGAAGTTGGCAAAGGCAACAAATTAGGGTTTGATTTATTATTTTGTTGATAGTATAGAATTAAAGAAGTGATAGAGAAAATGTTAATAATGAAGATTAAACTTTAAGGTATATCATGCCTACTTTTTTTTCTTCCAAAAACTGCTTGTTAAAGATTTACCAGAATACCATACCCCTCCTTTACTATGGCAGTAGCATGTTGATTATGACTGGCATTTTTCTACTAGTCACTTGGCTGAAGAAACATATTCATATCTCTGCTAAAGATAAAGCTCTTTATTCACAATTCTCTTGTTATTTGACACATTATAAGCACTGTAATTAGTATGTCTTCTTTCATCTGCAAAAAAAATATTGAATAGCTATAAGCTTTAATATAAGTATGGTTGACTAGATGGAGTCCACTGCACTTTCCATTAGATGCTGGCATGTAAAGTTCAGACTCATCTACTAACATAGTTTTGTTGGACCAGGTCTCTTTTAATAGTGTTTGATCTAGGGTAGAGTTCTGTCCCAAAGTGGGCAACTCCTCAGAATGTTTCAAAAAGAATCATGAAATAGTAGCCTTGGAGTCAGGATGTCCTGGTTTTAGATTCTGCCTTCAATATGTACTAAAAGTATCTCTCTGGGCAAGTCCTTTAACTTGTCAGTTTCTCCTGACTACTTTCTGAGAACATAAGTACAGAAGGGCTGCCAACTGTATTAGTAGAGGGAGTTTCCTACACCAGTGAAATTACAATATCCAAACAATATCAACATAATATGTCTTGTTCTTGTAGACTTTCATTATATTCTTTTCACTGTTAACAAAGTCAGGCCAATGATCAGATAGGTGGGAATTGGTATGGGCTTCCTATCAGAAGGAAGGAAAGTAGTGGGGTTTTCAGAGAAATCTGACCATCATCTACTTGGCCATTTCTGTATATCCTGCTCCCTGAAATCCACCTGGTCCAAAATCAATAATCAGGTGAGCTTACCAGGGCCATTACTTGACACCAGTAATATTTTTATGAGTATTCCAATAAATTGTCTGCTAATTTTAGTTTGAGATCAGCCCTGGCTATGGAATTTATGACAAACCTTGTCTCTAACTCAAAGTAAAATCTGACTTAATTTGTCTATCCCCTTAATACTGTGACATATATAACCACAAGAGATAGATGTTTCCATAATTAAACAAAATCCTTAAATTAAAATGGAGCTTACAAATCATCTTCTCCAATATTGTATCCCTTCTATAATCTCTTTGATAGAAGCCTATTCAAATTCAACAAATGTAGCTCACCAGTTCAATGGATATTTTATTGCTTTGTTGTAAAGCTATAATGATTAGGAATAGAAGATATTTCTTGCCACTGGGTGGTCAATGATTGCCATCATGTGAATTAAATAAGACTTATTAAGACAATACTGATCTCTTTAGATGAAGGGAGTTCAGTTGAAGTTAAAGACCAGGGGTCAACTAGACATTTTCTTCAACTTATCTAAAATCATATATTTTTATATTTAAAATTTTTCAACTCCCTGTGAAGCTTTGAAGCACCATAAAGCCCTTTGTCTAGCTTACCTATTTGTCTAAGACCTGATACCAAACATGTTCATAAAAGCAAACCTTCAAGTCTACACTCTTTACTGGGACTTTTCTACTATGCTTTTCTCTGCTCCCCAAATATAATATGTCTTAATCAGAGACATTTAACTATTTTCATCTAACCTTAGCATGGGTACATTTCTGTCTTCCAAATAGCTCTTGTATCATCTGTTTCTTCCTTTCCACTAACATTGCCAAAACCTTAGTTCATGTCCTCATTGAGTCTTACCTAAACTATATAGCCTCTATAAAGGAAAAAAATTATACTAGCACGGGAAATCATGATTTATCAAAAAATTTAAACAAACTTTTCTCCCCAAGGAGTAGGTCCCGAAGGCCCCAAGGACCACATGGAAGGTTTTTTTAATATATTCAGTAAAAGGAATAGATTCTAGCAATACAATTTACAACTTGTAGTTAAACTAAACTCAGAATATCATGATATTATGAAAGGAATATCAAAAAAGGTGAACCTTCCTGACTTGCTTGAATTATATATGCTTTTTTTATAAGCAAGCCCTAGCATATGCAGTTAGAACAAAAGGACTTTTTAAACCTTAGAACAGTATTTTGGTTTCTTGAGATAAACTATTGCTTCCTCAAGAGAAAGGTTTTTGAGAATTCATTGTAGGAAGATGTCAGAAAAGGGAATGAAGCTTCCTCACCATCCTAATACCCCCCACAAACAATCAAAAATAATTTCACAGAATCAATGCACTTTTATTTATTTTTTATTTTTTTTAAACCCTTACCTTCTGTCTTGGAGTCAATACTGTGTATTGGCTCCAAGGCAGAAGAGTGGTAAGGGCTAGGCAATGGGGGTCAAGTGACTTTCCCAGGGTCACACAGCTGGGAAGTGTCTGAGGCCAGATTTGAACCTAGGACTTCCTATCTCTAGGCCTGGCTCTCAATCCACTGAGCTACCCAGCTACCCCCTCAATGCACTTTTAGCATTAAAATTATTTTTAGCAAAGATAAATAGGACTCAGGAATAAAGCCAAAAATCCAGGAACATTAAGTAAGAAAGGTTTCTGACTTCCTCGGCCTCAGTCCCACTACAAAAAGCCCCAGGGGCAGGAAGAGAGCAAATAGCATGAACTCCACAATGTACTCCGGGGCCAGGAGGCAACCTCACCTTTTGTGCTGAGCCCAAGAGTTTCTTTCCCAAGGATTCCACTGGAATCAGCAGGCAAAGGGCACTAGGAATAGCTGTGACTATTATAGCCTTGGCTCTGGAGATCCCTACTATCCCACAGCTAGAGATCAGGGGAATGGAAACCATGGAGTCTATGGGCACTAGACCCTAACAACAGGAACTCAAGACTCACTGCTTATAAATAAGGGATTTTGGAGACCTGAGGTAATATGGGCTAAACTGCTCTATCCCAGGCTATGACAGTAGAAAAGAAGGAGTGAGGAAGAAGCACACATTGGTGAATGTGATTGCTGAGGGACTGAGTCCCTAGTAGCTATGGTCATTCCCAGGAGAGTGGAATCCTTGGCTGGTGCCAGAGATTGGGGTGGATTGGCTACTTGCAATTATAGTGGCAGAACTGCCCATGGGCTCTGGTCAGAATATTTGAGATCATTCACAGACTG
The DNA here is from genome assembly GCF_027887165.1 of Monodelphis domestica. Classification (NCBI taxonomy): domain Eukaryota; kingdom Metazoa; phylum Chordata; class Mammalia; order Didelphimorphia; family Didelphidae; genus Monodelphis; species Monodelphis domestica. The sequence goes on from NC_077229.1 coordinate 482,688,482, forward strand.
AGGCTTGAGTAGAGGACCCTGGCCTATAAAAACTAGAATAACTAAATAGAACCCAGGAAAAAATGAACGCACCCCAAAAAATTCTCAAACACAGAGGATACTGGAGTAAAAACCCCTACTTCAGTAACACCAAAAAAGTATAATAAATGTTCACAAGCTCAAAAAGAACTATTGGAAGAGTTTTAAGAAGACCTCAAAAAACAAATGAGAGGTTGAGGAAAAATTAGAAGGAAAAAAAGAGCAATGCAAGAAAAATATGAAAGAAAAATTACCCAAATGGAAAAAGAGATCCAGATATTCATGGAAGAAAAAAGATATATATTAAGAATTAGAATTGGACAAGGAATAACTAATGCTTTCTTAAGACAATAGAAAATATAAATGAAAATCAAAAGAATAAAATAGAAGAGAATATGAAATATCACAAAAACAACTGACCTGGAAAATAAATCAAGATAAAACAATATAAGAATAGTTGGATTTCTGGAAAGTTGTGATCAAAAAAAAAAGTCTAGATACCAAACTTCAAAAAATCATGAAGTATAAAACTGCCCAGAAATTCTAGAATCAGAGAGTAAAATACAAATTAAAAGAATCCACCAATCACTACCTCAAAGAACTTCAATGATGAACATGTATGTACAGGTTCATGTATGTACAGGTTATCATTGCTAAGTTCCATAGTACCAAGGTTAAGGAGAAAATACTGGAGACAACAAGAAAAAAAAAACATTTAAATACTATGGAGCTATAGTAAGAAAAATACAAGACTTAGCAGCCCCAACATTAAAAGAATGCACAACTTAAAAGAACCTCAGCATAAATTTTGATCTATAAGAAACATACAAAAGTAATGAAAGTCTAATCAGAAACAACCCACAAGGTCAACATGTTTGATTCCTGTAGGAGAAATGTCATTTATGGCCTCTGGGAATGCCATCATGGCCTGGGTATTTTGAAGGGACATATATAGATGGAAGACTTGAGAGTGAGATGAATGGAATGGAATGAGCCAAAATGGTAGCAGAGTAGACCAGGAGAAATGGCTATCTCCAAGAGGAAGAATGAATGAAGGAAGTGCCATGGAGAAGAGTAGGAGGTTGGCAGTACTAGAACTCTACTCTCATCAGACCAAGGATAAAGAGACATACTTTAGAAGGGTAAAAATCTTCTTATCATACAGAGAAACAGAAGGGAAGGGGGATGGGATAAGAGAAGGATGGTAGTCTTTTGGGGGGGACTGAGGGAATAGGAGAACAAAGTGTGGGTTAAGAGAAAGGGAGAGACAGAAAGGATACCTAGGGAGGTAGGGGTACAAGGTGAAGGGATAGGAAGAGACTTTTAGGAAAAGATAGGGGAAGGATTATTAGAACTGAACTCATATAAAGTTGGGGGGATAAGAAAGGGATTTTTTTGTAACAGTGGATAACATACATTACCAGGACCATATTATCTAGATTTATCTAGATCCTTGGGCCACAGACACAATGTGTTTCCAGGACCCTAGTCTTTCCAAAACAAAGTCTTTTGAGCATCCTATGAAACTGGAAAGAATTTAAGTAGTGAGTCTATTGAAAGTGTGTGTGTGTGTGTGTGTGTGTGTGTGTGTGTGTTTATAGTTTCAAGACTAAAGTAAAAAAAAAAAGGTTCAAGAAGTTCATATCTAGAAAGTTGGCCACCAACTAACTTTTTTTTCCCCATAGCATGCAAGGGGTGTGATAGTTGTTTGTGAAGGGCATACTTATAGCAATGTAATTTCAGATCCCTACTCATGATTACAGTTTTCTTTTAAGCAAAATGTACTGCCATATATAACTGTTTTGGCTAAATGTTAACTGAAACTCACAGGCCATTTGTATAGGACTTCATTGGCAGAGACCAATTCCCTGTGTCTGTGTGAGGGAGTGCAATGGAGTTGGCAAGAGTGAGCGAGAGTTTCTTCAGTCTTTTCAACTTCATGTCTCTCTAGTCAGTTTGGGCTTTAGGCTTTCAGTTTAGATTGAAGGAAACAACTCTGGGAAGAAGTTGACATGAGAGGAGCTGGCAGTATCTATTATGTCCCTAACCTCAACTCTAGAAACTTCCCCTTAAGTGATATCTAAGGCACTTGGTTAAATTGAGTTTACTTCAATCCCACTTTTCCTATACTGTTGTCTAGTATATATTCTCTTATGTATAGTTTCTCTGATTTCTTTTTTGCTATGATCTGCATAAATGGACTTCTAACAACCTAATATATGTGTTCATTGTGGAACACATTTGGATGGGAAAGGAGTCAAGCCTTAGATATAAATTTTGGATCATCCTGGTTTCCCAAATAATGAAATAGCAAATAGAAGTTAGTTTGAATCTGAAAATCATGTCCCCTTAGTTAACAATATTTAAGAGAACAGATAGCTATAGTTTTAGCCCATTGCTACCTTTCTCTGAGGAGAACAGTGACCAAGCTCTTGGCCCCAACCTCCTGCTTTCCCTCTTGTCAAGAAATAAAGCCTCCCTTGGAAAAGGGTAGAGAAAAAGAAGCTAGAAACATCTTTTCTGCCTCCCTTTGAATCATACAATGACATTCCGCATGCTGCATGTAGATATATCCCTCATTATATATGCTATATTTTCTTCTAACATGATTGGGAAATTACAGGTATACAAAGCTCAAGAAAATGGTAAGGCAAGAGTTCAACTCCCCTTCACTATTCCAGATAAAGTAGAAAAATACTTAAATTCAGCACATCAAAGCAACGATAAGAAATAACCAACCATGGTGGCCTAAAAGAACAGATGGGATGGGTAGATAAAGCTCTCACAGAAGAGAAAGGTGTGTAATTAAAAGTACATATTTTCAGTAAGGAAGGATAAGGGAAAAGAGGGGAATAAGTATTTTTTAAGTTTCTACTATGTGTCAGGCAATGTACAAAGGCAATACAGAAACATTTGTGGAATATTTTACAATGGCAAGCAAAAGCTGACTTAGCTTTTGAACAATAAATAAACAATCGAAGAGTGAAGTCTTTTCAGTGAATACTTAGAAACCATTGAAATCAGGCAAAAATTCCCTGACAAAGAGAAAAATATTAAAAGGAATTACATAAAGCAATCCCAAGAAGTAACCAAAAGATTGGGGAGAGTAATCACAAAGGGATCCCATAGAAGTGAGAGAGGATAAGACAAAACTCTTGAAATTTGCTAAGGAATGCAGGTAGCAGTCTAGGTGCACATCCTAAGAGATTAGCTTCTCAGATTAAGGGTTGGACTTCTGGGTACTAACTCTGACTAGCCTTGATGATTCCAACAGGCTGAACTGAAAGGTATGGGTTTAAAGGGAGGTTAGCATGGCATCAAAAGTCATCAGTGATGGAAAAAGATAAAACAGAACCAGCTCCTCCTCCCCCAGACTTGTTTAATGGGGCACTCTTCTTTGCATCCCATTGCTTCTTTAAAAAAAATTTTTTTTACATTAAATTTTTATCTTATTTTTTTCAATTCCATGTAAATAAACATTTTAATACATTTTTTTAAAATTTTGAGTTCCAAATCCTCTTCCTCCATCCTTCTTTCCCTCCCTTCCTTGAAAAGGCAAAGAATTTTATATAGATTACACTTTGCAAAAGAAAATGCAGACCAAAAAAACAAAAACAAAAAAAAACACACACACAAGAGTAATAAATAAAATTTTAGAACTACTTCCATCTCTCTTCAGATTCCATCTAAACTTTTTTGCAGATAGATAGCATTTTTATCACAAATTCTTCTGCATTGTTTTGGATCATTGTATTCCTGAGAATAGTTAAGTCATTCACAGTTGATTATTGTACAATATTGCTATGGCCAGGTGCAGTGTTCTCCTGGTTCTGATGATTTCACTTTGCATCATTTTATGTAAGTCTTCCAAGGTTTTTCTGAACACATCCTGTTTGTCATTTTTTATAGCACAATAGTATTCCATTTTCATATATCACAACTTGTTCAGTCATTCTTTTATTGATGGAACCCCCCCCCCTTAATTTCTAATTCTCTGCAACCACTGTAATGGAGAAGTGTCCTAGAGGAATGTAAAATGTTATAACCCACCTAGGAACTCCTCAGGGCCAATTAAGCACCAAACCCTTTGATTATGGAAACAAAGTTTATTTTAACAAAAGGAATAAAGGGAACTGGTAGGTATGACTCTAATACTCTTCAAATTACCTCCACCTGATTCCTAAGTCTCCTGCTTAAGGAGAGCCTTCTGTTCTTCTTTGGGCCCTACCTACACTTCCTTATGCTATTTGACTTAACCTAATCTTCCCACCAGTAATTAATAAAGAAAGGGGAAAACCCCTGGATTTGGCTGCTGTAATAAATAACCAAAGTTATAGATGAAAATCTTTGGATTACCTTAGCCAATAGGAATTCTGGTAGATGGACCACTGGGAGATGAAGACTGGACTCAGGGAAATTAGTTTTCTCTAAGTAAATACTCTACTTGGATGCCAAAGATTTCTCCACAAAACCCTGACTTTCTAGGGAGAATCTCTTAGAGCAAAACTCCTCCTTCAGCTTGAAATTGTAGGCAGAGACAAAACCCATTCCCAGCTCAGATGAAATTCAAGAGGGAAGTGAAGTTCAGGCATTTTTAGTTTTAGACTCCCACAATTCCTTCCTATGCAGAATCCCTTCCCCAGGGCTTATCTCGAAATTCCCTTCTTTCCACTAACCCTAGAAAACCAGACCATCCGCAACTTATTCCTACACCACAAAAAAAAAGGAAAAAAAAAGCTGTTTTAATTTTTTTTGTGTATACATATAGGTCCATTTCCTTTTCCTTTGATTTCTTTGGAGTATAACCTAGTCTTGCTGCCTTTAATGTATTGTTGTTGGTTTTTTCTGTTACATGTAGAAACAATTTTTGACAATTGTTTTCTGGCATTTTAGAATTTAGATATTCTTCCTTGGTACTTTCCCTTCTCCAGGGAATAATTAATCTGATATAGGTCATACCCATACTTTCATGCAATACATATTTCCATATTGCTTATATCATGATAGAAGACATATATCACATATACAATAAAAATCTCATGAAGGAAATAAAGTGGAAGATGGCATGCTTTGATCTGCACTCAGACTCCATCAGTTCCTTCTTTGGCTGTGGAGAGCATTTTCATAGATTTCCTTATGGTTATCTTGGAAACTTGCTTTGTTATTAATGGTTTAGTCCTTCATAACTGATCATTTTATAATATTTCTGTTACTATATAAATTTTTCTTTTGGTTCTGCCCACTTCATTTTTCATCAGTTCATGTAAGTCTTCCTAGGTTTTTCTGAACTATCCTGTTCATTATTTCTTATGGCACAATAGTATTCCATTACTACCATATACCACAACTTATTCTTCCATTCCCCAAGTGATGGATGATCCTTCAGTTTCCAATTCTTTGCCACTACAATGAGAGCTGCTCAAATATTTTCCTACAGATAGATGCTTTTCTCTTATCTCTTTGGGATACAAATTGAGTAATGGTATTACTAGGTCAAAGAGTATGCATAATTCCTATGGCACTTTGAGTGTGGTTTCACATTCTCTCCAAAATGGTTGTATTTGTTTGCAGTTCCACCAACAGTGTGTTAGTATCCCAATTTTCCCACATCCCCTCCAAAATTTATCATTTTCCTTTTTAGTCATGTTAGTCAATCTGGTAGGTGTAAGGAGGTATCTCAGAATTGGTTTATTTTGTATTTCTCTAACCATTCTTATGAGTATGGATAAGTTTAACTTCTTCCTCTGAGAACTACTTGTTCATATTCTTTGACCTTTTGTTAATTGGGGAATGCTTTGTATTCTTATAAATTTGACTCCATTCTCTACATATTTGAGAAATGAGACTTTTGCCAGACATGTGCTATACATTTTTTCCCAGGTTTATTGTTTTCTTTCTAATCTGGGTTCCACTGGTTTTGTTTGTACAAAACCGTTTAAATTTAGTGTAACCAAAATTATCCATTTCACATTTTGTCATGTTCTCTATGTCTTGTTAGTACATCACTACCTCTTTTGAGAATTTACGTCCTTGGGAATAAATTCTAGAGTAAGAAAGAAAGGCAAAATAATAAGACAGGGAGTAAAAGAAAAAAATTTCTCTTGGAAAGGGGGATAAGACATTAATTTCATTGTAAAGAAAAGATGCCTGGCAAGTAGTAGAAAGGATTCTGAGCAGAGAAAAGGGAGGATAAAAATAAAGAAGCAGGAATATAGAGAGCAGGGAGAGACAAGGAGAAAAAAAAATAACAAAAAGATAAACTCAAAATTTGGAATTGGGCAAGATAAGTTAGGGATGAGGCAAGTGGGAGGAAACGGAAACTGATAAAGCTCATTCATGATGCTTAAAACTGAGGCTTCCCTATCTCCTCCAACCTAGATCATCAGTTTAGGCAACTGCAAAAGAACCCACTCCCCTAATTTTCCCCTTATTGGAAGCTGAAGCTGTGTTTACATAGCACAGGTTTTCTTGTTGGTGTCTTTTTCTTTCTCATGGAGTTCATGCAAAAAAAAGAAATATCACTGGGGCTTAAAATTAAAATTCCTATGCATTCTGAAAAGATATTAAAATAACAAAGTCTTTCTTTGGCTTCTATCCTACTTCATTTTACCCAGAGAAATTGTCTACTATTCCTTTAAGGTTTTGGCTTACTTCCAAGTCTCCCTTTCATCCCAAAGATTCAACAACCAATCAAAGTTCAGGTTGATGGTGGCTGTTACTTTTTTTTTTAAATAAAGTTTAAAATGCATTAAGTAAACATTGAAAATAAGTAATCAAAGAATAATACCCAAAGACATAAGAGCAAAATTGACTTTTTTCTCCTAAATCTCATGACCTTTTATCATGAGAAAGATTCATTACTACAGGGCTATAAAAAAACGAGGAAAGGAGACTATTACCCTTGATGTGTTAAACTACAGAAACTTAATCCTTCATTCAAACCTAATTCTATTATATGGTCATAGACCTAGGACTAGGGTCCTGAATCCTGGCTATTTTTATCAATAGCAGGAAACAGGAATTTCTAGAACCAAAAAATGTTAGAGCTAGAAATTATTAGAAAGGGCCCCTTTAGGGGGCAGCTGGGTAGCTCAGTGGATTGAGAACCAGGCCTAGAGACAGGAGGTCCTAGGTTCAAATTTGGTCCCAGACACTTCCCAGCTGTGTGACCCTGGGCAAGTCACTTGACCCCCATTGCCTAGCCCTTACCACTCTTCTGCCTTGGAACCAATACACAATATTGACTCCAAGACAGAAGGTGAGGGATGAAAAGAAAAGCAAAGAAAACAAAAGAAAACAAAAGAAAAAAAAGGGCCCCTTTATAGATGAGGAAAATGAGAGATAAAGTGACTTGCCCATGATTAAACAAGCTGGCTGACCTGAAACTAAAGTTCAGGTCTCTCAATCATTGGTCCCATTGCATATTTCTCTTGTGATTATTTTTAGTTGTAATTTGTGATTCATAAATGTAGAAAATTATCATTATGGATACACTGATTCACTGAGATTTTAAGTAATTTGCCATATGCCAGACACAAGACTTGAGAAACTCAAATCTTCCTGATTTCAAGGGCATATAAAGACAAATTCATGACGATTTTCCTCTGTTATAATACATGTTGGAAACAGATACATTATTTCTATTCTACTAATGATGGTGCCAGTTTCTTCTAATTTTAGCACCATATATAAAAAGAAGGGCTTTAATTAATCACAAAGATTAAAAAAACAAGAGGTTATATGTACTGTAATACCTCCAATGCATTCATTAGGAAGAAAAATATAATGCCATAACTTCAAAGTAAATTAAAATGATTTGCAATGGTTAAAATGAAAAAGTTAATCTACAAATATAATTTTGTGGGGTTACATGAGAATGTGAACTCATCTAAAATTAAAACTAATTATTTGGTTTCACAAGCAGTAATAAAAGTTAAAATCCTAGAAAATTACTCTCTAGTGGAGCATGAATAATTCAGCATTCAGGTAAGCTTTTCATCTCTCTCAGGTCTGCTTTAAGACTCTACTAATTTCATTATTAATCTCTTGTTTCTTATTTTAAGATCAGAGTATGGCTTTGCTGGATTCTTCCTACCTTATGTTACTATTACCCAAAGATTTATCTTAAGGTTTTCATATCAGACCATAATTCAAAGGTTATGTTTTAATGATTAAATGAAGTTCCTGGAGCACAGCTATAGTGCCTCTCCTTTCTCAGTCTCCCTACTTGTCCTTAGGATGCTGGGCTTCTGTCCTTATTGCCTTACAAGATTGAGCACCCTGAGAAAACATTCAAATACTTTATTCAGAATCTATACACCTTATAAAGCTTTTACTGATGTGCCTACTTCTGTTCATACTAGATGAACCATAACCGTTGTATCTTCACCTGCAAATGTGAATACTAAGTCACTGCTGTCTAGTACCACTACTCTAGCCCAGGACATTACCATATATCCTAATTTCTACACAACTGCCAGTTTTCCTTCCTCGCTCCCTTCCTTCCTTCCTTCCTGCCTTCCTTCCTTCCTTCCTTCCTTCCTTCCTTCCTTCCTTCCTTCCTTCCTTCCTTCCTTCCTTCCTTCCTTCTTTCCTTCCTTCCTTCTTTCCTTCCTTCCTTCCTTCTTTCCTTCCTTCCTTCCTTTCTTTTCTCTTTCTTTCTCTCTTTTTCTTTCTTTCAAAAAATCCTTACCTTCTGTCTTACAATCTATAGAAGTATTGATTGAGTCACAGAGGTAGGAAATATCAGAAACCCAGGAAATATTTGAACCCAGGAATTCCTATCTACAGGCCTGGCGGTTTAGTCTTTCTTAAATACCATTTTAACTATGTAAGTCCCCTAATTAAAAAATCTTTGGGTAGTCTTCTTATTTTCACAAATTGCCTAAATTCTATAAATTAAGAAATTTAGAAGAATATCAAGTGCTTTAACAGTCAGTGCCCTCCCACTCAACTCATCTCTACCTTATCTTTCCCAATCCTAAATTCTATGAGTTTATCTTTTTGTTATATTTTCTTCCTATCTCTTTCTCTCTACTTTCTAACTTCTGCTTCTTTATTTTATTTGTCCTTTTCCCTGATCAAAATCCTTTCTACTCCCCCATCAACACCTGCTTACATCATGTGTTCTCTTAATTACAATGAAATTAATGTCTAATCTCCCTTTCCAAGAGAAATTTTTTTCTTCCACTCCCTTTCTTACTCCTTTGCCCTTCCATATTACTCTAGAATTTAAAACTAACTTCAGTGATATCTTCTGTTTTTATATCATCTTCATTTCCAAACATATTCTTAACATATTCCTCCCCTTTCCCTTATCTTAAGGCAGAAGAGTTATATAGGATAGACAATGGGGGTTAATGACTTGCCCAGGGTCACACAGCTAGGAGGTATCTGAGGCCACATTTGAACCCAGAACCTCTACTTGACACTCCCAGTTATGTGGCATGTTCTCCACCCCACATCCACTCCTCCTTTTTTATTGTATATTGTTTCTTTTTCCACCTAAATTTCCTTTCTTCTTTTAAGATCATCAAAATTCAAACAAAAACATGCCCAGGTCTTTCATCTTATTTAACTGTATAACATTTCCCTGATGACTTCCCTGATTTCCCTGATGACATGCTTATATTATCCCTCCCTTTCTCATTAGAATGAAAAACCTTCATCTTTAGAAAGTCTTTGATTATTTCTCATTTGTTTATATTTGTCTATACTCCCATGGTTGTATTTCAAAGTTTCTATTCAACACATATTTACTGAGTAAATTCATGGTTGTATGAAATTATCTTTTTGCCTTTTGGAATGTATTTCCTGCTTTCTGTTCTTTTTATAATGGTAGCTACTAAACTAAACGGTAGCTACTGAGTGTGGCACTAGTTACTTAAAGTCTTTCTTTCTGGAGGTCTACAACATTTTTTTCTTTGACTTGGAAGCTCAGGATTTTAGCAATGATATTCCTGGGAGTTTTCATTTTGGTGTTTCAAGAGGTGACTGATAATTCTTTCATTATTTATATTGTCCTCTAGTTCTAAGAGATCTGAGAAGTTTCCTTTCGTGATTCCTTAAAATATTATTCCCAGGCTACTTTTTCTGTCATGAGTTTAAGGTAGTTCAGCATTTCTTAAATTATTTTATCTGTTCTTAATCTGTTTTTCTGGTCAATCTTTTTTAATATGAAATATCTTACTTTTTTTCTATTCCTCTAGTCTCTCAGCTGTTTTAATATTACCTGTTGTCTCATGGAGTCATTAACTTCTATTTAATCCATTCTAATTTTCACAGAATATTTTTCAGGTTAGATTTTGCACCTCCTGTGCTAATTGTTTAATTCTATTCCTGAGGTTGTTCTCCACTTATTGTTTTTCCAGTTCTTTTCTCTATGGACCTTATTTAATTTCTAATTTTGTTTTAACTTTTTTTAAAACTCTTTGAATTATAGTTGATTTTGTGGTAAAGTTATGTTTTTCTTTGAGGCTTTGTTTGTATGTATAGGAGTTATTTTTCTCTTCTGGGTTTATATCTTAGGAGTCCAGTATCATAATAGATCATTGTATTTTTGTTTGTTAACCCATTCTTCCTGTACTCTGTGGGAGACATTGTTGCCCTAAGATTTCTGGGAACTAAATCATTGTTTCTAGCCCCTCTGGAAAAAATATACTGTTTTCCTGAACTTGAAGCTGGATCTATGATTAGCACTAGATATCCCTAGACTACTGGCCAAGCTCTGAGTCCTGGGCACTGATTTCACATCTGGACTATTCAATGGTCTATCTCTGTTTCACATTTTCTGTTTTCATCACATATCCATATGCCAAATTTGTGATTTAGCTCTGGTACAATGACCCAGGAAATTTTCCTTTGATTTCTCCTATTTTCTTTATGGTTAAAAGATCTCCTTTCTTAATGTAAAGAGGCATTAAAAGTTTCCTAAGGTAGGAGGATTCCAGGTTTTTAATAATTTTTCTATCCAACTTATATTGACTTATTGTGTTAAGTATTTTGTGCTTTGATTTCTAGTTCCTTATAGTAATATTTGTCTTTTTTAGCTACATATTGAATATGCCAGCTTTTTTAGAGTTATATAAGGCAACTTAGAACTTTTTAGATGAATGTTTTACAAAGTATTTGAGTGTTTTGTTGGGGTTTGGCTTTTTTTTACCAACACTTCTAGGTTTCTAGGGATATTATTTGATTCTTTCAACTCAATTTCTAGTTTATATCTGTAGCACCTACATCACAGGGTTTCTATGAGAACCAATTAAAACAATATACACATAAGTATTTTCTAAATTTTGAAGTCTTTATAAATTTGAATTACTAGATACAAAACTACCAATGTTCCCTTATAGAATACTTAAATTTCTTTGGTATGGTAAAAAAGGGGTAGAAGTGACTAAGAATCATGTAGTACATATTGTATTAATTGAATCTGTTACCCTAAAAACCCCGATTCCCAGCAAAACTACCCTGAGTAATTCCTATCATTATGTGCTGATGTAAACAGGATATAAATTGGATGGAGTTCTGGGTCTAGCACATTTTTTCCTTCCTGTGGCAACTTTGGTGGAGTGGGTTTTTTTGAATAGGTAGGAAACTTAGTCACATGGTTCTATTTTAATAAACTTTATAAAATAATACTTGAACTATTACACATTAATTTAAATCCTACAATATCAGTACCAGATTGCTAAATGATGAAAAAATGTCATTTAAAATGAAGTTTGGAAGAGCAGCTGACTAGTTTAATTATCAAGAAATATCATAGGATCCTTTGAGAAGGGTCTTTTCACACATCAAAGTTATCCTAAATGAAAGTGTAATATAGAGCCAGAAAGAGAATACTTCTTTATAGTAGACCCCATCTCCAATTATACAATCCAATCAATCAAGAAACATTTACTAAACACTTGTAATGTGAGATACAACCCACTTAGGAACTCCCCAGGGCTAGTAAAGCACAAATCCCTTGGCTTGTAAAAAACAAAATTTATTTTAGATAGGGAGTAAGAGAAACAGGTAGGTAAGACCCTAACAAGGGGTCTTAAAACCCAGGCTCCACCCAACTTTTATGTCTCCTGCAAAAGAAGAGTCTTCCTTCTCTTCTCTAGGCTCTGCCTACAGCTCCCTGCTCTTATCTAAGAATCCCAAATGCTACCTGACTCTACCCTGATATGCCCACTAGTGATTAACAAAAAAGGAAAGGGCAAGCCTGCATTTGGCTGCCCTAAGTAACCTAAAGTCCCAGATGAAAATCTTTGGATTACCTTAGCCCAGTAGGATTTTTGGCAGATGGACCACTGACATGTTCTCAGGGAAAATGGTTCTCTCCAAAGTAGATTCTCAATGAAGTCAAGAACTTCTCCACTAAATTATGACTATCTAGGGAAAATCTCACAGAGCAAAACCTCCTTCCAGCTTGGTGGAAATCCAGGCAGAGTGCAAATGACAGTTAATTGCTAGTAAAACTCCAACAATCCTTCTCTCCTTCTCAGAACCCTCTCCCAGGGCTTGTATCCAAATTCCTTTCTCTTATAACTAATCCCTGAAATTACTCTATCCCTAACTTACATTCCTACACACTTACCTGACAGGTGCTAGAGATACAAAGACAAAAATGAAATGATGTGTTCAGAGTAACCAGTAGAAAGTTTTGGTCTTTTTAAAAGTGTGTAACATGGTCATGAGAATACTTGGATTTGTTCTCAATGCATGCACAGATATTCTCTGATTTCAATCTACTATCTAGTGAGAAGCGAGAGGGTTTTTCTTCTGTCCATGCATGACTCAATGCTGAAGAGTTTGTGCTACATAAGGATAAGTCTTCCCCCCAGAACTGTGTGGAAGTCACTAGTACAATCATGGCTGACAAAACCTTCATTAGAGAAAATGTCCACTAGTAAGAAAGGACTGTCCCAATTTGGCCATTCTAACAATAAACCATTCACCAAAGATGAAAGTTAATATTGCAAACTCTTTCCGTTTCCAAAAAGACTTGAATAAATAGGCTTCCAGTCAGCTATACTAAGATTATAATGTAAATTAAGTGATTGAATTCTGTTTAAATCATTCTGTTCATGTGTGAGATTATTCTTTTTTGTGTAGGAACAAATAACCTTTTCCATATTCATTTCATATCGCACATTGAATATTTCTTTCCTACTTACCCTTTTTGAACAAGGAATATTGTTCTTGGTATGCTGGGATAGATGTTTAATCAGTTGAAGAGTGTGAAAAAGAAGAATGTAATCTCCTTAATTATAAAGGGGCTCCCTCAGCAATGAACTCAGTCCAAAATTACATCCAAGTATAGAAACAGCAAGTATTTTACCCAAGCTTCTACTGGGCCCAATAATTGTTCCTTTGTGCAAAATAATAGAAAGAAGTCTCACTTCCTCACATAAGCTATAAGGTTATTTTCAATTTTCCCTGCTTTCAAGATGGGACTTTTGGGATCAGAAGGCATATACTTAAATTTTAGCTTCATATAAGTCCTTGGGGACAGTATTGCTTAAAGATATCTGTTGTTAGGACTCTTCTAGGTCCCAGTAATTCTTGCTGGCCAAGAACTGAGTAGATATTTACCTTTTTATTGCACCTATATAATGTGCTTCAGAATCTGGCTCAAAGTTGTTAAGAATTAAGACAGAAAGTCAGGCCATGAACAAATAATGTTTTTTCCATGAAACATTTAAACTAATGAACATCTGTGGATAAGTGAACCCTTGAAGATCTATGGTACTATGATATCAGACTCTTGTTAGGGACAATTACAAAGTCAGATATGGAGTTATTCAAAATCTCTCATGCTCTTGGTTACCTTCTTTCTTAACTCTCCTCCCCAACTAATTACCAACTTAAAGTATAAACCTGAAAAAATGAGTTAGTTAGGGAAGCTGAATCCTTTTCTTGGGGTTTTCATCAGTTTTGATCCTCCTTGCCACCATATTTCATAGAGCCAAAGATCTTCCTTGTACTTTTTCTTTCTCTAACAGCTCAACCTGCCTTTTGCTCTATACTCCAAACTCCAACCTCTCAAATCTAGTTGCCCAGAAACTCTTTCCCCCCTGAATCTGATATCTCATCTCTTTTATATAAAGTATATAGATATAACCTAAGGAGATTGATGGAAAGTGTAAATTTTCCCAGATGGAATCAGGAACTAAAGAAGGATTATGGAAGGTGAGAGCTGAGAAGGAACTTTTGAGCTCTGTAGAGATGGACCAAGGGTGCAACACCTATCAGCAGTAAACTGAATACCCATGAAAGATAATACTCCCCCAAAATGAGAATATAAAGATCAGCAAATGGATTCTTGTCTGACTCACCGACCTACTGAAATTGTGATCTGACTGATTATAAAGGAGTTTTTCTATTTCTCTGATTTTGCCTGTCTGACTGCTACTAGGACCTAATAAATTTATTCCCTCTCCACTCCCTCCCCTTCCTTTACCTTAAAGAAGCCTGGCAAATTGGCATCCCTTGCCCTTAGGAATTTCCTATTCTCTTAGACTGTATTTGATTCTATGCATTTTTTTTAAACTTTACCTTCTGTTTTAGAATGAATGCTATGTATTGGTTCCAAAGCAGAAGAGTGTTAAGGGTTAGGCAATGGTGGTTAAGTGATTTGCCCAGAGTCACACAACTAAGAAGTATCTGAGGTCACATTTGAACCCCAGATCTCCTGTATCCAGGGTTGACTCACTAGTAACTGAGATACCTAGCTCTTCATTGGTTCTATGCATCTTTTTTTTTTTATTTAAAACCCTTACCTTCCATCTTGGAGTCAATACTGTGTATTGGCTCCAAGGCAGAAGAGTGGTAAGGGCTAGGCAATGGGGGTCAAGTGACTTGCCCAGGGTCACACAGCTGGGAAGTGTCTGAGGACAGATTTGAACCTAGGACCTCCAATCTCTAGGTTCTATGCATCTTAATGGGCTTTGTCTTCAGATAAATATAAACTGGGTTTGTTCGAGGTTTGGTTTGTTTGGTTTTTTTTTTTACACTCAGAACTCTGTTTGCTGTAAAGGAAGTGATCATAAGAAGGAAATGGTGAAAGGAGACAAAAAGGATGTTCTGAATTATAATAATTGCTGTAGACTTAAATAGTGAGTCCTATTAGTTTCTCTCTGATACACAAAGAGGGGTTCCACTATAATTTGGATCCTGTGTGGGCAGGGATAGTATCAACTATCTGAAAGACAGTGCATAAAATAACTAGAAACAAAATAGATATTACAGAATTTATACACTTATAGCTTATGATAGTCCTATGTCTATTTACTCTTTTAACAAAGTTTTATTGTCTTTTGTTTTTATTCAACAATCATTTGCTTCTCAGTAATCATTCTTTTAAAATATCTTTTCTTAAACAAAGCTAAACAAAACCACATTATGTATCCTTTGCATCTGGTGGAGCATGCAACATTATTTATGATTTACTCTTTCTTAACAAAAAGATGGTATGAGACACTGGATAGATAACTGATCTCATACAGAGGAAAAATTAGGTTCAAGTCCAATCTCTGACAGATATGTGACCCTGAACAACTCATTAAGACTATAAGGTCAGATGTAAATCTATATTTTGTTCAAGAAGTTTCCTCACCAAGCATTCTCAATATCAGTGACATCATAAATATGTTTCCCCAGATCACCTGCTGTCACCATCATCCTCCCCTGCCCCACCTAAAAACAACAACAATAAAAACTAGAAAGAAAAGAATTGTTTTTTAACATCAGTTATCTGAAACAGAATTCCTCTTGTAATTAAGTAGTCATATCGTTTTAAGTTCCTTGAGGACAGAGGCCATTTTAATTAAATTTTAATTGTCCAATATACCTACACGTCTCCCTAAGACTTGGCTCCCTCTTGATGACAACCTCCCTGGCTATCATCTCAAGAACTGACTAAACTTTCACTCAATTCCCAACTCAGTGGTCCAAGCAAGAAAACTGGAAGATTCCTTATTCTCCTTTGCCACTTCCTGGCTTTCCTACTACCAGCATACTCTTCCTCTTTTAAAGGTTAATCCATCTACCATCTAATCAAAATTCTGGTAGGTATTGTTTACCCAGCTTCCAGGATACTCCTCTTCTATCCTCATTGATTTCAACATGCAGACCAGTTCTCCTTCAAGTATTCTAACAACCCCTCAGTTCTTCAACTTACCCATTTCTCATGACTGACTTCTCCACAACATCTCAGCCATAAACAAAGATGGTCATAGCCTTAATCTTGCCACCACCCCTAACTGCACCACTTCCATTTTCATTAACTCTGAAATTTCCTTATCTTATTACAATCTATTATCATTCCACTTCTCCTTCTGCTTTGTATTCCCTAACTGTATTCCTCATCCTCACCATGATCTCTAATCCCTCAATCTTCAGGTCTTTCCTCAGATATCACCTATGGACTATTTATATTATCTCCCCTTCCAAATATTGAACCCATGGTGAGTAAGTTCAATTCTACAGACTACTCTTGAGTACATTACCACCTTATTGATGATCTTGTCTGGCCAAGCTTCAGCCTTAGACCACTCCCATCATCTACTGCCTTTGTCCTGCTATTGAACAAAGTTAAAGACAATCACAAAACCATGCTGCCTGAATTCACTACAGATTGATGTTATATAATCTTACCTCAGCCCTCACTGCTGCTAGGCAATCCTTTCACATCTGTTTAACTAATTTACTATCTTACTCAGCAAAGAAGTTCTTCTTAGCCTTCATCATTCCTTAAATCTCACATGACTCTCCCTCTCCCCATCCTCTCAATTAAAAATTCTGCCTCATATTTTACTGAAAATTTTGAGGCCATCCACTGGGAGCTCCTTCTCTCCTCTATCCTCATCTCACATCATTCTGATGTTGTCACTCATTATTTTCTCCATCACTCCTCTTTCACAAAATGAAGAGGCCCTTCTCCTTGCCAAGTCAAAACTCCTTTTATGAACAAAGGATCTCTTTTCATTTTGTTTTCTTCAACAGATTCCGCCCCCTCCCCCATCATCCCCTATCTCTCACTTATCTTTTAGATTCAAATGTAAGTCTTTCTTGCCTCAAAATCCAGAAATCTTTCCACCACACCATAATGCCCCTTTATCCAGAAACATTGAAGATTTACTTAACAATGTAAAGATCAGAAAAGACTTCTGTCCTTTCATTCTTTTAATTTTATTTTAATGGAACTTTTCTGTGCCATTTTAGGATGAGGTCTAAGCTGAGTCCTTTCACAGTTTCACTCCAATCCACAGGTGAAGACCTCAGTGCCCTACTTCATCACTACATAGCTGTATTGTTCACACTGGCATTACAGTGATACCTCAGTTTTTGTGGATGATCTGTCTGAAAACAATCAACAAAATCTGAAACTGACAAAAACCGGGGCAATAATTTCCATTTAAATAAAAAATCCAATGAATTCACTCGAGACACTCCAAAATACATACCAAAAATACATTTCATAGAGAATAATTATAGTGTTTTACACTAAAAACAATAAGAAATTAATATAAAATGTATATAAAAGACTAATGTAAAGAATATGAGTACCTGAGCAGAACCTGGACCATCAGGATGCACTACTTGGCTGCCTATCTTTTGACTGTCTTCAGTAGCAATGACTCTTCCAACTCCAAGGACCTAAAGAAGATCTTAGTATCTGCATAGAGGTGTTAAGGTTATCAGCAAGTTCAGCACAAAAACACTGGAAAGCAATGCAATTGTTTGACTAAAAGCCCAGGGTGATGCTCACACAAAGAGAAAATGTCACACTGGGCAGGAGGATGTCTGGGTTGCTCTTTGTTTTTGCAAAATTAGCATCAAGGTCAAATGAGCATGCCAAAGAAATCTGAGGCAACCAATGAAAACTGAGACAAATTTGAGTAAAAATCATTGAAAACTGAAACCAACAATAACTGAGGTATCACTGTATATGGAAAGGTGATTCTTCTGATTCTGATTATAAATCAACCTGCTTAAGTATTGGGAGACAAGAGAGGCTTTCCACTTGCCAATTTTTAACAATATCCTAAGGTTACAGATAATCTCAGTGGCTTTTCTTGTTCTTGGAGATACATTGTCCTCTTCTTTGTGTCCCCTTCTTACTCTTAAATTAAATGAAGTTCTAACAAGCTTGGTTTTTTTTTTAATTACTATTGATATTTTCTATTTCTTGCATCCCTCCTTCAATACTCCCCAAAAGTCTTCCTATATGATATAGTATTTTTTAAAATCAGCACATCCAATTGATACATTGAAAAAGTCCAAAACTTTGTGTATATGTAATACCTGTGGACCTCCCACTTCTAACCAGGGGTAGGTTGGGAGGAATATCTTCTCATATTTCTTCATTTGAATCTTTGATTTGATTCAAGGCTTTCATCCAAGATTTTATCTTTATAATTTTGTTATATTTACTTTTGATTTGTTTGTACGTTATTATTCTTTCCAATTAAGTTGTGATAGTTATTGTGTATATTGTCTTCTTGGCTTCACTCTGTTCATTTTAAGGTCTTTCTATGTGTATAGGGTATTCCGAGAAGACTAGTACTTCTGGTGTGAGAGTTCCTTTTTTGGGATGCTTTTCTCCTTTGGCATCTACTTGACACCCAGCTCTCATGTGCAGCAGTCTCACCCCAGTAAAATGGCCACAGCAGATAGGCTAAACTTGGTTGAGGGTAACTGACAGGCTTTGGACCTGTTGGTTAGTGAGTTAGGTTAGTGGGGTAGGAGGTGCCCAACCTAAGCCCATGAAGATTTCCCCAGCACTATCCTGGTGGATGTGAAAAACCTGTTTCAACAGGCCATGAAGGTGGTGTTATGGGATACTTTAAGACAGATCAGACATCCCAAGGTCATCCACTGTATCTAGAGCCATCACCAGTCATCTTGACTTTTGTCTTGTCACTGGACTTTGGTGACTAGAGAGAGTAAGGCCAATGACTTGACAGAACTCAGTCTCACTTATGTATTTTAATTTAAAATCTAAGAATTTTTGAATTTTTTTTGTTTGAGATTATATTTTTATAAAAATCTAAGACTTTTGTTTAAGATTTTACTGTTATAAAAAATTTTCAAAGATTTTGATCAAGAAAAGATCTTCAAGAAAGAAGCTTGAAACTTTTATATCCAGAGAATGAACTGTTGCAGAAAGATGCCAAAAACCTACACTTCATCAAGAAGATCAAGAATGAACTTTGGATGTGATTGATTGGACTGAACTTTTGATTGAACATTTATTGTAACATTTATGCCAAAAGGGACTGCCCCTAATTTGGCTTTCTGTCAATGCGCCTAGCAAACATTGGTTTTGCTTTCTTTTCTTTTCTATTTCCTCTCTCACTATTCTAATTTCTCCTAGAAAATTGAATATTGTGTATATCTTTAGTTAGAAGTGAATTTAGAACTACAAAATGATTATGTTAAATGATCAATGGGGAGACTAGTCTCCCAATGATCATCAGGGGGGATTGTAAACCTCAAATTTCCTTAGACTTATAAATGTTGGTAATTTCACCATTGGGATATTTCATACTTGGAAAATTTCTTACTGATAGTCTATTGGAATGGGAACCCCATTGGCATGGGAGGTTCTTTCTCTTCCCTTCTTAAGATTACTTTAGGACAGAAACCCTTTGCTGAACAATGGAAAGGACTTTGACCTATGCTTAAGCATAGAACAGGAATTTCTTTGAGTCTTGATTGATTTTAGAATTGATACAATGGAGATACTTGGAATAAATCTCCACCCTATTCAGTCCTAATAGGATTGAGTAAGGGCTGCAGCCTAGATCAAAATTTAATTATTCCAATCTCTACCATACTCAAGTTAACAGGATTTAGAAAGGGCTGTAACAAAGGAGTAAAGATTTAATCATTTGAAAAATATGACCTTCAACAGACATGTGCAAAAGCCAGAAACCTCTGGGCGGTCCTGGGTTAAGTGAGAGCCTCCATTGACAGGGAAATTGATGAAGAGTGATTGGTAGATGTGAGGACTGAGGGGAGGCAACTTGGATGGTGTCCTTAAAGATAGGAGGGTCTGGAGACTGGAGGAGGTGGTTGAGTTTTTGGTCGGTGTGGTTCCTGGGCTCTGAGGAAGCTTGCTCTGAAGGAAGCTGAAGGTGGGGGCCTCTGAGACTGTTTCTCCATTTTGGACACGTGAGTAATAGGGACTGATCTCTTTTCTTTGCCCCAGCTATCTAAGGGCTTGGGCCTTTTGGCCCAGCCTAAACAGAAGGGGTATTTAAGCCCTATTCCCTTCTCTCCCCTTTCTCTCTCTATATATATCTCTAATTCCTTTCTTGCTCCTATTGTAATTAAACTCCAAAAAAGGCTGACGGCTGACTTGAGTTTTTCATTTAGGAATTACATAGCTGATTCCTTGGCGACCTTAAATTAATATATATCAGTCTTTTAAAGTAAATTCCCTTGTTACACTTAAATCTAATTTATGTGCAAGTCAAAAGACCATTTTACCATTTTATATTCTACCATCTCATTATTTTATTATTTTACTTCTATCTCAGAAGTCCTGTGGTGATGGGCAAGTGATGAAAGCAGCAGATGTGGATATACCAGACCAGAGCTGTAGTCACAAGCCTGAACAGAGGCAACCCATGGCATAGGATCATCTTCTCACTGGTAGTGGCAATAGGATTCAGCAATTCCCTGGGAGTTGGAGCAAGGTTTGTTTGTTTTTGTTTTTGTTTTTTTAAGAACTGTAACAAGTAGGCTATGGTTAGGTAAAGCAAACAATTTTTTAAACAACTTTTCTAGTTCCTTCCTCATGCTAGTGGGTGTTTAGCTTAGAGAGGATCAGTCTATGATCAGTTCAATATTCTACATCACACACCACCTGTGATAGAGACATGAAGAGAGAGAGTTTTTGCAGGACTTGTGGACCAAGATGCAGGGCTGGAGATCTAGCTCTAGATGTCTGTCAAGAGAAGATTCCAACAGAATGTCCCCAGGAGGGGCAGTTGGGGGCTTTTGCTGGCCACACTGGGAAGAGAAACAGGGCTCTTGGCTTTGGGACTTGGTCTCTGACTGGAGGTTTGAAGCTGGCTGAAAGACTTTTGTGAGGCTGATTTGGTTTTTTTGTTTTCTCTGGCTCTGAGCAATGGAAGCTGATCAGGGGAGAAGCTTTTGAGTTGGTGATCTATAAGAGAGTTGAGCTAGCCAGGAGAAAAGGAGAGACTTTGAACTTTGTTTCTTTCTGGGGTTAAGCTGAGAGATCTGGCTGATTTGTGAAGAAGAAGAAAGAAGATTTTAAAAGGACTGGTGTTCTCCATCTTCCTAACTGTCTAAGAGTCACATTTGTGACTCCCCAACCCTTAATTTTATCTCATTTAGATTAGAGAAATTCCTCATCCCTCTTACCTCAGTTTCCCATCCTGTCCCAATAAACTCCTTGACTGAGAAAACAATTAGAGTATCTTTATAGTTCACTCAGGAGGGAGGGAATGAGCCAAAGGCTTCAAGAAGATCTGGGAGGTGAGGGAGGCAAAAGGGAAAGGTTGGTTAAGAGAGGGAGTGAGGGAGGAAGGGGGTTAGGAAGTAGATTGATCCATCAGCAATCAGGAGGGATCAGTAGGCAAACCCCAGAGTAAACCCCAGGGCAGTCCCTTATAAGCAGTGTCCCCTGTGTACCAGCATTCCTGTGTGTGGTGACATCCACCAGCATTTCTCTGTTCTACCTCCATTATAAATAATTAGGTTGAGGTTCCTGTAGCAGTCCTCTCTAGTCACAAGCCAGAGAACAAGAGTCATTGCTGAAGAAACAGGTTCCTCTCAGTTTACCTTTATATTTCAACAAGTAATAGCTTCTCTCAGTTTACATTCTTTATTACACACCTTAGTCATTCTCATATTTTGTCTCTTCTCCTTACAATGACATAGTCCATTAAATGCCAATGTTTACTTCAAGGGTACATCCACAAAGTTTTACTGCATTTAGGTAAACAGAAGACAGGGTTGGTGATGAGAAGATCATGATATGCATAAATTTTCAGTAGTAAATAACCACTGCTATTGTTATTTATGACTCTATTCTTCCCGAGGATTCCCTGCCATGTCTCATACTCTGTTATTATTATTATTATTATTATTAAAGTTATAATTCTCTGGAGACTATATCTTAATTGATAATTATTTATTAAATAATTAAAAGCAGGCAAGATAAAGAAAATTGGCCAGCTGCTTCCTTTGCAAACCTTCTCCCAAAACTAGTACATCAGCTTAACAGTTGGATCTACTGACACTCTCATGGGCAGCCCTGAGACAAACTGTGCTGTTCACACCAGAGCTTCCCCTAGGTAGCTCTAACTGGCATTGGCATTCTCCTAGCTGCCTCCCCTCAAGTCAGCTTAGCAGCTTCCCCATGGGTGCACCAGCATTCTCCTAGCTACCTCCTCTCTCTGGAATTCTAAGGCAAAAGGGAGCTACTTCCTTTCTTATGATCCTTGCTACATCACTTTTGAGTCCCTCCATTTTGTTAGACTTCGGCCGCAATCTGGATAAGAGGTGGATCTTCTAGATGCCAGGAGTCACCACATGGTCCTTAGAACAGCTCACAGCTCCAGTACAACATCTCCCAGCATTGTAAGGAGGACTCTACCCATTGCCTCAGAGAGATATGGTTCAGAGATTTAAAATCCAAAGTTGTCTTGATAGGCTAGTGTTAAATTATCAAACTACTTTGGCATTAAAGCCACCCAGAAGTATAAGCTTTGAAGTGCCCGGTTAATCGATCCCAAGGATGAAACAAGACCAACAATGTAACACACAGGAGGGAGTTTATTAATTAAACAAACTGCAGTTTGGGCTCAGCACTCTAAAAATGGCTGGAGCCCTGAGTCTGGGGCTTGCAGGGTTTGTGGTAGAGGGAGTGCACAGGAATTCCTGGGGTGCGGGAAGTGAACAGGAACTCCTGGGGATGGAGTGTTATCAGTTCCTGGTATATGTCAAGAGAGGGAGTGACAGGAACTCCTGGGGTTAGGGGTCATTATGGCTCCTGGCATATGTCAGGAGGAGAAGTGACAGGAATTCCTAGGGTTATGGGTTAAGGAAGGGAAAGAAGGGATTTGGGAGCTGGCTCTTCATTCCCCACTTCTTCTGCTGTACATGAGGAATCTTGCTCATCCGACCATATCATCATAAGGGGATTCAGTAGGAGTCAGGGTTTGATATTGCTGGTTGAAGGACCATATCCGGACAGTATTAATGAGAACCTTGATGAAGGCTTCTAGGTGATTAAGAATTCATAGAACTAGCCCCATATGATCAGCATAAAAGAAAAGAAAAACATAGGGTCCTTTCCAGCGAGGCTGGAGGTTCCCCTTCCTATACCTAGAGTAGTAAACCCTCAGGCATTTGGTCAGGGGTTTGGTCTTCTGACTGGGGTCTGCCTGGAGACATAGGGAATGACCCTTATAAAAGATTCTTTGGTTTTAGGGAACAGACAGATGTGTGAGATACAGCCCAATAGAATTGAGGTGTAGCCTAGAGAAGCATCGTTCTTGTCCATCTTAAATCTAAAGGAGGATCAAAGGAGCACAATCATCTCATTGTCTTATAGGGGTCTTATAGGTCTTATAGGGGTCATTAGATGTTTTAGGCTAGGAGTCACGAGGATATAAGGGAGCAAAGGAATTTCCCTGATAATAGTTTGCCTGAGTTTCTGGAGGTACAATGCCCATGTCATCTCCCCCCTTTCCAAATATCTAAGGAAAAGGGGTATAGTCTCAGTTTTCTGTAGCTTCTTCAGAGCTGAGAAGGGTTGTAGAGCCATCCCTGCCTATTGTCAGGAGAGAGGCATTGACTGTAGGCAATGTCCAGGGCTTCAGGCTGGGATGGTTGCAGAGGTTGCAGTGGCATCTGGGTGACTCCAAGAAGTGCTTCTACCCGAGAAGCAACTAGAGAAGCAACAAGGTTACAAATGCAAGGTCCACATATCCACAGCAGAGTAGCCAAAACTTGTACAGGGAGGGAAAGGCGATCCCTAAAGTCAGAGGGTCTTTAGGGGCATGTCCTTTAGGGGCATGCATGGGTCCTATGTAGGTGGGGACCTTCTTGGAGATCTGAGAGATGTCCAGCGACTGCTTCCCCTGATTGGCAGACAGGTCATAAAGGGGAGAGTCAACCCCTAAAATAGAAGTGTAAAAACCAGGACTGGGGCAAAAACTAGAACACCAGATAGAAACAGAGAAAATTAGTACAATATTAATTGATATT
Organism: Monodelphis domestica; assembly: GCF_027887165.1. Classification (NCBI taxonomy): domain Eukaryota; kingdom Metazoa; phylum Chordata; class Mammalia; order Didelphimorphia; family Didelphidae; genus Monodelphis; species Monodelphis domestica. The sequence goes on from NC_077229.1 coordinate 482,712,743, forward strand.
ACACATTTGTATTTGGTATCTTAGTCAATAGACTCCATCTTCAGAAATAAATCCCTTCTGACAGGAATAGATTCCTTTAGGAAATCTGATTCCTGAGCTGTTTGCAGAGTTGGTATGTAATGTTTCTGTTAAAGAACATCCTTTTGCAAAGTATACATTAACTATAAACATCCATAAACACTTGACTAACAATATTTTACAGATGAATTTCTTTACCCCAGATTCTAGGGGAAATTCAAGAAAGTTTTGAGCTATATTTCCAAGCTCAAGATCCAAACTTCCACTATGGTAACTTAAGGCTACAAATACAAGTCATCTATTAATAAACTTCACCTACTTTTCAAAGTATGTTCCCTAACAATTTAAGAATTTTCAATTATTAACCTAATAGGTTGTTTGAGGAAATGGAAACTTTAATTTTACAATTTGCATTATGTGCTGATTATGGGAATTTGTCACAAAGGAAAAGGCTGACAGGGAAAATATTTCCTCATGTCCCAAGAGACACATAGTGAGGGCTTCACGTACAGGCCAAAGCTATCACTGGCTCATGCCATCATTGTATCACTCGAGGATTAACAGCCTAGATGGTCAGAAAAGGTTCATTCTGTGGAGAAGAGAGAAATTACAAGAAAATGCAAAGGACAGAAGCTGGAGATGGGTCAGCTGTCAGTCAAATGAAAATTCCATTTGGAATGTTACCAGGAAAAGCAGTTTGGAGCCAAGCCAACTGCTGGACTTTTTCAAGGTTTTTGGCTTTCTGGCTGAGTGAAGGAAGAGGCTTGTTTTTTATCTTTGGGACTTGGGATAATCAAGTTGTAGGTGACCTGGCTGATTTGAAGGAAGAAAGAAAAGCACAATAGTCCTTATATCTCTCTCTGACTGGCACTGTTTCATGCTAGTGACTGAATTGCCATTTCTCTCAATATCCTCCAACATAAGACTCACTGTAGATAATAGGGAAAACCCTATCCCTCTTACCTTATCCTCTATCTTTCTTGTTTTCCCCAAATAAATCCTTTGTATGACAAAGAAGATTAAGAACTATTTCATCGAAACCTCACAGCTCACATTGAGTGACTTGAAGAAGACTGAAGAAGAGGGGAGGAGAGGCTAAAAGGCTTCTGAAGAGGGAGGTACAAAAGGAAGGAGGTTAGGTAAAAGGAAGATAACTACCTGATCCATTAGTTATATAGTATCCATCAAATATACCCTCAAAATATCATCTATTTCAATTCCCAGGTGAACGCAGAATATGCCTCTGTAACCATCCCAGGATGTTCTCTGTCCTTTGTGTATTTTCTCACCATTAGATCTGTATAAATGAAGATTTTGAACCCTAGATTTCAATCCCCAGAAGTCCTTGGTATTTCCCAGAATTCCCCATAATCTCACCTGAGTCTCCACATAGGCGAGATCACAATTGGTATTTAACTGGCAGTAATGCCTCCCATACTCTTGTTTCTGTCATTACAATGATGTAGTAAGTAAACTAAGCACCGGGATTTGAATGGGCTAATAAGCCATGGGCATGTGGTTATTATTTTGTGTCTTCTTTATTCCTTGATTTCTAATAATCCTTAATAAACCTCATAAAATATGATATTTTCATTACTAGATACTAATTTAATTTTGACAGATCCCAGAAGCCTTTTTTTCCTTAAAAGACAAGTCTTACCCATTACAGCTGAGAGAAATTCTGCTTATCAGTAGTCCAGAAACAAATTTCCATACCCTCAAACAAGCCTTTCATATCCCTACAAGGCTGATCACTCAGTTATTCTTATGTATTTTGGCAATAATTTACATATCACACTTTAGTCACAAAACCTGAAATAAAGAACATGAGTGCTGAATTGAGTAGCTCCATAGTAATATAAATCAAGGCTACATCATCTCCTGGACCTAGGCCATCTGAAAGACTAAGACCATACAAGAATCACTTCAGGGTAACTGTCCAGAGAAATTAAAGAATCATATGTGATTTTCCAACAACACATACATTAATTTTAGAAATTATCCCTAGCTCAGCGATCCAATTATAAGAGTAGAACATCTATCTGTTCTCTTTCACTTCCCTATGTGTCTCCTTCTCCCTCTCTCTTTCTCTCTGTCTCTCTTTCTCTCTGTCTCTCTGTCTCTCTCTCTCCGTCTCTCACTCTCTCTCCCACTCTCTCACTCTCTCTCTTTCTCTCTCTCTCCCTCTCTCCCTCTCTCTCTCTTCCTTCAAAACCCTCTTCTTAAAAAGCAGAGCAAGACATCCATTCTTCCTTCACAAATCTGCATACTCAAGCTTTATAGACTTTAGATCAAAGTCCCTTTCTTCTGAATTCAAATCCAACATACCTTCCCACCTTCTTTGACTTGCTTAAGTCAAACAAACATTCCATTGGTATCACTTCAATTGCTAATCAGTAACCCAAAAGAATTCTGATTTAAAGGATTATATCATTGAACCACTGCATCTTTAGCATAATGCTCATCAGTTATAAGTTTTTTTTATCATTTTAGCAGCAAGTCACATAACAATCATAAAATTCTGAGTAAGCATTTTTCACATATATGCCATTTTTAACATCCTACCTACTCCTTGGCTACTGTTTGCAACATATATCTTTATACAGATCAAAATATAATAAAAATATTAACCAACATATTCCCAAAGTTCGGGTGAGGTAACTTATCAATTACATATCACTCAACTCACTTTATCATTCTGGACATGGGATGTTTTCATTAAGATTCCACAGTTTCAAACAAGCTTCTTGGTCAGATGGGGCTGGCAACATTTGCTTGCTTGAGCATCTTAAAATCTCAAAAATATACATTTAAAATATACTCATCTTTAAGTTCTATCACACAGTGGTTATCAGCTCTTTGAATTCCCTATTTCAGTCCCTAAGTATCAGTGTGGAAAAATTATAAGTACTTCTTTCTCCTTCCTGTGTGCAAGGAAGGGGTGAAAAGCTTCTGAGCAATTTATCCTAAGTCTGCTTGGCTCGGTTAAGTTTTCAACCTTGTCCCATCCTTCTTTAACAAGTGAGCTTACTACAATTTAAAATTTTGAACGTATCAAACCCCATTCAAAATAATTTACTCTCAGTGGATTTTAATTTGAACTCCACAACTTCCAAATAACTTTAATTAAGTCCTTTAGCAATCTTTCAGTGTGTAACCAAACTGAAGTGCCAAGCATTTACCTGCACTCCTCTCAAACTTCTGTCTAAAGTAGAATAGATCCTCCACTTTTGGTTTTCTTTTAGCTCAAAACATTGTGACATACCTGATTAAATTCCATCAACATTATTCCAGTTTATAATTTGTTGTCTCTATTTCACACTAGAATTCATAATATCTACTAGTATCTCTATCCATTACTCTTATTTCTTCTGGCTTTTCCTCTTTACCATTATTTTAAGTAGAGGAAAAGTACTATACTGAATTGTATTTAATCCTCATAACAAGCCCTTCTTGATTTCAGGGCTGGTCAAATTTGTCTTATTAAGGACATACAGTTTTCATATCATATACCCTTAACCTATTTAGGTGGAAAACTTTATCCTCGGCATAGTACGAATGTATACATATTTTATATTCACTCATCATTACTTTCTCGCAATTTGTATTTGAATACATGTTCATTTCTAGAGCACAAATTTCTTCCTATACATTGTGCACATTTTAAAAAAAAATTCATATAACCTTAGTCAAAGACAACACTGTTTAGAAATTCCCTCTTTTGCAAAATGCCAAATTCTTAGTACTTGTATTATTAAATCTCATGCACAGCTTAACCACTTTAAAAACTTCTTGTGTGTCATATGATTTCTTGTTGCTAGATCTGACAGCACATACATTGAAATAACATCTGATTTGACAAAATCCCAAGTTTAAATTCTATAATAAGTTCTTCTCAACAACATAACAACTTTTTCTGGATGACTTTTACATCTATGAAGTAGCCAGTACAATTTCTGTCCTTATAGAATAAAACATTCCTCTCTGTGTCAGGCTGGCTATCAATCACATTTAGACAATTCTCAAAGTCACTGAAACATTATGCATTGCAAGATCTAACAAAACAAACTTCTTACCATGAGTTTTGTTGTGCTCAAGAAAATCTGGCTAACATTTCACATTTAACTGACAGTTACCACAATACATGAAATCACATTTGTACCATATCAAAATCATTAGCAATCCTCCCAAGTTGCATGCATCAACCCTTAGAATTAATCTTAAGTGAAAAGTGCCTCTAACTGTGGAGTTAAAATCTCCCTTCTCTGCTCAGAATTTTTCTCTTTTTCTCTCCTTCAGGGGCCCATCCTAAGGAAGAAAGAGGAAGAAATCATTGAATAGATATTTGCTTTTGTCCTCTGCTGAGGATTTTTGATTGTGGGAAGTTCAATCTTGCAACTCCCCTGTTTTCCTTTTTGTGAGTGTCCAATTTAAGAATACACAAAGATGAGACTGTGAAAAAGGCAACAATAAACAGAAAAACCCAAAAGTAGGGGTGTCTCACCAGTTGTCTTTCTGTTCAGAATCAACCCTCTTCCTCCCTGCAGCAGAGGAAGAAGACAGATCTGATCAATGAACTGATAGCTTCCAGGTTTCCCCCTTTTTTTAAATCATGCCTGCCTGGATTTCTTGGCAAGCCCTTGTCTTAAAATCCAAGCAAAGAGTAGAGTTTGGAGAACTGGGAGCCTAGTGTGTGTGGGGGGGGGAATAAAACTAAAAGGTGAGGAGTTTCTGTCCATGTTATGCCCTCTTTCCTGCAAAATATGTCCAATTGCCACCTGGTGTTAGAATTCAGGGTAACAAAAAGCCAAATTCCTCTTTTTTTTTTCTTAATGTTGCTCAGCTATGCAACATTAGAGAAAACAAACAAATAAACAAAAACACCCAATCGAATTTTCACTCGGGCTGCTTAGATTTGATCTCTTCCCAACAGGAGGGGCCTGCGAGCATGCTTTTCCCTTTATCTTAATTGGGTTGGCTAGTCCCAATCTGGCTCAGACCTCAGCCTTGGTAGCCACTCCACACCTGGGGCTTCCCAGACTGAAAAGGGAGAAGTCCAGCATAGCCACTACCCAAGTAGAGGATGGTATTACAATTTTAGGGTGCCATGGATAGGCCATGTGTCAGATAATTTTAGGGTTGTGACTTTAAATCTTACTTTAAATGGTCGCCAAATAAAATTCCCAAGTCAGTCTGGAAATTTATGGTAATCTAATTAATATAGAGGGAAGGAATTTAAGGAGAAGGAGGAAAGAGGATATAGGATTTCTCCTACCTGGCCTATGCCAGGGGGAGTTTTAAACTCCCTGCCTCTAGGTCTCTGAAGAGTAGAGGCTTCTGAGAGGAAAAAGTTGGAAAGTAAAGGAGGAAAATTCAGCCAGAAACTCACCACCAAACCAGACAACAACTTGTAGCCATAATTAGATGCCGAAAGACTCAGCACGCAGCTCTCAGCTAACTCTCCACTGCCAATCAGGGAAAGAGAGAGCCCTCGAGGGACAAAAAATCTCAAATATATAGAGCTTTCATCCTTGTGTCTCCTCTGCTAAATTTTCACATCTACCAATCACATTAAAGACTTTTTTTCTCCAGGACTGCCCATACTTTTAGTTCTCACCTTCTTTGTTTTGATTATATCTTTAGAGTTACTTAACACTTCTTTGTTAAGTTCATCTTTTGTGAGTTACTTGACCTTTCTGTGATTAATTTAACCTTTATAGTTACTTAACACCTTTTTGTATTAGATCTAAAAATAGACTTAGCTTAAAGTTCTAGCTTTACTATAAGGTGAGAACTAAGTACCTTCATTGTTCAATCAGGAGATTACAACTTTATCTTCCCCTAAAGTATGGTCTAAGTATGGTGGAGTAGTTTTTAAAGTTCACACATGTCTCTTGCTTATGAAGGTGTAACATGGTCATTCAACATTTAAAAGAAACTTAGTTTTTTTAAAGCTATTTAGAGCCAATTTTTCCAAATTATAAAGGTCACTGGAAGAAAATAGCCAATATTGATATACTCAGGGCCCACGCAGAACTGTGGGCCCAATGACCCTTATGGGGAGAGCAGGGGTGGAGGTGGCTCCTGAGGCTCTGGGATGCCTTGTCTGCATTGGCTACAAGTTCCATGAGCCATTCCCCACCCCCCCCCCACTTCTCCCTCATTCTCAGCCCCTAAATGAGGGTATAAGGGGGCATAAGGAAGGTGGAGGTGGGGGTGGCAGGTCCAGAAGCTCTGGGGCTGACTCTGGTAATACGGATGGGGCTGAGACCTCTGGCTCAGAGGATGTCCCAGGATGCCTGCACCTCTTTTCCCTCATATCCTCTCACACCCCTCACAAGAGGGTCAAGGCCTTAAGGGCTCCCTTTCAGGGAGTACAGGGATCTGAGAGAAGAAAGGATTGGAGCCACTATGGGGGGGTCCAGGACTAGGACTTGCCTGGTAAGAATATAAGGAATCTGATCAAGGTGTTCTTGTGGACCGGGATCTAAAACCTGGGCCTGGGCTTTGGAAATAACTTCTAAGTTGAGGATCACCACTCCAGGGCCATCCCAGACCAAATTCCAGTCACTCTGAAGAGCAGAGGGTAACAAGTTTACTCTTTTTGATGGGCATGGAGAGATTATGGGCCCTCACCTTGAAGACAGAGAGTCCACCTCTGGGGTGGACTCTCCCTGTCCCAATAATATCTTACAGAATAAAAGGAGTTAGTAGGCTATACACAAAGATGGAGAAAACAAAAGCAGACAGGGCAATATGTGATGGACTGGAAAGCCAAGACAGACACAACAAATATGAATGTTGGGTTGTGTAAACCTCAAATTTCCTTAGACTTATAAATGTTGGAAATTTCACCATTGGGATATTTCATACTTGGAAAATTTCTTACTGATAGTCTATTGGAATGGGAACCCCATTGGCATGGGAGGTTCTTTCTCTTCCCTTCTTAAGATTACTTTAGGACAGAAACCTTTTGCTGAACAATGGAAAGGACTTTGACCTATGCTTAAGCATAGAACAGGAATTTCTTTGAGTCTTGATTGATTTTAGAATTGATACAATGGAGATACTCCACCCTATTCAGTCCTAATAGGATTGAGTAAGGGCTGCAGCCTAGATCAAAATTTAATTATTCCAATCTCTACCATACTCAAGTTAACAGGATTTAGAAAGGGCTGTAGCAAAGGAGTAAAGATTTAATCATTTGAAAAATATGACCTTCAACAGACATGTGCAAAAGCCAGAAACCTCTGGGCGGTCCTGGGTTAAGTGAGAGCCTCCATTGACAGGGAAATTGATGAAGAGTGATTGGTAGATGTGAGGACTGAGGGGAGGCAACTTGGATGGTTTCCTGAAAGATAGGAGGGTCTGGAGACTAGAGAGGTGGAGGTTTTGGTCGGTGTGGTTCCTGGGCTCTGAGAAGCTTGCTCTGAAGGAAGCTGAAGGTGGGGGCCTCTGAGACTGTTTCTCCATTTTGGACATGTGAGTAATAGGGACTGATCTCTTTTCTTTGCCCCAGCTATCTAAGGGCTTGGGCCTTTTGGCCCAGCCTAAACAGAAGGGGTATTTAAGCCCTATTCCCTTCTCTCCTTTTTTTTCTCTCTCTCTCTCTAATTCCTTTCTTACTCCTATTGTAATTAAACTCCAAAAAAAGGCTGACGGCTGACTTGAGTTTTTCATTTAGGAATTACATAGCTGATTCCTTGGCGACCTTAAATTAATATATATCAGTCTTTTAAAGTGATTCCCTTGTTACAGTTGGATGTGCTCCTCTACTCACCCCAAGGGGCTAGGGATGAGTGGTCACAAAAACCGAGTGACCGCACCTCCTTCCTCCAGTGCATCCACTGGGTTTCCTTCTTCAACTGGGGGGCCTTTAACCACACTGAATTCCAACCAGGGGTCCTCTAACCACCCCAAATTCCAACCAGGGGGCCTCTAACCACCCTGAATTCCAACCAGGGGTCCTCTAACCACCAAAGCTTCCAAGGTATCCATTCTAGACTCTTTCCTTTGGTTTTTTTCTCTACAAAACATTGTAAACTTTATCCCATGCATTTTCTTTTTCTTTTGTGCCTTTCTCTCAGAACAATACTGATTATTGCAGGTCCCTAGGGAACCTTTTTGATATTTTGTTTGTTTGTTTTTCATCAATTGCCTAGAAATCTCCTGTATCCACTTCTCCAGGTGCCAGTTACATTCCACTCTCATCTCCAAGGACAAATAGACTTTTCAGGAACTATATACCCCAGGCCTCATCCAGGATAAGGTCATAGGATCATTCATAGGTGGAACCTGTTCCCACCTCCAAAGTTAGGTCTCCTTCCTTTCTCCCTTTTTAGTCTTTCCCCACGTTGTAACATAGTTCCACAAAATAGGCATTCATCTATAGGCCAAAAAAAACTAGATTCTCTCCATAATGCTTCCTGTCCATACTGTTACCTCTAACAGATTTTCACCTTCACCTCTTTCTTTTTGAGTACATTTAAAAAGAAGTCTCTGACTGATCTTTTTGTTGTCATTCTGTTGCTATTGCTATCTGCATTTAATCAATCATGGAATTCAGTTTTTGGGGGTGTTCAAGAAGAAAATACTCCTTTTTGTTTTGTTTTTCTTTCTAAAAATGCTTCACACTCTCCTGTATTATTGAATATCTATCTTTTGTCCTGTATAGTTAAGCTCAGATGTAGGATAAGTTACCCTAGGCTGCATCCTGAGATCCAGTGCTCTTCAAAACATATTATTCTATTCCCTTCTCCTTTTTCTAGTGTGTATTTAAATATTCAAACGTCCTTTCCCTTGTGTTTGAAGGTAATTCTTCTGATAGCTTACAACTTGTTTCTCAATTGAATTGTTAAATATAACCACTGCATGTCTTGGAGTTTGAAGCCTTGGTTTTTTGGTTTTTGGTTTTTGGTTTTTTCCAGAGATGATCTGTGAACTCTTTTCTATTGAGATTTCATTTTCTATGTTCAGAAGTCCTAGGTCATTCTCTGCTATTATTTCCTTCATTATAGCATTTCATTTGTTGTTGTTGTTGTTGTTGTTGTTGTTGTTGTTGTTGTTGTTGTTTTGCTATGTTCTTCTGGGAGATTTGTGTTCTTTAGGTTGTCTCTATACATCCTTTCTTTGAGATCTATATGGTGTGCTTGTGTATGGGGCATATTTTCAAATGTTCATTACTTTATTTCCTTCTCTTAATATTTTCAACATAGTTTCCTCTCTTTTGTTTCTTTGGTGAGTCTTTCCATTATAAATTCAAGTTTTTCTGTTCTCATTGTTTTTTGTTATGCAGTACATAAATTCGCCCATAATTCTCATTTCTCTTTCAAACCACTCAGGAACACAACATTGTAGTTCCATGATCTATTCAAATTCTACAAGGTCCTCTGATTCATCAAGTGTTGGATAAATTTTTCTTTATTTTGCAATATTTATTCAATGATGCCTAAATTTGTTTACTAGATGTGGATGCCATATTTCCTTCTGTTGCTACTCTTTTTCTTGTTGATTTATTTTTATGATCAAGATCTTTAAGATTTCTTCTTCCTGAAATAATTGGCACTTTCAGTCTTCCCCTTCCTCCACCCCCTACTTATAATTCACTTTCTGACTCTCTCCCTTCTGATTGTGGTTTCCTTTGGGACTGGATCTCAAAGCACCTCAGCCTCATCCTACATTGGGTAACTCATAGTTCATCAACTTACAGCTTTGCTTCAAATAACTTGTAAGTTGTAAGAACTGACCCCATCTAGGGACTTGGCCTTTTCCCTCAAGCCTGGTGGAGTATTGCACAGCCCCCCAAATGCAGTGCCTGTTCTGGTGATCTGTCCCACTCCCTCTGCACCATAATTCTCTGTCTGGGCACCTACTGTGGCAGCTTAGAGCTTTGAATGGTGCTTCAGGGTTATAGCCCCTAATAGGCTTTTTCTTCTGAAGAACTATGGCCAAGCTAGCTGTTGAAGTCTCAGCCTGGAATAGGAGGCTCTACAGTACTAGAACAAGAGAAGAGGAAACAGGGTACAGAAGTGGATTTTTATATAAGCCTGTCTCCAGTCCTTATGTCTACTAATACAACATCACTATCAGTAGTATGGGAGGTGGAGGAGGGTTGCCCAGTGAGCTCAGAGTCAATAATTATCAGCATCTGGATTTTCTTTTTTTTTTAACCTTCTTTTTGATTCCAGGTATCCTAGATCATTGAAACAACTGAAGTTGCTTTATGTTTGGTGCATAACATATTTTGGAGAAGTTTAAGAAGTAGTGGGAATTGAAGAAGATATCCAGTCTGCCATCTTGTTGTTTATATGACCTAGAAACCCCTTTGACCTCAGTTTATTTATTTGTTATTTGTTTACTCAAACAAATTAAAACACTTTAATGCTGTGTATGGGAAAGGAAGGGAAAATATCAAGCTTAAAAACTGACATTAGAACAGAAAAAGTGGAGAAAGTTGACATTAAAAATCATATTACAAAACAACTTCCATAAAAATATTTAGAATAAATAAAATGCTTTCATGACTAAAGAACTTATTAGTCTCCATTTATATGAAGAAATATATCTATGTAGAATTTAATTCAAATTACTTACATGCTGGAGATACAACATTGATATGTGAAAATTTTAGGTGTCACTGAGAAGATTAAATCTGGTTGACTGAGTAAGACTTTTCTCCCCATTCCTGTCTGAGAATAATTCTCCCTTTTGATCTTGGGTCTTTGGGGCCACCTCAGAGCATGGTCTTTCCTTTTGATTTTTTCTTACTCTCCTTCAATCACAGCCACTTCCAGTCAAAGGGGAATGCTTTTTTTTTTTTGCCCAAGGACCAGTAACACTGGATCTTCTAGTGAGCAATGTACTGTTTATATCTATATAGATATATAGATAAGATCACTTATTCAGAGACATTTGGTGGCCTCAGATTCACAAGTACTTTTCTCTGTTCTTTCAGGAGAATCCATAAAGTTAGTCATAAACCAAAAAATAAATATAGTTTTTATACCTCCAGAGATTCTCTAACAATTGGCCATATATTGGTCTGGGTCCTTCCTGGCCAGTTATGTTCTATGAGCTAAATAACAAAGAACTCACTCTGAGCATAATTAAAGATATTCTCACAAAACAAACAGAACCTTGGATTCTAATCCTGTCTCAGGCATAGCTAGATGGCCTCCACAAGTCACTTAACCTTTCTGTGACTTAACTGCTTATCTGCAAAATGAAGGGATTGGAGTTTATGACCTCTAAAATATCTTCCAGCTCTAAATCTATGAACCTATGAAATTAAGTCCAAAGGGCAGGTTCAGGTAAAGTATTTGGAAAAAGTTAAAAAGAGAAACCAATCAACTGGCATTTATTAAGCATGTACTCTGCTACAGGCACTTAGTGAGTAGGCTAAGCTACAATGTAAATAGGAGATAAAGGTACTGGGGTGGGAGTAGAGACCAGAAGGGAGAAAAAACCCTTTTAAGTAGGTGGAATTGAAGTAAGACAGAGAATCTAGGAGGGAGGGAAAAAAGGGGGAGCACTACAGGTTTTGCCAGTGAAAAGTCATGGAGCCTCCTATGTGAGGAACAAGGAGAAGGCCAATATTGCTGGTTATTATAGAGTACTTGGAGGAAAAGGTGAGACTGGAAAGTTGGAAAGGTTAGACAGTTTGGGAAGGGCATTAAAAACCAAAGAGAAATTTTTGTATTTGATCCTGGAGGTAATAGGGAGCCACTAGTATTTATTGAACATGGAAGAAATTTTATGTATTTATTATCTACAAAATAGGCACTTAATAATAGGTCTACTTTACAAAGAGCATCTCATTTGATCTTCACAACAATCCTGAGGTGGTAGGTGCTAGTATTATCCTCATTTTAGAGTTGAGCTTGTCCAAGATCACACAGCTAGTAAGTGTCTGGGGGCAGATTTGAAGTCCAGTCTTGGGCCAGGCTCAGTGCTCTAGCTGCCTCTAAGAGGTGACAATGGGCAGACCTACACTAATTTAGGGAGATTATATTGTCTGCTGACTGGAAGATGGGATGGTGTGGGGGAAAACTTGAGGCAAGGAGTCCAACTAGAAGGCTATTGTAATAGAGAAAAGGAGAGACTTCAGAGATGTTGTTAAGGGAGAAACAACAAGAATTGGAACATGGGTGCTACTCTTGATAGTAATAGGAGAGTTTGCAAAGGTTGTGGAAAAGATAGTGAGGCTTGGAACATGATGAGCTTGAGATGCTTAGATCACTTTAACCTGCAAGGATATGAGTGGGGGAGCTGTCACCAAGGACATGACATCTAAGTGAAGCCTTGAAAGAAGGAAAGGACTATTAAAGAAAAAAATTAAGGTGGGGAGAAACCCATTTTAGGCAATGAGGATTATAATACCAAAAAATTCTAGATCTAACAGAAGTCAGAATAAAAACAAGGGATGGAAGGAAGTCTAGAGATTAACTAGGTTATAGAATTCTTGAAGTAGAATATGCTATAGCTAAAAATTTAAGTTAGAGCCAAGATTTGTAGTCTATTGAACCACACAATATTAAGTTCATACTTCTTTTGAGGAACTGTAGAATTGATTTGATAGAGAAGGCTTTAGGAAGATTTTACAAGCAATTATAATGTAAAGATAGATTAGAGAGGGGATAGACTGGAGGAATGAAAAAAAGTCTGAAAGCTATTCTAATAATCTAAGCAGCAAAACAAAAAAGGCTGGAGCTGGGATACTTGCAGTAGAAGTAGAAAGGAGCTTGGCAACTGATTTGGATGAATGTGTGCAGATAGGGAGAGGGAATTGACAAAGTTAACCTCAGGGGGAAAACCTGACTTTATTGCTGGGTGGTTAGGATTCAGTGAAAGTGTACTGTTCTACTTTTAAATGCAAGAAAAACCAGAGTTCATATCCTGTGTACTTTCTGTATGACCTTGGACAAGTCACTTTACCTTTCTGAGCTTCAGTTTCCACATTTGTAAAATGAAAACAGGAATATCAGAATTACTTTCTTTTCACAGATTTCACAGATTCATTCAGAACAAAAGCAAAATGCTTTGTGAAAGGAGAGAAATAAAAGTAGACAAGTTAACACAGAGAAAAAAAACTGAAAAAATATAGGAAACAGATCCCAAATATTACACAAATATCAGTTTTTATTATTATGATAGTAGTAATAGTAGATAAAGCATATTCCAACTGAAAAGCTCCCTAATACAATAAGACAGTGAAAATGGCTATATAATACCCTGTGAATTGTTTTCCCCATAATCTGGAAAATGATCATAAAGGATGAAAGTAAGGGGATAATCATTGTCAATGTGCTTAGCATTCACCATCATTCTTTATTCCATAGCCAGAGCTACTTGACATTCTCTGGAGTAGTAGGGGTATAAAGTACCTATACCCGTGTCCAGAAGATACTAAAGTGTCAAAAGGCTAAGGAGAAGAATCAGGCAGCAAAGACTTCTTGGATTTGCTCTTGCTGATCCCTGGTTCTAAGGTAGAGGGCAGCACACACCAGAATGAATCAACATTGGTGGGTGTGGAAGGGTATGGGGTACTTGTGCTCATAGTAAGACCTGGAACCCCAGAATTGCTTCCTCTTCAGATCATTTACTTGAAAGAACAATGTAATTGGAATCATTTGACCTAGATTTGAATCCCACATCTGTGTGATTTTGGATGTCACTTTTTCTCTCTGGGGTTCAGTTTCTTCATCTGTAAAATGAGAGAATTGGACTAGATATGACTATTAAGGTCCTTTCCCATTCAATACATAAGTAACTCCTCAAATTCCCAACTAGGGCACTGAATCGTGGTGTCAGTGGTGATGAAAATTGTGAGATGCGAGTGATTATTTACTAGAAACTGCAATGAATTGCTCTAGTAATAATTCTCACTGAAATTTAGTACATTATTTATACTGCCTAATGACTTTCATTTCTGTAATACACAAGGTTGGTGTTCAAAAGATGCCAAAAAGAGAATAATTGCAGAAATACTTCCAAAATGCAAACACAATTCTGATTTCTTGACTTCAGATATGACAACCGTCATCTTTGATTTTTCTTCAATAAAAAGTGACAATATTTATAGTAGATATCTTAAAAACACTTCCAGACTGCTGAAAGAAAGGCACTGTATAAATATAAAACTTTTCTAGAAGTGCTGTGATCACATTGTTACATCAAAATGAAAAACTTTAAAGTAATAATGTATAATCAACATTTCTGTCTAGAAAAGAAACATCTTTTTCAATGGGGGGCTTTTCTTTCCTGCCTATTTTTTTCTCAGTGTTTTCCACAACAAACACACACACACACACACACACACACACACACACACAAACTACCCATCTAAGTGAACACAAATTCTGAACCAAAAATGAAAATTATTTCTAATAGCATATTGATTTTATTTTATGAGAACGTGGAATACATAGCCTTACAGAACCTAAAAACTACATATTATTGTCAAACTGGATGTGCCCAAGGCATCCCAAACTCATCTTGTCCAAAATAAAACTCATTATCTTTCCAAAAAAAAAAACTTTTCCTCTGTTGAGGGTACTATCTCCTTCCAGTTATCCATTGTAGCCATCTCAGTGTCATTATAACTCCTCACTCTCAATCAGTTCACATATCTGATCCATTAAATAATCTTCCCAACAATTATTATACTGTTACTCTTTTTACTCCAAAAATCTTAGTCCTAAAATTAAAGATTGTACTAAATATATAAAAATGTGGTCACTGAAAATATATTACTCAAGTTGGGATGACTTTTTAATGGTAGTTTGTTTACAAAAAGAGAAAGAGTAAAAGTAAGGAAATGAGAGATAGTAGATAATTACTCCAGCCCTATCCAAACCAGGCAGGGCTTCAGAGGACCCAGCAAATGGGGCCCAGAGGCAAATTAAACAAGGGTTTTAGTCATGAGGCCTCCTCCAAGACTAGGGGCCTCTCCAAAGACCTCCAGAAAAGCCAGGAAAAGGATTCAGTCTTTTTCACTCACCCATGTGATAGTTTTAAGGAAAAATCCAAGAGCAGTCCAAGGTCCCAAGCTAGAGCTCCTCCAAGGCCAAGTTCAAAGGAGAAAAAAACTGGTCACAGGAAGTTACCACCATTTTTAAAGACAGTTATTTGTGTCGCTTTTTGTGCCTTCCTTCTACTTTATGTGGACCAATTGCAGCTTTAACTTTGCTTAGGACTGCCCAGGGAGCATTCAGTGGGTTTCTGATTCATCACCCACTATAGCACATGTGGGTCACAGACCTCCCCATACTTAAGGATAAGTGGTGTATATACACTTCTGCTAATTAAATCTAAAAGTGGTCCAGGGGAGAGTTAATCCCATCTTTACATCAT
The DNA here is from genome assembly GCF_027887165.1 of Monodelphis domestica. Lineage (NCBI taxonomy): Eukaryota > Metazoa > Chordata > Mammalia > Didelphimorphia > Didelphidae > Monodelphis > Monodelphis domestica. Next base: position 482,728,112 of record NC_077229.1, read on the forward strand.
CACCTCTCATCTGGACCATTTCAATAACCTTCTAGTTGGTCTCCCTGACTTTGGACAATCCAATTCAGTTACCATTGTGAAGATTGGATTTGGCTCTCCCCTGATTGTAACAATGAAGGTACTTAGCTCTTCCTTGATGTGAAGATTAAATTGTAATCCCCTGTCTAGTTTTAGATTTAATCCCCAAAGTGTAACGTAAAGTTGAGTATGGAGATCTGGGCATTTGGGATTTAATCAAAAAGATAACACCCATCTCACACACTGAGTGGAAGGTCTGTGACCCACATGTGAAAGAGTGGGTGACCAAATCAGAATCAACTGACTGTCTTCTGGGTGGTCCTAGAGTAGAACATCAGCTGTGATTGGTAAACGTAAAGATTAAGGGAAGTGATGCAAGAGAAAAGGTCTTTAAAAAGAGAGTATGGGGGGGGGAGGAAAAGAAAATGACCTTTGTTTCCAATGAATAATGTTTGAAAATGACCAAATAAAATAATGTTATAAAAAAGAGAGAGTAACAAGGGCCTGAAGTCAGTTCTTCTGGGTCTTCTTCTGGAAGTTCAACTTGGACTTCCACTTCTGCTGGAGTTCTACTGGCATTCCTACTGGAGTGGAGAAATAATTCTTCATTCAGAATAAGTGCTGACTGGACCTGTTTTCCTAGTAACCCTGTTCCTTTGAACTGACACATGGTGAGTGTAAAGGCTGACTCCCTTTCCCTTGGTCTTTCTGGAGGCACCAACCTCTGGAAAAGCCCATCATTTTTGAGACTCCTTTTCCTTGGCTGGGACCTCTGAACTCCAGCCTGGCTCAAGAGGAGGCCAGAGCAACTATCTCTCTCTTTTTCTTCTCTTTCTCTCTTCCTTAATATCTTCCCTCTTTATTATAAAATAAACTACCATAAATTCCATTCTGACTTTAGTAATTCATTTGGGACTTAGTAATTAAATCCCTGGCAACCAACTAAAATATATTCAGTCCAACCGTAAACTTAACACCATTTATACCAAAGTGATTTTTTCCACCCTCCTCACCCCCACCTCCTGCTTAGTGAACTTCAATAGCTATTTCTGTTAAACCCCTCTGGAATTTAGGCACTCAACAACCCTGTGAGGTAGGTGCTTTCACTGACCATTTTAAAGATGAGGAAACAGACTTGAGGTTGACTGACTTGTCCAGGGTCACACAGCTAATAAGTGTCTGATGTACTATTCAGATTCAGGTCATATTGATTCCAAGTTAAGCACCCTATAAACAATGACAGTAACAGAAAATAGCAAAACATAGGGATATGAGTTAAAAAATTCATTTATACTTGCTGATTTTCATGGGCACATGAGCTCATTGCTCTTATTCCATCCCTATCCCCACCTCTCACCGGGCTCACAAATGAACCTAGATTGAGAGTCAGAAGACATAAGTTCTAACCTCTCTGGATTTCAGTTTTCTCATCTCTAAAATAGAGGTATATCACCCCAGATAGAATTTGGGGCCAGATCTGGCTCTAATCCTATAATCTTGCAGGATTTAGTGTTGGAGAAATAATCTAGTATATCCCCTTCATTTTATTTTTACTTATGAGAGAGATTCACTGTGGTAGAATTAATTGAACTATGAATGAGAAGTGGGGAAAAAGAAGATATAGATGTTCTCTCTCCCCCTCTGTCTCTCCTTCTTACCCACCCCCAAAGAAAGGAGATGATGGAGAAGATATTTGACATCAAACAGTTCCTCCTTGCAGATGAAGAAACTGCTTCAGAGAGGTAAAAGACATAGCTTTCCTCCTGCTGGCAAGTGAACTATACAATCAAAACAGGAGCTTCTTATGAAATTTTTTAATAATAATAAATTAATTTATCAAGCTACTTTTGAAAACTTGCCAACCAACCCCTGCCCACAACTTCCTGGAGTGAACTCTAGTGGGACAAGAAAAATGAAGAGTAAGCAAGGATTATAAAAGACACTGAAGAATGTCAAGAGTCAAAATGGAAAGTGAATATTGGGAAGTATTAGCTGGCAAATTCTACCTGGCCTGTAGTAATCAAAGAGAAGGAGACTGTTTGAGCAAAAGCATTTTATAATTTTGGTGCATATATACTTTGTTACTAAGGGCACCAGACCCTATAAAGCATGCCGCACCCACAGGGTCCAGATAGAATTTATATGGACTGGGTTTGGTGGGGGAGGAAGGAGAAATCGTGGTTATTTTGCTGATACACACAAGCAATTAGGTCATCCTTATGTGCAGAGGACATGATAGTTTATGAAAGGATTTTTAATCCTTTTACCTGCAAACCTTATTCCTTCTTCTTTTAGTTGTCATTCAATATAAGTATCCATTAGAAGTCAAGGTGAGCAAAAATAGATCATACCCAATTTACAATCATTGTGGTCCATAAATTTATTTTGAAAGTCTGTTACTTAGGATTGAGCACTAATTTCCCCAAAGAAACAATGCTATTAATGGCTATCAAGGCCCCCAGTCAGCCTACAAAAGCTTATTTTATTCAGAATGTAGTTGAAATAGTGCACATTCTAAAAGAAAAATAGAAAGCAATAGTATAGTAATATTAGCCATTAAAACAAGAAAACTGTATAATTTAAAGCATTAATTTTCTAATTTTTTTTTTTGTAATCTTAAATGCTTGTGCTTAAGGAAACAGCTTTTAATCAGAAAATATTGAGGAGGTAGGTGGGGACTTCTATGAAGGCTTGAAAGAATATTTATAGGAATACTTAAGGACTTCAGAGACTGAGCACATTAAATTTTTTTGAGTCAATTTTATTTTAAAATTTCATATTTTCCTTTTTCTTCATTAAGAGCAGGTATAGAGGGTGTCCCATATCTCCAGCCTCAATTAATGTAATGTAACTAACAAGATAACTTTTATCAGATGAGAAGGATTCTTTGAAGTATAGGTTCTGTTAATCAAAGGTATAAATTGGGTGTGAACCAATTTGACACCTCTATTGAATAGATCAATTAGTCAATCAAAGGCATAAACTAGAGGCAAACAATCTAGTAAATCAATTTGAAAAAAAAATAAAGTGCTTTAGTCATTGATAAGATAAGAAAAATTTTGGATTGACTGGTTTATGTATATCAGATAGGGAGAATCCACTAACTGCTTTGAGAGCCCAAACTTTATACCTACTGGGTGGAGGGAAGAAAAGGAGTAAAGGAAGAGGAAATCAAACCAAAGGGAGGGTCACACATCACTTCCCCCAGCCCCAATACATTGGGGTGAGACACAAACTAGATACACTGAGGAAAGAAGTTTGACCTAGTCAGGTTGGAGACAAGTGCAGCTTCAGGACTTTACCAGGGACATGGGCACTGTACCCCAGAAACTCGGGAGAACTATTATCTCTCTCTCTCTCTCTCTCTCTCTATATATATATATATATATATATATATATATATATATATATATATATATAACTATTAGCGAGGGAAACTCCCTCGCTCCCTTCCATCCTCATGACTCTGAACCTAAAAACACCCAATAACCCCCCCCCAGGTCCTGAGATGACTATCTACCTTTGATCATCCTCTAGATTTAAGATGGACAGCAAGATGCACCTTCAGCCCACATCTCAATCCTATCAAATATCTGTCCACTAAAACTAAGGAATCTTTATGTCCCCAGGGAGACCCCAGTATAATCACCCCACCTCATGCCTGGGTAACTTAACACTGTTGTAAAAAGTATAAAATCCCCAGAACTGATGTAATCCGGGGGAACAGCCTTTCCATTCATGCTGTCCTCCCAGAAACTGCTCCCCATCTTGCTGTTCCAGCTTGCTATCCTCCTGGCCATTCTCAACTTTACTCCCTAAATTAATAAATTTCTCTTTTTGTTTTTAAGCTAAGTTTTGGAGTCTTGCATTCTTGCAAAAGGTATCCTTCCCAAACCCCAGGGGTACACATCTGAACCCCATAACACCAGGACCCCAACTGGGGCTGCCCAGTTGGTTACTTGTTGTCCTTCATACTCAATGAGTATGAAATTATGTTACCAGTGATGTCTTTTGACATGCTTAAATTAGACTTAAGTGCTTTCAGAGTTATCAAAGACCAGTGGCAGGACAAAAATCAAGATGACTGAAGATGGCTCAGAAGGCAGTAGATGACTTTGGTACCTTCCAAGTCTGAGCAGGCTCTAAACTCTTTCCAGCATCTATTTTAGCTGTTTTGTGGCCACATTGAGGGTCCCATTACTCTTATCCACCCCTTCCCCTGGGGGTTGTCTTCACATGCACTCTCCTAACTCACCAGCAAGTCTGAGACTTGCCCAGTTACCCTCAATATGGTTTAGCCAGCTGAAATAGACAGTTTATCAAGTTGATGTGGCCATTACCCATGCTACAGTTTCTTGAAGCCACAAATGAGAGCAAGGATATCAAAGGAGGAAAGTATCCCTGAAAAGGGTCTAACAAGCCTTCACACCAGAGGTGAGTCTTCTTTGAACACCCTGTACACCCCTGGCTGCCCAGTAGTGGTATAACCATAACACTTCCTCTAACCCTAACCCTAGTCCTAATGCTAACCCTAGCTCCCAACCTAAAGCTAACTCAAAACCCAAACCTAACCCTAGTTTTTACCCAAACCCTAGATCCAAACCTTTCCATAACCCTAACCCTAACTAACTCAAATCTTAGCCCTAGCCCTAACTTGAACCCTAACCCTGTAGAAGAAGTTCTTAAGGTCTCTAAGAAGGAAGAAAAAGACATCTATCCAACTAGGAGCTGTAAATTATCCCTTTGTCAATTATGTTCTCCAAGCTTGAATCCCCAGTTCCATGTGTGTGCCTGTGAGAGAGTGTTTCCTATTTGGCTGGGGGTTTGGGGGGGAGGTCTGGCAGAGAGGAATGGTTTACACTAATTATTTTTAGTATATCACCCTAGTAAGTAGTCCTAACTAAAATCTAAATTAACTCTGGTTGGCTAATTGATATCAACTAGAAATCAATGAGGATCACATCAGTGGTTGTTGATGAGTGATAATAGAAATCCTCTCCATCCCATTCCTCAGGGTTTATCTTCAAACAGAAAAGCAGTCAGCTACCTTCTGGGTATCTAATCAGCTAGCTTGGTGTGCATAGGGAGAGTGAATGAAAGAGGGAATGTCACACTTAATACAAGTTTATCATTAACATTGATTGGTGCCTGTTGTCCATCATACTTGAAAAGGACCAAAAATGACATCTCTATATCAGAATGAAGTGTGTCTGACTGTGGCTGATCAAATCTCAAAAGGCTCTACCACAGGTCAGGCACAAATAGAACATTTGTTAAGGAGATGTCTTTAAATTACGAGATCTCGACTTGTACAAGAATATTCATAGCCACGCTGTTTGTGGTGGCAAAAAACTGAAAAATGAGGGGATGCCCTTCAATTGGGGAATGGATGAACAAATTATGGTATCTGTTGGTGATGGAATACTATTGTGCTCAAAGGAATAATAAAGTGGAGGAATTCCATGGAGACTGGAACAACCTCCAGGAAGTGATGCAGAGTGAGAGGAGCAGAACCAGGAGAACATTATACACAGAGTCTGATACACTGTGGTACAATCACATGTGATGAACTTCTCTACTAGCAGCAATGCAATGATCCAGAGCTATTCGGAGGGACATATGAGAAAGAGCACTATCCACATCCAGAGGAAGAAGTGTGGGAAAGGAAACAGAGGAAAAAAACAACTGCTTGATCACATAGGTTGATGGGGCTATGACTGGGAAAGTAAACCCTAAATAATCACCCCAGTGCAAATATTAATAATATGGAAATGGGTCTTGATCAATGACACATGTTAAAACCAGTGGAATTGTACATCAGATTCAGGAAGGGGGTAGGGAAGGGAAGGGAAAGAACATGAATCTTGTAACCATGGAAAAATATTCTAAATCATCTAATTAAATAAAATTTTTTAAAAATTACAATATCTCAAGAGCCATTCTGCTTTGCTCATAGAGCTCAGTGCCTTTAATATTGGCATGCCATGGTCTTGTGCCAGTGGCCCCATGTCTCACAACAGATACCAAAATTCTTAAGAGAAACCTCTAGAGCATCTTTGTGTCCCTTCTGACCTCCCAGAGTATTAGCTTTGTGTGAATTCTATGTAAATTAGTCTTTTAGGGGAAGATCTCTTCAGTAGAGTCTGAATGCTGGACAATTTAGCTTTAGAAAGGACCTCAGGGTCAGATATCTTATCTTGTCAGGTAATCTTTAGAATCTTCCTAAAACAATTCAAATGGAGGAGCTTCAATTTCCTGTTCTGGGGCTGGCTGACAGACACTGTTCTGCTTTTTCAAATGCAATTGTATTCTTTGTGGATGGGATCTGAAAAGAGAAGGGACTCACAAATGAATCTGAGAAAGGAAGAAATACCAGAAGCAGGACAGAGAAAAGAGCAGAAAGGAGATTGAGATTCCTGGGGTAACTGGATAATAGTTGGATGAGAGAGGAAGAAAAGAGTTCAAAAAGGAGAGGTGTACTTATAAGAGAGTTTGCCTAAAGTGAAATTAACTAATCTTGGTGGTGAAAGTGGGAAATGGAGGGCTTTTGCTTTATTTTCCCTGCAAGAGAGAAATTATTTGGGTCATACTGCTCCCTCTGCAGGCCATTAGGCTATGATGCTTTTAATCCAGGACTTTTTAGTTGCTTGTCTGAAGTAAGAGCCTGTGTTAGGGAAGGGGAAAAAATAGCAGAATCAAAGAATTGTTAGAGCTGGAAGGAAATTTATGAGATAATCCATTCTATCACCTCAAGAAACTAAAACCCAGAAAAATTAAGTGACTTGCCTAAAGTCATATGCCTAATAAATGTTAGAGCTGGAAAACCTAATTCCCAAGTCTTTCCACTACTCTCTTATTAATTCCCCCATCAATTTATACTCTTATCTCTTGGACATTTGTAAATAGAATCTTCCTAATATAGTGGCAATGCAGTGATCCTGAACAACTAGGAGGAATCTACGAGAAAAAACACTATCCACATTCAGAGGAAAAAACTGGGAGTAGAAACACAGAAGAAAAACAACTGCTTGAGTACATTGGTTGATGGGGCTAAGACTGGGAATGTAGACTCTAAATGAACATACTAATGCAAACACCAATAACATGGAAATAGGTTCTGATCAAGTTCACAAGTAATACCCAATGAAACTGTGCATTGGCTGCAGGAAGGGTGGGTGGTGGGAAGGGAGGGAAATAATATGATTCTTGTAACCAAGGAATAATGTTCTAAATTGACCAAATAAATTAATTTTAAAAATAAAATGAATATATAGAAATAGATTATTTCAAAAAGTCATGTTGTAAAAGGGCCAGGAATAAGAATTAATAAAAGGCAACAAATTTTCTCTGAAAAAAAAAAAAGTATCTTCCTAATATGAGACCATCATCTTGTGCTCTCAAGTAATCATTAGTTAAGAACCTGATATAGCCTTAAATTTGTTGGGTCCCAGAATTACAAAAATATATATATAAAATATTACTTGTTCTCAAGGAACTTTAATTCTTTGAAGGAAGGCAACATATGCATATTATAAATATATAAATTAAATATTAATGGAATCACCACAGAGTAGTTAAGTACAAGGTAGTTTAAGAGGAGAGGGAAGATTCTTCCAGTTTGGCAAGAGCAAGAAAGGCTTTAAGACTCAGTCTTCAAAGAAATGAGAATGGAGGTAATGCATTCCAGGCATGGGGATAGCTAATACAAAAGCATGGAAGACAGAGTAGCGTGTCAGAATGTATTAAGGCTGCACCCATTTCCAAAAGGATCTCTGCTTCCCCTCTGCAATTAATGATTACATGGAAATTTATGGGATAAATTCAGCCCTCATCAAGAGAGTATCCTGGAGAGTTATTACTATGTTGAGAACATTTTCAGTAGGACTTTTTCATGTTAAAGAAATACCAGAAAATCGTGATGATAAATACTTTGAGCTATGACATTTCCTGGATGTTTACGAGATGGAAATATTTCTTTCCCTTTTCCTCTGAAATACATGTTCACTGAATTCATATGCCAGCTGCATATGGTAGGGGTTTGTATCTGTTTTGCCTCCTCTGCTACAGAAGATACCTTTCTTTTAGACAGCAATATGGTACTTAGCTATATTTATCCAAAATCTAACTAGCACTATTAGGTGAAGAATAACATCTTTGCATACCCATTTAGCTCCAAATTCATTTTTAGATCTAATTGGCATGGGCACTGTACCCCCAAAAGTATGGAAGTGTTTCAGGCAAACTATAAGCAGGGAAATTCCTTTGCTCCCTTCTATCCTAACCCAAAACATCTGATAACTCCTATAAGACCCTGAGAGGATTATCCTCCTTGAATTGTCTTTTAGATTTGAGATGGACAGAGAGATACACCTCCTTGATATCAACAAGCTGTATCTCAGACATCCAGATGAGGGTCACCCCCTAGGTCTTCAGGCAAACTTTTCCCATCCCCACCCCTACTGTTCCTGAGTGCATACTCATGTCTTCACTGTTTGTATAGAGTATAAGCTTTCCAACTATGCTGTCCTCCCAGGAACAGCTTTCCATCTATGCTGTTCCACCTAAGAGGCAGTATTCCACCTATGCTGTCCCAACATTACCTTCTAAATTAATAAATTTCCTTTTTTTTTTTAAGCTAAGTTTCAGAGTCTTGCCTCCTTGCAAAAGGTACCTTTCCCAAACATAGTGGGTTCAACTCAAGCCCCCCACAACATAATGATAACAAGTGCTGCCCCAGAAGGGATGAAGTATTTACATTCTCCATCTCCATTAATGGTTTCTATCAATTCTAGACCCAGGCAATTGGACAGTCAAGAAAAATTCTGGCCACTTATGCTCTTTCTCAAATTCTCCAGACAAGAGCCTGAGGGAGAATCACCTAAAGCTTAGATTTTGTTTATGTCTTAAGTCTTCACAAAAGGGACCGGGGTCTGTGAGTGAGTTTAAAAGGTATTATTCACTGGATAAAATAAAATGAGGAATAAAGACAGCTATTTATTCCTTCTACACACACACACACACACACACACACACACACACACACACACACACATGTTTAATACAAAGAAACTCATAAATGTGTATTAACAAAGACAACTAAGCAGCAGTAATAATTTATAACTGTTGCTCTTCTCTTCTGGCAGTTAAATTTAAAACATCAAAACATAAAGCATTTCATCTTTGCCTCAGTATTTCACTGTCCAAACAAAATCCTCCTGATTAATTTCTTCTGGCAAGGGTTTGATCTTATCCTTCCAATAATAATTGATCATCCTCTCCGAGAACTGCTGAAATATTTGCTGGGAGCTCTTCCCAAAGTGCCGGCAACACTAGTGAAGGACCCAGGAAACTTCCAGCCTCTGCAATTCATTAGATAGGCTCTCAGGCTGGGACATCCATCTCAGAGGCATCCAGGAAAGAAACACAAAGTAGAAGAGAAAGCTAGCTAGGGATCTGAAATCCAATCTTAAATTCCCCTTGGCTGTATATCATGAAGAAACATACTGATATCATAGGAACTTGCCCTCCAGGCAATACCCTAAACAGGGTCCCCTGTCCCAAGAACTAAAATTAGCACCTCCTTTATTTATGTACTGCCATATGTTATCTCAAGTCTTCAGGTTTCACTGACCTGACCTAGGTCACTGACGCACCAATGTTAAAAAGGAAACATCTGGGACTAAGATTGATGTGTCTTCGCTTTTGGTGCCTGATTCTCAAGACAACATCCCACCCCTAGTCCTACTATATAAACCAGACTGATGCAATGCTCAGGGTCTTCCACTTCTTGTGGAGGCCCAAGCTATAGCTTGAATAAAGTACCTCTTGTGTATTGCATTACCATGTGTGTCTCCTCCTTGGAATCTGAACCAGAACCAGACCGAACAATCACAGGCTGAAGTGCCCAGTTAATAGATCCCAAGGATGAAACAATGACCAACAATATAAATCACAAGAGGGGGGTTATTAAACAAACTGCAGTTTGGGCTCAGCACTCTAAAAATGGCTGGAGCCCTGAGACTGGGGCTTGAAGGTCCTTTTATATATATATATCAGGAACTTTTGTGGTAGAGGGAGTGCACAGGAATTCCTGGGGTGGGAGGTGTGAACAGGAACTTGACAGGAACTCCTGGGCCTGGGGTGTTATCAGTTCCTGGCATGTCAAAAGGGGGAGTGATAGGAACTTCTGGGGTTGGGGGTCTATCAGCTCCTGGCATATGTCAGGAGGGGGAGTGACAGGTCTATGGGTGAGGGGGACAGGGAGGGGAGAAAGTAATTTGGGGAGCTGGTTCTTCAAGGCCAGGTGTTAGACATATTTCATACAAGTAAGGGAAGAAAGACAAGATATTCCTCTTTTATCCTTCCAGGGAGGGACTTAAATGAATTTTTCCTTGATCAGTAGATAAGAAGAGAGATCTAGTCACTTTTTCAACTTGAAATTTGGAGACCCCAATCTTGCCCCAGTCCCTGGAGAATTCACCCCAAGGGAAGTCTTTGACTCACCAGTTTCAGACTAAACAATGGGCCTTGAAGTACTTGATAATCCCAATTTAGGTGAGATTAGCAGACCTAATCAAATGTTAAGTGCCCTTTTCATCTTAGAAATTTCCTGCATTATATCAGAGATCCTTTCCCAAAAAGACCAATACCTGTGTGTGGGGAGAGGGGGTGCCATCTTTTTAGTATCTATTGTAAATAGGCCAGTCTATGACACCCTAACCTCTGACTATGGTTTCTTTCCCAAGCCTGCTTGTGTCTTTTCCTTGTAGCCATGGTAAAGTCAATCTATCATGCTTCCCTGTCCTTAGTTCCTGTAATAGAAGAATTTGAGAGGGGAACAATTGAGAGGGGGAATGGAAGGTGAGAGGAAAATGGGGAGAGAGAAGATTCTTCTTCCCCTCTCTTTTTCTGGGAGAGAGGTAGCCAAGTCTTGTCCCCTTTGACAGAGGAAATATGTCTCCTCAGAGAATAGTTCTGAGAGATGGAGGACACTCACTGTCACTTCCCTTCAAAAACCTGGAGTCACCCCACTATCAAGGAAAAATGTTGTTCCTTGGGTTAGGCAGTTTGGATCCCTGGGATCTTGAGCTAACCTTCCCCTTTTGGGAAAGAGATGTGATTCTCCCCAAATCTTCTGTCCCCTTTCCTAGCATCAGAAACTCACCAGACTTAATTCTAAAGTAGTAAGCAATTTATTTGGGTTCACATAGGGAAGGAGAGGTAAGGGAGTCAGGCAAGGAAAGTGGGGAGTATGAAACCTGACATGGGCACTGTACCCCCAGAAACTCAGGTGAACTATTATCAGGGAAACTCCATTGCCCTTGCATCCTTGTGACTCTTAACCTAGAAACACCCAATGACCCCACCCAGGGTCCTGAGATGTTTACCCTCTTTTGTCCTCTAGATTTAAGGTGGACAAAGAAATGAATCTTTATGCCTCCAGGCAGACCCCACTCAGATGACCACCTCACCCCACCAAATACCTGAGGGACTAACACTCTCCAAGTCCACACCAGGACATAGCATCTAAAGAGTATATAAACCCCAGAACTGATGTCGCCTGGGGGACAGCCTCTCCATCCATGCTGTCCCCATGGGGGAACAGCCTTTCCTTTCATGCTGTCCTCCCAGGGAACTGCTCCCCTCCTTGCTGTTCTACCTTGCTATCCTCCTGGCCACTCTCAACATTACTTTCTAAATTAATACATCTCTTTTTGCTTTTAAGCTAAGTTTTGGAGTCATTGCATGCTTGCAAAAGGCATCCTTCCCGAACCCCAAGGGTATCCTTCCCGCCCATAACAAAACCCTAATACTGGTCCCCTCTGGCAGGCTGGTCCCCTCAAGTTCTTGGGGTTCAAGACTGAGTGCCTTGAACCCTCCTCCAGGCAGCTACTGGTTTATCTCTGTTCCTTAGCTAACTAGCTTTTAATTCAAGAGTATAGGAACAGATCAGGGAGAGAGAGAAATCTCAGGGAAAGATCTGGATGGCTCTGGGCAGCGTGAGTCCAAATCCAAAGCCTCCTTTAGAATTCTGGTAGTTGTTCTTGAAGAGTCCTAGTGGAGGTGTTTTTGGGTCCCAGAAGGAATAACAGGTCCCATATGGATGGGCTCTTTCTCATCTTCCAGGAAAGGCTCCTTTCCTCCTCCACCTCCCAGGCTGGAGGACCGTTGACAGTTGGAGCTTCTCTCTCTTTGCCTCTCCTGCTGCTCTTCAGCTGATCTCCTTCAGCTTGGCATCTCATTGCCACCCCCTGGATCTCTCTTTCTTACATTACATTCCCCAAATGGTATATAAGTTCCCCAAATTCTATTGTTCTTCGGAGAAATCTAGCATGGTACATGCTCCCAGGGATATGTCCCCCAGAACCCCAGGGTGCTGACCCTGAGAAGTTTTTGGTGCTGGGCCAATTACTGGACCCATCTCTTTCCTGACTTGTTTTTTTCTGACTACTTCTATGTTTATCAAAGTTAACATTTAATCACTTAATTTAAGATCCAATAAATTGGCCATTCCTCAAGGGTTAGTAGTGTCAGTGTGGAATCTAAGAGAACTCCAACTTTTAGGGTTCGCTTGTAAACTGGAAACCCCAAATTCAGTCCTGTTCCCATGAGAGTTCACCCCAAGGGAAGTTTCAGATTTAGCTAGCCTCAGACTGAACAATAGGTCTTAAAGTAAAAGATAATACTAGTTTAAGGTGGAACTGGTAGGACTAAACATATGCCAAATATCTTTTTTCTTAGTGGTATTCCCCCTTGTATCAGAGATCCTTCCCAAGAAGACCAACCCCTGGGCAGGGATCATCCTTTTAGTGTCCATTATAAGGAGTCCACTCCCTGACATCCTAGCCTCTAACTATGGTTCCTTTCCCAAGCCTGTCATTGTAGTTTGAACACTCCCATTTCCTTGTGGCCATGGTAATGTCAATCAATCATATTTCCCTGTCCCTAGGTTACCCCCAAAAGTATATAAGCTTTATTCTTTGGAGCTGTTGTTATGGGGTGCAGATGTGTACTACTGGGGTTCGGGAAGGATACCTTTTGCAAGAATGCAAGACTCCAAAAGTTAGCTTAAAAACAAAAAGAGAAATTTATTAATTTAGGAAGTAATGTTGAGAATGACCAGGAGGATAACAAAATGGGGAGCAATTCCCTGGGAGGACAGCATGAATGGAAAAGCTGTTCCCGGGTGAGGACAGCTTGGATGGAAAAAGCTGTCCTCCACATGACATCAGTTCTGGGGATTTTATACTCTTTACAACAGATGCTATGTCATGGTGTGGACATGACTCTAGAGTGCTAGTCACTCAAGCATTTGGTGGGGTGAGGTGGTCAACTGACTGGGGTCTGCCTGGAGGCATAAAGTTTCCTTAGTTTTAGGAAACAAACAGATATTTGAGATGTAGCCTGATAGGATCAATCAAAGGAGGACAATCATCTCAGAACCCTAGAGGGGTCATTGGATGTTTTTAGGCTCCAAGTTGAGGATGTAAGGGAGCAAGGGAGTTTCCCTGATAATAGTTTGCCTGAGTTTCTGGGGGTACAGTGCCTATGTCACTGTCAATGTAGCACTGTTGATGTTCCCAGGGGTTGGTGGCCAGGGTAGCCAGAGTCTCTGTGGGCTTGTGGTGTGCAACTCTATATGGAGGCCTGAGAGAACATTACCAAACTCTTCTCCTTAATTAAAGATGTGATTTTTCTTTCTTTTTCTTTTCTAAATTTGGAAACTTTTAATTAATTAATTAATTAAAAATATATTTGCATGATTACAAGATTCATGTTCTTCTCCTCCTTTCCCCATGTAGCCCATGCACAATTCCACTGGGTTTTACACGTGTCAGTGATCAAGACCATTTCCATATTATTGATAATTGCACTCCAGTGATCATTTGGAGTCTACATCCCTAACCATATCCTCATCAATCCATGTGATCAAGTAGTTGTTTTTCTTCTGTGTTTCTGTTCCCACAATTCTTTCTCTGGGTGTGGATAGCATTCTTTCTCTTAAATCCCTCAGAAGTGCCCTGGATTATTGCATTGCTGCTAGTAGAGAAGTCCATTACATTTAATCTTACCATCTCTGTTTATAAGGTTCTCCTGGTTCTGCTCCTTTCACTCTGCATCACTTCCTAGAGGTTCCAGTTCACTTGGAATGCCTCCAGTTCATTATGCTCAAGCACAATAGTATTCCAAAAGATGTGGTTTTCTGACTACTTAACAGTTCTGTGTTTTTTTCCAGTGCAACAGTAGAATTCTAAATGTACTTATGATTTCCTTCCTTTCACCACCACTACCACTTCAGTAATCAAGAGTCAGATACTACGCACTGTCCAGGTTTTGTTGAGTTTTCTCAGAGATGAGCACTTTCTCCCAAAGGTAACCAGGTTGTAGGTTCAGAAAGGGGAACTATTATTGCCCTCCCATTCCCCACTACTTAGTTGTTGTTCAACCTTTTTTTTTTAAGTCTTTTCCTAATCATTGTGACATTCCACAACTAGAGTGTCTTGCTATTTCCTTCTCTAGCTCATTTTAGAGATGAGAAAAAAAGGCAAATAGGATTAATTTAGCTAGTATATTAACATAGCCCAAGGGCACAGAGCCTAAACTCATTTACCTAGTTAGTGCCTGAGGCTATATTTGAACAAAAGAAGTCTTTTGGCTATGCTCTATCCAGGGTACCACTTAGTTTTCCTTTCTTAGAGAAATTCCTAAATTATAGTCAGAAGGACAAATTGTGCATAACTTTAGATAAGAGTCCAACAACCTCTTTATTTAGCCAATGAGGAACTGAAACCCAGAGGAGCTAAGTGACTTAGTCAGTGTCACACTTGAGATTCCATTCAAACCCAGGTCCTCTGACTTGGCTCAGCAGACTTTTCACTGTCCATTTTAATGGAGTGAAAGAATGCTACATTTGGGGACTAAGGACTTGGGTTTGAATTCTGATTCTTAGATACTGTACAAGTCACTTCATCTCTTAGACCCTCTTTCTTCATATATAAGATAAAATTGTAGTAGGCAATATCTTGGGTCTCTACCAGATCAAAATTCTATAGTCCTATTCAGATATTATATACAAATTTGTTTAAAAATCAGTGGCATAGTCCTAACATTCTTGATGTATATTGTGCTATACAGTATAATTATCCAAAGATATACCATGCTTAAAACATCAAAACATAAAGCATTTCATCTTTGCCTTAACAATCACTGTACAAACAAATTCCTCTTGATCAATTTCTTCTGGTAAGTCAGGTCAGAATTTGGGCTTATTTCCCTGCTAATAATTGGTCATACAGATTTACATGATTCATATCCTTGACTTACACATTTTAAAGAAATACATTTATGAAAATTAAAATTCATCACCCAGTATGCAGATTATTTCTAAATCATAGACCACCATGGAATGTTATGGTGGTAATGTTTATGTTGATGTAATATATATTGGAACCATACTGAATTTTGAGTCTCTAGTAAGTTGATTGATGGCACTTATATCTTCCTAGCGTCAACCTCTCTGAGACTTTATTCTCATCCAAAGTCAAAGAACTTTCTCCTTTACACACACACTCACACACACACACACACACACACACACACACACACACACCTCTCCCCACCTCATTGTTAGACTTCATTTTCCCAAACATTTTTATGAATTGTAATGATGGGGAGTAGGGGGGGGAAAAGAACCATTGGGAGAGCTCTACAGAGATTGAGGCAGAAATGGTAGTTGGGACTGGGAACTGAACAAGGATTTCTGAGAAATTATCCTGAAGAGGGGGTCTTGGGTGCTGAGACACAGAAGGGAGTGGAAGAAAGAGCTGTTTCTCTGGGTTATTTTCAAGACACCTGTGGAGATTTCAGACACTAACAGAGTCAGAAATCTTAACATCGCTGGTTCCTGTCAAGAAAATATAATTTCTCTGAAGACTTTCATTCTGTGAACTATTGAGATACTGTACTCAAATTGGTGAGCAGTGTTCTCTTCCCTTTTTCTACCTTTCCCCTGCTTACAAGGAATACTAGTACTTCAGTAATTAGTTTTATTTAGAAAGAGATTTAGGGCAACCCCTCTAACCTCTACCCTTTGCCCCAAATAACAATTAAATCAAATAAGCAGTCAGATAGCAAATTCAATCTCATTTATTTACATCTAGAGAGTAAGCCCATTGGCAGATTCCATCTTGTTGCCAGTTTTCAAGAACACACAGGGGGAGGCTTGTGAGTGCCCCAAAGCAGCGCATATCCATATTGAGATCCCTCATACCTCTCCTTTTGAGAAGACTTCAATACCACCCTTGAGGGCTAGCATGGCCACCAAAGGGCAAGCCTTCACCAAGGGGAGATCTCCATTTTGTCTCCCTCAAGTAATTCAGGGACTCTGGGAGTAGTGAGGGAAGCCATTTTCATCAACCCTTTCTTCACTGCCTTCAACCCTCATTTCTCCATCTAAGGAGTGTGAGTCCCCCAAAATTACAAAGTAAAAATAAGATATTTTACTTATCTTATTTGTATTTTCCCCACTCTCACTCCTATGAAATGCAATCTTCTTGAGGGCAAGGAATATTTAAAATTTTTTTTAATTTCAATTGCCTTATAATTATTTTCATACTCCAAAATAAGGCAGCATAATTAGCATCTGCTGCTGCCAGCCTAAGGTATAGTTCAAGCTGGTCATGTCTTCTTTAGGAAAGAAGAACTTTTTTTAAAAAAATTAAAATTCCATGAAGAAGGGAAAATAGGCTAGCTATGTAATCAGAGGATCTTGGTTCACATCCTGTCTCTGATACAAACATTGGACCTGCATGACCTCCTTGGACTTTTTATCTGTGAAATGAAGGGATTAGCCATTTAGGCTGCTGAGTTCCTTCCCAACACTAAATCTATAGTACCATGAAGAACAAGCATTTATTATATGCATTTCATGTGCAGAATTCTGTGCAAATGCTACCCAGATAAAACAGATTTATTACCCTCATGAAATTTACAAGTCTCAGGGGAATTAGACACAAGAACAGATAACTATAGTACATAAGGAGGATAAGGATATCTAGATGTAACAGATTCAAAATAAAAATCAGATACTCCTCATTTTAATGCTTCCTATTGGTCAAGAATTCCATGGAAATTTACTGTCCTAGATTTATATTTTGGTGCAGTCTTATTTTTGAAGTAAAAACATCTTTCTGGATACTACTGTGTTCTTATAACAAATAGAAGGGAATATGCATCTCAATAGATCTCACTTATTTATTCCTTTAGTGATAGGTAATGTACAGACAGACTGAATGTTCTTGAATTTAGAATTGTTCCTCAGCTGATGTATTGTCCAAGGTTACTGAAGCAGACTTTTTTTTTTTTGGCCAAAAGCAACGGGTTGATTTTTATGATGTGCAATTTATGTGAAATTAATTTCACTTACAAACTTCACAATTCATTTGGAAATTAATTCGAATTTAATTCTATAGTTATCTTCCTAAAATCATAGGATCTTAGATTTAGAGCTGGAAGGGACCTTAGACACCATTGAGTACAATTCCTTAATTTTACAGGTGAGGAAACTCAGGCTGAGAGTCTAAGTGATTTGTCTTGGGTTACTCAGAATCAGATTATTAGGCAGGACTTAACTAAGATAGTCCTGAATCCAAGTCTATCTGCTCCACTTATGACACCTGTTAACTTGGAAATAACACAGAACAACCAAAGTAGTTAGAAAAACCAAGTTTTGGAAGCAGCTGGGTAGCTCAGGCCTAGAGATGGGAGGTCCTAGGTTCAAATATGGTCTCAGACACTTCCCAGCTGTGTGACCCTGGGCAAGTCACTTGACCCCCATTGCCTAGCCCTTACCACTCTTCTGCCTTGGAGCCAATACACAGTATTGATTTCAAGACAGAAGGTAGGGGTTTAAAAAAAACAACGTCTTTAATTAAGGAAACGTGTACAGTACTGAATTAGGCCTCCATACAGAGCTGTGTGCCACATGCCCGTGCAGAGTCTGAGGATTGAACTCTGGTTGCTCTGGTCACTCACCCCTGGAAGAGCCAACCTCGCTAGATTGACAACTCCAAGGAACAAAAGAATTTGGGGAACCTAGATACCATTTGGGGAGATCCAGGGGCAGGGAAAGATGATTGACATTACCATAGCTATAAGGAAATGGGAGTGTTCAAACTATACAGACAGGGTACAATCAAGCTTGGGAAAGGAATCATAGCTAGAGGCTAGAGTGTAAGGGAATGGACTACCTACAATGGATACTAAAAGGATGGTCCTGGCCCAGGAGTAGGTCTTCTTGGGAAAGAGTCTCTGATACAATAGGGAAGACTACCTAAAATAAAAAGAGTACTTTGAATATGCTTAAATCCACCTAACTGAAATTATAATTTAATTTAGGGTCTATTATTCCATCTGAAACTGCTAACCTGAGATTCCCTTCAGGGTGGATTCTCATGGGAACCTGGGACAAGTACAAGCTTTGGGGTCTCCAACTAAAAGCTCAATCCTAAAACTTGGGGTTCATCAGATCTTACTAGGCTACAAGTTTGAGGTTTCTAGATTCCATGTTGACAAACCCATTTAACTCATTTTACATTTAGATTATAAACCTTTATTTTACCAATACTTTTTTGGGGGGGAAATTATTTTTCTCAAAAGTCTATACAAGGAAATAAATGAATAATGGAGAATCAGACTTCCCTGAAAAAATTAAGTTAGTGAGCTTTCTCACTCAATAAAACTGCTCTAGTAGAGGTGGGATTGGTGTCTCCATATTCCTGTCACACAGAGCTGCAGAATAAATGGAGCTGGCAGTAAATCAAATTAATGGAGCCCTATGGTCATAGCTGATTCTGTCTTGGTTGCAGAGCTACAGTCACAGCTGTGTCTTTGAGAGGAAACTGTTTTTTTTTTTTCAAAATAAGAAGTTAAAATTATCTGCATATTTGTGTGTTGAATGTGTGATATATGGAGTATGTGTGTGTGTGTGTGTGTGTGTGTGTGTGTGTGTATGCATGTATGTGTAAACTGGAAACAAAAAAACCCAATCATTTAGCTACCAGATCATCCTGGTGTATAGCATTCCTGTTTCTATAATGTCAGCAGACATTTTACTTTACAGCATTGCCAGTTATAGAGGCTTTATGCAGATCACGAAGTAGGGGAAATTATGACAGGTCAGAATATATATTATATGCCTTCTCCATTCAACAGAGAGTATAACATTTGTATTTTAGTATGAAAATAAAATAGAACAGTGTGGATGAAAACCTTTCCCAAGTAAAATGCTGCCATCTTGAGGATGCCAATCTGGAAGAAAATTACTTTCTTCTCTGCATAAGGTTTTTATAAGCAAAATAGATAACTGAAAAAATATCATGAAAAGTGACATGGGCACTGTACCCCCAGAAACCCAGGCAAACTATTATCAGGAAAACCTCCTTTGCTCCCTTACATCCTCATGACTCTGAACTTAAAACACCCAATGCCTCCTCTAGGGTCCTGAGATGACTATCTGTTATGGGCGGAAAGGATGCCTTTAGGGTTCAGGAAGGATACCTCTTGCAAGAATGCAAGACTCCAAAACTTAGCTTAAAAACAAAAAGAAAAATTTATTAATTTAGAAAATAATGTTGAGAATGGCCAGGAAGATAACAAGGTGGAACAGCAAGATGGAGAGCAGTTCCTTTGGAGGACAGCATGAGAGGAAAGGCTGTTCCCCAATGGGGACAGCATGGGTGGAAAGGCTGTCCCTCAGACGACATCAGTTCTGGGGATTTTATACTCTTTACAACAGATGCTATGTCATGGCATGGACCTGACCTATAGAGTGTTAGTCCCTCAGGTATTTGGTGGGGTGAGGTGGTCATCTGACTGGGGTCTGCCTGGAGGCATAAAGATTCATCTCTTTGTCCATCTTAAATCTAGAGGACAAAAGAGGATAAACATCTCAGGACCCTAGGTGGGGTCATTGGGTGTTTCTGGGTTAAGAGGATGCAAAGGCAAGGGAGTTTCACTGATAATAGTTCCTGAGTTTCAGGGGGTACAGTGCCCATGTCATCTCCCCCATCTGCTAATATGTAAGGGAACACGGACGGTGGTCTCAGTCTTCTGTAACTACTTCATAGCTGAGAATGGGCATAAAATTGTCCCTGCCTAACATTAGGAGAGAGAGGTATTGATTGTAGGTCATGTCCAGAGTGTCAGGCTGGGATGGTTGCCGAGGTTATGGTGGCATCTGGCATCTCGGTGACTCCCATGAGTGCTTTTACCCTAGAAGCAACTAGAGAGATGACAAGGTTACAAATACAAGGTCCACATATCTCATGGGGGAGTAGCAAAAACTGGAGTGATTGCTAATCTCCTTAAAGCCTCAGGTCTTGAATATGCCTTAGAGGCACCTTGGGCTAGAAGCTTGGGGTTCTCTCCACTTTGGGGGTGCTTCATACAGACCCAACAGTTAGAGGGAAGCTGAGTCAGAGAATTATATGTCCAGCTGTCTGGGTATGCATGATTTAAAACATAGCAGGAGATCCAAAATTTAAGGAAAGAAATAGTAATGGTCAGGTAGTTAAGAGCTAAAGTAAAAG
Organism: Monodelphis domestica; assembly: GCF_027887165.1. Lineage (NCBI taxonomy): Eukaryota > Metazoa > Chordata > Mammalia > Didelphimorphia > Didelphidae > Monodelphis > Monodelphis domestica. The sequence continues at coordinate 482,748,718 of NC_077229.1, forward strand.
GGGTTGAAGATAACAGGGAAGGAAAGGCTGTGGGCACAGGGTCTTAGGGACATGTGCTCAGTGAATGTCTGGGTCCTAGGTAGCTGGGAATCTGCTTGGAGATGTGAAGGATGTCCAGTGATTGCTTCCCCTGATTGGCAGACAGGTCACAAGGGGAGAGTCAGCCCCTAAGGTAGAAGTGTAGAAACCAGGACTGGGGCAAAAACTAGAACACCAGGTAGAAACAGAGAATAATACAATACCGTACAATAGCAATTGGCATTACCCATTTGCATTTGGGTATCTTAGCCAACAGACTTCTTCAGAAATCATCTTCTGACAGGAATAGATGCCTTTAGGAAATTGGATTCCTGAGTTGTTTGCAGAGTTGGTATGTGATGTTTCTGTTAAAGAATATGCTTTTGCAAAGTACACATTAACTATAACATCTATAAACACTTGAGTAACAATATTTTACAGATGAATTTCTCTACCCCAGATTCTGGGGAAAATTCAGGAGAATTTGAGCTATTCCAAGCTCAAGATCCAAACTTCAATTAAGGCTGCAAATACAAGCCATCAATTAATAAACTTCACCTACTTCTCAAAGTATGTTCCCTAACAGTTTGCGAATGTTCAATTATTAACCTAATAGGTTGTTTGGGGAAATGGAAACTTTAATTTTCCAATTTGTATTATGTGCTGATTATGGGAATTCATGTGTCACTAAAGAAGAAGGCCCAGAAAGGGAAAATATCTCCAAGTCACAAGGGACACAGTGAGTGGCTTCGTGTACCAAGCAAGGCTGTCACTGCCATTATTGTTTCACACAAGGATTAGTAGCCTAGATGCTCAGTTAAGTCCATTCCAAAGTGAGCTTTGGGCTGCCTTCTCTAACCATCCTAGGACTTTCTCTCTCCTTAGAGCACTTGCCATTGGATCCCAGAAGCCTTCTTTTTCCTAAAAGGACAAGTCCCACCCATTACAGCTCAGAGAAATTCTGCTTGTCAGCAGACCAGAAATAAATTTCCATACCATCAAACAAGCTTTTCTGACCATTTGCCCTCTCTAAGGATTCCTAAAAGCCTATGAGTCTACTTTATAGCAATTATTCTTACATATTTTGGCAACAATTAATTTATCACAATTTAGTCATAAGACCTGAACAGGAATGTTGAATTCATTAGCTCTATAGTAATATACAAATCAAGGCTAGATCAAATCCTGACCTTAGATCATCTGAAGGAACTAAGACAAGATCAGTCAGGAATCTCTCTAAGGAATTTTCAGAGAGATTCCAGAATTATTTGTGATTTTACAAAACTACATACATCAATTCTAGAAATTATCCCTAAGTTAAAGGTCCAATTATGAGAGCAGAACATCTATCTGTTCTCTTTAACCTTCTCTCTCTCTCTCTCTCTCTCTCTCTCTCTCTCTCTCTCTCTCTCTCTCTCTCTCTCTCTCTCTCTATTTTCCTTCAAAACCCTCTGCTTAAAAAGCAGAACACAACTTCCATTCTTCCTTCACAAACCTACATACTCAAGCTTTATGGACTTTAGATCAAAGTCCCTCTTTCTTCTGAATTCAAACCCAACATACCTTCTTTACTTTCTCTGACTTGCTTTTTCATCATAAGTCAAACAACCATTCCATTGGTATCACTTCAATTGCTAATCAGTAACCAAAAGAATTCTGATTTAAAGGATTACAACATTGAACCATCTTTAGCATAGGGCTCATCCATTATAAATATCAGTTCATAGTACAAATTGGTAAACTGAGGTAACCACTGAGTATTAAACAAAATCTATGGTAGAGTCAGGTTTACAATGAGCTTTTGTTTACATCCAAACAATATTTAAAATATATATTTCAACAGCAACTCACGTAATATTTAAAAAATTTTCATGAAGCATTTAGTATTACAGGAACTATTTTAAATTTAGAGATTTGAAACCTTTTAAGGACTGTAAACCTTAAAGCAAGCCTTTTGCCAAGCAGGCTAATTATCTATTTTCAAGACCAAGAAGTTAAATGTAATAATAAAGTTAGTCCAACTTTAATACACTGGGATGAAAACCATTGAGATGAAAATGATTTGATAATTTTAAACAAAAACCCATTTTTGGTAAGTTTAAACACTGCTAAAACCTATTTTATAAAACCGATCTGTGGCTTTTCTATACAAACTGAAATTTTACCGTCTGACAAAATTAAAATTAGGATGTTATTTTCTAAACCCATATAAATACATGATCATAATTTTGAAATAAAATACCAATAAATACCTCTAATAGACATATTTAAGCATTACTTCTTTCTGGCTAGCAGACAGGGAAAGGAGATTTATCAGATCTCTTATCTCTCCCTGTTTACCTCAAAACAGAAGATAATTAATAGGTTGTTCTACAAGTTGGAAAAAAACCCTTAGTTTTAAAAGTGTAAGACATTTTAAAATCCCCAAAATAGGGGTGTCTCACCAGTTGTCTCTCTGTTCAGAATCAACCCCCTTCCTCTCTGCAGAAGAGGAAGAAGGCAGATCCAATCAGTGAAATGAAAGCTTCCCAGTTTCCTTTTCCCCATCTTCGCCTGGGTTTCTTGGCGAGCCCTTGCCTTAAAATCCAAGTAAAGAGTAGAGTTTGGAGAACTGGGATCCTGGTGAGGGAATAAATCTAAAAGGTAAGGAGCTTCTGTCCATACAATATGTCCAATTGCTACCTGGTGTTAGAATTTAGGGTAACAAAAAGTCAATTTCCTCATCATTTTTTTATGTTGCTCAGCTTTTTAACATGAGAGAAAACAAGCAAACAAACAAACAAATCCCAACTGAATTTTCTCTCAGGCTCCTTAGACTTGATCTCTTCCCAACAGGAGAGGCCTGCAAGCATGCTTCTCCCTTTGTCTTAATTGGGTTGGCTAGTCCCTATCTGGCTTGACCTCAGGCTGGAAAAAAATGGTATTACAATTTTAGGGTGCCATGGATAGGCCATGCCTCTTGCTTACGAAGGATGTAACGTGGCCAGTCAACATTACAAAAAGAAATTAGTTGCTTTTTTCTTTAAGCTGTCTAGTGTCAATTTTTTCCAATTTTTAAGTATACACCCCAAAGGGGAATCTTGGGGTACTCTTGGTCTCTGTCCCATTTAGATGCGGAAATGGCCAATTCCACACAAGAGGGTCAACAACTGCATCCACAAAGGTTGCCTGACCTCTCAGTTGCACTCAGTTCAAGACTGAGGCGAGCACTCAGTGTAAGACTGAGGCAAGACTCCTCACGCACCAGAATGTCTTCTAGTATCAGAAGGAGAAGCTGACAGATAGACCCCAACATCCAGCAGCCAGACTGATCTGGGGCCGATGGGAGAGAGAGCATGAAAGAGTTCCCACAAAGATATCACCCAAAAGATGAGGGTTTCAGGAGTCAAAGAAAAGGTTCCTTTCTACCTGAGAAGCTGTGTCCTCATGGACTATCCGGAGTACAGGAGTAGCTTTCAGGAGAGCCAAAAACATTGGATGTCAAAATGTTATGGGTGGGAAGGATACCTTTGGGGTTTGGGAAAGATACCTTTTGTAAGAATGCAAGGCTCCAAAACTTAGCTTAAAAACAAAAAGAAAAATTTATTAATTTAGAAAATAATGTTGAGAATGGCCAGGAGGATAGCAAAGTGAAACAGCAAGATGGGGAGCAGTTCCTTTGGAGGACAGCATGAGAAGAAAGGCTGTTCCCCAATGGGGACAGCATGGGTGGAAAGGCTGTCCCTCAGATGACATCAGTTCTGGGGATTTTATATTCTTTACAACAGATGCTATGTCATGGCATGGACCTGACCTATAGAGTGTTAGTCCCTCAGGTATTTGGTGGGGTGAGGTGGTCATCTGACTGGGGTCTGCCTGGAGGCATAAAGATTCATCTCTTTGTCCATCTTAAATCTAGAGGACAAAAGAGGATAAACATCTCAGGACCCTAGGTGGGGTCATTGGGTGTTTCTAGGTTAAGAGTCATGAGGATGCAAAGGCAAGGGAGTTTCCCTGATAATAGTTCCTGAGTTTCAGGGGGTACAATGCCCATGACATATCTTCCTTTGATCATCCTCTAGATTTAAGATGGACAGAAAGATGCACCTCCAGGCTACAACTCGATCCTATCAGACATCTGTTTGTTCCCTAAAACTAAGGAATCTTTATGTCCCCAGGCAGACCCCATTATGATCACCCCACCTCATGCCTGAGTGACTAACACTCTCTGTTGTAAAAAGTATAAAATCCCCAGAACTGATGTTTTTGGGGGGACAGCCTTTCCATTTCTGCTGACCTCCCAAGGAACTGCTCCCCATCTTGCTGTTCCACCTTGCTATCCTCCTGGCTATTCTCAACATTACCTCCTAAATTAATAAATTTCTCTTTTTGTTTTTAAGCTAAGTTTTGGAGTCTTGCATTCTTGCAAAAGGTATCCTTCCTGAACCCCAGGGGTACACATCTGAACCCCATAAAAAACCTTTAGAATTTAAAATAGACCAGTATTTAAAAAGATATGAACATATACTCCAAGAGGTTTTTCTTCTCAACTTATACTATTCATTTCCCTGATTTTCATACCATAATTATATTTTTGTTTGTATCTTATTACCTACAATTTGCTTAGCATCATTATAGACAGTGAGGTACAATGGATAGAGCACTGAAGCTGAAGTTAAAATTCCACCCTAAGATTCTGTCAACATGGAATATAGGAACCCCAAATTTGTGGCCTAGTGGGATCTGATGAACTCCAAGTTTCAGGACTAACTTATAGGTTGGAGACCCCAAAGTTGTACTTGTTCTCTTTTCCCATGGGAATCTACCCTGAAGGGAATCCCAGGCTAGCAGTTTCAGACTGAGTGGGGGACCCTCTGGGGAATGACAATCCTAGTTGAGTGGGACTAAGCATTTGCTAAGGATCTTTTAGTATCCATTGTAAGTAGCCCCTTCTCTGACACCCTAACTTCTAGCTATGATTCCTTTCCCAAGCTTGATTGTATCATGTTAATGTAGTTTGAACACTCCCATTTTCTTGTAGCTATAGTGATGTCAATCATCTTTCCCTGCCCCTGGACTCCCCAAATGGTATATAGGTTCCCCAAATTCTTTTGTTCCTGGGAGTCGTCATCTAGCATTGTGGCCCTCCCAGGGATAACATCCCCAGAGTCCAGGGTTTATACCCTGAAAAAGTAGTGGTGCCTGACTCTGAGTAAAGAATTAAATACTGGATTTATCCCTATCCTGATTAAATACTTGGTTTTTCTGACTATTTAATAGTTCTGTGTTATTTCCAAGTTAACAAGGTATGTAAGAAAAATCTGGTGCCTAATACATCCCTAATCCCTGTACTTGCATACTTCAGAGACTGTTAAAAGTAGACCTCTTGGATGACATCATTTTCTCTCTGGGAGAGCTGAAGTTTCTTCTCACTCCCCACCCAGAGAGTCCCTTTAGTCTATTGCCTAAATTAATCTATATAGAATTTGTTTTCCTGCTTGCATCTCTAAGTTGTGTTACCGACAAAAGAGTGGTTGCCTTAAACTGTGACTGTGGAAATATGTAAATGGTCAAAATGTAAGGTTTTTGGCCACACTGGTAAAGATAATATTTAGTGTCTTGATTTTATATTAAAAATAAAGTGGTCACCATGGGAAAAATTCCCAAAATATGAAACACCCAAGTCAGCTGGGTTTTATGGAGATTTTAATTAATACAAATTAAGGAATTAATGAAAGGGGAAGAGAGAGTAAGAGAAAATAATGAGAAAAGGGTTAGGCAAGCCTAGGCCAGCCTAGGCTTAAGCCTTAAGAGAGAGAGATCAGTCAGTCTTTATCAACTCACCAAAAGATCCTTCCAAGCAAAACTCTAGTGTTCAGAGAGACCCTCCAGTTTAGCTCAGAGCTCCACTTCAGCTTCCAAGGCTGAATTCCCTTTTCAGAGGCCTTCTGACCTCCTTTTAAAGAGGATTTTCTCCTATGTCACCTCCCCTAAGTTTTCATATCTACCAATCACAGTAGACATTTTCCAAAGGACTGGCTATTCTTAATTCACACCTGAGTAGACTAAAAATTTTGAGTAATTCACACCTGAGTAGTTCTCAACTTCTCTGGGTAGACTAAAACCTCACACCTCTTGCTAAGCTTGCTTGAACTTTTAGTGATTTATTTGACCTTCATAGGTACTTAGCACTTTTTTGTATTAGATCTAAAAATAGACCCAGCTTAAGTGTTTTAGCTTTACTTTAAGTATGGGCTGGGTACCGTTCCATTGTTCAGTAAGGAGTTTTACAACTTTATCTTCCCCTAAAGTATGCCTAAGTATGGGTGGAGTAATGTTATAGTTCCCACCTTCCTGACCAAGTACCTTCATTGTTTAAAATGGATTTAGCTTAATCAAATCTTCTGAAGTAGAGTCTGAGAATTTTTAAGATTCTCAAGTCTGAAAAATTTTTAAGATTCACAGTTGATAATGTTCAATTCCATCTGTCATACTTCTGCCTCTCTCATGACCTCCTATCTCCAAAGCCATTCAGACATCTCAAACTGGATATCCAGTAGATATCTAAAACCCAAAAGGTCCAAAGCAAAACTCAAAATCTTTATCCCTAAATCCTATCCCCAGTCGCTTCTCTATTGCTGTAAGAACAATACCTCCTAAATCTCTTAGGCTCACAATTTAGGAGTTATCCCCAACTCCTCACTATCTCTTACCCTTCATATCTAATCTATTGCCAAAGCCTGTGGATTTCATCTTTAAAATATCTATTAAATACTTCTTCTCTACTCTGATACTGCCACTGCTCTATGCAGGCTCTCATCAGCTCATGCCTTGGACTATTGCAATAGCCTATTAGTGTATCTGCCTGTCTCATCTCTTCCATACTCCAATCTATCCTCCATTATACTACAAACATGACTGCCCTACTCAATAAATTCTGGGACTCTCTATCTCTATCAAATACAAAATCCTCTGTTTGGAGTGCAAAGTCCTTCAGAAGCTACCTGCCTCCTATCTTTCCAATCTCCTTATATCTTACTTCCACCTTCCATCCAGTGAAACTGGCCTCTTTGCCATTCCAGGCATTCCATCTCTCCACTTTGAGCATATATTTCCAATACCTACTGGCTTCCAAGCTTCCTTTAAGTCCAAATTAAAATACTCTCTTCTCCATGAAGTTTTCCCATTCATTTTCTAATGCCTTCACTTTGTTAATTATTTCCTATGTATCTTGTATCTGGCTTCTTTCTATATATTTGTTTGAATGTCGTCTCTGCCATTAGATTTAAGAGCGAGAACTATATTTTACCACTTTTTATATCTCCAGCATTTGGCATAATGCCTAGCACTGTAATGGATATTCTTGTGTCCCACACATCCCCTTCTTTGTCTACCTCTTCATAAAGCTTACAAAACTGATAAGGCATTTGTTCTAAATCATCTTCATTAATTATTATCACACCTTCTGGTATACCTTCTGATTCAGTGTCTGAGTCTGAATCACTGCATCCACTCACTATATTATTTGGATTTTGCTCAATGCCATGTAAACTTTTGTCAGATGTTGGTAACTCTGGCTTTATGTTTTGATCTAAGCCTATGTCACCAGCTTCTGTGTGTCTCAAATCAGTTTCATTTTGGTTTTCACTACTAAGCTTTAGAATTTCATTTAGAATTGGTAAACTAGATGGTATGGAGTTAGCTTCTGTTTGCAGATCAGCCATACTGTTAACAATTATAGATCCTACTCTATCACTAGTCTGAGGTTTATTATTATCTTCAGTCTCATTTGACTGTGTAGATATAGGACTCTTTCCCTCTATCTTATCTTCTGGGAATAAGTTTTATACTTCTGCATTTCCCCCATACCATTATTAGGATGTGTACTTCCATGTTGTCCCCCACTACAACATATCTCTGTTTCTGGCTTTGTAGCTAAAGTGTTTATAACCACTGACTCAATGTCCATGTCTTTGCTACTCTCTGCCAGATGCATATGTAACCCAGTTAATTCTTTTTGATATGATTCATTCCCTGTGGAACATGAACCTAAATCATGGCAGTTGCTTTGGCTAGATTCCCCTGTGCCCCTTAGAATGTGGGATTCAAGCCTGTCTTTCGAATCCATGGAAGTTTTTCCAGTTGGTAAGAATTCCATTCCATCCTGCTTTTCAAATTTAACTAAAATGTCACCTCCAATACTTTGAATAGGATAATTATTATGTTCAAAAGTAATTTCAGCTTCATTTTCAGTTAGTCTTTCCTTATCTAAATCACTCAGTGATGGATGGAAAGTATCAGCTTCTGGATTCAAACTAGATATATTTTCTAAGGGTACCTGTGCCACAAAGCTATTTACAGAATTAACAAAGTTTGGTGGGATGTCATCTGTGAATGTTTTTAAACCATTGTCATCTTTAATAATACTAACCTTTAGGGAATTGAAATTATGTGTCTCTGTGTCAGTCACTAACTTTTTCTTGAGTTCTTGTGACTCTTTCTTTCTTTTTCTTTTGCATAATTCAATCCCATTATCCACTCTACACTGGAAAAAGTTCTCTAGGAATGATCTCATTTCCTTTACAGATTTTCCTGTTTAGTTACTGTACAACTCATCTCAAAGTCTCTCATCTCATTTACTATATGAGATGTTATTTCCTTAATTTCTGCCTCTATTTCTTTAATCTGGTTCTGCCTTTCTTTTGCTTCATTGCAATGGCTATCATTCACAGATTCACTGTCTTGCACTGAATCTTCACTATTCCCCAACTTTTTTCTATTATTTCCAACTGCAGCCTCTTTCTCACTATTTCTTCTATCTCCAAGTGTCACACTATATATCTTATGCGCCTGGCTTCATAACTCTTTTCTAACCATATCAGGATATTTAGGCTTAGCTCCAGTTTTTATGGCCAGTTGCATTTCATTCAAGTCTGGAGCTTGCTGTGAGGACTTCAACTTTCAATGTGAACAAGAAGTGGACTTCTTGTACCTAGTTTGTGCATTTTGTTTGTCTTTGTTATTACTCTCATGTTTCTTCTTCAAAAAGCAGTTTCTAATCAAGTGACCTTTCCTGTGACAAAAGAAACATTCCCTAGTCTCTTTTTGAACTGGTCTTCCCTTGTAACTAGGTATCTTTCGGCTAGATGTTGTGTAAGTCCTTACCGTGTTCAGATTTTTAATTCCATCAATTTCCTTTTATTTCGAATCATTGTCAGTCCTCTCTAACTTTTCCTTCAGATCTTGGACTTGTTTAGTTTGATCTGAATTATTTTCAAATAGGTAACTTGCTGTGTCTTTCAATTCAATCAGGAAAACTGAGTCATACTTAGGGACATAGTTTTTGAAAAATGTTTTTAAATTAGGTGTGCATCCCCTTAGAAATTGCCTACGAACATGACTTGCAGATTCTTCACTTTTGGTTTCTAGACCTAAGATGGAGTCTGCTATCTCTGACAGATGGTCTATGTATGTGGCAGGATGTTCACCTTTATCCTGCCTGATCTTATCAAACTTAGCCCACACATTTAGTTTAGAACAGCATTGCTTAATGGCCTGCAACAAATCCTCCCTGCACCTTTTAAGGTAGGACATGCAGGTGGGATTTGCAAAGTCCATATCCACCCTTTGCTCTACAGTTGATCAGCTAGTCAAATTGCTGTCAGATCTAGTCTTCTCTAAAAATTGCCTCTGTTCATGGGGGCTGAACAGTTCTGACAATAGAAACTCAACATCTTTGAAATCTGGATCAAAGATCCTGAATGCATGTTTTAGCTCCTTTTGGGATTTAAAAGAATTGTTCACAAATTTTGGGAAATGGCACTTTATGGACTCCAGTTCCTGTGTGGAGAATTGTCTATGGACTTTGGAGTATATCACACCAGCATTAGTAGTTAGCTTAGTGACCTCCTTCAAAAGACAGATTTTCTCAGGATCACAAACAGCCTTGTTTTCATTGTCCTTGCCACCTTCATTTTCCTGAGGTACATTGTCTGTTTGCCCATTGTGCTTGCCCACAAACAGATCTAGCCCTTTTTCTTTAATCAATTGTCCAAACACAGCCTTCATCATGCCTTCTAGGTTGGTATCAACAGTCATAATCTTCTCTGCCTTAAGGGAACCACAAATCTGAATACTTTCTTCACTTGGGTTAGAGTCTGCAACACAGTCATAAAGAGTACATACACTTGTGCCAGGACTTGCCAGAGTACCAGTTCATATTGAAATGGCAACTGCAAAATAGACATTGCAATGTTGCCAACATAATCAAAAATTTCCACTACCATATAGGTGAGTTTGCTATATAAAATGTGGTATACCCCAATACAGGCAATGGCTGTAATGACCACCACTCCAAAAACAATTTGTCTGAACATTTCGTCTATGTTCCTTAACTACCCTGCCTGAAGGCTTGTGGGGTTCAGTCAGACTTGAGGTGCCAATTGTAATAGAAAAAGATGAATCTGAGTGGAAACTATTTCTTGTTGCTGTAACTGGAATGTACTCTGGCTTGTGACTAGTGTGACAAGGAAATCACTTTAAAAGACTGATATATATATTAATTTAAGGTCGCCAAGGAATTCAGCTATGTAATTCCTTAATGAAAACTCAAGTCAGCAGTCAACCTTTTATGGAGTTTAATTACAAACAGGAGGAAGAAAAGTATTAGAGAGAGAGAGAGAGAGAGAGAGAGAGAGAGAGAGAGAGAGAGAGAGAGAGAGAGAGAGAGAGAGAGAGAGAGAGAGAGAGAGAGAGAGAGAGAAGGGAATAGGGCTTAAATACCCCCTCTGTTTAGGCTGGGCCAAAAGGCCCAAGCCCTTAGATAGCTGAGGCAAAGGAAAAAGATCAGTCCCTATCACTCACGTGACCAAAATGGAGAAACAGTCTCAGGGGCCTCCACCTCCAGCTTCCTTCCAAGCAAGCTTCTCAGAGCACAACCTCTCAGAGCAAAAACTCTCCAACCACCCCTAGTCCTCAGACCCTGCTATCTTTAAGAAAACCATTCAAGTTCCCTCCCCTCAGTTCTCACATCTACCAATCACTGTCCATGTCTTCCCTGTGCCAATGGTGGCTCTACCTTAACCCAGGACTGCCCAGAGGTCTGTGGCTTTGCACATGTCTGTTGAAGGTCATATTCTCAAATAATTAAATCTTGATCTATGCTGCAGCCCTTCCTAAATCCTGTTAGGACTGAGTAGGGTGGAGATTGTATTTTCCAAGACCTGGTTCTGTCATTCCAAGTATCTCTATTGTATCAATTCTAAAATCAATCATGACTCAAAGAACTTCCTGTTCTATGCTTAAGCATAGGTCAAAGCCCTTTCCATTGTTCAGCAAAAGGTTTCTGTCCTAAAGTAATCTTAAGTAGGGAGGAGAATGACCCTCCCATGCCAATGGGGTTCACATTCCAATAGACTATCAGTAGGAAATTTTTCAAGTATGAAACCTTCCAATGGTGAAATTTCCAACATTTATAAGTCTAAGAAATTTTAAGGTTTACACTAGAGGGCTGCTAGTAGAGGGATACTTGAGGGTATTTAGTTAAAATGGGGATAGATGAGAGAGGCTGTTTGAGATAGAGGGATGCTGCTACAGGGGAATGCAATGGGGTTTTCCTATTGATCCCTATTTGAAGGCTAATGGATCAATCTATTTCCTACCAGCTTTCTCCCTCACTCCCTCCCTTAACCACCCACTTCTTGAAGGCCTTTGGTTTCCTCCCTCCCCCCTGAGTGAACTATAAAGATACTTTTGTTTTCTTTCTCAGGTAAGGGGTTTATTGGGAAACAGCAGGATAGAGAACTGAGGAAAGAGGGATGAGGGTTTCCCTAAACTATAAGGAGAATTTGAAGGTTTGGGAAATCAGTCCAGTCACAATTGTGACAGAGGGACAGTCAGAGAGATAGAGGACAACTTCTTTTCTTCTCCATAAAGTCACCAAGGTCTCTCAGCCTAATTTCGAAGCCCCCTCCCCCCCAAGGGTCCTTCAGCCTGGGACAGAAAATAATACTATCAGTTCTCAGCTTCTTCCCCCTTCAGTCAGGCTTGCCTCCTTTCTTGGTCAGTCACCCTCAGAGAGAGAAAATCCGTTTCTCCTGGTCAGTAAACACCCAGAGAGAGAGAAATCAATTCCTCCCCCTCCAGCTTCAATTGCCTTCTCCTGGGAACATTCCATTTGGAATCTTCACCTTGATTTTGCAGATCAGGTCCCCATCTTGGTTTCTTGCATGCTTGGTTTGTAAGTCCTCTCTCTCTTCATGCCTCTTACACATAACATAGATGTAGGTGCTTAATAAACATTCACTGGTTGATCAGTATATATCTTTGCTTGATATCTGTGATTATCCCTCTTGTAAACTAAGCTTTTGGTGGGCAGGGAGATAAAATAGCTAACCTTAAACTTACTATTACTATTACCCTCCTAGGAAAGTAGCTTTTAACTTGAACCCCAAAAGAACATTATAACTCTAGACCACAAATATATGTATATGTGAATATATATAATTTATAATATACATAATTAATTCTTTATTTTCAAGCATTCATTTCCTCCTACTATTACCCTCTATCACAAAGAGAGAAAAAGAAAGAACAAAAAAGAAAAGGAGGGAAAGAAGGAAAGAAAAAACTCTTGTATCATATAAACAAAATCAAGTGAAACATACTTCCACATCGAACATGTACAAAAATGCATCTCTTATTCCTGTATTAGTCTATCATCTCTCTGACATAAACTGGATAGTGTTCTTCTTCATCAGTCCTCTAGAATCATTGTTGATCATTATTAAGTCTTTCAAAAAATTTTCATTTTTATAATATAGATATTAGAAGTGTTCTTCTGGTTTTTCTTACATCACACTATATCAATTGATACAAATTTTTCATGTCTCTACAAAGCTACCTTTCCCCTCATTTCTTATACCATAATAATAATCCATTATATATACATACCACCGTTTGCCTATTTATCTCCCAATTGATGGGCATTCCCTTAGTTTCTAGTTTTTTGCTATCATAAAAAAAAGAAAACTTAGAATTATTTTTGTATATATAGGACCTATTCCACTTTCTTTGATTTCTTTGGGCCTTTTGTACAGAATTCCAAATTACTTTTCAAAATGACTGGACCCATTCACAGATCCAATTAATCAAAATCAATAAATATTTATTAAGTGCCTACTATGTACTAGGTTGTGTAATTGGAAATCTGTTACCCTAAAAACTACATTTCTCAGGACCACACTGACTTCTTATCATTAAGTGCTGACATAGACAAGATGATATATTGGGTGGGGTTCCTGATCTTGCACTCTTTGCTTCCTGTCATGACTGTGGTGGAGTAGGCTTTTTGAACAGGTAGATGAACCATGGGCAAGTGGTTTTATTTTGTTACCTTTTTATTCCTTTATTTATAATGATCATTAATAAATCTTTTAAAATACAATATTTTAATTTTTACAATGATGGCAACAACTGAAGTTGGAGAAAGAATTCTCAAATTTTTAAACTATGTTTCTCCTGCCACAGGCTTTTTCCCTCCCCCCTCAAACTTTAAACTCTCTTCAGAGTTGCTACCCTGCTCTTGTTGGCTTTTTTCTTTCCCATTTTTTGCTGGGCGGGCTGCTTTAGTTTGAGTGACATAGCCAGGGACTCTTGGTGAGAAGAGATAGGACTCTTCTTGAGCCTATATGCATGAGCCAAAGATCCTCTCTGCTGCCTCTGGCATTATTGCTGCCCATTCAGCCTCCTGGGTTGTCCCAGTCATCCATTCCTGATCCTCCTGATCCTCCTGATCTTCCTGCTCCTGCTCCTGCTCCTGCTCTGGCTCTAGCTGCTGTTCCTGTTGCTGCTGCTGATTTCTGGGAGTACTTGGAGACAATCTCCAGTCAGCTGATAAAAGCCAGGGTATGTTTTCCTTAGGCAATAGTTAGCCTTCTAACTCCCTACCATGTGGCAAGGGAAGCAAGCTGCTCCCTAGAATTTTACCCCAAGGGAGAAGGGGAAGGAAGGTTATTCTTCCAAATAGGAAGTAAAATTGCAAGCATAGCTCACTCTGTGAAAGAGCAGTATATTGCCTATCTCAAACAGTTTCCAGTTTTAGGATGCTTTTTCTTCCTACCTTTCCTGGGTGCATAGGTTCTTTTAATTATCTTGGCTGAAATTCATCTCCCTACAACCCCTTGCCATTTGGGCCTGCCCAGTATCTAAGGTTCATTCAATTTGGGATTCCTTCACACTATGCTTAGCGAGAAATTCTCCCTCACTATGGGAGATCCCAGAGGTGTGACAAAAGCAACCTAAATGGATAGAAGAGGAACTTTAAAGAGTCTGGAGGCAAAATTTTTAACCTTTTCAGACTCCATTGTTTTATGAAAGTCTCAGTATATTATTGTATTTTGCTGATTGTGTGCTTTAAGATTTAATTTTGCTGTTTTAAGTTCATATTTTAATCTGACCAGTACTATTCTGTTACACTGAAATATTTTAATCTACTGTGTTTTGGCTATTATATATATTCTGTTACCTTTTCCCTATAACTATACCAAACAAAATATCATTGTAAAAGCCCATAAACAGCCTTTTCTTCCATTTTGCCTTAGTTAAATTATCACAAAGATGATGGATTGATGGACTCCATCAACCTTATATACAATCTTTGGATAATTTAATGAGCTAAATAACTCAAATTGATTTTAAGGGTTCTTCAGACATGATTTTAGATTTTTTTTTCTTTCAATAGTTTTGACTAATCATTTGCCTGTGTCTGAGTTATTTCTAACAAGAGATAAAGCATCCATTTAGTAGCTGGAGTGAAGTGCAATTATAATCCCCACCTCCACATTTGTAAAAATGTAATGAATGAGACATATCACAGTCTCATACCAGAGGAGCTGGGAAGTTGTTCCTAGGATGTGGCATCCCTGGATGGCTCCCAAGAGGGAGCATCTCCCATATATAACTTCAGCTTACTCTGCTCTTCCACCAGAACAATCCAGATTCCTTGGTGATATTCTAGAGCCAAATATCTTTGCCAAACTGAAAGAATTGCTACATCTGTAAAAATTGTGACAAATATTCATCAGTTCATTTTTTTTTATCTCATACAGCAGATTCAGGTGAATCTTAATGATAGTGGGTTTGTTTGCTATTGTCATTAAATGGGCTATTATAACTTTGTGGGTTTGGGTACATCTTAAATGTACATTACCTGTTATACTACTGTTTTTTATTCAAAAAACTTACTTTGTGAAAATCATTTGCACTCACACAGTGATTTTTGGCCAAGTTTGAAAAGGAAATGGGTCCCATTTTTTGGTGAGAAACCTTTGTATTCTACCTCTTTTTGGCTGACACAGTGAGTTACTGATTGCAAGCTACATATTTTTTTTATTTTTTTAACTTTTTTATTATTGTTTTGCTTTGATGTGCAATATAATATTTGAGTTTTTTCTCTCCTTTTTGTATTTGAAGCACATGCCACCAGTATTGAGAATATTTTCTTTAACTTTTTTGGTTGTATACATATTAACAACAGAAAAATGTGTTATTGATATGGGAATTATCCTTGAGTTATCCATGTGCAATCAACTCATCAGAGCTAATATCAAAATTAGAAAAACAAAACATTAGAAAAAATAATAATGAGAAAAAGTTGCAGTATACAATTGAAATGACAACACTCAACTACTTAACCAATTAACAACAGAAATTATATAATCTCAAATATAACAATTTCATTTGCAAGTTCAATCAGTGTAAATTATTTACCACAACAAGGAGACTAGAAGTCAGCAAAAATTTGCTAGGCTTCAAATGTGCTGATAGAAGAGATAAAAGAACAAAGATGGGACATGCAACCAGAGGCAGGAGATATATTTGAGGAGAAATCATTGTGAAGGTATTGAAAGACTGATATACAAGGTATCTGGAAGGGAAGATACCAAAGGTGAAGAAAAAAATGTGTTCCTACTTAATTATGAAAAAAAAAGGTGATGGAGAGAACATAACTAACTACCAATCTATATAGTTGTTCTCAGATCTGAATAAAATCTGAGTGTTATATATACAAGAATTGAGGGTAACTTTGATGATGGTATTTGGTAGAGAATAAGCCAATATGTTCAACAAGTAATATTTAACAATGGACCACATCTTTACACTTTCACAATTAATTGAAAAATGTGGAGAAAATATGATCTAGGCTCAATATTTATTGTTTTTTTTTTTAAAGCACTTGGTTTAGTAGGGAAACCCCCAACCCCACTATCTTATAAACTCTGTAACATCAAGGGATCTCCAAAATGTATATCAAGATCTTTCAAAATTTATTGGAAAGTATAATAAAAGTAACACTTTTAAACAACCCTCTGATTAGGTGATGCGCTAAATAGTAGGTATTCATCACTGTGGTGTAGGTGATCTAGGGAGAGAAGGGAAAGGAAAAGGTACTTATCAGGCACCTAATATGTGCCAGGCACTGTACTAAGTGCTTCACATTCATTTCTATTAAAAAATCTAGAAATCATAGCAATAAATGAACCTTTCCTTAATATGATGAATTTGATGAAATCTATTTATTTAAATCTGAGTATTATATGTAATGAAAAGAGTTAGAGACCTTTTGAGTAATAGAAATAAATCAAGTATGCTTATTATCACCACCAATATTTAACATGGTGCTAGAAATACTATCTATAGCAATAAGACGAGAAAAAGAATTTGAAGGAAAAAGAATAGGCAAAGAAGAAACAAAATTAATCCATTTTTGCATATATGATTGTATGATTAGAAAATTCTAAGGAGTAGCTTAATAAAAGGTAATCAAACTAATTAATAGCTTCAGTAAAGCTGCAGGATATAAAATAATCCATATAAATCACTTGCATTTCTAGATGAAACTTAACAAGAAGAGACAGAAAGGAAAATTCCATTCAAAATCACTATGGAATTTACAATATATTAGGTGGTTTCTACCAAAATTGACATAGAGACTATTTGAATCAAACCTTAAAGCATTCTGTGGAAATAGCTTTTGCTGTGATTTACTACTCATTTTCAATTGTATCTGACTCTTCATGACCCCTTTTGGGGTTTTCTTGGCAAAGATACTGGAGTGGTTTTCTATTTCATTCTTCAGTTCATTTTATAGATGAGGAAACTGAGGTAATCAGGGTTAAATGAATTACCCAAGGTCATAGAGCTGGTAAGTGTCTAAAGCTGGATTTGAACTCACTTCTTCCTTACTCCAGGCCTGGTACTCTATCCACTGTGCTACCTAGATTTCCAGAGAAATAAAGACAGATCTGAATAATTGAGGAAACATTAATTACTTATGGGTAGATTGAGCCAATAAAAAAAATACCAATACTACCTAAATTTATTCATTTGCTATATTATTAATATTCTTATTCAGTGAAAAATCAATCAAACTTATAAAAGAATATTTTATAGACCCATAAAAAAATTACAACAAAAATCAGATAAAAAAATGGTAAGGTCTATCAGCTAAGTGATCTAGAACTATATCCAGAAGGTTACCAACTGTCCATAATCCAGCTATACTATTACTAGACTAGTATCTAGACATATACTTATAACAGCCAAAGAAAGAGTAATGGATAATACAAAAATATTTCTAGTATCTCTTCCTGTAATAGCCAAAAAGTGAAAATTAAAGGATATCATCAAAGAAATTTATGATAGAAGGAGATGAGTTTGTCATGTGTCCAAAGTGAGGAGTAATAGATAAATAGGTAGAGTGCTTCATCCTCATGATGCCAAGAAGAAATGGAGGGAGGCTTCCAGTTGTAAAGATTAAAATTTAGGGGAGACTGAGGCAGGTAGAAATTAGTTTCTCTCTGCAAGGAGTATTATATTTTTAGAGGTTTATTAAAGGTTAAAGATTAAAGAATATACAAATAAGAAAAAACATGTGCCTAGTCCAGAGGCCTGGACAAGATAACCTCACATCATAGAAGAAATGCCTCTGCTCCAAAATGGAAGTCCAAAAAGAGGGCCAAAAGCTTTTGCAATCAGGTTAAATACCTTCTCTATCTTGGCCCAGGTGAGATTACAAAGCATTCTGGGGAAGTGGAGCAAAGAATTGTGGGGATCGAAGTCCAAAGTTCAAGTCTATTTTTTACACAGTCCAAATGATGGAGAATTTTTAGGAGAACATGGGCAAGAGACACAGAATGGGCAGACTTGGATAGGTTAAAATCTGTGTCACAGGAGGGAACTCCTTGAACTGATGATATATAGATCTATTTGAGTATTTGGGTGATAGCTATTAGTTGCTTGATTGAAGGAGTTTCCTTACTTCAGCTCCCACTGAGTCTCAGTTTCATGATTTTTCCATTTTGGTGTGATACTATAAGCATAATTATCTCTCTAAATGTATGAAATAAGGGCAGCCTCCTAAAACCCCTAGGTTCAAGATTTTCTGTGAATCTACATCCATTTAAAACTATTATCTCACAAGCCCCATTGAATATATGTTTATCTTTTTTCTTCAGCCAGAAGACACAATCAGTTCAAAACAAAGGCCATTTAATTAAATGGCATCATAATAAAAGTGACAATAAAGCACAATCTCCATAAATATACATATTATCAGCCCTTGGATGGTTCCCAAGACAGAGCATCTCCCATTTGTTACATTTCAGCTTACTCTACCCATCCACCAGAATGATCTAGATTCTTGGTGTTTTTAGATCCAACATCAAGAGTACAGAGGTTTGTGTCTTTTCTAGACTCTTCTGCCATATTTTGAAATAATGACAGTAATAGATTTTGTTAAAAATTTCTTTCTCAACATTGAAAGAATTGCTACATCTGTAAAAATTGTGACAAATAACCATCAGTTCATAGGTATTTTACAAAATGTTACACAGCAACTCATGTGAAATATGAAAGTGGGTTTGTTTGCTATTGTAACTAACTGGACTTTTGTGAATTTGGGGGATTTGGCTCCTCCTTGAATGTACATTACCTGTTTTACTACTGTTCTTTATAAAAAAAAAAAAAACATTACTTTGTGAAAATTATTTGCACTCACACTGTGGATCATGGCCAAGTTAAAAAAAGGTTTATTTTCCTTTTATGATTTTGCAGTAATATAAGTTTAAAATACATTTTGTTAGAGCCCAAGGGGGGAGGAACCCCAAAGACTCAGACCAGTGGCTGAGGGTCCCTTAGTTAGGAATGATAAAGACAAGAGAAAGATAAACTTTGGGGGTCAGAAGGGTCACATAGCTGATAGCTAATGTCAACAAAGTTTATTGAATAGGGGCAGAGTTTATAAAGGAAAAAAACACAGGAATGAGGGAGCAGGGGAAGCATGAGTACATGTGGGGTTCATCAAGTTCATGGTTAAATGGGTATGGTGATAGAGGTTTCAAACCCAAGAACTGGATAATCTGGGAAATTTCTGGACCCTCAGCCACAATGGGGGAGGGGCCCCAGGAGAGATACTGGAATCTTAAGAGAGCAGATTCTGTGGGAGAGGCAGTTAACTCTCTCAATCCTGAGACAGCCTGAAGAAAAGGTCTAGTCAAGACTTGCTCCTGAAAAAAAGACTTACATCATTCTCCGGGTAACTGGACACCTTTCCCCTCCCCCCAATTCCAAATTGAAGTGGCCAGTTTGAGAAGACACAAAGAAGCTGACAAGATCACCTCACAGTTCCTGGTACCCTGGGTCTGAACTGTGCCCAGTAGAGCCAAGACCAGGGCCATCCAAGCCTGAATTTCTCAGGGGCCTAAGGCTGCCAAGGCTGAGTTCCCCAACTTGAGGAGGGCAGAAGGGATAGCTAGAATAAGGACACCTTTTTTCCCTTTTTCCTCACAAACCCCTCCTGCAGCCATTTCCCTGTGTTATCCCCAATTGATCAGTTAGAATAAAGTTTGTTGTTTTCCCCAACTGATTCTAGTGTGAGTGGGAAAACAGTTCCAGCTTGAGGGGGAGAATAACTTCTCTCTCTCTCTGAGAAAGGAAGCTCTATATATCATGGTATTAGAGGGAAGTCAAGAGGCAGTTGGGGTGAGCAGCCATAGCTGAGGGGAGGCTGAAGCGGGGAATTATAGACTCGCTCTCCTCCTCTCTTTTGGCCAAATTAAACAGCAGCTGTCTCTCCTGGACTCTGTCTTAAGAGGGGAGATCTCTATTCTTTCTCTTTTTTACCACCAGATTAACTCTCTATTACAGTACAAAAACATATTTTTCTCAAGACTGTTTTTCTGGCCATCTGTGCCACTTCCCAAGATATTTTGACTATAGAGGAGATGTTTTCATTCCAACCTTTGTCCTTAGACCTGGAATATTATTTCCAAAGTTTGGACCTTTGTCTAATTTCTTAGGCCCAAACTTGGTTTGTCTCTATCAACATTTGCCTTAATGGCAATGCATACCCAAAAAGCTTTAGACTATAAAAAATGGTGCCATTGATTGTTTAAAAATAATGGGACTTTGCTTAATGATTCTGTCTGATTCCAGAAGAAGGGACTGCAAAAATAGCCATTATACAGTGCAAAGAAGCACAAGGTCAAAAAGGACCAAACCAATCCAGATAGGATTGATGAACTTCTATGCCAAGACAAGAGGACTTGAACTTGTTTGGGGTTCGATGTTTGACATATGTCAGAGACAAGTCTTCCTCGCTTACATTATAACAAGCACCTCACTTGGCTGCCCTCCTGGTTCCCATAAATCTAGTCCCTTTTCTGTCTTTCATAGTGTGGCAAACTTTCTGAAGTCCTAGTTACAGAATGGGTAATTATATAATTACAGAAATCACTTTAATTGGGCCCTGATTCAAGGACTTGTTATAGATTTATTTTCCTTTACTTAGAATTTTTACACATAAGACTTTAATACTCTATATTTCATCCAAAAGTTATTTTTTCTCTTTTATTTTGATTTTTTTGATGTTTTTCTTTCTTGCTAATTGATTCATATACCTCATAACATAGCCATGCATCCCTAAGTGATCCCTGTGTTTTTTAACCTCCTCCTGGGGGCAGGGGGGATGTATTATTATTCTAAAATGCAAAGTTTAAATTCTTTCGAGAGAAATTTCAGGATAATAAACATGCTACCTCTCCAAATCCAGGAAGTGAACTCTTTGGAGAAGGTACTATAAAGATGCTTGCACAGACCACTCACTGCACTAGAAGATCCAGAGTGAACTTTGGGATGTAGTGATTTGAACTGTGTGGGGTTGAATGCATTTGTTTTGTATGCATACTTTTATGCCAAGGGGACTGCCCCCAATTGGCTTTTTGTCAATGCACCTAGCAATCATTGGTTTTGTTCTCTTTTTCTTTTATGCCCAAATTATTGTCATTTAAAAGTTGGTTATGTTTATAAGATCCATTAGAGAGACCAGTCTTCCATCAAATCTCAGGGGAGAATGTATAATTAGAAATCTGTTATCCTAAAAACTGCATTTCCCAGGAGCCCACTGACTTCCTGTCATTACATACTTCCTGTAGACAGGGGGATATATTGGGTGGGGTTACTGGTCTTGCTTTCTTTGCTTCCTAGGTTGCAACTGTAGTGGAGCAGGGTTTTTGAACAGGTGGATTAACCATGGGCAAGTGGTTTTTATTTTGTTACCTTATATTCCTTTATTTCTAATGATCATTAATAAATATTTTAAAATACGATGTTTTAATTTTTACAGTTATGACTAATTTTAATTTTTACATAGAGCAGACTGGAGAGTGAGGTAGAAAGTATATGAGCACCATGCCTGGGGTTTATGATTGTATTAAAATTCCAGGTGGAATGAATGTGCTCCAGTCATTGAGTTGGCCCTAGGGTAATAAGGTAGTCCAGCTTGGTAATTTGTACTACTTGTTTGCTATTCTGAGTTGTTATATGATGACAGACTCTGTGACTAGTCCATTCTATAGTTGGATTGAACAGAAGAATTAGGATTCAAATAAGTATTGGAATTGGTAGGAACAGTTGCTTGGTGATGATAATAATGATTTCGAAACTCAGCTGGGTTCTGTTGTTGTTGAAAGAAGAAATTCCAGCATTGGTTTTCTCTTCTCATTTGATGATTAGGGTAATAATTTCTCCAAGAATCTTGTTGTGAGTTGACAATGGCCTGGGCAATCCCTGGAGTAGTGCTGGGATTCAACACTGATGGGTCATACATCCAGAAAGAATTCTGAAAAATCAAGAGAGAACATCATTAGTTGGTACTTTGACAGAGTTCTCCAATCTCAATATGGAAAACTGATGTGAAAACAAGACCTATATACTGAGCAATAAACATGAACAATCATTCCCATTTTTTAATATAAGAAAGCTTAGGTTAGAAGTGCTGGAAATAATTCTTTTTTTCAATTCAATGAGTGTTAAACACTTACCACGTGACCAGGATCCAAAGGCAAACCAGAAAACAGTTCTTCCATCAAGTGGAAGAGGAAATTACATGTACAGAAACACTAACAACTAGAGGAAATCAAGAAGCCTCTTATAGGAGGTGAAAATTGACCTAAGCCTTGATGTTAGGGAGATAAAATTAACCAAATTGGCAAATGATTGAATGAATGTAGGAAGAGAGAGATATGATGTAAAGAAGGCCTAAGACACTTGAAGGATACCCTGTTTGGGCAGTAGGAAGGGGAACATTAAGCCAGCAAATAATCCCAAAAGGAAAGAATCAGACAGGTAGCAGAACCAGAACAAGGCAGTGTCATAGAAGCCTAAGGTTCTAGGAATGAGGGTGGTCAAGTCAGATCAAATCCAGAAACATTTAAAGGAGTTTTTATGCATCTAGCTCTGTGCTAAGCATTTGGGGTACAAACTAGAAGCCTTTCCAATAAGATCAAGAGTAAAACAAGGATGCCCATTATCACCTCTATTATTTAACATTGTACTAGAAACACTAGCAGTAGCAATTAGAGAAGAAAAAGAAATTGAAGGTATTAAAATTGGCAATGAGAAGACCAAGCTATCACTCTTTGTAGATGATATGATGGTTTACTTAAGGAATTCTAGAGAATCAACCAAAAAGTTACTCGAAATAATCAACAACTTTAGCAAAGTTGCAGGATACAAAATAAA
The DNA here is from genome assembly GCF_027887165.1 of Monodelphis domestica. NCBI lineage: Eukaryota > Metazoa > Chordata > Mammalia > Didelphimorphia > Didelphidae > Monodelphis > Monodelphis domestica. The sequence goes on from NC_077229.1 coordinate 482,771,794, forward strand.
CCCACATAAGTCATCAGCATTTCTATATATCTCTAACCCATTTCAGCAGCAAGAATTAGAAAGTGAAATACCATTCAAAATCACCCTAGACAATATAAAATACTTAGGAATCTATCTGCCAAGACAAACACAGGAACTATATGAACACAACTACAAAACACTTTCCACACAACTAAAACTAGATCTAAACAATTGGAAAAACATTGATTGCTCATGGGTGGGATGAGCTAACATAATAAAAATGACAATCCTACCCAAATTAATTTACTTATTTAGTACCATACCCATTGAACTACCAAAAAACTTCTTTACTGAATTAGAAAAAACCATAACTAAGTTCATTTGGAAGAACAAAAGATCAAGGATATCCAGGGAAATCATGAAAAAAAAATGCAAAGGAAGGAGGACTTGCAGTCCCAGATCTCAAACTATACTATAAAGCAGTGGTTATGAAAACAATTTGGTACTGGCTAAGAGACAGAAAGGAGGATCAGTGGAATAGACTTGGCGTAAATGATCTCAGCAAGACAGTTTATGACAAACCCAAAGACCCCAACTTCTGGGACAAAAATCTATTATTTGATAAAAACTGCTGGGAAAATTGGAAGACAGTGTGGGAGAGATTTAGGTTTGGATCAACACCTCACTCCCTACACCAAGATAAATTCAGAATGGGTGAATGACTTGAACATAAAGAAGGAAACTATAAGTAAATTAGGTGAACACAGAATAGTATACCTGTCAGACTTTTGGAAAGGGAAAGATTTTAAAACCAAGCAAGACGTAGAAAGAGTCACAAAATGTAAAATAAATAATTTTGACTACATCAAATTACAAAGGTTTTGTATAAACAAAACCAATGTAACTAAAATCAGAAGGGTAGCAACAAATTGGGAAACAATTTTCATAAAAACCTCTGACAAAGGTTTAATTACTCAAATTTACAAAGAGCTAAATCAATTGTACAAAAAAATCAAGCCATTCTCCAATTGATAAATGGGCAAGGGACATGAACAGGAAGTTCTCAGCCAAAGAAATCAAAACTATTAATAAGCACATGAAAAATTGCTCTACATCTCTTATAATCAGAGAGATGCAAATCAAAACAACTCTGAGGTATCACCTCACACCTAGCAGATTGGCTAACATAACAGCTATGAAAAGTAATGAATGCTGGGGGGGGTGGGGATGTGGCAAAGTAGGAACACTAATTCATTGCTGGTGGAGTTGTGAATTAATCCAACCATTCTGGAGGGCAATTTGGAACTTTGTCCAAAGGGCAATAAAAGCCTGTCTGCCCCTTGACCCAGCCATAGCACTGCTGGGTCTGTACCCCAAAGAGATAATAAGGAAAAAGACTTGTACAAGAATATTCATAGCTGCACTCTTTGTGGTGGCCAAAAATTGGAAAACGAGGGGATGCCCATCAATTGGGGAATGGCTGAACAAATTGTGGTATATGTTGGTGATGGAATACTATTGTGCTCAAAGGAATAATAAAGTGGAGGAATTCCATGGAGACTGGAACAACCTCCAGGAAGTGATGCAGAACGAAAGGAGCAGACCAGGAAAACATTGTACACAGAGACTGATAAATTGTGGTACAATTAAAGGTAATGGACTTCTTCATTAGTGGCAATGCAGTGTCCCTGAACAATCTTCAGGGATCTAAAAAACACTATCCACAAGCAGAAGATAAACTGTGAGAGTAAAAACACTGATGAAAAGCAACTGCTTGACTACAGCAGTTGAGGGGATATGACTGAGGAGAGACTCTAAATGAACACTCTAATGCAAATACCAACAACATGGAAATGGGTTTGAATCAAGAACACATGTGATACCCAGTGGAATTGCACGTGGGCTATGGGAGAGGTGGTGGGAGGGGGGGAGGGAAGAAAAGAAAATGATCTTTGTTTCCAATGAATAATGCTTGGAAATGACCAAATAAAAATTTAAAAATTAATTAATTAATTAATGAAATAAGCATTTGGGGTACAAAAGTGGCTATATATATGCATACTGTTTATTACTTTTAAGAAAGGCCCTTCTATTCCTATACTTTCTAGTGTTTTCCATAGGAATGTGTGTTGTATTTTATCAAAGGCTTTTTCTACATCTATTGAGATAATCATGTGATTTTTGTCGGTTTGCTTGTTAATATGGTCAATTATGTGGATGGTTTTCCTAATATTGAACCATCCTTGCATTCCTGGTATGAATCCTACCTGATCATAGTGAATAACCCTTGTGATCACTTGCTGGAGTCTTTTTGCTAGTATCCTATTTAAGATTTTTGCATCTATATTCATTAAGGAGGTTGGTCTATAGTTTTCTTTCTCTGTTTTTGAACTGCCTGGCTTTGGGATCAGAACCATGTTTTTGTCTTAAAATGAATTTGGTAGAAGTCCCTCTTTGCTTATTCTGTCAAATAGTTTGTATAATATTGGGATTAGTTTTTCTTTGAATATTTGATAGAATTCATTTGTGCCAAGTCTACTTTTTAATGATGTTGGTGGTCGTCGTTCGGGGAGAGGAAAAAGAAAATGAATGAACATCTTACACTTAAAAAACATTTAAATGTTCTTTTCAACTCTCTTTTTTGAGCCTTTCAACAAGCTTGTGGACAGAACTATAACTTGAAGTTTTAGCACCCAGGGCAGCCTCTGCCTGCAGAAAGTAGTCCAAATTAGTGTAAATAGCATGAATTATGTCCTGAAAACAACTTTCTAATTTATTCTGTGAAAATAACAAATGATGCAATCACAAGTTCATTTGAGAGGAAAATTAGATATTTTGGTAGTGTGGGGATTGTCATTTGGAAGATACCTAATCAAAACCATGAGATTTGAGGTCTAGCAGGTGGTAGCTTGGTGCAGTAGAAAGAACACCAGTCCAGATTCAGGGAACTTGGGTTCAAATCCTACTTCTCATTTTTCTATTTATGTTTTTCTATTATGATTTGCACAAGTCATTTACCATCTCTGGATCACCATTTTCTCATCTATGAAGTGAAGGGACTAGACTAGATGGCCTCATCAAGGTCCCTTCCACCTCTAATTCTATGATCCTTTGTTCCCTTAGAAAAGTTCTGGGCTCCTTCCCATGCAGTCTCTGGGAAATAAACTAGTTTTAGGATTATCGTTCTCCTCCCTTGTCTATTTTCTTTCCTGAGTGCTTATTGTTGTTTATAAAAGGAGGGTAGAAAAGAGACTCATCTGCTTGGAAAGGATGTAAAGAAGGAAATGGACCTAGGAATGGAACAAAAAAGAAGGTGAATAATTTGGGGAATTGCTTATGAACACAAGAAAAGGAAGGAGTGAACAGTCTATAATCTGCTTCCTTTATATCTAAAAGAAGCATCTTTTCTCTTACCCCTTTCCCCTTGGCTAGCTTCCAAACTCCTGTACCGCTAAAGACTATTCTCTTGGAGTATGTAGGTTTAACGGTGGTACACTCTAAATTACCTCATCTTGGAGTGAGGTCCTAGTGGCCCTGGGCAAGTTGTGGCTCTGTAACCTAGGCATGCAGCAGTCAGCAAGCTTCTTAAGTGTATTTGAGTGACTTTCTGTCATACCATCCTAGAAAGTATGTAGTAGGAATAGGGAATAAGTATCTCTGCCCTCTGAGTCTCAAGTTCTGTTGAGCAATACAATTGAGTGATACATTCATCACATGCAGGAAATATTAGCATGGTTCAGAGTTGAAAAAGAAAACAGGGTGAGGTGGATGAGATGTGAAAAATGAGTTAAGTTCAGAAAGAATAGAGTAAGTTTGGAAGACATGGGAGACAAAGAAGAAGGAAATATCCTGAGTAGACCTATTCAAGCCTGAGCATAGCTTTTTGGAAAAGGGAAACACTATAGAGTGTGATGGTAACAATCTTGCAGTTGGATTAATAGGGTGCAGTCGAGTTAAGGAGGGTCTTGAACGTTAAGAGAGTTAAGATTTTATCCTATAGGCAATAGTGATCCACTGCATTGATAATTTTAGGACTATATAATTGGTCGTTTTTAATTCAATATGTTCTCTTCCCTATCCCATCCACCCCCCCCCCCAACCCTTTGCTTTGTGATTGACACCTTTTCTATGACTTGGTCTTAGAGTTGAGACATGAAGAACTCCAGGAACTTAAATTACCTCACACTGCCAGTGTAAACCTTGAAATTTCTTAGACTTATGAATGTTGGAAATTTCCCCATTGGGAAATCTCATACTGGAAAAAATTTCCTACTGATAGTAAGAACTCTATTGGAATGTGAACCCCCTTGGCATGGGAGGATCCTTCTCCCTACCTAAGACTACTTTAGGACAGAAACCTTTTGCTAAACAATGGAAAGGGCTTTGACCTATGCTTAAGCATAGAACAGGAAGTTCTTTGAGTCATGATTGATTTTAGAATTGATACAATAGAGATACTTGGAATGACAGAACCAGGTGTTGGAAAATACAATTTCCACCCTACTTAGAGTAACAGGATTTAGGAAGGGCTGTAGCAAAGGATCAAGATTTAATTATTTGAGAATATGACCTTCAACAGACATGTGCAAAGCCACAGACCTCTGGGCGGTCCTGGGTTAAACTAGAACCACCATTGGCATAGGGGAGACATTGACAGTGATTGGTAGATGTGAGAACTGAGGGGAGGGAACTTAGATGGTTTCCTTAAAGATAGTGGGGCTGAGGGGAGGAGGAGGTGGGAGAGGTTTTGCTCTGAGAGGTTGTGCTCTGAGAAGTTTTGCTCTGAAGGAGGCTGGAGGTGGAGGCCACTGAGACTGTTTCTCCATTTTGGTCACGTGAGTGATAGGGACTGATCTCTTTTCTTTGCCTCAGCTATCTAAGGGCTTGGGCCTTTTGGCCCAGCCTAAACAGAGGGAGTATTTAAGCCCTATTCCCTTCTCTCCCCTTTCTCTCTCTCTCTCTCTCTCTCTCTCTCTCTCTCTCTCTCTCTCTCTCTCTCTCTCTCTCTCTCTCTCTCTCTCTCTCTCTCTCTCTCTCTCTCTCACCTTTCTTCCTCCTGTTTGTAATTAAACTCCATAAAGGGTTGACTGCTGACTTGAGTTTTCATTTAGGAATTACATAGCTGAATTCCTTGGTGACCTTAAATTAATATATATCAGTCTTTTAAAGTGATTTCCTTGTCACACCAGAAATTCAGAGGCAAAAATTGAACCTATGCCAGTAATGCCCCTCAGGTGTTTTTTTTTTTCCCCTGGTATGCTATCATTTAATTTTTCTCAACCCTATGAGACAGGATATGTATTATTCCCACCGTTATAAAATAAGTGAAGGCACTTTTTTAAGATCACACAGATAATAGCTAAACTGAGACCTGGAATCCAGTGCTAATGGACTAGAGCCATGAAAATTGGGTTGAAGTCATACTACAGCATGCTACATCATATGTATTTTAGGGAAATAATATGTTGGAAACTCTACTAGCAGGGGATCAGGAACCAAAGATTGACAGGTTAACTGAGAGGGAGAGAACATATAAAGAGGAACACCACTTCCCTCCCAGGTAGAGCTGTCTTACAGAAAATCGAGTTAGATCTGTCCAGAACTGAAGGGTAAGAGAAAATTCCCTTCAATCTCTGTTACTATTTTCTTCTTTAGCTGATTGTATCAATAATTCCCCTTAGTACATTGAAGATATCTGGTTTCTCAATTAGTTAAAATATCTATTTATTAGACAAGGGGTTTGGTATAATAGGTTAGGAAAGAGGGAACAGGAAGTCCCTGAACTATTTTCCTCCTATAGTTTCTTCAGGGGGTTGAAGTTCAAGTCTAGGGATGGTCTTAATATCTTTTTACGTTCAAGATGATGTATTTCTAGGCACAGAGATATATCTTTTGAAGGAAATCTTCTGATAGATAGGCTATTGCCTTCCTCAAAAGGGAAAAATCTCTATCCAACCACTATAAGACAGATGGTTAGTCTGGATCTATTCTGTTCAATGAGGGATTTGTAGCTAGATAGGCTCAGTGAAAATTTCTCCTTTCCTCTTCAGTTCAAAAGGGAAAAGGCTAAATCTCCAACTGTTCCCCTTCTTTTCTTTGCTGGAGATTCCATTCCCATGCCCTGTTGGCAGCCAGAGTTCTATCTCCTATTTGCATGAGATAACCCTGCAAACCCAGTCCTTGTATTTCCTTCAATATTTCTCTCTTCCACCTATCCTAAGACTAATAGGAGAAGAAGAGACAAGGAAGCAGAAAGAAGGATTAAGATGCTGCTGAAGTTTTTAACTTTCCATTTAAGGAAATAAATTCTCTCTCCCTCACAGTGAAAATGATGCAGATGAGTTTGGGATCTGCATTGGTTGAAAGATGTTCCTTTTGGGGAATTCCCTATACCAAAGAATTAGGGATACAATTTTATATTCTTTCTCTCTTGTCTTCCATCCCTTACCTCCCTGTAAATGCTATTGAAGTTGTCTACATAAGTCATGATGAGGGTCATAACTAGTGTGAATGTGAATAGAAAGGGAAGCATTAGAGGTGTTTAATAGAAGAACATACAGGACTTGGTAACTCTCTTCTTTTGTAATAAAGATTAATGAAGGATTGAACCCAGGTGGTAGAGAATAATGGTACCATCAATGATAGGAAGAGTACCTTTTTAGCCTTATTTTGTATTGTTCTCTTCACTCAAACCAAACTAAACTTTAGCTATTTCTAATCCTAATCATAGCTTTTTTTGCCTAGAGATACCTAGTTGATGCAAAGAATAGAATGCTGGACTTGGAGTCAGGAAGATCTAAGTTCAAATGCTGTCTCAGACACTTACTAGCACTATATACCTAGGCAATTCAGTTAACCTACTTCAACCTCAATTTCCCTATCTATAAAATGGAGACAATAATAGTACTTTTGTTACAGGGTTGTTACAAGAGCTAAATGAGTACAGAGGTAAAGTGTTTTACAGACTTTAAAGAATTCTATAAAGACTATTATCATTATTGCTTTTATTCCAGCTGTTGTATATGCTCACACATGTCAACTTCTATCCCTAGAATGCATTCATACTTCATCATGGTTTTTTAAAATCCTCTTATTTCAAACTTTAGTCCAAGTGCCACATCTTTTGCAAAGCTTTCCATTATTATTCCCTTTCCAGTTAAAAAATATTATCCCTTAAATATTTTTTCTAGAGTAACTTGGATATCTATTTCCTTTTCCTCATCACATTCTACTTTATAACCATCCCAGTGGACAGAGCACTGAGCATGAAGTCAGGAAGACTCAAGGTCAAATATGGCCTCAGACCTCAGATATCAACTGTATGACCCTGGGCAAATCATTTACCCTCCATTTGCCTCAGTTTCCTCAACTATAAAATGGGGATAATAACAACACCTATTTCTCAGGATTATTACTAGGATCAAATGATATCTTAAAAATACCTTGTATGGTACCTGGCACATAGTATGTGCTAAACAATGCTTATTTACTTCCCTTCTTATCAGCATATATACCTACTCTCTCCCCTTGTAGACTGTAAGTGAATTATAAGTAGGTACCCTGTCCTTTATTATCTTTATATCCCCTTCCCCTACACATAATAGGTATTTAATATTGAATAACAAGGTAACATCAGAAGACACTGTGTAACATTACTTGTGATAGTGGCAGTGGTCTTTCAATGTGCTAAAATTATAGACTTGTCATTAGGACTCCACTGAATGGTTAGAACAAAGAAGTAAAAAGAAATAGCAAATTGATGAAGAAGGCACAGAATGAGATCCCTTTACTAATGGGGAAAAGCATAGGCAAGGGCTAAGAACTGAGTTATGGGAAATATGCACAATGATAAGGAGAAAAAAGGGCAGAGTAGAGCAAGCAAGAGTTAAGGGAAGTTGGAAGATTGTGTGGGATATCAGGAAAGGACTGTGTCCCAAGCCAATGGAGAAATGTGGTTTTATTCTTGTTTAGAAAAGTGTTTTTATTTTTTTTTTGAATCTAGAAGTCAACATTTATCAAATGCCTTATTATTAAGGGAAAATCACAGCAAATTTTAGACAATCAACTTACAGATGAACTTTTTTTTCCTTTTTTTTTAGTTTTTAAAACATTTTATTTGGTCATTTTCATACATTATTCATTGGAAACAGAGATCATTTTCTTTTCGTCCCCCCTACCCCTCCACACCTCCCCTAGCCAACGTGCAATTCCTCTGGGTATCACATGTGTCCTTGCTCTGAACCCATTTCCTTGTCGTTGGTATTTGCATTAGGGTGCTCATTTAGAGTCTCTCCTCGATCATGTCCCCTCAACCTCTGTAGTCAAGCAGTTGCTTTTCATCAATGTTTTTATTCCCTCAGTTTGACCTCTGCTTGTGGATAGTGTTTTTTCTCATAGATCCCTGCAGATTGTTCAGGGACATTGTAAAGCCATTAATGGAGAAGTCCATTACGTTTGATTGTACCACAGTGTATTAGTCTCTGAGTACAATGTTCCCCTGGTTCTGCTTCTATCACTCTGCATCACTTCCTGGAGGTTGTTCCAGTCCCCATGGAATTCCTCCACTTTATTATTCCTTTGAGCACAATAGTATTCCATCACCAACATATACCACAATTTGGTCAGCCATTCTCCAATTGAAGGGCATCCCCTCATTTTCCAATTTTTGGCCACCACAAAGAGTGCAGCTATGAATATTCTTGTACAAGTCTTTTTCCTTATTATCTCTTTGGGGTACAAACCCAGCAGTGCTATGGCTGGATCATAGGGCAGACAGTCTTTTATTACCCATTGGGCATAGTTCCAAATTGTCCTCCAGAATGGTTGGATCAATTCACAATTCCACCAGCAATGCATTAATATCCCTACTTTGCCACATCTCCTCAAGCATTCATTACTTTCCTTTCCTGTCATGTTGGCCAATCTGCTAGGTGTGAGTTGATACCTCAGAGTTGTTTTGATTTGCATCTCAATGATTATAAGAGATGTAGAACACTTTTTCATGTGCTTATTAATAGTTTTGATTTCTTTAACTGAAAATTGCCTATTCATGTTCCTTGCCCATTTATCAATTGGAGAATGGCTTGATTTTGTACAACTGGTTTAGCTCTTTATAAATTTGAGAAATTAGACCTTTGTTAGCGGTTTTTGTTATGAAGATTGTTTCCCAATTTGTTGCTACCCTTCTAATTTTAGTTACATTGGTTTTGTTTGTACAAAAGCTTTTTAATTTGATGTAGTCAAAATTATTTATTTTACATTTTGTGACTCTTTCTAAGTCTTGCTTGGTTTTAAAATCTTTCCCTTCCCCAAGGTCTGACATGTATACTATTCTGTGTTCACCTAATTTACTTATAGTTTCCTTCTTTATATTCAAGTCATTCACCCATTCTGAGTTTATCTTGGTGTAGGGTGTGAGGTGTTGATCCAAACCTAATCTCTCCTACACTGTCTTCCAATTTTCCCAGCAGTTTTTATCACATAGTGGATTTTTGTCCCAAAAGCTGGGGTCTTTGGGTTTGTCATAGACTGTCTTCCTGAGGTCATATACCCCAAGTCTATTCCACTGATCCTCCTTTCTGTCTCTTAGCCAGTACAAAATTATTTTTATGATCACTGCTTTGTAATATAGTTTGAGATCTGGGATTGCAAGGCCACCTTCTTTTGTATTTTTTTTTTCATTATTTCCCTGGATATCCTTGATCCTTTATTCTTCCAAATGATCTTTGTTATTCTTTTCTCTAATTCAGTAAAAAAGTTTTTTGGTAGTTGAATGGGTATGGCACTAAATAGATAGATAAGTTTGGGGAGGATGGTCATTTTTATTATGTTAGCTCGTCCCACCCATGAGCAATCAAAGTTTTTCCAATTGTTTAGATCTAGTTTTAATTGTGTGGAGAGTGTTTTGTAGTTGTGTTCATATTGTTCCTGTGTTTGTCTTGGCAGATAGATTCCTAAGTATTTTATATTTTCTCAGGTGACTTTAAATGGAATTTCTCTTTCTAATTCTTGCTGCTGAACTGGGTTGGAGATATATAAAAATGCTAATGACTTATGTGGGTTTATTTTGAATCCTGCAACTTTGCTAAAGTTGTTGATTGTTTTGATTAGCTTTTTGGTTGATTCTCTAGGATTCTTTAAGTAAATCATCATATCATCCACAAAGAGTGATAGCTTGGTATCCTCATTGCCAATTTTAATACCTTCAACTTCTTTTTCTTCTCTAATTGCTACTGCTAGTGTTTCTAGTACAATATTAAATAATAAAGGTGATAATGGGCATCCTTGTTTGACTCCTCATCTTATTGGGAAGGCTTCAAGTTTATTCCCATTGCAGATGATAATTACTGATGGTTTTAGATATATACTGTTTATTATTTTTAGGAAAGGCCCTTCTATTCCTATACTTTCTAGTGTTTTCAATAGGAATGGGTGTTGTATATTGTCAAAGGCTTTTTCTGCATCTATTGAGATAATCATGTGATTTTTGTCAGTTTGCTTGTTAATATGGTCAATTATGTGGATGGTTTTCCTAATATTGAACCATCCTTGCATTCCTGGTATGAATCCTACCTGATCATAGTGGATAACCCTTGTGATGACTTGCTGGAGTCTTTTTGCTAGTATCCTATTTAAAATTTTTGCATCTATATTCATTAGGGAGATTGGCCTATAGTTTTCTTTCTCTGTTTTTAACCTGCCTGGCTCTGGGATCAGTACCATGTTTGTCTCATAAAAAGAATTTGGTAGAACCCCTTCTTGGCTTATTCTGTCAAATAGTTTGTATAATATTGGGATTAGCTGTTCTTTGAATGTTTTATAGAATTCATTTGTGAATCCCTCTGGACCTGGGGATTTTTTCTTAGGGAGTTCTTTGATGGCTTGTTCAATTTCTTTTTCTAATATGGGGTTGTTTAGGTAATTTATTTCTTCTTCTTTAAATCTAGGCAATTTATATTTTTGTAAGTATTCATCCATATCACTTAGATTGCCATATTTGTTGCCATATAATTGGACATAGTAGTGATTGCCTTGATTTCCTCTTCATTAGAGGTGAGGTCTCCCTTTTCATCTTGGATACTGTCAATTTGGTTTTTTTCTTTCCTTTTTTAGTACTTTGTCAATTTTATTTGTTTTTTCAAAATACCAGCTTCTAGTCTTATTTATTAAATCAATGGTTCTTTGACTTTCAATTTTATTAATTTCTCCTTTGATTTTTAGGATTTCTAATTTAGTCTTCATCTGAGGATTTTTAATTTGTTCACTTTCTAGTTTTTTAATTTGCATGCCCAATTCATTGACTTCTGCCCTTCTTAGTTTGCTTATATATGGAGTTATGGATATAAATTTCCCCCTGAGTACTGCTTTGGCTGCATCCCATAGGTTTTGAAAGGATGTCTCACCATTGTCATTTTCTTCAATGAAATTATTAATTGTTTCTATGATTTGTTCTTTAACTAGCCAGTTTTGGAGAATCAGATTATTTAATTTCCAATTAAGTTTTTATTTATCTCTCCATGTACCCTTACTAATTATTATTTTTATTGCATTGTGGTGTCTGAGAAGGTTGCATTTATTATTTCTGCCCTTTTGCACTTGCTTGCAATGATTTTGTGCCCTAATACATGGTCAATTTTTGTGAATGTACCATGTGCTGCTGAAAAGAAGATGTATTCTTTTTTGTCCCTATTTATTTTTCTCCATATGTCTACTAACTAATTTTTCTAAGATTTCATTTGCTTCTCTCACCTCTATCTTATTTATTTTTTGGTTTGATTTATCTAGTTCGGATAGAGGAAGGTTCAGATCTCCCACTAGTATAGTTTTTCTATCTATTTCATCCTTGAGCTCCTCTAGTTTCTCCTTCAGAAATTTGGAAGCTCTGTCATTTGGTGCATACTTATTGAGTACAGATATTTCCTTGTTGTCTATACTGCCTTTTATCAGAATGTAATTACCTTCCCTATCTCTTTTAACTAGATTTATTTTTACTTTGGCTTGTCAGATATCATGATTGCTACTCCTGCCTTCTTTTTCTCAGTTGATGCCCAAGAGATTTGGCTCCATCCTCTTACTTTCATCCTATGCGTATCTACCTTCCTTATGTGTGTTTCTTGCAGACAGCATATGTAGGGTTTTGGATTCTAATCCACTCTGCTATTTGCTTGCGTTTTATGGGTGAGTTCATTCCATTCACATTCAGAGTTATGATTATTAGCTGTGTATTTCCAAACATTTTGATTTCTACTCCTGCTCCTGCCTTTTCTTCTTTCTCTATTTCCTTCTACACCAGTGTTTGTTTATAGTCAGTCCCCCTAGTTCCCCCACCCCTTATTTTTCTTCCCTTTCTACCCCCCTCCCTTATTATTCCTTCCCTTATTTTTCCCTGTAGTCTTTTTAAAATTTCCCGCCACCTTCTCCCTCCCTTGTACAGCTTCCCTCCCCACCAGTCCGTTTTTTACCCTCCTATTCCCCTATAGGGTGCAAATTTATTCTCTTCCCCAATGGATTGGATTGTTCTTCCCTCTTTGGGTCAGTTTCAAAGCACATAAGAGTTGAGTATTTTCTATCTCCAACCTCTTTACCCTTCCAGTGTATTGATGTTCTCCCCGCTCCCGCCATGAGCTTCTTTGTGACATAAATTTACCCCCATTTGTTTCTTTTCCCACTTCTTTTAGTATTAACCGATTTTTTTTTAGCTCTGGTTGTATACACACACACACACACACACACACACACACACACAAATGTATATGTATTTATGCATGCATATATCTATATACCTATTTGTCTTGTCCTTTCATCCTATACAGTTTGTCACTGTTCCCTCTAAGTGTAATTCTTCTAGCTTCCCAGGTGATAGCAACAGTTTTTGAGAGTTACCAATGACCTCTTTTCTTTTTTTTTTTAAACCCTTACCTTCCATCTTGGAATCAATACTGTGTATTGGCTCCAAGGCAGAAGAGTGGTAAGGGCTAGGCAATGGGGGTCAAGTGACTTGCCCAGGGTCACACAGCTGGGAAGTGTCTGAGGCCAGATTTGAACCTAGGACCTCCCATCTCTAGGCTTGGCTCTCAATCCACTGAGCTACCCAGCTGCCCCCTAAATTTTGTATTAGGCAATGGGGGTTAAGTGACTTGCCCAAGGTCACACAGCTGGGAAATGTCAGAGGTCAGATTTGAACCTAAGACCTCCCCTCTCTAGGCCTGACTCTCAATCCACTGAGCCACCCAGCTTCCCCCTCTTTTCTTATAGGGATACATATCATTTGAACTTATTGAGTCTCTTAAAAATTTTTTGTTGTTTTGTTTTGTTTTTTCCCCCCCTCTTTTTAAAATTACCTTTTGATGATTCTCTTGAGTTCTGTGCTTGAGCATCAAATTTTCTGTTCAAATCTGGTCTTTTCCTTACGAATGCTTGGAATTCTTCTATTGTGTTGAATGACCATACTTTCCCCTGTAAGAATATAGTCAGTTTTGATGGGTATTTTATTCTTGGTTGTAGACCTAGTTCCCTTGCTTTCCAGAATATCATATTCCATGCCTTTCAGTCCTTCAGTGTGGATGTAGCCAGATCCTGTGTTATCCTTACCATGTTTCCATGGTATCTGAATGGCTTCTTCTTGGCAGCTTGTAATATCTTTTCTTTGGTTTGATATTTTTTGAATTTGGCTATACCATTTCTTGGTGTTGTCAGTTGGGGATTAAATACAGGGGGGTGATCTGTGGATTCTTTCAATCTCCATTTTCCCTTCTTGTTCTAGGATATCAGGACAGTTTTCCTGAATAATTTCCTCTAATATGTCCAGGCTTTTTCTTTTGTTGTGGTCTTCTGGTAGACCAATGATTCTTAAACTGTCTCTTCTCGAACAATTTTCTAAACCAATTTTTTGTGAATGAGATGCTTCATATTGTCCTCAATTTTTTCATTCTTTTCATTTTGTTTTATAGTGTTCTGCTGCCTTGTGAGGTCACTTAATTCCAGTTGTTGTATTCTGGTTCTTAAAGATTAGATTTCATTTCTGACTTTTTGGTCATCCTTTTCCTTCTGGTCTGATTTTCTTTGAAGATCATCTTTCATCCTCTTTACCTTGTCTTTTATCTCCTTTGCCTCATCTTTCATCTCCTTTGACTCATTTTCCAGCTTGTTGATTTTGGCTTTCAAGACACTATTTTCTCATTTTAGTTCAAGTGCCTCTGTTTCCAGATGACTTATCTTAATTTTTAAGTTCTTTTCACAATTGTCTTCAGCCTCTCTTAGTTTTGTTTTGAGTTCTTCCACAGCCTGGATCCAATTTGCTGGGATTTCTGATTTATCATTTGCTGATCTCTCCCCCTATGTTCCATTTGCTTAGTAGAAGCTGTCTATTGTAGTTTCTTTCTTCTTTTACTGTTGTTTGCTCAAATTCATCCCTTCTTTACTCCCTGTATTTGTCTGTGCTCTTGTTCCTCTCATTTTTTTGTTTTTTGGGGGCTACTATCAGTCTTCCCTCTTGGAGCTTTAACAGAAGGTCTTTTGGCATAGTCTCTGGGGGAGGGTTGTTGGGGGTTTGAGCTTCCCTGTCCTCTGGAGGCTTTTGATTGGCTTAAAATCCAGCAGTCAATGAGGATGGGTTTGGAGCCTGGGCTTCCCTGAGTTCTGGAGACTTTTGATGGGATTAAGTTCAGCTTAGTTGGGCTGAGTGTGCTCTGAGTCCTAAACTTCCTGGAAGGCTGGAGCAAATATGGAGGATCTCCAAAGCTCTGACCAGGCTGCCAGGTCTATGCTCCCTCTCTAGCTCCTTCCCCGCCATCTGTGTTGGTCGCTCTGAACTTGGCCAGCCCTGCTCTCAAGCTTTGCCCTTCAGACCAGCACCTTTGCCCGCCAGAAGTTCCTGCTGCTGCTGGAATCTGAGATTCCACTGTGGGTGGGAGGAGGGGATGGGTCCTGGGACCTTCCTTTTGTCTTCCCCTTAAACACGAGTGTTCTCAGATTCCGGCTTTTCAGGGGGCGTACCTTTTTAATTAAGTCCAGCAAGAGGGTTCCTTGGCTCTGTCTTGTTGTTAAGTTTGGTTTTCAGTCCCCTAGGAGCATTCAGTTTGTGCTTGATAAGGAAGGGTTTTCAGAGGTCTGAACTTCTGCTCCTTCTAGGCCGCCATCTTGACTCCGCCTCTCTAGAAAAGTGTTTTTAAAGGAAGGAGTAGACTATTATCAAATGTGACAACAGTGTGCAAACTTTTTAACTGGTAAAACTAGGGGACTGAAGTAATAGAGCAAGAGGAGAATGAGTGGTAAGAAAATTGAAACTAAAGGGAGAAATCATCTCATCTGAAATAAATAAAGTGCATGTGATAAATTGTGAGGTAAATGAGGAAACTCATTAGATCAAGGCTATTTTTCCCCCAGGGCATAAAATTAATCATCCCAGGTAGACTGTTCTATAATATTCTGATTTTCCTATTTAATAAGAGAGCAGAAAACTGGAGACAGTAGAAAATTTTGAAGAAAAAAAACATAGAACAATAGAAAAGTTTGGGGACAGTCCAGAAAAGAGTATATTTTAAATTTCAAAACAAATAAAACTAAGTGATAAAGGCTTAGTTGGTCAGGAAATTCTGGTGATCCAGATGTTTCTATGGTGGTTTTCTGGGCTCTGAGATTGTGAGTAGGAAGAGGAGACAGGGATCCCCAGACTTAAGGATGTTTATGATAAATCAATGAAAGAACCCCCCCCCCCAAAAAAAAGGTAGAGTGTATTGAATAGAGAACTAAACTTGGCATCAGGAATACCTGGGTTCATATCCCATCTCATCCACTTATCTAAGTTACTTTGACCTTGGGCAATTTACTTAATCTGTCTATACTTCAGTTTGCTTGTCTATTAAGGGGTTTAGACTCAGTAACCTCTACATCCTTTCCAGCTATAAAAATCTACAGGCAATTCTGAGCCCAGGAATTTTGGGATCTGACCAAAACACAGATAACAGCAGAATTGGGCTGAGAATCTAGGTCACCTGACTCCGTACCCATGTTAACATTTTAGCCCAGTGGCTTCTTGTAAAATTCTTCCCAAAAGGAAAATTGGACTCAACTACAGCAGATATAGGGAGTTCAAGGAAAGGAAAATTCCCTCTACTGTTCAGGAAACAGGGTCTATGTTTATCTATGTTTATTGTCACAATAGTTTTTGCACTATCTTGGAACATCTGCACCTTTCTTTTTTCTGGTACCATATTAAAATTTCTACCTCATTAGGTAGACTACAAAAGGAAAATTTGATGGTGGCTGGAGATGATATCTGGGTTAAAAGTGTTACTAAACCCAAATTCACCTGTCAGAATATGTCCTGTACTGTCAGGAGTAAGGAACAAGGTATGTGTTTTCAAATCCTCCCTACATAACATATTGGAATTAATTTTTTTAAATGTATGCCTTTTTTTAACATAGGGCTTTAAGACTCACAAGATGTACAAAGCACTTTACAAATACCTAATCTAATCCTTACAATAAGACTATAAGGTAGTTGCTGTTATCTCCAATTTATAGATAGGGAAACTGAGTCTGAAAAATTGTGACTTTAGGATAACTCAACCAGTAAGTATTTGAGTCAGGATTTGAAATTGAGTTTCTCTGACTCCAAATCTAGCACTCTAACCCACTGAACCACTTAGCTGGAACAATATATCAAAGCTTTCAATCTGGAAGTCATTTTAGGTTAGGTGGACCGGATTATACTCTAGTACAAGAATGGGTAAGTTATAGAGATGGGTGGTTCTGCATTCAAATGTGACTTCAGACATTTCCTACCATTTAAAAAAAGAAAAAAGAAGGGGACAGGTATTTGCCCTCAGTGGATAGAGAGAGCCAAGTCCTTATCACTCTTCTACCTTGGAATGAACATTTAGTATCAATTCTAAGACAGAAGGTAAAAGTTTTAAAAAAGAGGGGGTGAGGAAATAGTTTGATTTAATATCTTGGCTACCTTGTCAAGTTCTTTGACTTGGACAATCTCTATTTGGGCTTTTAAGAAGATTAGATTCTAGGTTTGTAAGATGGCCATAGACTAGTCTAGACAAAAAGAGAAACTTTAGACAAATGAAAACAGTCAAAAGGAAGAAAATAAGCATTTATTTAGTGCCTAATATATGCCAGACACTGGGCTTTTACAATTATTTTTTTATCCTTGCAAAGAAGCCTGAGAGGCAAGCACTTATTCTCATTTTTAAAGGCAAGGTAACTGGCAAACAGAGATGGAGTGACTTGTCCAGGGTCACAGAGACTGTGTCTTAGGTCAAATTTGAACTTGGGTCTTCCAAACTTCCATCCCAGTGCTCTATCCACTGAACCATGTAGCTGCCTAATAGTTTAGAACTATGATGTTCTTTCTTCATAGCTAACCATGTGGCAGTAGAAGTTTAACACATGACTCCTTCCTTCAGCTAAATTGGACAGATCCAAAAGGAAGATGCTCCATAAACACAAGAACATAAGACCTGAAGCAGAAACTGTTGAAGTATGGGCAGTACCTAAATGCAGTGTACACAGAGGTGAGTGTGAGGCTCCATTGGGTGGGATTCTTCTAGCTCTGAGCTCCCAGCTCCCAGCTAATATATAATCTTTACAAAAAACTGGGAATTGAAGTTTTGTGAGGAATTTTGTCAGTAGGAAGACTCTTTAATGGAATAAGCAAATGTATAGATAGGACCCAACTGTGTACCTAAAGATAAAATTGGCATTTACATGAGTTTTTTCTTCTATATGACTCATAGAGTTGTAGGATAACTGTGTTGTGGATTAAATAAGCTCTTTTGCAGGCAGGTCTATGAAGCTGATGTATCTTTAACCCCCTTTGGAAGACATGTTCAAAGTTTCAACTTAAAAGTTGGCCTGTATTTTCTTCTCTTCTCCTATGATGCCAGCTGCATGAGGAGTCACCCTATTGACAAATGCTTATACTAACATATGGGAGAAAACCCCTGGGTTGGGGAAGAGAAGGGGAGAAAGACAAATAAATACACAAGAAACTAAGCTAATGAAATTATAATACCTTTTTAAAAAATAGCTTTAAAATTATGCAATGGATGAGAGCTAAGCATGAATTTAACATTAACCTTAGACCATATGTACTGTGAAAAAGAAGTCATTTTAAAAGACTAATTTATTCAATCCTTTGTAGGATATGGATTGAGGAAAACCAGCCACAGAAAATAAAATATTCCTGCCAGGGACAATTGATGACAAGGATATGAAGCCTGTCTATTTTTATTTTGCCCTGAGTTAGAGCTAGCAAAATTCATGTATACTCATAACAGGGTAAAATGATCTTGTATAATGCTGCATAATCTATTGAACAAAGTCTGGTTATTAAGATACCTTCAGAGTGTAAATGGTTCAATAATAAATAAACAGAATTGCATAAATGTATGGCTTTCATTTTTCTCTGGGTTGGGGGAAGAAGGTACTGAATGTATTTCTAAAAAATATATAGAAAGAGTTGGTTATTTATCAGTTTATGAACTTTTCTTTTAACTCTGTGTCTTTCATCTGAGTACCTTATTCCTCCTTTTTTTTGTGGAAGGGGAGGTAGTCTAAGCCAATCAAGTGTGAACATTAAGTTTAGAATTAAAATGGTTAACCCCAGAAACATGGGAGGCTATTGGGTTGCCTAAGGAAAACTGATAAAATTAAAGTAGGTCAAAATTTCCATGCCAATCAGAGTAGAACCAGGCTGAGGAATTATTTCCCAAGAGTAATTCTACTTAGTTTCTACTTCATAGTACAACATGCCTTTCCCATAATAAACTAATCACCTAAAATAGCTGACTGATGCATTTTTTCATGTTCAACAACTCAGCTCCCTCAGTTGCCTTTCTCCTCTGACTGGAGGGCTGGATGAACACATAAGCACTCAACTTCTCCCAAAACCTTTCATTATAGAGGACTGAAAGCTGAACTTCCCAGGTAACACTCCATTTTCCATCATTAGCTCCTCTTGGTTTTGATTCCATGGAACATTATGCCTCATCTCCCTACTTTTCACTTTCTTTTGTATGTTATCTTCCCTCATTCGATTGTAAGCCTCATGAGGACAGGGGCTGACTTTTTTTTAAACCTTATCTTTTGTATCAATACTTTGTATTGGCTCTAAGACAGAAGAATGATAAGGCAATTGGAGTCAAGTGACTTGTACAGGGTCACACAGCTAGAAAGTATATGAGACCATATTTGACCCCAAGACTTCTCATCTGTAGGCTTGGCTCTCTCACCACTGAACCACCACTGAACTAAGTGCTCCTTTGTTTTTCTTTTATTTGTGTCCCCAGTATTTAGCATAGAGCCTGGCACATAGTAGGTACTTAATAAATGTTTAATAAATTGAATAGTCTGTACTTCCCACCTAGTTAAGGAAATGAGTCTCTAAAAAAGTTGGGAGAGGGAAACTGAACAAGTGCAATTCCTGGAATTCAGGGAAGAGATGTCCCACTCCTCTGCAAGTATCTGTAAACAATCAAGGAACATGGAAATAATTAACTTATCTGTATGGAACCAGTTTTCAGATAAGACATCTAGGTTGCTTGAAATGTGCAATTATGAGAAAACTCCTTCCTTCAATCTTAGCATATGACTGTGTTTCTGGTCAATATAACTTGAGACATTATAACTTGAGACCTTGGTTAAAGACTTAGGGAAAGATTCAAAGAACCCAGTAAACTTTTTCATAAAACAGAATTTGTACTAGTACCCATAATTGAATAAAAAGGGAACTAATCTAGCTCCAGAATTGAGTCTCAAGATGGAGACAATATGTTCACTCAATTCTACAATTAACCACTTGCTATCTTAATCCCCTCAATTTCTTCAGTTTTCTTATACCCAAAGGGCATGATCATTAGGGGTCAGCAAATGTAGTCAGGATAATCCATTGCTGTCTCATACTGGGATATATGATGGCCATACCTATGTCCTTTTTTGGGCAATCATTTTATGTTTTTATTACCTCTACAAATGTATAGCCATTAGTGGTATGTTTTTAAAGGAAGACAAATAGCATGTGATCTTTAGGCTTTCTAACCTATGTCAAAATAATTTGAGACAACAGATGAAGAAATGAAAAACACGGTCATATGAGAAAATATTTCAAATAATTATTGATGAGAGAAATACAAATGAACAACTCTGAGGTACCACTTTATACCTATCAGATTGGCTAATATGACAACAAAGGAAAATGATAAATGTGCATATTCCCCTTTATCTTCTGTCCTAGTAACAACTCTAAGACAGAAAGGCAAGGGCTAGGCAATTAGGGTTCAGTGACTTACCCAGGGTCATAAAGGTAAGAAGTGTCTGAGGTCAGATTTGAACCCAAATCCTCCTAATTCTAGGCCTAGCACTCTATCCATTGAGGCACCTAGCTGCTCAATGTGCGTACCTTTTAACCCAGCAATACCACTACTAGTCTGTATCCCAGAGAGATCAAAGAAAGGGGGAAAGGGGCTATTTGCATAAAATATTTATAGCTTCTCATTTTTTTTTTGGTGGTGGCAAAGAATTGGAAACTATGGAGATGTCCATCAATTGGGTAATGACTAAACAAGTTATGGTATATAATTGTAATGTAATTCTAATGTGACACAAAAAATGATGAGCAAGATGATTTCAGAAAAACCTAGAAAGACCTACATGGATTGATGCAAAGTGAACAGAGCCAGCAGGATATTGTACACAGTGACAGCAATATTGTATGATGATCAACTGCGTATGACAACAATTATTAGTAATTCCAAGGAACTCATGATGAAAAATGCTATCCACTTCCATAGAAGGAACTGATGGATTTTGAATGCAAATCAAAACATGAGTTTTAATTTTATTTCCTTCATGAATTGTTCTTTTTCCTTTTTATTAACCATTACCAACACCAAAAAAATTTTAACTAAACAAATGCATAAAAAGATTTTGTGCAAGTCCACAAACTCCACATTATTTATGATTTGTTTAAAAATATATGAATATATGTATACTAATATAAACATCCTCTACTTTTGAGTTCCCTTTGGATTTGTTTTACTAGGATACTTTTTTCTCTTGATTTTGTAGCTGTTTTTTTAAAATGTAATTATGTATTATTCTTTTCTTTTCTATCTCTTTATACATTTCCCTTATTTTCTTTTCATTTCTAATATCTGTCATTTCAATAATATAATATAGTCTATTACATTCAAATATCACAATTTATTCGGCCATTTCTCCCAATCATTATATTTGTATTATTTTCCAATTATTTTGTCATTACGAACAAAGCTTCCATGAATATTTTCATATAAACAGAGCTTTCTACCCTTTCAATAATGCCCTTAGGACCTATCCCTGGTAATGGGATCTCTAGGTCAATGAGAATGAACAGCTTTTATGGCTATTATATGATTCCAAATTGTTTTCTAAAAAAAAAAAGTCCACAGTTGCTGTAGCAATATGTTATTTTTTAAATGTTAATTCAAAGGTATTTTCTTTTTCTCAATTACAAATAATAATTTCAACATATTTTCCAAAACTATGAGGTTCAAACTGTCTCCTTCCCTCCCCAACTCAGAGATGATAAGCAATTTATTCTGGCCATACATGTACTATCAAACAAAGCCCATTTCCACATTGGTCATTGTTGTAAGAGCACATTCACAAAATAAATAAATAAATAAATGAAACCTTAAATACACTGATGAGAAAGATAGTATGCTTTGATCTGTACCCATCATTAACAATTCTTTCTCAGGAGGTGGATAGCATTCCATCATAAGTCTTTCAGAATAGTTCTAGATCATTGCATTGCTGAGAATAGCCAAATTTGCACAGTTGATCATCATATAGTATTTCTGTTACTTTGTACAATGATTTCTCCATTCTGCTTATTTCACTGTGCATCAGCTCATGCAGATCTTTCCAGCTTTTTCTGAAATCATCTTTCTTATTTCTTGGTATTGTCACCAACACGTACCACAATCTGTTCAGCCATTCCCCAATTGATGGACATCCCCTCAATTTCCAATTCTTTGCTACCAGAAAAAGAGTTATAGCAATGTATTATTAGGTCTTTTTCTTCATGTACCTATTGGCATTTTATTTGATCATTTTAGTTCATCTGGTTCTCAGTTAACATATACTATGAGGACCATATTTTGCTAGATTGCTACTTAGTCAGCAGACACAATCTGTTGCCAGACTATAATCTTTCCAAAAAGTCTTTCCAGTTTGGTCATATCCAGTGGAACTTTTGTTCCTATGCCACAACCCTTTAGGAATGCAGGATTACCTCCACAGTATCTTGAATGGTAAAGCTTTGGCAGAATATTTATGAAATTGGGAGTAATGAAAATAAAATACATGGTGATGCAAATGAATTAATTGAATCAAATGAGGATATAATTGGTATAAATAATTGTACAGAGAAAGAACATTGTAATATAAATTTAAGAGACAATACTAATGATTGTATAATAAGAGAAATTAATGAAGAATATAACCTAAATAATAATAATGAAATTGTAAATGGGAACAATGATACTAAGATGAAGAATTTAAGGACCAATGAGAATAATATAAAAGCTGATGATGCAAAATCCTCGGAAAGTCATGTAATTCATGCAGATGTAGTCTTGGATGGACAGGACTGAGCTTTATACAGAGTTACTATGCTTGCACCAATTCTTGAAACCTTCCAACCCACAAATAGCACTGAACCCTATGTTTCTGTAACTATAGGGGATCAGATATATGATCTTTTGGTGGATCCTGGAGCCAGTAAATCAGTTTTGCAAAGTCTTCCTAAAGATTGTAGAGCTGTTGGTACTATGGAAGTGATTGGAGCTACTAGAAAACCAGAGAGAGTAGCAAAATTACAACTTAAAATGATTACCCTTGGTCCATTATCCATGGAGCACACATTTCTATGTATGCCAGGATGTCCAATGAACCTTCTCGAGAGGGACATGCTTTGTAAATTATGAGCAACAATTCAATGTACTGACACTGGGAATATATCATTACCACTCTCAGAAGAATCTCTGAAAGCCTTTCCATTGCTGTTCTTAGATTCAGTCAGTGCAGAGAATGGGTTGAATTCCATTTATCCTATTCCTGAGGATATACCAGAAGATTTATGGGCAAAGTCTTCCACAGATGTAGACCTATTGAAATCAGCTAATCCAGTGATAGTGAGAACCAAGGAAGGACCAGTTCCTTGTGTTCCTCAATATCCTTTGAGTGAAAAAGCTATAGATGGAATAAGACCGATTATTGAGTCCCTAATTCAACAAGGGATCATAATACCATGTTTTTCAAATTACAATACTCCCTTACTGCCAATAAAGAAACAAAAGCTCGATTAAGATGGCGAAGTTGTCTATAGATTCATACTGGATGTGAGAGCTGTGAATGATCATGTAATTAAGACTCATCCTGTAGTACCAAGTCCAGCAGCTATAATATCATCCATTCCAAGTCAAGCAAGATATATCACCATGGTAGATTTATGTTCAACACTTTTCTCGATACCAATTCATGAGGATTCTCAAAAGATCTTTGCTTTCACATGGGACAATACCCAGTGGACTTTCACTTGTCTTCCACAGGTATTCTGTGATAGCTCAAGCCAATTCTCTCAAATTTATTTGAGATATTTGATATGATTTGATTTATTTGATGTGTTTCCCTTTCTAGTCCCTCTATTTTTGTTCCCTCCCCCTCCCCCCTCTCCTTCCCTCCCTTTTTGTGTTCCTTCCCCCCCTCCCCCCTTGGTTTTCCCTTCTCCCTACCCCTGTTGGATAAGATAGAATTCAAGATCCCAATGGATCTGGATGTTCTTCCCTCTCAGAGTTGATTTCACTGAGAGTAAGGTATAAGTAAAAACTCTCTTCCTCTCCTTCTTATAGGAGTTTTCTTCCCCTCCCCTTCCCATGTGTATCTTTGTGTGAGAAAGATTATTCTATTTAGTTTTTTTTTTCTCTCCCCCCCTATTTCTTGGAATATATCTTAGTATGATCAATGATTCCCCTCTCCCTTTTCCTTTCTATCCCCCCTTTCTCCATATCATCTTGATGCCCCAAACGTTCCCTATGCATGATTCTTCTTACTACTCTGATGATGCATATAATTTTTGAGAGTTACATATTACATTTTCCCCACATATTAATATATATAAATTAATATAAATGTAGTTCTTATAGAAGAGAGTTTGAATAAAAGAAAAAGATGACATCTTTCTCCTTTTCCCTTTCCTTCATATTTACCTTTTGAGGTATTCCATGCTCTTTGTTTTTCGATATCGAACTTTCCACAGAGCTCTGGTCTTTTCTTTGCAAAAACTTGGAAATCTTCTATTTTGTTGAATGCCCATACTTTTCCCTGGAAGTATATACTCAGTTTTGATGGATAGCTGATTCTTGGTTGAAGACCCAGCTCTCTTGCCTTTCTGAAAATCATGTTCCAGGCCATACGGTCATTCAGAGTGGAAATTTCAAGGTCTTGTGTGACCCTGATTAGCATTCCTTTATATCTAAATTGTCTATTTCTGGCTTCTTGTAAGATTTTTTCTTTTGCTTGAAAGCTTTGGAATTTGGCAATTACATTCCTGGGAGTTGTCTTTTGGGGATTTAGTGTAGAGGGTGTTCTGTGAACTCTTTCAATGCCTGTATTTCGCCCCTTGTTCTAGAATCTCTGGGCAGTTTTCTTTGATGATATCTTGTATTATAAAGTCGAGATTATTATTTATTTCTGGTTTTTCTGGAAGGCCATTTATTCTCAGATTGTCTCTCCTTCCTCTATTTTCCAAGTCTATCACCTTGTCAGTGAGATATTTTATGTCCTCTTCTAATTTCTTGGTCTTTTGGCTTTGCTTTATTAATTCTTGCTCTTTTGCAAGGTCATTGGCTTCCAGTTGCCTGATTCTGACCTTTAAAGCCTGGTTTTCCTTTTCAGTTTCGTCAAACTGTTTTTGTAGTTGTGTTTTTTCATGCTTCAGATTGTTGAATTCCTTTTGCATTATTTCCCACTTTTCCTGCCAGAAGGCTTCCATCTTTTTGATCATTTCCAATTTAAATTCTTCAAGAGTTTGTGGAGAGTTTCCATTTCCTTTGAAGGGTTTCGGAGCATTTGCTTGTGTTTTCTCTTCTATCTCCTCTGTATTTTGTATTTTTGCTCCATAAAATGTGTCCAGGGACTTCTGGTCAAGATGGCAGCTTAGAGAAAGCTAAAGTTCAGATCTCCTGAAACCCTCCCTTACCGATCTCAAACCAAATGCTCCTAGGGCACCAAAATTCAAAACGATCAACAGCATAGACCCTGGGAGTCCTCCTCCTGGACCTGGACCTGGATCAAAAGGTGCGACCCCCCCCCAAAAGCCAGAACCCGAGACCACTCGGACCTAAGGGGTAGGCAGAAGGAAGGTCCTTGGACCCATTCCCCCCCAACCCAGAGTGCTGAGTCCGAGGCAGCAGAGGCAACCTCAGAGCCCCATGGCCTGCTATTCTGAAGGCCGCTTCCTGAAAACAACCTAACCCAGTCAAGGGGGCACCCAGACAGCAGGGAAACAGAGAGACTCGGGAGCTCGTAACCCCCTGGGAGGAGCCCTCGGAGCTCTGGGAAGCCGCGGCCCCTCCCCCTCAGAGAGCAGGGTCTTCTGGAACAACAGCAACCCTCAGGGCTGGAAAAAGGGCACCTGGAGCCAGCTATTCTGAAGGCCACATCCTGAAAACAACCTAACCCAGTTGAGGGGGCACCCAGACAGCAGGGAAACAGAGAGACAGGGGAAGCTTGTAACCCCCTAGCTGGATCCCTCCATCCAAGTCTCAAGTCCCTGCCTCAGGGCACACTCAATTCAATCCAGGGAAAGCTAATCTTCTTACCAGGAGTCCTCGCCCAGAGCTCCAGGAAGCCGCAACCCCTCCCCCTCAGAAAGCAGGGTCTTCGGAAACAACAGTAACCCACAGGGCTGACAAAAGGACCCCAGGGCCGGCTATTCTGAAGGCCGCACCCTGAAAACAACCTGACCCAGTCGCGGGGGCACCCAGACAGCAGGGAAACAGAGAGACAGGGGAGCTCGTAACCCCTGGCTGGAACCTTCTATCCGAATCTCAGTTCAACCCAGGGAAAGCTAATCTTCTTATCAGGAGCCCTCGCCCTGAGCCCAAGGAAGCCGTGGCCCCTCCCCCTCAGAGAGCAGGGTCCTCAGGAACAACAGCAACCCTCAGGGCTGGAAAAAGGGCATCTGGAGCCAGCTATTCTGAAGGCCACATCCTGAAAACAACCTAACCCAGTTGAGGGGGCACCCAGACAGCAGGGAAACAGAGAGAGAGGGGGGAGCTTGTAACCCCCTGGCTGGATCCTTCCATTGGAGTTTCACGAAAAAAGTCCCTGCCTCAAGGCATACTAAATTCAACCCAGGGAAAGCTAATCTCATTAGAAGCCCTCAGAGCTCCAGGAAGCCGTGGCCCCTCCCCCCACAGAGTACAGGAGCTGGCCGGCTAAGGCACAGGAACAAGGGCCAAGCTAGGCTTAGAGCGTGGAAGTAAGGCAATGGAGAAGCATCGGGAGGGTGCCGAGGAGAGGAGGGCAGTAACTGGGACACACCAGCAACTCCTGGCTTCCCAGGAAGACAGAACAACAACTGCATAGAACGGACAATCTGCCTAGGGCTAAAACCTCTGAACACCAGACAGAGATAAGAAAAGCTAATCTCACACACACTCAGATAGAGATGGCAAACTCCACAGAAGCACAAAAGTCCCAAAATTAAAAAAAAAAACAAGAAGAAGGGGGCGACTTTGGACACATTTTATGGAGCAAAAATACAAAACACAGAGGAGATAGAAGAGGAAACACAAGCAAATGCTCCGAAACCTTCCAAAGGAAATGGAAACTCTCCACAAACCCATAAAGAATTTGAATATGAAATGATCAAAAAGATGGAAGCCTTCTGGGAGGAAAAGTGGGAAATAATGCAAAAGAAATTCACGCATCTACGAAACCAGTTTGACCAAAGTGAAAAAGAAAGCCAGGCTTCAAAGCAAGAACTAATAAAGCAAAGCCAAAACACCAAGAAATTAGAAGAGAACATAAAATATCTCACTGACAAAGTGACAGATTTGGAAAATAGAGGTAGAAGAGATAATTTAAGAATAATTGGACTTCCAGAAAAGCCAGAAATAAACAGTAAACTCGACATCGTAATACAAGAGATAATCAAAGAAAATTGCCCAGAGATTCTAGAACAAGGGGGCAATACAGCCACTAACAGAGCTCACAGAACACCCTCTACACTAAACCCCCAAAAGACAACTCCCACGAATGTAATTGCCAAATTCCAGAACTCTCAAACAAAAGAAAAAATTCTGCAAGAAGCCAGAAAAAGACAATTTAGATATAAAGGAATGCCAATCAGGGTCACACAAGACCTTGCAAGTTCCACTCTGAATGACCGTAAGGCATGGAACATGATCTTCAGAAAGGCAAGAGAGCTGGGTCTTCAACCAAGAATCAGCTATCCAGCAAAACTGACTATATACTTCCAAGGGAAAGTATGGGCATTCAACAAAATAGAAGATTTCCAACTTTTTGCAATGAAAAGACCAGAGCTCTGTGGAAAGTTCGATATCGAAAATCAAAGAGCATGGAATACCTCAAAAGGTAAATATGAAGGAAAGGGAAAAGGAGAAAAATGTTAACTTCTTCTTTTACTCAAAATCTCTTCTATAAGGACTACATTTATATCAATCTATGTATACTAACAGGTGGGGAAAATGTAATGTGTAAATAGGGGGAAAAGAAAGACCAAATAGAATAATCATTCTCACACAAAGATTCACATGGGAAGGGGAGGGGAAGAAAACTCCTATAAGAAGGAGAGGAAGAGAGTTTTTACTTAAACCTTACTCTCAGGGAAATCAACTCTGAGAGGTAAAAACATCCAGATCCATTGGGATCTTGAATTCTATCTTACACAACAAGGGTAGGGAGAAGGGAAAACCAAGGGGGTAGGGGGAGAGGGAAAACAAAAGGGGAGGGAAAGAGGGGGGAAGGGGAGGTAACAAAAAGGGAGGGACTAAAAAGGGAAACATATCAAGGGAGGGGACAAGGGGGACCAATTTAAAGTAAATCACTGGACTAAAAGGTAGAGCCAAAGAAGAAAAGGTTAGAACCAGGGAAGGATATCAAAATGTCAGGGAGTCCACAAATGACAGTCATAACTTTGAACGTGAATGGGATGAACTCACCCATAAAACGTAGACGAATAGCAGAATGGATTAGAATCCAAAACCCTACCATATGTTGTCTTCAAGAAACACACATGAGGCGGGTTGACACCCACAAGGTCAGAATTAAAGGATGGAGTAAGATCTTCTGGGCCTCAACTGACAGAAAGAAGGCAGGAGTGGTAATCATGATATCTGATAAAGCCAAAGCAAAAACAGACCTCATCAAAAGGGATAGGGAAGATAATTATATTTTGTTAAAAGGGACTTAAGATAATGAGGAAATATCACTAATCAACATGTATGTACCAAATAATATAGCACCCAAATTTCTAATGGAGAAACTAGGAGAATTGAAGGAAGAAATAGACAGTAAAACCATATTCGTGGGAGACTTAAACCAACCATTATCAAATTTAGATAAATCAAACCAAAAAATAAATAAGAAAGAGGTGAAAGAAGTGAATGAGACTTCCGGTTAAGATGGCGGCTGACTTCCGGTTAAGATGGCGGCTTAGAGAAAGCTGAAGTTCAGATCTCCGGAAAACCCTTCCCGACCGATCTCAAACTAGAAGCTCCTAAGGCGCCGAAATTCAAAACGATCAACAGCACAGACCCTGGGAACCCTCCTCCTGGACCTGGACCCGGTTCAAAAGGTACGGCTCCCCTTAAAAGCCAGAACCCGAGATCCCTCGGACCTCAGGGGTAGGAGCGCAGAGTCCAAGGCTCCCGGAAGCGGCAGCCGCGCCGGGCTCAGAGAGCAGGGTCTGAGGAACAACAACCCTCAGGGTCTTCTACCCAAGTCCCAGTCCGGGTGAAAGTTACTGCCTGGGGCTTCCGCTGCAAAGAGCCTGTCGGTCCGGGTGAAAGTTACTGCCTGGGGCCTCCGCTGCAGAGAGCTGGTCAAAACAACAGCAACCCTCAGGGCGGGCAAGACAGCCTCACGGGCTGGATCCTGCTATCCAAGTCTCAGTGAAAGTCTGTGCTCTCGGAGCTTGGGGAAGCGGCAGCCCATTCCCCCCGCAGGCCGACGAAACAGCCTCACGGCCAGGGATTCTGAAGGCAACTTCCGGAAATCGAGCCAGGGGGAGAGTGTGGCCTCGTGGTCCAACCCTTCCATTCCAGTTCCAGAGAGGCATATTCAGTTTAACCCAGGGAACGCTCATAGAACCAACATCTGCCCAGGACTAAAGCCTCTGATCACCAGACAAAGACAAGAAAAGCCAATCCTCCACTTCAGAGATGACAAACTCCACAGAAGCACAGAAGCCCCAAAATACCAAGAAAAATAAGAAGAAAGGGGCGACTCTGGACACATTCTGTGGAGCCAAAATACAAAATACAGAGCAGATAGAAGAAGATATACAAGAAAATTCTCCAAAATCTTCCAAAGGAAATAGAAACTCTCCACAAACCCATGAAGAATTTGAATCAGAAAGGACCAAAAAGATGGAAGCCCTCTGGGAGGAAAAGTGGGAAATGATGCAAAAGAAATTCACGCATCTACAAAACCAGTTTGACCAAACTGTAAAAGAAAACCAGGCTTTAAAGCAAGAACTAATAAAGCAAAGCCAAAACACCAAGAAATTAGAAGAGAACATAAAATATCTCACCGACAAGGTGATAGATCTGGAAAACAGGGGGAGAAGAGAAAATTTAAGAATAATTGGACTCCCAGAAAAGCCAGAAATAAACACCAAACTGGACATGGTGATACAAGATATAATCAAAGAAAATTGCCCAGAGATTCTAGAACAAGGGGGCAATACATCCACTGACAGAGCTCACAGAACACCTTCTACACTAAACCCCCAAAAGACAACTCCCAGGAATGTAATTGCCAAATTCCAAAGCTATCAAACAAAAGAAAAAATCCTACAGGAAGCCAGAAAAAGACAATTTAGATATAAAGGAATGCCAATCAGGGTCACACAAGATCTTGCAAGTTCTACGCTGAATGATCGTAAGGCATGGAACATGATCTTCAGAAAGGCAAGAGAGCTGGGTCTCCAACCAAGAATCAGCTACCCAGCAAAACTGACTATATACTTCCAAGGGAAAGTATGGGCATTCAACAAAATAGAAGACTTCCAACTTTTTGCAAAGAAAAGACCAGAGCTCTGTGGAAAGTTTGATACCGAAAATCAAAGAGCAAGGAATACCTGAAAAGGTAAATATTAAGGAAAGGGGAAAAATGTTATCTTCTTTTACTCAAACTCTCTTCTATAAGGACTACATTTATATCAACCTATGTATACTAATATGTGGGGAAAATGTAATGTATAAATAGGGGGTAAAGAAAGACCAAATAGAATAATGGTTCTCACACAAAGATTCACAGGGGAAGGGGAGGGGAAGAAAACTCCTATAAGAAGGAGAGGAAGAGGGGGGGGGGCGGTTTACTTAAACCTCAATCTCAGGGAAATCAACTCTGATAGGGAAAAACATCCAGATCCATTGGGATCTTGAATTCTATCTTACCCAACAAGGGTAAGGAGAAGGGAAAACCAAAGGGGGGAGGGGGAGAGGGAGAACAAAAAGGGAGGGAAAGAGAGGGGGGAGGGGGAGGGAACAAAAAAGGAGGGACTAAAAAGGGAAACATCAAGGGAGGGGACAAGGGGGACTGATTCAAAGTAAATCACTGGACTAAAAGGTAGAGCCGAAGAAGAAAAGGTTAGAATTAGGGAAGGCAATCAAAATGCCAGGGAGTCCACAAATGACAATCATAACTTTGAACGTGAATGGGATGAACTCACCCATAAAACGTAGACGAATAGCTGAATGGATTAGAATCCAAAACCCTACCATATGTTGTCTTCAAGAAACACACATGAGGCGGGTTGACACCCACAAGGTCAGAATTAAAGGATGGAGTAAGACCTTCTGGGCCTCAACTGATAGAAAGAAGGCAGGAGTGGTAATCATGATATCTGATAAAGCCAATGCAAAAATAGACCTGATCAAAAGGGATAGGGAAGGTAATTATATTTTGTTAAAAGGGACTCTAGACAATGAGGAAATATCATTAATCAACATGTATGCACCAAATAATATAGCACCCAAATTTCTAATGGAGAAACTAGGAGAATTGAAGGAAGAAATAGACAATAAAACCATACTAGTGGGAGACTTAAACCAACCATTATCAAATTTAGATAAATCAAATCAAAAAATAAATAAGAAAGAGGTAAAAGAAGTGAATGAAATCTTAGAAAAATTAGAATTAATAGACATATGGAGAAAAATAAATAGGGATAAAAAAGAATACACCTTCTTCTCAGCACCACATGGCACATTCACAAAAATTGACCATACATTAGGTCACAGAAACATAGCACACAAATGCAGAAAAGCAGAAATAATAAATGCAGCCTTCTCAGATCACAAGGCAATAAAAATAATGATCAGTAAAGGTACATGTAAACCAAATCAAAAACTAATTGGAAATTGAACAATATGATACTCCAAAATCGTTTAGTTAGAGAAGAAATCATAGAAACAATTAATAATTTCATCAAGGAAAATGACAATGGCAAGACATCCTTTCAAACCTTTTGGGATGCAGCCAAAGCGGTAATCAAAGGTAAATTCATATCCCTGAGTGCATATATCAACAAACAAGGGAGAGCAGAGATCAATCAATTGGAAATGCAATTGAAAAAACTCGAAAGCGATCAAATTAAAAACCCCCAGCAGAAAACCAAATTAGAAATCCTAAAAATTAAGGGAGAAATTAATAAAATCGAAAGTGATAGAACTATTGATTTAATAAATAAGACAAGAAGCTGGTACTTTGAAAAAACAAACAAAATAGACAAAGTACTGGTCAATCTAATTAAAAAAAGGAAGGAAGAAAAGCAAATTCACAGCATTAAAGATGAAAAGGGGGACAGTACCTCCAATGAGGAGGAAATTAAGGCAATCATTAGAAATTACTTTGCCCAATTATATGGCAATAAATACACCAATTTAGGAGAAATGGATGAATATGTACAAAAATACAAACTGCCTAGACTAACAGAAGAGGAAATAGAATTCTTAAATAATCCCATATCAGGAATTGAAATCCATCAAGCCATCAAAGAACTTCCTAAGAAAAAATCCCCAGGGCCTGATGTATTCACCTGTGAATTCTATCAAACATTCAGAGAACAGTTAACCCCAATACTATACAAACTATTTGACATAATAAGCAAAGAGGGAGTTCTACCAAACTCCTTTTACGACACAAACATGGTACTGATTCCAAAACCAGGCAGGTCAAAAACAGAGAAAGAAAACTATAGACCAATCTCCCTAATGAATATAGATGCAAAAATTTTAAATAGGATACTAGCAAAAAGACTCCAGCAAGTGATCAGAAGGATCATTCACCATGATCAAGTAGGATTCATACCAGGGATGCAGGGCTGGTTCAACATTAGGAAAACCATCCACATAATTGACCACATCAACAAGCAAACTAGCAAGAACCACATGATTATCTCAATAGATGCAGAAAAAGCCTTTGATAAAATACAATGCCCATTCCTATTAAAAACACTAGAAAGCATAGGAATAGAAGGGTCATTCCTAAAAATAATAAACAGTATATATCTAAAACCAACAGCTAATATCATCTGCAATGGGGATAAACTAGATGCATTCCCAATAAGATCAGGAGTGAAACAAGGATGCCCATTATCACCTCTACTATTTGACATTGTACTAGAAACACTAGCAGTAGCAATTAGAGAAGATAAAGAAATTGAAGGCATCAGAATAGGCAAGGAGGAGACCAAGTTATCACTCTTTGCGGATGACATGATGGTCTACTTAAAGAATCCTAGAGATTCAACCAAAAAGCTAATTGAAATAATCAACAACTTTAGCAAAGTTGCAGGATACAAAATAAACCCACATAAATCATCAGCTTTTCTATATATCTCCAACACAGCTCAGCAGCAAGAACTAGAAAGAGAAATCCCATTCAAAATCACCTTAGACAAAATAAAATACCTAGGAATCTATCTCCCAAGACAAACACAGGAACTATATGAACACAACTACAAAACACTCGCCACACAACTAAAACTAGACTTGAACAATTGGAAAAACATTAACTGCTCATGGATAGGACGAGCCAATATAATAAAAATGACCATCCTACCCAAACTTATTTATCTATTTAGTGCCATACCCATTGAACTACCAAAATACTTCTTCACTGATTTAGAAAAAACCATAACAAAGTTCATTTGGAAGAACAAAAGATCAAGGATATCCAGGGAAATAATGAAAAAAAACACATATGATGGAGGCCTTGCAGTCCCAGACCTCAAACTATATTACAAAGCAGCAGTCATCAAAACAATTTGGTACTGGCTAAGAAACAGAAAGGAAGATCAGTGGAATAGACTGGGGGAAAACGACCTCAGCAAGACAGTATACGATAAACCCAAAGATCCCAGCTTTTGGGACAAAAATCCACTATTCGATAAAAACTGCTGGGAAAATTGGAAGACAGTGTGGGAGAGACTAGGAATAGATCAACACCTCACACCCTACACCAAGATAAATTCAAAATGGGTGAGTGACTTAAACATAAAGAAGGAAACCATAAGTAAATTGGGTAAACACAGAATAGTATACATGTCAGACCTTTGGGAGGGGAAAGGCTTTAAAACCAAGCAAGATATAGAAAGAATCACAAAATGTAAAATAAATAATTTTGACTACATCAAACTAAAAAGCTTTTGTACAAACAAAACCAATATAACTAAAATCAGAAGGAAAACAACAAATTGGGAAAAAATCTTCATAGAAACCTCTGACAAAGGTTTAATTACTCATATTTATAATGAGCTAAATCAATTGTGCAAAAAATCAAGCCATTCTCCAATTGATAAATGGGCAAGGGAAATGGATAGGCAGTTCTCAGATAAAGAAATCAAAACTATTAACAAGCACATGAAGAAGTGTTCTACATCTCTTATAATCAGAGAGATGCAAATCAAAACAACTCTGAGGTATCACCTCACACCTAGCAGATTGGCTAACATAACAGCAAAGGAAAGTAATGAATGCTGGAGGGGATGTGGCAAAGTAGGGACATTAATTCATTGCTGGTGGAGTTGTGAACTGATCCAACCATTCTGGAGGGCAATTTGGAACTATGCCCAAAGGGCGACAAAAGAATATCTACCCTTTGACCCAGCCATAGCACTGCTGGGTCTGTACCCCAAAGAGATAATGGACACAAAGACTTGTACAAAAATATTCATAGCTGCGCTCTTTGTGGTGGCCCAAAACTGGAAAACGAGGGGATGCCCATCAATTGGGGAATGGCTGAACAAACTGTGGTATATGTTGGTGATGGAATACTATTGTGCTCAAAGGAATAATAAAGTGGAGAAGTTCCATGGAGACTGGAACAACCTCCAGGAAGTGATGCAGAGCGAGAGGAGCAGAACCAGGAGAACATTGTACACAGAGACTAATACACTGTGGTATAATCGAACGTAATGGACTTCTCTGTTAGTGGCGGTGTAATGTCCCTGAACAACTTGCAGGGATCCAGGAGAAAAAAACACCATTCATAAGCAAAGGATAAACTATGGGAGTGGAAACACCGAGAAAAAGCAACTGCCTGAATACAGAGGTTGAGGGGACATGACAGAGGATAGACTTTAAATGAACACTCTAATGCAAATACTATCAACAAAGCAATGGGTTCAAATCAAGAAAACATCTAATGCCCAGTGGACTTACGCGTCGGCTATGGGGGGTGGGGGGGAGGAAAAGAAAATGATCTATGTCTTTAACGAATAATGCTTGGAAATGATCAAATAAAATATATATATATATAAAAAAAAAAAGAAGAAGAAGAAGAAGCAGTGGTGAATAGCACAGTAAAATAATGAAGAAAAGAATGAAAGAAAAAAAAAGAAGTGAATGAAATCTTAGAAAAATTAGAATTAATAGACATATGGAGAAAAATAAATAGGGATAAAAAGGAATACACCTTCTTCTCAGCACCACATGGCACATTCACAAAAATTGACCATACATTAGGTCACAGAAACATAGCACACAAATGCAGAAAAGCAGAAATAATAAATGCAGCCTTCTCAGATCACAAGGCAATAAAAATAATGATCAGTAAAGGTACATGTAAACCAAATCAAAAACTAATTGGAAATTGAACAATATGATACTCCAAAATCGTTTAGTTAGAGAAGAAATCATAGAAACAATTAATAATTTTATCGAGGAAAATGACAATGGCAAGACATCCTTTCAAACCTTTTGGGATGCAGCCAAAGCGGTAATCAAAGGTAAATTCATATCCCTGAGTGCATATATCAACAAACTAGGGAGAGCAGAGATCAATCAATTGGAAATGCAAATAAAAAAATTCGAAAGCGATCAAATTAAAAACCCCCAGCAGAAAACCAAATTAGAAATCCTAAAAATTAAGGGAGAAATTAATAAAATCAAAAGTGATAGAACTATTGATTTAATAGATAAGACAAGAAGCTGGTACTTTGAAAAAACAAACAAAATAGACAAAGTACTGGTCAATCTAATTAAAAAAAGGAAGGAAGAAAAGCAAATTAACAGCATCAAAGATGAAAAGGGGGACAGCACCTCCAATGAAGAGGAAATTAAGGCAATCATTAGAAATTACTTTGCCCAATTATATGGCAATAAATACACTAATTTAGGTGATATGGATGAATATATACAAAAATACAAACTGCCTAGACTAACAGAAGAGGAAATAGAATTCTTAAATAATCCCATATCAGAAAATGAAATCCAACAAGCCATCAACGAACTTCCTAAGAAAAAATCCCCAGGGCCTGATGGATTCACCTGTGAATTCTATCAAACATTCAGAGAACAGTTAACCCCAATACTATACAAACTATTTGACATAATAAGCAAAGAGGGAGTTCTACCAAACTCCTTTTACGACACAAACATGGTACTGATTCCAAAACCAGGCTGGTCAAAAACAGAGAAAGAAAACTATAGGCCAATCTCCCTAATGAATATAGATGCAAAAATCTTAAATAGGATACTAGCAAAAAGACTCCAGCAAGTGATCAGAAGGATCATTCACCATGATCAAGTAGGAT
Source organism: Monodelphis domestica (assembly GCF_027887165.1). Classification (NCBI taxonomy): domain Eukaryota; kingdom Metazoa; phylum Chordata; class Mammalia; order Didelphimorphia; family Didelphidae; genus Monodelphis; species Monodelphis domestica. The sequence goes on from NC_077229.1 coordinate 482,808,101, forward strand.
TTATACCAGGGATGCAGGGCTGGTTCAACATTAGGAAAACCATCCACATAATTGACCACATCAACAAGCAAACTAGCAAGAACCACATGATTATCTCAATAGATGCAGAAAAAGCCTTTGATAAAATACAATGCCCATTCCTATTAAAAACACTAGAAAGCATAGGAATAGAAGGGTCATTCCTAAAAATAATAAACAGTATATATCTAAAACCAACAGCTAATATCATCTGCAATGGGGATAAACTAGATGCATTCCCAATAAGATCAGGAGTGAAACAAGGATGCCCATTATCACCTCTACTATTTGACATTGTACTAGAAACACTAGCAGTAGCAATTAGAGAAGATAAAGGAATTGAAGGCATCAAAATAGGCAAGGAGGAGACCAAGTTATCACTCTTTGCGGTGACATGATGGTCTACTTAAAGAATCCTAGAGATTCAACCAAAAAGCTAATTGAAATAATCAACAACTTTAGCAAAGTTGCAGGATACAAAATAAACCCACATAAATCATCAGCTTTTCTATATATCTCCAACACAGCTCAGCAGCAAGAACTAGAAAGAGAAATCCCATTCAAAATCACCTTAGACAAAATAAAATACCTAGGAATCTATCTCCCAAGACAAACACAGGAACTATATGAACACAACTACAAAACACTCGCCACACAACTAAAACTAGACTTGAACAAATGGAAAAACATTAACTGCTCATGGATAGGATGAGCCAATATAATAAAAATGACCATCCTACCCAAACTTATTTATCTATTTAGTGCCATACCCATTGAACTACCAAAATACTTCTTTACTGATTTAGAAAAAACCATAACAAAGTTCATTTGGAAGAACAAAAGATCAAGGATATCCAGGGAAATAATGAAAAAAAACACATATGATGGGGGCCTTGCAGTCCCTGACCTAAAACTATATTACAAAGCAGCAGTCATCAAAACAATTTGGTACTGGCTAAGAAACAGAAAGGAAGATCAGTGGAATAGACTGGGCGAAAGCGACCTCAGCAAGACAGTATACGATAAACCCAAAGATCCCAGCTTTTGGGACAAAAATCCACTATTCGATAAAAACTGCTGGGAAAATTGGAAGACAGTGTGGGAGAGACTAGGAATAGATCAACACCTCACACCCTACACCAAGATAAATTCAAAATGGGTGAGTGACTTAAACATAAAGAAGGAAACCATAAGTAAATTGGGTAAACACAGAATAGTATACGTGACAGACCTTTGGGAGGGGAAAGGCTTTAAAACCAAGCAAGATATAGAAAGAATCACAAAATGTAAAATAAATAATTTTGACTACATCAAACTAAAAAGCTTTTGTACAAACAAAACCAATATAACTAAAATCAGAAGGAAAACAACAAATTGGGAAAAAATCTTCATAGAAACCTCTGACAAAGGTTTAATTACTCATATTTATAATGAGCTAAATCAATTGTGCAAAAAATCAAGCCATTCTCCAATTGATAAATGGGCAAGGGAAATGGATAGGCAGTTCTCAGATAAAGAAATCAAAACTATTAACAAGCACATGAAGAAGTGTTCTACATCTCTTATAATCAGAGAGATGCAAATCAAAACAACTCTGAGGTATCACCTCACACCTAGCAGATTGGCTAACATAACAGCAAAGGAAAGTAATGAATGCTGGAGGGGATGTGGCAAAGTAGGGACATTAATTCATTGCTGGTGGAGTTGTGAACTGATCCAACCATTCTGGAGGGCAATTTGGAACTATGCCCAAAGGGCGACAAAAGAATATCTACCCTTTGACCCAGCCATAGCACTGCTGGGTCTGTACCCCAAAGAGATAATGGACACAAAGACTTGTACAAAAATATTCATAGCTGCGCTCTTTGTGGTGGCCCAAAACTGGAAAACGAGGGGATGCCCATCAATTGGGGAATGGCTGAACAAACTGTGGTATATGTTGGTGATGGAGTACTATTGTGCTCAAAGGAATAATAAAGTGGAGAAGTTCCATGGAGACTGGAACAACCTCCAGGAAGTGATGCAGAGCGAGAGGAGCAGAACCAGGAGAACATTGTACACAGAGACTAATACACTGTGGTATAATCGAACGTAATGGACTTCTCTGTTAGTGGCGGTGTAATGTCCCTGAACAACTTGCAGGGATCCAGGAGAAAAAAACACCATTCATAAGCAAAGGATAAACTATGGGAGTGGAAACACCGAGAAAAAGCAACTGCCTGAATACAGAGGTTGAGGGGACATGACAGAGGATAGACTCTAAATGAACACTCTAATGCAAATACTATCAACAAAGCAATGGGTTCAAATCAAGAAAACATCTAATGCCCAGTGGACTTACGCGTCGGCTATGGGGGGTGGGGGGGAGGAAAAGAAAATGATCTATGTCTTTAACGAATAATGCTTGGAAATGATCAAATAAAATATATTTAAAAAAATAAATAAATAAAATTAAAAAAAAGAAAATGAAATCCAACAAGCCATCAAAGAACTTCCTAAGAAAAAATCCCCAGGGCCTGATGGATTCACCCGTGAATTCTATCAAACATTCAGAGAACAGTTAATCCCAATACTGTACAAACTATTTGACATAATAAGCAAACACAAACATGGTACTGATTCCAAAACCAGGCAGGTCAAAAACAGAGAAAGAAAACTATAGGCCAATCTCCCTAATGAATATAGATGCAAAAATCTTAAATAGGATACTAGCAAAAAGACTCCAGCAAGTGATCAGAAGGGTCATCCACCATGATCAAGTAGGATTTATACCAGGGATGCAGGGCTGGTTCAATATTAGGAAAACCATCCACATAATTGACCACATCAACAAACAAACCAACAAGAATCACATGATTATATCAATAGATGCAGAAAAAGCCTTTGATAAAATACAACGCCCATTCCTATTAAAAACACTAGAAAGCATAGGAATAGAAGGGTCATTCCTAAAAATAATAAACAGTATATATCTAAAACCATCAGCTAATATCATCTGCAATGGGGATAAACTAGATGCATCCCCAATAAGATCAGGAGTGAAACAAGGATGCCCATTATCACCTCTACTATTTGACATTGTACTAGAAACACTAGCAGTAGCAATTAGAGAAGATAAAGGAATTGAAGGCATCAAAATAGGCAAGGAGGAGACCAAGTTATCACTCTTTGCAGATGACATGATGGTCTACTTAAAGAATCCTAGAGATTCAACCAAAAAGCTAATTGAAATAATCAACAACTTTAGCAAAGTTGCAGGATACAAAATAAACCCACAAAAGTCATCAGCTTTTCTATATATCTCCAACACAGCTCAGCAGCAAAAACTAGAAAGAGAAATCCCATTCAAAATCACCTTAGACAAAATAAAATACCTAGGAATCTATCTCCCAAGACAAACACAGGAACTATATGAACACAACTACAAAACACTCTCCACACAACTAAAACTAGACTTGAACAATTGGAAAAACATTAACTGCTCATGGATAGGATGAGCCAATATAATAAAAATGACCATCCTACCCAAACTCATCTATCTATTTAGTGCCATACCCATTGAACTACCAAAATATTTCTTTACTGATTTAGAAAAAACCATAACAAAATTCATTTGGAATAACAAAAGATCAAGGATATCCAGGGAAATAATGAAAAAAAAAATACATATGATGGGGGCCTTGCAGTCCCAGACCTTCAACTATATTACAAAGCAGCAGTCATCAAAACAATTTGGTACTGGCTAAGAAACAGAAAGGAAGATCAGTGGAATAGACTGGGGGAAAGCGACCTCAGCAAGACAGTATACGATAAACCCAAAGATCCCAGCTTTTGGGACAAAAATCCACTATTCGATAAAAACTGCTGGGAAAATTGGAAGACAGTATGGGAGAGATTTGGAATAGATCAACACCTCACACCCTACACCAAGATAAATTCAAAATGGGTGAGTGACTTAAACATAAAGAAGGAAACCATAAGTAAATTGGGTAAACACAGAATAGTATACATGACAGACCTTTGGAAGGGGAAAGGCTTTAAAACCAAGCAAGACATAGAAAAAATCACAAAATGTAAAATAAATAATTTTGACTACATCAAACTAAAAAGCTTTTGTAGAAACAAAACCAATGTAACTAAAATCCGAAGGGAAACAACAAATTGGGAAAAAATCTTCATAGAAATCTCTGACAAAGGTTTAATTACTCAAATTTATAAAGAGCTAAATCAATTGTACAAAAAATCAAGCCATTCTCCAATTGATAAATAGGCAGTTCTCAGATAAAGAAATCAAAACTATTAACAAGCACATGAAGAAGTGTTCTACATCTCTTATAATCAGAGAGATGCAAATCAAAACAACTCTGAGGTATCACCTCACACCAAGCAGACTGGCTAGCATGATAGCAAAGGAAAGTAATGAATGCTGGAGGGGATGTGGCAAAGTAGGGACATTAATTCATTGCTGGTGGAGTTGTGAACTGATCCAACCATTCTGGAGGGCAATTTGGAACTATGCCCAAAGGGCGACAAAAGAATATCTACCCTTTGATCCAGCCATAGCACTGCTGGGTCTGTACCTCAAAGAGATAATGGAGAAAAAGACTTGTACAAAAATATTCATAGCTGCGCTCTTTGTGATGGCCAAAAACTGGAAAACGAGGGGATGCCCATCAATTGGGGAATGGCTGAGCAAATTGTGGTATATGTTGGTGATGGAATACTATTGTGCTCAAAGGAATAATAAAGTGGAGGAATTCCATGGAGACTGGAGCAACCTCCAGGAAGTGATGCAGAACCAGGAGAACATTGTACACAGAGACTAATACACTGTGGTATGATCGAATGTAATGGACTTCTCCATTGGTGGTGGTGTAATGGCCCAGAACAATCTGCAGGGATCTAGGAGAAAAAACACTATGCATAAGCAAAGGATAAAATACGGGAGTGGAAACACCGAGGAAAAGCAACTGCCTGACTACAGCAGTTGAGGGGATATAACTGAGGAGAGACTCTAAACGAAACTCTAATGCAAATATTGACAACATAGAAATGGGTTCGAATCAAGAACACATGTGACACCCAGTGAAATCACGTGTTGGCTATGGGGGGTGGAGGGGAGGAAAAGAAAATGATCTTTGTCTTTAATGAATAATGCTTGTAAATGATCAAATAAAATATTATTTTTTAAAAAATGTGTCCAAAGTCACCTCCTTCTTCTTGCTTTTCTTGGTGTTTGGAGGTTTTTGTACTTCTGTACTGTTTGCCATCTCTATCTGAGTGAGGAGGACTGGCTCTTAGTATATCTGTCTGATGGTCTGAGGCTTTTGCCCCAGGCAAATTGTCCATTCTCTGCAGCTGCTCTGTCTTCTCGGGGAGGCCCGGGATCTGTCCTCCCCTGCCTGCCGGTGTTTCGGGAGTTACTGCTCTGTTCACTCCAGTTGCTTCTCCGCTGCCTTTCTTCCACGCTCTGGGCCTGGCATAGCACTGTCCCCAAGGTATCTCAGTGCCTTTGCCGGCCCTGAGGTTTCTGTTCTTTCATTAGACCCTGCTCTCTAAGGGGGATGGAGGAGGGGGGGAGGGGTGTTGTAGCCTCCCTGGGTTCTGAGGGCTCCTGATGGGATCAAGTTCATCTGGTTTGGGCCAAATGATCCCCGAAGACCAAAGCAAAAAAAAAAAAAAACCTCCTGTTGTAGTCTGTGTTGAATGCCCGGAGACTGGCCCAGGTTACTTTCAAGGTAAGCCCTTTGGAGCAACCCCTTTGCCGGCCCTGAGGTTTCTGTCCTTTCAGTAGCTCTGAGGGCTCCTGATGGAATTGGGTTCAGCTGGTGCCCTAAAACTGGAACCTCCCTTGAGACTCAGATGGAAGGACCCAGCCAGGGGGCTACAGGCTTCCCCCTTCTTTCTATGTTTCCTTGCCATCTGTGTTGGGCACCCCAGGGACTGGCTCAGGTTGCTTTCAAGGTGAGTCCTTCAGAATAGCCAGCCCTGAGGCCCTTTTGCTGGCCCTGAGGTTCCCGCTGCTGCCGACTCAGCACTCTGGGTTGTGGGGGATGGGTCTTGGGACCTTCCTTCTTCCTACCCCTTAGATCTGAGTGATCTAGGGTTCTGGCTTTTGGGGGACCATACCTTTTAATCCAGGTCCAGGAGGAGGGTTCCCCAGGTCTGTCCTGTTGTTCAGTTTGAATTTCGGTGTCCTAGGAGCATTCAGTTTGTGATCGATAAGGAAGGGTTTTCAGGGGTCTGAACTTTCGCTGCCTCTAAGCCTCCATCTTGACCAGAAGTGCTAGTCACTCCCTTTTAAAGGCACTTTCTTTTGCGTCACTTCCCCTAATTTTAATCACAGTTGACACTTTTGCTTTTAGGACTGCCCAGGGGCATTCAGTTGATTTTGATTCATCACCCAGTATTTTACACCTTTGGTGATTAAATCTAAAAAATGGGCAGATCTCCCCACTACTTTAAATAGGGTGTTCTAAAAATAGGCAGGGATTATAATTTAATCTTCACAGGGTTTTGGTTATGCATGAGTTTGCTCTTATAACAATGGCCAATATGAAAGTATTTTGACAATATAAAAATCAGAAAAAAACTACACTGAAAAAGTTTTATCATATGTAAAATGTAATTAATAATACCTCCACTATCTATCCTGTAAGGTTGCTATATCAAATGAGATAATGCATGTAAAGGACATTATAAGATGCTTTTAGCCTTCCTCTAAAAAAATAAAATAAAATAAATTAAAAAAGAACTTACTATATACCAGCCAAGGCACCAAGTGCAGATCCAACCAAGAAAAGACAGAAACAATCCTTCCCCTCAAGAAGATTGCATTAAACAGAGACATGTTTATTTCTGGTTGGACTCCAAATAATTAACTGGTGGTCACCAGGGATTTAATTTCTAAATTCCAAAATAAACTACTAAAGTAAAATGGAATTTAAGATAGTCTATTTTTACAATAGAGGGAAGATATTAAGGAAGAGATAAAAGGGGAGAGAGAAAGCTCTGGCTTCCTCTGAGCCAGGTAGAAATTCTAAGCACTAGTCAGGGGAAAGGAGTTTCAAGATGATGGGCCTTTCTCAGAGGTTCACACCTCCAGAAAGGCAAGGAAACTAAGTCAGCCTTTCACTCACCACAATGACCCTCTAAAAGGAAAGCAGTCTGAGGTCTCCTGCACAAGCTCCTCCAGAGTTGAGTTCAACAGCCAAGTCCAAGTGTCTGTCTTCCAGTCTCTTCTCAAATGTCTGTCTTCCCTCCAGCTCTGAGTGACTGATCCTTCACACCAAGCCCAAGTAATTGAGTTTATCTTCAGTCCAGCTTTGAGTGACTGATCTCTATCAATACATCCTTGTGTGCCTATATTTCCTCTATTTAAAGACCTTTTTTCTGCCCAAAAGGCACTAAAAGATTGTCTGCCCTTTGATCCAACCATAGCACCAACATAGCACAAAGCGATAATAAAGAAAAAAGACATGTACAAAAATATTTATAGCTGCGCTCTTTGTGGTGGCAAAAAATTGGAAAATGAGGGGATGCCCTTCAATTGGGGAATGGCTGAACAAATTGTAGTATATGTTGGTGATGGAATACTATTGTGCTCAAAGGAATAATAAACTAGAGGAATTCCATGAGAATTGAAATGACCTCCAGGAATTGATGCAGAGTGAAAGGAGCAGAACCAGGAGAACATTGTACACAGAGATCCATACACTGTGGTACAATCAAATGTAATGGACTTCTCCATTAGTGGCAATGCAGTGATCCAGAACAACTTGGAGGGATCTATGAGAAAGAACACTATCCACATTCAGAGGAAAAACTGTAGGAGTAGAAACACCAAAGAAAAACAACTGCTTTATTACATGGGTTGAGGGGAAATGATTGGGGATGAAAATGAACATCCTAAATGAACATCCTAATGCAAACACCAACAACATGGAAATAGGTTTGATAAAGGACACATGTAATACCAAGTGTATATGGGCTATGGGGAAGGGTGGGGGGAGGGAAGGGAGGGAAAAAAAAATATGTTTCTTGTAACCAAGGAATAATGTTCTAAATTAACTAAATAAATAACTTACAAGGAAAAAAAATAAAATAAAGACCTTTATCTCCTGTCTCCTCCCCTAAATTTTATGCTCTTCTCCAGAACTGTCCACTTAATCTATGAAATGGGTGTCACACCTTTTGTAGTCAGTTAACATCTTTTTTGTGGTTAGTTAACACCTTTTTTGGTTAGTTAACACCTTTGTAGTTAGTTAAAATGGGTAGATCTACTTTAAATACTGAATTAACACTTTGGGGATTAAAATCTTAAGATAGGGGAGTACAATTTAATCTTCCCAATAAAGGAAGAGCTAGCACCTTCATTATCACAATCAGGAGATAGCTAAATCCAATCTTCACATATGCAACCTGTATATAACAGGGATACTAGGTGACGTTGGATAGGAAGGCATTAGCAGTTTGGGAGAACCAGAATGAGACCAAGATTCCAAGTGCCTGTGTTGGGAAGGGGGAGCTCACCAGGAATGGGGGAAAAGGTAGAATCATCGAGGAGACTAATATGGCAGGAGGGCAAGTTCTACTATCTAAGAATAGAGATTAAAAGGATTAGGTAGCAAAATGGATGGAGCAACTGGCCTGGAGTTAGGAAGACCTGAATCCAAAACCAGCCTTAGACACTCCCTAGTTGAGTGATTCTGGGGAATTCACTTCACCCTGCTCACTTCACTTTCCTCATCTGGAAAAGGAGCTGGGGAAGGAAATGGCAGACTACTACTATATCTGCTTCTCCAAACCCCCAAATTGGAAGAGTTAGGCACAACAGAAACTGAAGTGACAAGTTCATGAAGAGATTTAAAAGCCAAAGGGATGGCTTTATAATTGATCCTGGAGGAAACGGGGAATCATTGGAATTTCTTGAGTAGGGGGAAGTTATAGAGTCAGTCTGCATTGTAGGAAATACACTTTAGCGGCTATATGACTGGAGTAGGGAGAAGGCTGAGGCAAGGCCAACATATAGGAGGTTATTGCAAAGTCCAGTTGTCATGAAGGACTGAGCTTGGGTGGTGGCTGGTGACATTGGTGCCACAGGTTTCTCAACCTCTTGGGCTGGGTCTCTTGGACAAAGTACAAATGTGTGGGGATTTTTTTCCAAGTTTGAATATTTCACAAGCTGAAAGTCCTTCTGACTGAATCATTTTTCATAACTTGCTCCTACCATTTTGAAGCACAATTACTTAGGAGTGACAGGTGTGAGACAATATTAGGTAAGACTTCTTCCTAGGTGAGGCTTGCATTGGATCTGGTAATAATGATCAAGAGGGAAGTGACGTGGAAAAACATCTGGCATTCCAAGATAGGGAAACTTAGACTACAACTTATAAACTTCATTTACAGATTGGTTTGTTTGGATAGTCAGTCAACAAACATTTATAAAGTATCTTATGTCTTCTGGGCACTATGCTTAGCACTGGGGATACAAAGAAAGGAAAAAAACAACCAAAAACCAAACAAAACCAAGTCTCTGTTCTCAAGGAGCTGACAATCTAAAGGGGGCAGATGTCATGTAAATAACGTACAAATTAGTTATAGACAAAATAAATTGGAGAATATCTCAGAAGGGGGCAGCTAGGTGGCACAGTGAATAAAGGGCCAGGTTGGGAGACCTGGGTTCAAATATGATCTCAGATACATCTTAGCTGTGTAACCCTGAGGAAGTCACTTAACTTGAGGGGGAGGAGATCAATGAATTGGGTTTGCAACTTTAAAAATTAGAAAGAGAACAAAATAAAAATCCCCAAATGAAAACTAAATTAGAAATACTAAAAATTAAAAGAGAGATTAACAAAATTGAAAGTAAAAGAACTATTGAACTAATAAATGGGGAGCTGAGTGGCTCAGTGGATTGAGAGCCAGGCCCAGAGACTGGAGGTTCTGGGTTCAAATGTGGTATCAAGACACTTCCTAGCTGTGTAACCCTGGGTAAGTCACTTGACCCCCATTGCCTAGCCCTTACCACTCTTCTGCCTTGGAACCAATACATAGTATTGATTCTAAGATGGATGGTAAGGATCTCAATAAAAATAAATAAAGAAATAAAGAAATAAGTCCTGGAGTTGGTACTTTGAAAAAACAAATAAAATAAAGTACTGGTAAATCTAATAAAAAAGAAAGAAGAGAATCAAATTAATAGTATCAAAAATGATGTCATCTCTAATGAAGAGGAAATTAAAACAATTATTAAGAGCCACTATACCCAATTACAAGGCAATAATGATGATAATCTAGGTGAAATGGATGAATATTTACAAAAATATAAAATGCCTAGATTAACAAATGAGGAAATAAAATACTTAAATAATTCTATTTGCCTTGCCCTTACCCCATGCCCTTCTGTCTTAGAATTGTTAGAGACAGAAAGTAAGGCCTTTTAAAAAAAACAAACCAACCCCAAAACAACCAGCAATTTAAAAGGGGGAAAAAAACCAACAACAAACATTTCCTGCCATCCAGGGCTAGAGCACTGGGAAATCCTAGGTTTCCTTGATTCTGGAAAGTATGCTGCGCAGTGCTGAAAACACGGGACTTGGAATTACAAAAACTTGAGTTCATGTCCAGCCTCGGACACTTACCAGTTATCTCAGTTTCCTTATCTGTAAAATGGGGTTCGCAATGCAAAATGTACTATAGAATAGGGTGAAATATGAAAAGATCGCTGTAAAGCTCTTGCAAACCTTAGCGCGCTCTTTAAATGCTAGCCACTATTACTGTTTATAGACTAGCATTCGCAAGCAAACCCCGGGGCAGTCCAGTGCTTTTTCGGGGAATCGCGACTCCTCTGGGCGCCCAGACCCATTCTTTCTAGCTTGCAGCTGCTCCACGTGCCCAGCGGTGCTCTGCATCCAGCGCCATCTGGCGGACCATAAACGCTTCGCGTTTCGGGACCTCTCTGCGCTGCCGCTGCCGGAACGTTTCTTCGCCACCACAGCGCCTTTAGTGTGCTGGGGAGAGATTAGGGCTGAGGACCGTAGTGCCATGCGCACTTGGCGCGCTTCGAGTCACCTGGCTGGCGGTGGCCGTCTCTTCTGGCCTTCTTGGGGATTTCGGTGAATATTCTGGCCCGGTGTTGGGAGCTCGGTGGAGGAGGAAGAAGAGAGGTATCTCTCACTAACTCCTGCTTGAGTTTTTGTGACTTTGTCTGACTTTTTCTTTTGCACAATTCAATCCCATTTTCATTTCCCAATTTCCCAATTTCAATTCTACATTGAAAAAAATTCTCCAAGAATGTTTTTTTCTTGATTTGTATTTTTTTCCTGTGTGGTTACTATATACAGCCTTTCTCTTATCTCTGTTGCTATTTGATATATTATGTCTTTAATTTCTGCATCTAGCAGTTCTACTTGTCTCTGCCTGTCTCTTGATTTACTGAATTTTTTATCACTCTCAGATTGATTCACTGTCTTACACAAATTTTTCATTGTTTCTCATCTTTTTTCTCCTAATTTTAACAGCAGCCTCTTTTTCACCATTTCTTCTATCTCCATATACCAAACTACATACATGATAGCCCTGGCTTCATAATTCTCTCCTAACCATGTCAGAATATTTTGGTTTGGCTCCTGATTTAATAGCCTGTTACATCTCCTGTAAATCAGTTGCCTGTTGTGTGGATTTTACCTTACAATGAGAATAGCAAGTGGAATTTTGCTTTCTGTATCTAGCTTGTGTGGTTTTGTTGTTTACTTCATATTTCTTTTTCAGAAAACAGTCTTTAATCAGGTGTCTTTTCTTATGACAGAAAACGTATTGTCTAGTTTCTCTCTGTACTGTTTTTGGTTTGTAAGTGTAAGTCCTAACAGTGTTTAGCTTCTTGATTTCCTCAATCTCCTTGTCTCACAAATTGTTCTCTGTTACCTCTAATTTTTCTTTTAAATCTTGCATGTTCTGAATGATTTTCATGGAGGTAACTTGAGGTTTCACGTAATTCGATCAGTATCGTATTTTGTGAATTAATGTTTTAAAAAATTGTTTAAGTGAGGTGTACATCCCTTCAAAAACTGTCTTCTCACATGACTAGTAGATTCCTCACTTTTTTTTTTTGCCTCTAAACCCATAATTGATTCAGCCATTTCAGAGAGATGATCTATAAATGTGGCTGGATGTTCCCCTTTATTTTGCATGAGTTTATCAAATCTTGCCCATGCATTAGGCTTCAAGCAACAGAACTTTATAGTTTGATGCAAATCTTCCCTACATTTTCTCAAGTAGGTCATGCTTGTGGGATTTGCAAAATCAAGGTCTTCCCTTTGCTCCTCTGTGGGCCAAGTAGTCAGGTAGTTTTCTGACTTGGTCTTCTCAATGAATTGGAGATGCTCATGGGGGCTAAATAGTTCAGACAAGAGAAATTCTACATCTTGGAAATCAGGGTCAAAGATCCTGAAAGCACATTTGAATTCTTTCTGCATCTTAAAGGGTTGATCAATAAATTTTGGAGGCTGTTTCTTCAGTGAATCAAGTTCCTGCGTTGTAAGCTGTCTATGCACTTTTGATTGTAACACACCAGCAGTACTTGATAATTTAGTGACCTCCTTTAACTGAAAATTTTTTTCAGGTTTACCATCAGACTTAGTGTCCTTGTCACTGTCATTTCCCTTTTCATTAACCTTTGATTTCTTTGCCTTTCTTTCTTTTTCTTTGGGTGCACTATCTGCCTGGTCATTGTTCTTGTCCTTAATCTGATCTAACCCTTTTGCCTTCATAAATTCCTCAAATAAGTTCTTAATAACATTTTCCAAGTTAGTATCCACCACCGTTATCTATGCTGCCTTTTTGGGGATTACAAATCTATAGATATTCTTCAAATAGGTCAGAGTCTGTAAAACTGCCATAGAAATGATGTGAACTTGAGTCAAAAATCTGCCAGAGTATAGTGTCAGTTTGAAATGGCAACTGGAGTATGAACATGGTGGTGTTGCCCAGATAATCCAGAGAATCAAAAATCATGTTAGTCATTTTGCTATAGAGGATGTTATAGACCTAATCCAGTATTGGCTGCAAGTACAACAGCTCCACAGAGTACTTGCTTAAACATTTTTGCTGTTTCTTAGGGATTGTAAGTTCAGTCTTTTAGGGGTGCTTTCTGTATCTAGCTTGTGTGGTTTTGTTGTTTATATTTCTTTTTCAGAAAACAGTCCTTACTCAGGTGTCCTTTCTTATGGCAGAAAAAACATTGTCTAGTTTCGCTCTGCACTGTTTTTGGTTTATAAGTAGGTTTCGTGTAAGTCCTAATAGTGTCAAGTACACAGAAGGGCTCCCTCTGAAACCAGAGAGAAAGAAAAAATAGAAGAGCTTCAACTTTTGAGTTGAAGAGAGCTGACTGTATGTCAACTGGCTTCAGTCTTCTAGATTTAATATGACTTAGTGAGTTTTTCTCCCTGTTAATATCTTTTTTTCATTTAGATGTACTTGAAGGTAAATAGTGTTGAAACATCCAAAATCTACTAATAAAAATTGAATGCTTTTTTATCTTCTAGGGTATTTACTTTTTAATAATTGGACTTCACCAAAGCTAAAATGGATGAAGAACCTGAAAAAACGAAACGTTGGGAAGGGGGCTATGAAAGAACATGGTAAATATAGGATCATTTAGTTGAGTTTAGTTTTTTAAAGCATCATTGTTCCTTTCAACATCCTCCCCTCCCCCCCATAATCATTGCCTTTAGGGGAATTCTTATTTTGTTCCATTTAATGTTTTTAATTTTTTATTTTAATAAATTTCCACATGAGTTTTCCAAACTTTTATAATCCAAATTGTCTCTTTTGCTCTCCACCCCACCCTACAAACTTGCAAGGAATTTAATCTGTGTTATACATGCATTATCAGGGCAAAACATGTTTCCATATTATTCATTTTTGTAAGTGAATAATTTTATAAAAACAAAACCCCAAATATACAAGTAGCAAATCATATGCTTCCATCTGCATTCTTACTCCAATAGTTCTTTCTCTGGAGGTAAATAGCATTCTTTTTTCCTAAGTCCCTCAGAATTGTTCTGGATCATTGTATTGCTGTGTTAGTAGCAAAAGTCTATTACATTTGATCTTTCCACAGTATTGCTGTTACTATATACAATGTTTTTGTGGTTCTTCTTATTTCACTTTGCATTCAATTCATGTTGATCTTTCCAGCTCTTTCTGAAATTATCCTGATCATTATTCCTTATAGCGCAATAGTATTCCATCATGATAATATATGACAATTTGTTCAGCCATTTCCCAATTGAGGGATATCTCCTTTAGTTTCCAATTTTTTTGCCACCACAAAGAGAGCACCTATAAATCTTTCTGTACAAATAGGTCCTTTCCCATTTTTTTATCTCTTTGGGATACAAACCCTAGTAGTGGTATTACTGGATCAAAGGGTACACATTCTTTTTAGCCCTTTGGGCATAATTTTAAATTGCCTTCCAGAATGGTTGGATCAGTTCACAATCCCACCAGCAATGCATAGTGTCCCAATTTTGCCACATTCCCTCCAATATTTATCATTTTCCTTTACTGTTATATTGGCCAATCTGATAGGTGTGAGGTGGTACATCAGAGTTGTTTTAATTTGCATTTTTCGAATCAAGAGTGATTTAGAACATTTTTTCATGTGATTATTGATAGCTTTGATTTTGTCATCTGAACACTGCCTATTCATTTATCAATTGGGGAATGACTTGGATTCATATAAATCTGACTTCTTTATATATTTGAGAAATGAGACCTTTACTAGAAATATTTGTTATAAAAAAAATTTACCAGTTTGTTGCTACCCTTCTAATCTTGGTTGCACTTGTTTTGTTTGTACAAAACCTTTTAAATTTAATATAATCAAAATTAAACATTTTATATCTTGTAATGTCCTCTCTCTTGTTTAATCATAAATTCTTCCCTTTTCCATAGATTTGACTGATAAACTATTCTGTGTTCCTACTTTATAGGGAAATTCTTAAAGAAGATGAGTCTGGATCACTTAAAGCTACCATAGAAGACATTCTCTTTAAGGCTAAGAGAAAAAGGTAAGCCAAGTGTTGGCTTAAAAGATTTCAACTAAAATTTAGTTACTAGATCAACTTTTTAATAATAGCTAAGAAAGCAGGAGTCTTATTGTCCCTTATAAGACTTTGGAGTCTGTATTTTTCCTCTTAAAAGTGGCCTGGCATAATATAGAATTTCATGACTTTTTTTTTTTTAACTTTTACCTTCCCTCTTAGAATCAAAACTATGTATTGGTTCTAAGGCAAAAGAGGAGTAAAGGCTAAGCAGTGAGATTTAAGCAACTTGCTCAGGTCACAGAGCTAGGAAGTGCCTGAGGCCAGATTTGAACTAAAGACCTCTAGGTCTGGTTCTCAATCCACTGAGTCATCTAGTTTCCCCCTATGACATATTTGTAGTGAAGTTTACCACTGGCTTGGATTTATTTTTGGACACAGAGCATGAATGAAGTTCCTTTCTCTGGGGAGGTAAAGAAATGTTTAGCACTAAGTGAAGGCTTTTCTCTAACCTCTTAAGATTTTCCTCATAAAACCTTTGTTGCAATGTTTGTGCTTCCCTCCCCTTTCTTCCAAGAATTCTTTTCTATTATTTTCAGGCTTTTGCTAAAGCCCCTAGAATCTAGAGAAATTGTAATACAAGGAGTTCCCTGAATGAGCTTATTACTATGGCCTAGTTTGTTCTTTTGTTTTATTGAAGTTGACCCTTCAGGATTTATTAGCTTTTAACTGTAGTATAGTGCCAAAATAAATATAAGGGTACAAAAAGTGTATTTACCTTTGGGTTATATTCTGTATAGAAAATTTTTTTCAGAGTATATTAAAAAATTGTTTCTGATGTTTTCTTTTATTATTAATTCTTTCAAAACTAACTGAACTACCCTGGTTTATTGACTTAAAAGTATAGAAACTAGGCTATCTAGAGAATAAAATTAATTTAACTCAGATCCACTTTCTCTTCTTTTGAGTTGAAAATAATGTGCTAATTAAGTTCCTCCTTTTTTCTTCATTTCTTTTACCTCTACTATATTTAAAAGGAACACTCCCAGGGCCTATTGTAGAGATAATTTTAGGTTTGTGACTTAAAATCTAAATTAATCCGTTGCCAGGGGAAAATCCCAAATAAAATACCCAAGTCAGTCTGGAAATTTATGGTAATTTTAATTAATATAGAGGGAAGGATTTTAAGGAGAAAAAGGGAAGAGGGTATAGGATTTCTCCCACCTGGCCTATGCCAGGGGGAGTTAAAGATCTCTGCCACTAGGTCTCTGAAAGAGATTAGAGGCTTCCAAGAGGATAAAGTTTGGAAAGTAAAGGAGGAAAAACTCAGCCAGAAACTCACCACCGAACCGAATAATAGCTATAGCCATGCCAAGATGCCAAAAGGCTGCCACCAGCCACCTCTCTGCCGCCAAAGGTACGGAGAGAGGAAATGATGCTAAATATATAGACCTTTTACTCTTGTGTCCCCTCCTCTAAATTTTCACGTCTACCAATCACATCAGAGGCTTTAGTCCAGGACTGCCCATTCTTTAGTTCTTATCTTCTTTGATTAGATTATACCTTTTAAGTTACTTAACATTTCTTTGTTAAGTTCACCTTTTGTTAGTTACTTAACCTTTTTATGATTAATTTACCCTTTATAGTTACTTAATACCTCTTTGTATTAAGGTCTTAAAATAGACTTAGCTTAAAGTTCTAGCTTCACTATAAAGTAAGAACTAAGTACCTTGATTGTTCAATCAGGAGCTTACAATTTCATCTTCTCCATAAAGTAAGATCTAAGTTGGGTGGAGTAATCTAAATTTCACACTATTGAGTAAAGGAGAAGACCTAGGGAACTTTTTAAGGCTAAGGTGAGGATGAGGTCCTAAAGTGATATGGATGTAATATGAATAATAGCTCACATTGAAATAGTTCTTTTGGTCATAAATTAACAATATACATTATTTCTTTTCATCCTCATAAGAACTTTACATAGTACAGTAGTATATAGGTAGGTAGGTTGGTTGTATAATATTATCCCTCTTTTACAAATAAGTGATCGGAGGCTAAAAAGTCTGTGCCTTGCTGATTTGCCTACATAAGTTTTCTTCTGACAAAAATTAGTGTTTCTTTCTGCTATCATATGCTGTCTTCCAATTGCATGAGAAGTCATAAAACTGTTAACTATGCATTATTTCATTTAAAATGTGGCATCTTTCTTATGATTCCACAGGATTAGAGTATTCATATTATGATAATACATTATATTCTACTGAAATGTTTACCTATTTTTACAGAGTATTTGAGCACCATGGACAAGTTCGACTTGGAATGGTATGTTTTTGTCTTTTCCACTGTTACAAGTATTTGGACTAAATTATATAGATGGTCCTGTTGAATTAATAATACAGCCTTAAACTTTTAAAGGTTTTTTTGAGTAACTATGTAGGATTTATGTATCAAATTTCACATTTTTTTTGAAGCTAAGAATTTATCCTTAAAATTTGTCTCTTATTTAATTTTGCAGATGAGACACCTTTATGTGGTAGTGGATGCATCAAGAACAATGGAAGACCAAGACTTAAAGCCTAACAGACTGACATGTACTCTAAAGGTCAATTTCTAAATTAATTTGAGGAAGGACAGACTTTTCATTATGTACTATTTTTTAATGAATGTAATTTTATTTATTGTTTTTATGTATACATTATAACTGAATTATGGTTAGCAGTATTGCTAAGTAAAGGCCAACCTAATCCTTTTAATAAAAAAATAGAATTACTTTTAATTAGGACATTCATTTATGGTATAGAAATGTGTGGTTTTAACCTAATTGAAAGTAGATTATTATCTGGAATAGGCTAAGCATTTGCCCTGTATTCCTTTTTAATTGTTAGTCAGTAAATATTGTAATGTAATAGTAAACATTTGGTAGTTCAAAGATAAAGTTAACTAAACCCCTTATGGGATTTATGGAGAATTCCAAATTAGTGTGGTCTCAGTAAAGTTTTATTTTATTGATTTTATTCATCTGAGGAAATAACCTTTGAAGAAAGTCAGACACTGGAGGGTGGACTGTATTGTGTGCTGAGAGAGAAATCTACTTTTGAATTCATAGCTTTGATTTAGAATCATAATTATAACCTGAGAAAAGTTACTACTGAAAAGTGAAGAATTTTATTGAATATCTTAGTATGTTAGCTTGACAATACAAAACAATGAAAAATGTAAGTTCTTTCACAGGTTCTACAAATGATAACACATATGTAGTGCTTTATGGGGTTTGCAAAATGCTTTCCTCAAAATAATCTAGGAGTGAGAGAATCATTACCACCATTTTACAGATGAGGAAACCAAGGCCTAAAGAGGTTAGGTAACTTGCTTATGGTCACATACATAAAAAGTATGTGTAGTGTTCTTTTCATTTCCACACTCTCTCTAAAATGATTTCATTAAAAAAGCTCCATGAGTAAAATATATTATATTCTACTAAAAATAAATAATCAAAGAAACATATCTCGGGTCAGACTTTGCCATTAAATACATAATCGAATTTTCTTGGAAATCAGTAGAATCCACATAATTTAATTTTTAGCAGTTATCAATAGATCACACAGTTTAATTATGCAGAGTACAGAGGTGAGGAACTCTGGGTGTGAAAGGCTACATATGTTAATAAGTTTTCTGTTCTTTTCCTCTTTTCTTTGTTTCAGAGGGCAGCTCTATGAGGAGAGGCATTAATAAAGTTTTATTGAAACTTTTTGCTTTTGTATCACTTACATTTCCTACTATATTGCTCCTTTCACTGCCTCTAGAGAGCCATCCCCTATAAAAAAGGAATTTTAGAAGAAGGATAAAGAAGGGGAAAATTTTATAAAACTAATTGAATTTTCAAGCAAGTCTTACATGTTATGCAGTTTTCCATATCCTTGATCTCTCATCTCTTCAGAGAAATTGGGAGGTGTTTTTTACCATGTCTCTTTGGGCTAGACTTCCTAATAATACTTTTGCAGCATTCAGTTTTGATTTTTTTTAAAAAGATCCAAAATCTACAGGAGGGGAGTAGGAGGAAGGGAGGGAAAGAACATGATTCATGTAAATATAGGAAAACATTTAAAATTAAATAAGTAAACTTTTTTTAAAAAGAGCCAAAATAAAGTTTAAAGTGTAGTTAGTAGTTATGATTTTTTTTGCTTTTAATTATGAATTTTTCAAAACATCTGCAGTACTAAAAATCTTAGCAATCGTATTAGAGTGTGTGATTATGTTGTAAATGAAATAAAGAATTGGAAAAGTCTGAAGAACATGTAGTATATAATTCAGAATACTAGAAGAGAAAGTACAGATATTCCTTCCATGTGATGATTTTTCCAGTTGTGGTTTCCATATATTGCAGTTCGACATAAGAAGTTAAATGGGAGTTTTTCAGGGAATTTTGCAAAAGTCATAGATGACATGTGAAAACTAGCAACTCAGAAATGAATATAATGTACTGTAAATACCCCCTCAAAGAAAAAGAAAGAATTCAGACTTCTATGGTATGGAAGGAGGGCCAAAAAGTTATATGTGGATTTTCCAAATTGTAGGGGTGCTGTTCCCCTAATCCCACAATGTGGAAGAGATACCTGTATAAGTATCAAGTTTTGTAATATTATTTATTTAATATGTAAATTTTCCCTTTTTGTTTTTACAGTTATTAGAATATTTTGTAGAGGAATATTTTGATCAGAATCCTATTAGTCAGGTATGTACCTTTGTGATGGAAAGTAAAACTAAATTGCTGTTATATTATTGACAAAATGAAATCAATTCTATATTCACCAGTTGCCTTTAATGTTCTTTTTTTAAAAGAATATGTAGGAGTTTAAAAAATCAGTAACGAATTGTCATATTTTCCTGGATCAGTCAGTATCTTTAAGTGTTTGGTCTAGACTAAACAATCAAGAGGAAAAATGAATCTTAGGAATTAATCAGGGTAGAGTGGAACCTCAAAATTGAATTAATTTGACAAAAATTATTTTACAAAAAGTATTATAAAGAAATGCCCACCATGAATTGTGATCACTTGGTAATTAATTTGTTGTTTTATTCAGATTCTTCTGAAAATAAAAGTTTTTAATATGTAAGATTAATAGAAGGTTTTGATTTATTTTTGAGATTGGGATAATCGTAACTAAGAGTAAGAGAGCTGAAAAACTGACAGAACTGTCAGGTATGTCCCACTTGTTATCATTTGTGTTCATCATTGCTGTTTAGGTTAGGTTATGGGCTTTGAAACACTGGGAGCCATACCTATAAAACATAATTTTCTTGCATGATACTGTAGAAAGAGCATTAGTCTAAGAGGCATTTCACTTAACTCTTCTTGTCATTTCTTAATCTGTAAAATGAATGCATAGGACTAGAATCATGGATTCTTAATCTGGCTTCTGTTAATTTTTTAAAAAATATTTTCATAATTATATTTCAGTATAATTTATTGCATTTGTAATTCTATATATTTTGTTTTATGTATTTAAAGACATAATTTTGAGATATCCAGAGGCTTCACCAGATTACCATAAAGGACCATGACACAAAAAGACTTCTTCGTCTAGAAGATTTCTAAATTTTCTTGTGGCCTGATTTCAGGAACTCTGTTATGTTAATATCTTTCATTTATGTTTTTCTGAAGAGTGATAAAGAGAGAGAGGAATTAATTTATATAAAATTACTTATTGGATGACTTAATATAAAGTGCTATTCTAGGTACCATTAGGAGATAGAAAAATAAATCATAAATTAATGAGTTAGCTACATTGTTTTTTTTTTAATATTTGAAGACTAAGGGACCATGCCACACACTGAATTAAACTAGCCAAATGAAACCTTCATCCTAAACATTCTTAGCATCTTCTCAAGGAACCACTCATTAAATCTCCTCAGCTCCAATGTAAACTTCAGTCCAACAGCATCAGTATTAAACATTTGTTAGCACCTTGCATAGGTATGCAAAGCACTTACCTATTGAAATAGAATTTTTGTCCTGAGCTGGTTTCAGAGTAAAAGAAAATGGGATTTTGTTTTATTATTTTTGAGAAGAGTGTTAATTGTAAGAATACATCATGTTGGCAACATATGTAAAATAAAGGTATTTTAGGGGGAAATCTTATTACAATTTCATTTTGTAACTGATGAATACATGTTATTTTATTTACATTTTAGGAAATCCAAAGAAGCATGTAGCTTCTCTCAAGAAAGCAGTAGATATGACCTGCCATGGAGAGCCATCTCTCTATAATTCCTTAAGCCTGGCTATGCAGACTCTAAAGTCAGTATTTTACGTGTTTTATTGCTTAATTTAAATTTTTAAGCAAATTATTAAAGGGATTAAAGTGCTAGTCTGGGTCACCAAAATCATAGTTGTAACAAAATTGTTCATTATTAGTGAAACCACCAGGGCATTTATGTTGTATAGTACTATTTGGAGGTGATGTTAAAAAATATTAATTTTTCCCTCAGGTTTCAGAAGGCAAGTACTGTTAGCTACAAAGCTTTAAGGACATACGGACAAGTATTAACCATTTTAACTATTTCAAAATAAATGTGTTTCGTGTAATGAATATTTAAAAACAATTTATTGGTAATTTAAAAATTCACTGTACGAATTGGTGATTTCTCAAATTGTCCTCAGAAGCTTCTTGTCTGTGTGACCTTGCGGAAGTCACTTAACCCCAATTTCCTAACCCTTGCCACTCTTCTGTCTCAGAGTTGATACTAGGATTAAAAAGAAAAGACTTCATAATTTGGTTTTAGTTTCATTGATGATAGAACAGGAATGTTTCCCTTTAGTGTCCTTGCCAGAAATTCATATATACCTGGCTTATCTCACTCTCATCTGTTAATAACAGTCCAGTCTTCCAGTTTATCTAGAAGTAAGGAATAACCCTGGATGGACAAAATAGAAATCACTAAACCCATCTCCTAAAGCTCATCTCCTTTATCCAGCGCCCAGCTTTGTGCCCTGTAGATAGCAGGCAACTGGAAAGGGTTTGTTAAGACTTTGATGATAGCAGAAAGAACAGAACCTGAATTCAGGATCCAGTCATCACTCCCAGCTGTTTGGCTGTCATCAGCTCACTCAGATTCTCTGAGGATGACTTTTGTCATTCATAAGTTGGGAAGGATAATACTTAGAATACATACTATGAGGAGGCAGCTGGGTGGTTCAGTGGATTGAGAGCCAGGCCTAGAGATGGGAGGTCCTGGGTTCAAATTTGGCCTCAGACACTTCCCAGCTGTATGACCCTGGGCAAGTCACTTAACCCCCATTGCCTAGCCCTTACCACTCTTCTGCCTTGGAGCCAATACACAGTATTGATTCCAAGCTGGAAGGTAAGGGTTTAAAAAAAAATACATACTATGCTAGGTTGTTGTAACTCAAATAATTTCTGCAAATTACTAATTCTAAATCTTAGAATGCTCCAGAAATATCAGAATTATCATTGTTGGTTACTCTGAAGTGAATTGAATTACTCATGCAAGTCATCTGACCTTACTATACAACCATCACATTGGATTGAGTTAGATAGAAAGATCTGGATTCGAATCCTTCTAGCACCTAATGTACTCACCATGAGGCCACTCAGAGCTTTTATTTTCTCATCTATAATATAATAACGTCATGGTACTTCATTGAGTTGTTTTGAGGAAATTGCTTTGTAAACAAAATTCCTTATAAATATGATATTATTTGGAACAGTCTTACCATTTTATAAATATTTCTAAAAGTGTGGCTGTTTCTCAGTATACAATTACAAATGGTACATTCAAATGATCTAATAGTTTCCACTGATGATATAAAATGATTACCTAAAGTATTAGAAGGAAAACCTATAGGAAACAAAGATTAATTTGGAACCATTTGGTGTTGACTTTTAAAACAATTGAAACCACATCAAACTCCCCCAAGTCATCTTTGTGTGATGAATGCCTTATTCCTTAATGTTACTGTAATTTTAAACTATGTACTGCTTTAGCTGGATATGTATTATGTAAAAATAATTTCCTATTCCTAATCATGGTGTATTTTATTTTGTCTTTAGACACATGCCAGGGCACACAAGTAGAGAAGTCCTAATCATCTTTAGCAGTCTCACCACGTGTGATCCGTCTAATATCTATGATCTAATCAAGGTGATACTCATTTACTTTAAAAGTAGAATAGAATTACAACCTTGATAACAATAATGTTTTTATGTGCTCTGTTTATTTAACATAATTGTTAAGTGATTCTTGAATGTCTTTCTTGTTTCTTATGAAGAGTTTAAAGGCAGCTAAAATTAGGGTGTCCGTTATTGGCTTATCTGCAGAAGTTCGAGTTTGCACTGTACTTGCCCGTGAAACTGGTGGTATGTACATATATAGAATATTCAATATTTCTTCCCATTTTAGGAAGTATAACATTTGTCATTCATACTTTCTGACTATTCAAATTAATCTAATATTGTATCTTACAGCCCAAAATATTGGCAGCCATCTTATTTTTATTACAGTTGCTTATAGAAGATATCATTCATTTCCAAAACTAAAGAACTTTGATGATTAGCATTTTTCAGAGACAAATACATATGTAAAAGGAAAAATTTTAATGTTTAATTCTTGAAAAAGTTTCTTTATAACTTTGGACTTACTGAATTTTAATCATAGTTATAAATGTCTACCTAGGAAAATAAAGCCTTTTTAATGATAATTTACCTTAAAGCTTTTTAATTTGGAATTTTATATTGTTATTACTAAATTAATGAAATTTTATAAAAAATAATTTGATCTGGTTAAAAGCTGAATTTTTTATATTACTTCTCAATTTCAGGAGTATACCATGTTATTTTAGATGAAAGTCATTATAAAGAACTCCTAACACATCATGTTAGTCCTCCACCTGCCAGTTCAAGTTCTGAATGCTCTCTTATTCGTATGGGTAAGTTTTCATTTTAAATTATTTTTATTTTTAAAAAACATTTTGATTTATTTATTTTGTTTTTACATTGCCAGAATTTCTTAGTATCCCTCCACTTTCCAATAGAACTATCCCATATAAAATTTATTTTTTAATGAAAAAATACATCAGAACATTCTGAAAATATATTAAAATATAATTGTGTTTTCAGACTGTAGAAATCCCACTTCTATAAAGGAGTAGAGTTGTGTCTTCTCATATCTCTTCTTTAAGGACATGCTTTTTCTTTGTAATTTTTTTAACATTAATTTTAGATTGTTTTATAGTGGTTGCTTTTTGTTGTAATTATAGTACATATTTTCTTGATTCTGCTTACTTTATTCTCAGATTTATGTTAATTTACTTCAATAATATTTCATTATGTTAATTTACTTCAGTTTGTTTAGCCATTCCTTAGTCAATGAATGCTTACTTTGTTTCCAGTTCTTTGCTACTATAGAAAGGGCTGCTATGAAGATTTTGATGTCTGTGAGGACTTTGCACTTTTTTGGGATGTATCTGTATTAGTGGAATTTTCAATCTCTAGTCATGAATCTCTAGATCAAATAGTAATGACATTTTATTCACTTTATTTGCATAATTTCAAATTGCTTTCCAAAATGTTAATATTGATTCCATCCTCTACTAACAATGTATTAGTGTGCCTACCTTTGCACAGCCTCTTTAATACTAATTAATTCAAAATGGGTAATTTTAAGATATTAGTTTTTGTTTTAAATGCCATTTTTAATTTTTAAAAATCCTTTTGGATTACACTGAGAGATATGGGAAGAGATAAATTATATCAGAAAGAGACCTTGGTGGGGGTTGGGGAGAAAACTATTACAATAGAGGAGAGAGGATGAGGGTGGTGATGGGCAAAACTTAACCCTTATTCTCATGGGAATTGACTCAAAATAACAAGCCAGACTCACTGGCATATAGAATCTTATCTTACCCTATAGAGGAGTAGAAGGGGAATAAGAAAAGGGATGGTGGGAAGGAGAGTAATATAAGGGAGGAGGAATGGGGAGAGTGATTAAAAGCAAAATACTGGTGTGGAAGGTCAGAGTGAAGAGAAAGGGCAGAATTAAAAGAGGAAAACAAGATGGAGGGGAACACACAGAAGGTAATCATAGCTGTGAATCTAAATGGGATGAACTCACCCATAAAATGGAAGCAGATAGTAGAGTGGATTAAAAACAAGACCTCTCTGATATGTTGTTTTCAAGAAACACATTTGAGGAGTGAAGAGAGGATGGAGCAGAATCTATTGGGCTTCAACTGAGATTAAAAAAAAAAAAAGCAGAAGTAGCCATCATCTCAGACAAAGCTAAAAGCAAAAATGGATCAGATTAAAAGAGATAAGGAAGGTAATTACTTCTTTATAAAAAGCAGTATAGATAGTGAAGTAATATAAGCACTTAACATATATGCATCAAATGGTATAGCCTACAGTTTTTAAAGGAAAAAATCCTTTTCTTTTTATTGATGTATTTTATATCACCTCCATATTTGTTCTTCCCTTCTCCCCTACCCAGCAAGCCATCTCTGTAACAGACTTAAAAAAGAATGATTAAAAAAAAGTAGTTCAGCAAAACTAAGGAAAAAAAATCAGCTAAATCTGACATTATTTGCAGCATAAAAAAGCTAGTACATTTTCTCAGCTCTTCCTGGACCAAGTTTGGTCATTATAAATGCAATATTCAGTTTTATGTATTTTTTCCATTTACATTGTAGTAGTTTTGTATATTTTCTTGGTTTTGATTATTTCACTTTGTTTTATTATAAGTCTTAGAATATTATTTCTGACAGCACAGTAATATTCTGTTACACTGATGGAATGGATTCATAATGGAAATAGAACACATTCATGAAATGACTGTTCATTTTTGCCATGTATGTCCTTGTGTATTTCTTGATATATTAGCCATTTAATTCTTTGCTTGTACAAAGTGATGCTATATTTCTCACATAATTAATTCTTAAGTGTATATTTACTGGTTTTCTCTCTTATTTGTTAATGTTTTATTTAGAGCTTTAGGGGTTATTGGTTTCCCTTATTTAAAAAATGTTAAGTGAAAATAGCATATCTATTTTTAAGTATAAATTACTTTCTTTTTCTTTTTTTTTAAAGGGGTCAGTCTGAGTTTTTTTATAACAACATGATTAATGTGGAAATAATTCATTTTTTACTGTCTTCACCTGTGCTCAGCTTTGCATTCAAGATAAATAGGCAATACAGTATATATTTATGTAATTTGCAGGGTCTAAATTTGTTCTTCATAGAATTTCTGGAAGTCTTTATATTCAAAGCGAAGAATAGAATTTGAGACTCAGAATTAAAAAAAAAAACAAAAGTTAAAAATTGTTTTTACTTGTAACTGGAAAAAATAATTTTTTGTAAATGAAGTAGGCCTTCATATTGAAGGTAGTGAAGTACATACAGAAAGAGAATTGTGACAATATTTTTATTTTTGAGAATTTAACTTTTAAATAATAACTTTTGATTCATCACCACTTATATCCACTCAGCTAAAGTGAAGTAAAGTTGTACATTTATTCTGTGAATTCCTGGTTGTATTATTAGGCTAACTAGATAACTCAAAGGTAAACTTTTTTTGCCTTAATTTTTGGGTCCTCAGCAAAGTCATCTAATAATTGTATGGTTCACTGATTGTCTTTGAACATGTGGATTAAGTCCTATATCCTTAGAGAATTCATAACACAGATATTTCATATTATCATTACTACTAGGCACTTGTTGTCTTCTCCCAGCTGGTTACTGACACACATAGCACCCCCTTCCATCTCCATACCTGCTAAAGGTATCCCAGAGCTGAACTCCATTTTGACCCTTGGACCTACTGTCCTCTCAGAAGACTACCTGCTGGACCTTTGCTCCTTAAGATCGTTATAGCCTTGCCACTTTACCTCCTCTTTTCTCTGTCATTACCCAAGTTTCCCTTGGCTTTTTTATCTGCCTGAAATGAAACCCCCCTTTAGGTCTTGGCTCTTTCATTTAGAGTATAAACTCCTTGAGAGCAGGGACTGTCTCACTTTGTCTCTCTCTATTTGTATTCTCAGCACTTGGCACATAAACTTTTCCTCCTATTCTATTCTATTCATTTTCGTCATTGGGTGGCTAATTTACCCACTTCCTTTGTCAGAAAAGAAATTTGCAAAAACTGTCTTTGTACTGGTATATGAAAAAAAAATCCAGGAGCCAAATCATAGAATTGCCATTTGATTCAGAGATGGAAATTAATGCATTTTCTTTTTTGAAGGTTTTCCTCAGCACACCATTGCCTCTCTATCTGATCAGGATGCTAAACCTTCTTTCAGCATGGCGTAAGTAAAGATTTTTCATTTTGTCATTGACAGAAATGTACATTATCCAATATTTTGTCCTGCATTATGAACAAAATAGATAATGAAATTTTAATGAAATTGTTTATTTAAAATAATTTCTTGTCCCAACTGTTAATTTTCATATTAAATATTTGATTGATATTAATAAATCCCAGAGTATTTGAACATTAAGGGGGTCAATATTTAATGTCTTAGCATCTCAAAATAAATGGTGTCTTCAATTGGGCAATGGCCAAAAAAGTTATGATTGATATATCATTGTAAAGGGACATGTTGCATTATAAGATATGATTATTATGATGACTACAGAGGAGTATGGGAAGATAGAGGAACTAATGCAAAGTCAAGCAAATGCTATAGTGCCAGGAAAAACTATATTTACATGATGACTAGAACAGTGTAATTGGAAAGAACAGTAGTATCAACAAACAAACAAACAAAACTGAATTCGGTGAAATTATAATGTCCAAGTTTGAACCCAAGAACTCTGAGAAGTCATGTCATACCACATCTTTACAGGAGTTAAGAGACTCTGGGTGTGGAATAGTGCATATAATGCCAGTTTTTGTTATGTTGGTTAGTTTGACTGATCTTTTCCCCCTCTTTTAAGAAAAAAGAGCATATCATTTTAGGTACAAGGTTTAAACATTTGATATCTTGGTTATATCCATTTAGTTAGTAGTAATTATTAGAAAAATTCTTTGTTATACTTAAAAAAGTGGTAATTCAAACTTTTTTCTTTTTTTTTTCAAACTTTTTTTCTAAAGGCATTTGGATAGCAGTACTGAGCCAGGCCTTACATTAGGAGGGTACTTCTGTCCACAGTGTCGGGCAAAGTATTCTGAACTTCCAGTTGAATGCAAAATCTGTGGTAAGTCACCATTACTCATAAATTCTTTTTATTTAACTAAGTGATCTAAATGGTTGTTTCTAGTCATGGATCTGCTATCTATTTAGATGACCTTTGATAAGCAAAATAAACTTTGTGGGCATTGGTTTTCTCATTTATAAAATGAAGCAATTGGTCCAGAAATGCTCTGAGGCTTCCAGGTGAAATTGATTTAAGTAAATGTAAAAGTTTCATTCTTCCTGTATCTTTAGATTTTTTTTCTGACCTTAAGTAGAAAGGATTCTTCTCTACCCTGCCTGTATAACTTGCTTAGTTCATAATGTCTGCTTTTATACATGAAGCCAAGCATTTCCCTTCCAATTATTTTAGGGAAGAATCACAGTTGCCTACAGATTTGCTCTGATGATGTTTTTATGCATTGTTTAGAAAAATATGTAAATGATAATACATGTATTATCCAAATCAGATTGCTTACTATCTCTTTAGAGGGGAAAGGGAAGTGAGACAATTTGGATCTTATAATTTTGGAAAATATATGTTGAAAATTGTTGTTATATATAATTGGGAAAATAAAGGATCTAAAAAAAGGCACATAATAAACCTTAAGAAAAAAAAGAAAAATATGCTAAATTAAGGCTACTAGACACAAAAGATAACTCCCATGGTGCATAAGTGTAAACTAGGTTTTGAAATGAAAGTTCCCTTCCTCTCTACCTAAGAAATTGACAGCCCTTGTAAGATGATCAAATAGGATCCTTAATTTAAAAAAAAAAAAAACTTCAATTTTTGCAGTCACAAAAGTAAAGTTATTATAAAGAATAGGAATGGTGAGTTTGGGGCCTTTGCGAATTTATTGTGTACAGTTGAATACTTTCGTGGAAGCTATATTATTAGACACAGGTAGGTGGCATGGTGGATAGAATGCCAGGCCTAGAGTAAGGAAGACTCATCTTCCTAAGTTCATATGTGGTCTCAGACACTAGCTATGTGAACCTGGGCAGGTCCTTTAATCCTATTTGCCTCATTTCTTCATCTATAAAATGACCTGGAAAAAGAAATGGCAAACCAATTTTGTATTTTTGCCAAGAAAACCTCAAATGGGGTCACAAAGAATTGGACACAATTGAAATGAGTGAACAACAAAGGTAAACTTAAAAAAATGATGCATGAATTTGATGTTCCCAAGAACTGATAGGACATGTCTTAGTTGAGGTTTATCAAATTAGGTTTCTGTCATTGCCTTTTTTAAAATGTTTATTTTTTAACATGTAGATACAATTTTTAATAATCATTTTGTGACATTTTTTTGATCAATATTCTCTTCTTCCATCTCTCTCCCCACTTCCCAAGGCAGCAAGAAGTATGATCTAGGTTATACATGCGCTATCATAGAATATGTGGGATATTTCCATTTTTGTCTTGTTGTGAAAGCATTGTCTTTTATTTTCAGTGACTAAACTTATTTGTTTTGAATGTTAGGTTTAACATTGGTATCTGCTCCCCATTTGGCACGGTCTTATCATCATCTCTTTCCTTTGGATGCTTTTCAAGAAGTTTCCTTGGAAGAATATAATGGGGAGAGGTAAAGTTGATTTGTCACTATAATATATTACAAGTTTAAATCCTATGGAAACATTTGAATAGATTGTTAATCTCTAAATTTAACTAGGTAACAAGGTTAACCTTGGAAAGATCCCTTATTTTAGTCAGCTGAAGATGAATGTTGTCAAAATTCTCATGAAAGGAAATAAGATACCTCATGGGGAGAGAGAGTGCAGTGTAGTCCAATGGAAAGAATCCTGGATTTAGATCAAAGGGATGTGAATTCAAGTCCTGGGTAATATTGGGCATATTATTTAACCTTTTGGGCCTCACTTTCCTCATCTCTAAAAAGAGGGAATTGGACCAGATGTTCTAAGGGGACCTTTTTTACATCTCAGTTCTGATCTCGTGAGCCTATAGTGTGGCAAAAGGACTATGTTGGAGTAATGAAACCTTTGCTATGTGTGTGTTTGTGTGGGCATGTGTGTGTATGTGCATGTGTGTGTGCATGCATGTGTGCATTTGAGAGACAGAAAGACCAATCTGGGGCAAGTCACTCCCCTCTTCAAGCTTCCACACTTTCCTCTGTTAATAGTTGCACTAATTATCTAACCATGTTGCAAGAGGCAGGGTTCTGTAGTGCTGTAAAATGCCAGATCCAAGTATGTCATCCTTTTTTGTTAGAATACTTTTACAATATAACAAGAGGCTTGAAAACTCAAAATATATCCATTGCCAAATCTGTTCTTCTAGAATATATACAGTCATGACTGTATGACTGTCCACATCTATACCGCATTTTATGACTTTTGTGATTTAAAACTCAGTAGTTATGGGGAATGTTGAACTGAATTAGAGAGTATTTTATTTTATTTTAAAATTTTTTAAATTTTATTTGACTAGTCAATTTAGAACATTTTCCCCTGACTATAAGAATCATGTTCCTTCCCTCCCCTCCCATAGCCAACACGCAATTCTACTGGGTTTTACATGTGTCCTTGATCAAAACCTATTTCCACATTGTTGATGTTTGCATTGGGGTGATCATTTAGCGCCTACATCCCCAATCATATCTCCATCAACCCATGTGATCAAGCAGTTGTTTTTCTTCTGTGTTTCTACTCCCACAATTGAATTAGAGTATATTTTAAAAGAAACTTTTATTATTTTCAGAAATGGCTTTATTTTCATTATGAAGTACCCAAGTCTTTGTTAGAGGTTTTGCTTTAAAGGTTAGAATCTAATTCAACAAATGTATAATTGTTAAGCACTTACTGTGTTCAAAACAGGTTCTGAGAAAATTCAGTTTAGATAAGAGTGATTTGTAACTGATACTTGAAGTTGAAACTGATACTTGGCCAAATAATTGAGTCGAGTTGGTCTAGTCCTGTGATGGCAAACCTATGGCACATGTGCCAAAGATGACCTCTCCTTCCTTCCTTCCTTCCTTCCTCCCTCCC
This sequence comes from Monodelphis domestica, assembly GCF_027887165.1. NCBI lineage: Eukaryota > Metazoa > Chordata > Mammalia > Didelphimorphia > Didelphidae > Monodelphis > Monodelphis domestica. The sequence goes on from NC_077229.1 coordinate 482,839,352, forward strand.
TCCCTCCCCCTTAACTACCCCCCTCCTTCCTTCCCTCTTTCTTCCTTCCTTTCTTTCCCCCATACAGCTACTGCTCTGCTTCTCTTACACTGGCAAAAATTCCTGGAATTTTTTTTTTAACCCTTACCTTCCATCTTGAAATCAATACTATGTATTGTTTCTGAGGCAGAAGAGTGGTAAGGGTTAGGCAATGGGAGTTAAGTGACTTGCTCAGGGTCACATAGCTAAGAGGTGTTTGAGGTCAAATTTGAACCCAAGACTTCCCATCTCTGGGCCTGGCTCTCAATCCACTGAGCTACCCAGCTGCCCCTTGGAATTTGTTTTTTGACAGAATGAATCAATAAATTCCAATCATGTCCTCTTACCTTTAGAATAAGCCCTTCTGCTTGGCATTTAAGACCAACTTGGCCACAGCTTACCTTTCTAGCCTTAATTATATGAGTGACAGTCTAGCCAAAATAGTCTACTCTGTATTCCTTACCACTTCTGCTCCAACTCTCTTTTCTGTAACTTTGTACTTACTTACCTGCCTGGACCATACTCCTCCCTCACCTCATCTTTTAGAATCTCTGGTTAACTTCAAGGCTTACCTCCGGTTTCTTCGTCCTGAATAGGTGTCCATGCCTCCCCGATCTGATAGTACTTCCTGTAACTCTTTTGTGTGTATTTTGTGTATATATGTTCATATTCATTCCCCTGTTTGAATGTGAGCTTCTTTAGGACAGAAAATAGTTTTCTTGTATCCTTGTATTCCTAGGAACTGATAGATACTAAATAGTGCTTATGGCTTGATTGCTTGGATGAATTGATTAGAAAACACCAGGTGGTGCCGTGAATAATGTTGGACCTTAAGTCAAAGAGTAGGGATCAATTCTCACCTCAGATATTTAATAGCTGGATGACCCTGTGCATATCACTTAACCTCTGCTTCAGTTTCATCTTCTGGAAAATGAGGATAATAATAGCACTCAACTTGCAGGGTTGTTGTGAGGGCAAAATGACAGATCTGTGAAGCATTTTGCATACCTTAAACCACAATAGAAATGCCTTCATTTTTATTTCTTGACTGATACTAATGATGTTATATTTGTTTTTATTCTAAAAGCTAAGTGCGACAAAATCTTGCTAATCAAGGATCTCAGTTGATTATAGTTTAATGTATTTTTCTGGTACTATTTCCAGTGGTTAAAATGTTAGGATTTAGTAAATAATAGTTTAATATTTAGGAGCATAATAATTTTAGTACTTCATATACTGATGATAAAATATCTTTTTAGAGGTGATTTTTTTTAAATAACAAAATTTTTTTTTCCAGATTTTGTCAGGGATGCCTAGGAGAATTAAAAGATCAACACGTAAGTTAATTTGGTTTCTAATTACCAGGAAGTCTTTAATTCCTCTCTTAGGAAGAGTGTTATGAGAACTTCTGAAGGACTGAGAAGTACATAAGGGCCAGACTGTGATTAAGTTAATTCCCAGAGTAAATGACTCTTTCCTCAGCACACTGGTGTCATAGTTAGGAGATGGAGAGTTCAGAGGTTAAACACTCACTGAAGGCTCTCTAGCTATTTCTTCTGAAGTGATGCATAATAATTGTTATAAGAGAAAGTTCATATCTGAGGTTTCAGTTTTGTAGGTCACTTTGAAATAACAATAGGAAGAGAATGAAGAAAATAAAAAGTTTGTTACTTTGAAAAGTTTAAAGAGCTGTACTTTAATCGCATTTGGCTGCTTACTCTTGGTAGAATGCTTTAGTTACTGTTTTAAGGTGGGACTAAAATTTTACAATTTGCTTCATAAATGTTAAATTATTTAGAATTTACATTGCCAAAATATTTTCTAATTATATTAAGTAATTTTTAAAAATATCATTTAAAAATATTTTATTGTAAGAGTCCTGTTGAAATTTTGCTTTCAATTTTATTACTACAAAATATTTAACAACCACTGTTAAAAAATGAATAGATTAAAGTAGGGGGAGAATTAATAAAGAAATAAAAGAGTGGAATAACTAATCCCCTTCTAAAGAGAGGGACTCCTAGCTAGGTGGGCATAGTATATCTTTTAAAATTACTGTATTAGACTTGACATTTGCCAATTAATCTTAACTTTCTTCTCTCCCTGCCCCTCCTTCTACACTTTATTACAGGTTTATATTTGTACTGTGTGCCAAAATGTATTTTGTGTGGACTGTGACTTGTTTATTCATGAATCTCTGCATTGCTGCCCTGGTTGTATTCATAAGAATCCAGCTCCTACTGGTGTTTGACTATATCTTTTCTATATTTCTACATAAAAAAGAAAAATACAACCTATGATAAGAGTGACTTGAGAAGTAATCCTGAGATGGATTGTTGTAAAGCATAAAGAAGAATTTGAAAATAATGGTTGGTTGGTTGGTTTGGAGGAAATGTTTTGTGTGCAGATATTTTAATATTTTTCTTAATAAAATTTTCCTTGTTATATAATTTCTATCTCTGTATTGCTGAAATATGGCATTCTAATTCTTTCCAGTTACCTAGAAGAACATTTAATCTCAGCTTATTTTTTTCAACACTATCCTTCAGGTCTGTAACTTGTTTTTTAGAACCTTTAAATCTCATTTATGATTTCTAGTTGTGATTGATATTTGTTCTGCAGTATCTGCAATTTTGTCCTTTGTTGTTTCTCAGTGAAACAAAGGAATATAGTTCAACAAAATTAATGGACATTTCTGCCATTTGGAAGACTAATATTGAATAGTGGATATTTTTGTGAAATAATTTTCCTTTAGCCTCTCTCCAATCTGATTCTAAGCTGATTCTAACCTAGTTTCTCCCCCAGGGCTATGAAAATGGGTTGGAATCTTGTCTTTGTTAAGGATAGAAGGATCAAGGGCAGGGCTGAGCAGACCTGGTGAACCCTGATTAAGGGTACCCTGAGCAACCAGACATGTTGAGCTCACTTAAAGAACTGTGCTTAGGGTTATTATAGTTAATTAAGAGTTAGCTAATTATTTGGACTAATTAGAGATTCTTGGTAAGTAGGAATAGGTTGGTTGGCTCAAGAAAGAGGATTGAAGGGTTACCTTAAGAAGCCAAGTGGAATCTTCATGGTGGTTCCTTAAAAGAATTCCCAGGAGCCCTGGCGGGGGTCTGTTGGAAGTAACAGACACTCTTTGAGATCTGATACTTAAAAGGGTGGATATCTGGATCTTTCCTCTGGAAAACCCTGGAAGAGTTGGTGACAGTTGGTTTTGGAAGACACTTGGATATTTGGGAAAAGTTTGTGGAGGAGATCATTAGTGAGGACTGACTGGCTGAGTTTTCTCTGTCACTACAGAGGGAAGTAGGCCCACAGCAGGGCCTGGAGAGAACTAGTTGCTGAGAAATGTCAGGTGACAGTGACTGGATTGATCTCTAGTTGGAGAGAGAAAAAGGAGACAGTGTGTTTTTAATATTTTTAAGAGGATAATAAGAATAGTAAGATTAGATATTAAATATTTAGACAGTAAAGGAGTTTAAGTCAGGCTTGAGAATTCAAGCACAAAGAAATCTCTCACAAGACAGATTTGGGTACTGGGATATAGTTTAGTATTCTTGGATTAGGGAATTTATCTCAATCCCATAGTTACCCTTTCCTTCCTTTCCCTGCTCCTTTCAATAATATATGCAATAGGTTTTTGTTATAAGCTGTCTCCAGCTAGTTTTCATCTACCAAACCTTCAACTAGGCCCAAACTGCTGTAATGGAATCTCAACCAATACCAGCTGATAGGCAACTGCCTACTTAAGATCAGTAATAACTGGCCCAATCAATACAGTATCAATTTACATCACTGCAGGGTTCAACCCAGTAGACCCACTTGGCTTTTTATTCCTTGGGGAGTGGAAGGGATAGAATTCTTCCCAACCTCTTACAAGTTTGTTTGTTTGTTTTCCCAAACCTTAAAGACTTAAAGCCCTCCATTCAAATGAGCCTAAAGACCAGCCATTATGGGAAATAAAACCAGTAAAGTGCCCTAAGGTTCTCCATTACATGAGATACTATGTAGTTGGAACAAACAAGGATTTCCTAAGGAGAACTAGATGACAAAAAAAAAAGAAATGAAAAAATTTTGCAAAGCCTGAACAGATAAGTTCCTTTGAATTCAAGGTTTTGAAAGATTTGAAACTAGCCATTAATGACAAAGATCCCAAAGAATATAAATACTAGCTTCTGTGGGCATATAAATCAGCCAAGCCCAGTCCCTCATTGCCCTCCAGGGAGACCATTCTTTTTTTGGATCCAGAGCATTCTGGCTTACTTCCTACATTACCTCCTCCTAAACCAGTGATGGGCAATCTTTTGAGCTTGGAATGTCAAAATTCTCCAAAAACCCGAGCATAATTCTGGTGGTGTGTGACTTTGAGAAAAAAACAAAACAAAACATAATTTTGCAATATTTAGTTTAAATTTAAAAATGTATAATTGTAATATATAACTATTTAATAAACTGAAAACTAATTTAACTTACCCACTTAGTGACTTATTTGTTCATCTGTCAGTCAGTTTCTTTTGTTGGTTTTGATATTATTTAACTTATGTGGGATGCCCTGAACTAAGATAAGTGAGGGGGAAGGCGAATTCTTTAACTAAACTGCCTATTAGTGACATTTTTATTGCTGAATTTTACTGGCTAAATCTTTAATTGAAGGTTGGTATTTTGTACACTTCAAGCCCAAGCAAGCTCTACTAACTTCATCTGTCAATCTGTTTCTTTTGTTGGTTTTGATATTATTTAATGCTGAGAATAAGGTCTCACAAAAGTACATAGAGGGAAAAATTGTGAGTAAAGCCATTGCTATGGCTCTAAAAGTGTCTGGTAATGGGTTCCAGGCACCCTATTGCATGTGGGCCAGAGCCTCACTCAGTCGTTCACTGGCCTGGCCCCCCCCTCCCCCTTCCCAAGGCCAGTGTGTGGAACAGCCTCCCCCCCACCCCACCCCCCGCCCTTCCCCCTTGTCTGGGGCATGGGCACAGCCACAGCTACAGTCACAGGGCTCCCCTAGCAGCTCCCTGGCCTGAGGTGTACTGAGCCCACATGCGGCCCCACGTCATCGAATATGGCTATGCATGTCAGTGCTGAGACGTGTGTCATGGGTTTGCCATCACAGTCCTAAACCCTTGATTCAGTCTAGCAAGAAAAACATCCTATCATACTACCACCTGGACTGGGAGGACCCAAACCAGGACTTGACCCCTTCTCCCCCTCCCCCTATAAAGCCCCAGTACTCTTATCCAGCCCCTGCCCACTTTCCCTGCCCCTATGCCCTTCCATCTCCCAACCATCCTCCTCTGCTATTCCTTTCCTTATTCTCCTTTCCCTGACCTCCCCATCCATCCTACCATGTCTCCTCCTCTACTCCCTGTCCCAGCTCCTTCCCTAGCCCCACTCCCCCTTCCTTTCACCCTGCCTTCCCACCTCCAACCCCCCCCATCCCAGCTCACCCATTCCTCCCCCTCCACCACCCACTTGACTACAAGCCAAACAACAAGCCAAACTGCAGTGATAAGACAGTGATAATTAATGAAGTGCTTTCTGCTTTTCAGCTACCTGAAACCCTAGCCCTAGTTCATTGAGGGAACCACCAGGCAGATAATGCAACAAAGCTTGGCTTAGAAGGAACTGAATTAATTTTAACTTTGACACCTAGTAATGACTCAAATTTATCTCTCATAATGAATAGGAAGTGGGAAAATGGAAACAAAAGATTAAAGCAAAACAGATCAATGGAGTATGGGTGTCATCTGAAGGAAAAGCCCTATTGCCTAGTTTTTATCACCAAATATGCTTCTCTGTTCACAGGAACAGTCACTTTGACACACAGAGTATTGAAGACTCTGTGAAAAAGGTATGGATAGTCCCTGGTATAACTGCCATAGCCTCTAAAATGTGTGTACAGCCTGTCCCACACAACATGCTTTTTGTGACAAAGCCTTTGGTGGGTGTCCTCTGGTTTACACACCTTTTGAGCATTTACCAATTGTCTTTATTACCATACCTAAGGCTCAACATTATAAAGTTTGTCTGGCCACAGCAACTTTTGTTGCTAAGGTGCTCTTAAAGGAGATTGTCCCTTGCTTTAGCCTGCCAGCACAAATTGATTCAGGCAGGGGAACTCATTTTACTGATTCTGTTTTGTCTAGGATTTGTTCTTGTTTGGAGATCATTCCCCAAGTCCATGCATCCTATCAACCCCAGAGCTCAGGCTATGGAGAGAAAATAAATAGAGATCTTAAAAATGTGATTGGAAAATTGTACATTGAGACTCACTTGAAATGGCCTGAGGTTCTCCCCTTAACTTTGTACTATCTTCTAAACAAATCTGGAGAAACTCAGCCTGCCTGGGAAAGTCCATTTTCAGTCCTTTTACCCATTCCAACAGCTATCAAAATTTAAGAAAAGGACTCTTGGATTCATTGCTGACATGTAAAACCTTCTATTGACACTGAGTGACTGTATCCTCTCACATATATTGTATTTGCTGATTGTTTAAGATTTTATTTTGTTTTTAAGTTTATATATTAATTAATCTATAACATTCCATGACCCTATATAATTTTCAATCACTGTGTTTTGGCTATTAGCTATATGTTCTGTTACATTGCCATTATTTGTACACCCCTCTTATTACTAGACTGGAGATAATACCATTATAAAAGTCCATAGCCAAGTTGAACAAGCTGACTTGTCATGGGCAACAATTCCAGTCCACAGTAATGAGATGTTACCACAACTTGCAACACAATGTTGCCTAAACAGCCTTTTGCTACTTTTCCCTTTGTGAATTGTCACATAGATGGTGATGGATGGACTCCATCAAAATGGTTATAATTTATATCAGTAACCTCTGGAGAATTTAATGTGCTAAAAAAAATCTCAATTGATTTTAACGGGAAGTCAGAAGTGATTTTTGACACCTAGGACCACCACTATCTCTGATCATTTGCCTACCTTTGACAAAGTGAAATGCAATAGCACTATTGCATTCCCCACCTCCACATTTATAAAAATATAATGGATGAGACATCAGAAGTGATTTTCACTGGTCAAGATGGCGGTATAGAGTCAGCAAAAGTTCAGACCTCTGAAAACCCTTCCTTACTGATTACAAACTAAATGCTCCTAGAGGACTGAAAATCAAACCTAACAACAAGACAGAGCCAAGGAACCCTCCTGCTGGACTCAACTTAAAAGGTATGCCCCCAAAAGCCAGAATTCAAGAACACTTGGGTTTAAGGGGAAGGAAGAAGGAAGGTCTTGGGACCCCTCCCCCACCTAGAGCAGTAAGCCTCCAGAGGCAGCTGGAACCTCTAGGTGGGCAAAAGTGCTGGGCTGGAGAGAGTACCTTGCGGGCAAAGCTGTGCCAGATTCAGAGCGTCGAACACAGGCGGTGGAGAAGCAGTTAGAGAAGAAACACAGAGCAGGCAACCCAGTTGCAGCAGCGGAGACACTCCATATTACACACACCCCTTCCCAAGGTTTTGGCATCCAGGCAATCCAGCTCAACCCAGCTGGACTTAATCCCATCAAAGCCTTCAGAGGGCAGGGAAGCTCAAGTTCCAACATCCCTCCCCCACAGACTGCACTGAGAGATTTGCTAAATAAGCTCCAAGGGTGAAGGCTGACAGAAAAGCTCAAAACCACAAAAAAGAGAGAGAGGAGCAAAAGCACAGGCAACTGCAGGTAGTGAAGAAGGGGTAAATATGAGCAAACAACAGAAAAAGAAAAAATAAATTACAATCAACAAGAAATGAATGAAGAGCAAACAGAACAGAGAAGGATGAGGGAACTACAAGCAAAAAAACGGAAATCCCAGCAAATTGGATACAGGCTCTGGAAAAACTCAAAATACAATTCAAAACACAATTAAGAGAGGCTGAAGACAACTGGGAAAAGAACTTTAAAAATAAGATAAGTCATCTGGAATCAGAGGCTCTTGAACTAAAACAAGAAAATAGTGTCTTGAAAGCCAAAATTAACCAGCTTGAAAATGAGGCAAAGAAGATGAAAGACCAAAGAAAATCAAACCAGAAAGAGAAGGATGACCAAAAAGCCAGGGAGGAAATCCAGTCCTTATAATTCAGAATACAACAACTAAAAACAAGCAACTTCACAAGGCAGCAGAACACTATAAAACAAAATCGAAAGAATGAAAAAAATTGAGGAAAATATGAAACATCTCATTCACAAAACAGAAGATTTAGAAAATTGTTCTAGGTGAGACAACTTACGAATCATTAGTCTACCAGAAGACCATGACTAAAGAAAAAGCCTGGACAACATCCTACAGGAAAGTATCCAAGAAATCTGCCCCGATATTCTAGAACAAGAGGGAAAAGTGGAGATTGAAAGAATCCACAGATCACCTCCTGTAATTAATCCCCAACTGACAACACCCAGGAATGTTATAGTGAAATTTAAGGACTATCAGACCAAGAAAAAAATATTACAAGTTGTAAAGAAGAAATCAATCAGATACCATGGAACCACAGTGAGGGTAACACAGAATCTGGCAGCATCTACACTGAAGGACCAAAAGGCATAGAATATGATATTCCAGAAAGCAAGGGAACTAGTTCTACAACCAAGAATCAACTACCCAGCAAAACTGACTATATTCTTAGAGGGGAAAGTATGGTCTTTTAACATAATAGAAGACAAGACCTGAACAGAAAATTTGATGCCCGGGCACAGAACTCAAGAGAATCATCAAAAGTTTATTAAAAAAAGAGGGAAAAAAGAAAAACAAAAAACACTTTTTTAAAGAGACACAGTAAGTTAAAATATATATCCCTATAATAAGAGGTCATTGGTAACTTTTAAAAATTGTTGTTATCATCTCGGCAGCTAGAAAAATTACACTTAGAGGGAACAGTGACAAACTGTATAGGATGAAATGCCAAGACATAAATATGCATATAGATATATGTATGCATAATTACATATACATATATATATATATATATATGTACAACTAGAGCTAAAAAAAGAGGTTAATACTAAAAAAATGGGAAAAGAAACAAAAGGGGGTAAATTTATCTGTCACAAAGAAGCTCATGGTGGAAGAGGGAGAATATCAATACACTGGAAGGGTAAAGAGGTTGGAGATAGGAAATACTCAACTCAAGTGCATTGTAATTGACTCAAAGAGGGAAGAACAATCCAATCCATTGGGGCAGAGAATTGATTTGCACCCTATAGGAAAGTAGAAGGGTAACAAATGGACTGGTGGGGAGGGAAGCAATATAAGGTAGGGAGAGGGTGGGGTAGTATAAAAAGACTGTAAAGAAAATAAGAGAATAAGAAGGGGTGGTAGAAAGGGAAGTAAAATAGGGGGGGGGATTAATCCTTTGGGGTATTCATGACACTCCCATTACATTCTCTGAGCCAACAGAACAGCAATGTTAATCCGGTGTACTCTTTAATACAGATGGGGAAGCTCCCGTATCTAGAAGATAATCATAATAGGTGTTACCCACCTTTAAGGTAACATGGGGTTAATTAGCATAGGGAGGGCAGTAGATAAGGACAACAGGTAGTAGGACATCAGGGTCCAGAAAATCAAAGGTTGTATCCTCTGATTCCTGTGTCCACACCACCCACCCTGGACACCTTCATTGTATTGGGGAAGTTCCTTGGGAACCCCCCTGAAGGGCACCCCCCTGAGGGGCATTAGCACCTCAAGTATTTTTTGGATGAGCACCACTTAAGTTATATTGTTGGGGAGTCATTTGGTTTGAGCTATCATTTCCCCAATATCTATTCCTATAGTTATCATTCCTAAATTTGTGGTTTCCATTATCATTATTATAGTTATTTCTATAATTATCACTTCTGTAGTTGTCATTAAACTGCATATTCCTTCTGATAATCTTGAGTAAAGTTGTACACTCCATCATTTTGTGGCCTTCTTCTCACAGAACTGACAGGTAATGGATCGATAATTAGATACCTGGAGAGGGGCAAGTGTCATTGGTTGATTATCATGTCCACTTTCCGTTTTAGCCATCTTATCTTTTAAACATCTCAATTCTTTTTTTATTTCCTCTATGACATCATTGTTTTCTTCCTCCTTTTCTTTGTTTCCCTTTGAAACATATAGAGCTGTTTTCCGCAATTCTTCAAGGTCCATCTCTGCCATCTTGGACAATGTGTTCTAAAATCGCTTTGCAAGAGTTATTGACAAAGATCCTTTTAACTTGTCTTAAGCTATTTTCTTTAGATAGGTCAAAATCCAGGTATCTACCCCCAAACTCAATTATTCTATCCATAAATCTGGAGGGTGTTTCTTCCTCATTTTGCTTAATTTTTTCAAGTTCCATCCACTTATCTGTACTATCTGCACATTCCCTCATTGCTGTAAGGATGGCCTCTCTACAACGGTATAGTTGTAGAAAATCCTCAGGGTTGTTATAGTCCCATTTGGGATCCTGAGATGACCAATGTGCTGCATTATGCCCTCTCCCCCCCCCCCCCCGGGTTTTGTTGACATGAGCAATTATTTTATTTTTCTCACATTCAGTTAAAAAAGCCCATAGCAAGTTTTCAACATCCTTATAAGATGGATTATATTGAAAAAATATGTCTGTCATCTTTTTTGTTACTAGAAAGGGATCTTGTTCATATGTGTGGATATTTCCTGTAAATTCATTTATTTCTTGGGGAGTAAATGGTATCTTGTGTCTTAAAGTCACCACATCCCCATTCTGTCCTATTTCAGGTACTTCTCTTAGAGGAAACATGCCACTAGTTGAATTTTGTACCTGTGGGTCAGTTTGACTAGGACGAGTTTCTCTAGGAGGACAGGATCTCCTTTGGGCTGGAATTTGGTTTTGTGTAGGAGAAGGAACATGAGAAACTGGGATTGCAGGGGAAGGGTTTTGGGGATTAAATTCAGCCAAGATTTGCAGACATTGAGAGAGCCAGTCTGTTAGCTGAGCTATAGGGAAGGCATTTTTCATCTCTATTTTGGGGAAGGAAATTTCCTCATTCAAAGGTACAGAAGTAGGTCTGTTTCTGGTGGGGTGGATGTTTGCCAATTGATCCTGTAAGAAACATTTTAAATTCTCCAATTGGGCTTATACATTCTCCTGTATTTTAACCTCAATTTTTTCTATGTTTTCCTGTGTTTTGTCTGCTTTTTGCATAATATTTTATATTTTAGCATCTCTTAATACAGTACTGAGGAGTACAAAAATGACATTACCTAATAATATAAAAAATTGGAGTTTTGGTGTATTCTTCAATGTTCCTAATTCTTCAACCACCATATAAATGTCGAAGAATGTAGTATCCATATATATGTGTGTATATATATAGATATAGATATAGATATGTTTTGTAAATATTTTTCTAGCGGGCTTCACAAAACACATGAGGAGCAGGACAAAGCCAAAACTTTCTACAGGTTTCCCTCACTCCTAATTTAGGCAGTTGTTCCCTAAGGGAAAAGAGATTTAGAAACAGCTCTCCCAGCCAGGACCTTAGGGCCCTGTTGCTAAGATTTAAAACAGCTGTGTTCTATCTAATTTAAGGAGAGAGGGAGAAAAGAAAAAAAGTAAATCCAAATTTATATACCTCTACAGCCAATATGATGGTCTACTTAAAGAATCCTAGAGAATCAACTAAAAAGCTAGTGGAAATAATCAACAACTTTAGCAAAGTTGCAAGATACAAAATAAGCCCACATAAGTCATCAGCATTTCTATATATTTCCAATACATCTCAGCAGCAAGAATTAGAAAGAGAAATTCCATTTATAATCACCCTAGACAATATAAAATACTTGGGAATCTATCTGCTGAGACAAACACAGGAACTATATGAACACAACTACAAAACACTTTCCTCACAATTAAAACTAGATCTAAACAATTGGAAAAACATCAACTTCTCATGGATAGGACGAGCAATAAAAATGACAAGCCTACCCAAACTTATTTACTTATTTAGTGCACCGTACCCAGTGAACTACCAAATTTTTTTTTACTAAATTAGGAAAAACCATAACTAAGTTCATTTGGAAGAACCAAAGATCAAGGATATCCAGGGAAATCATGAAAAAAAAATGTGAAGGAAGGTGACCTTGCAGTGCCAGATCTCAAACTGTACTATAAAGCAGTGGTCATCAAAACAATATGGTACTGACTAAGAGACAGAAAGGAGGACCAGTAGAATAGAGTTGGGATAAGGGACCTCAGCAAGACAGTCTATGAAAAGCCCAAAGATCTCAGCTTTGGGGACAAAAATCCACTCTTTGATAAAAACTATGGGAAAATTGGAAGACAGTGTGGGAGAGATTAGGTTTGGATCAACATCCTACACCAAGATGAAATCAGAATGGGTGAATTACTTAAACATAAAGAAGGAAATTATAAGCAAATTTTGTGAACACAGAATAGTATACATGTCACACCTTTGAGAAAGGAAAGATTTTAAAACCAAGCAAGACTTAGAAAGAGTCACAAAATGTAAAATCAATAATTTTGATTACATCAAATTAAAAAGGTTTTGTACAAAGAAAACCAATGCAACCAAAATTAGAAGGAAAGCAACAAATTGAGAAACAATCTTCATAACAAAAACCTCTGACAAAGGTCTAATTAGTCAAATTTATAAGGCGCTAAATCAATTATACAAAAAAAATCAAGCCATTCTCCAAAAGACAAATGGGCAAGGGTCATGAATTTTCAGTTAAAGAAATAAAAAATATTAATAAGCCCATGAAAAAGTGTTCTAAATCTCTTATATTTAGAGAGATGCAAATAAAAACAACTCTGAGGTATCACCTCACACCTAGCAGATTGGCTAACATGACAGCAAAGGAAAGTAATGAATGCTAGAGGGGATGTGGCAAAGTCGGGACATTAATTCATTGCTGATGGAGTTGTGAATTGATCTAACCATTCTAGAGGGAAATTTGGAACTATGCACAAAGGGCGATAAAAGACTACCTGCCCTTTGATCCAGCCATAGCACTGCTGGGTTTGTACCCCAAAGAAAAAATAAGGGAAAAGACCTGTACAAGAATATTCATAACTGCGCTCTTTGTGGTGGCAAAAAAATGGAAGACAAGGGGATGTCCTTCAATTGGGGAATGGCTGAACAAATTGTGGTATATGTTGGTTATGGAATACTATTGTGCTCAAAGGAATAATAAACTGGAGGAATTCCATGGGAACTAGAATGACCTCCAGGAATTGATGCAGAGTGAGAGGAGCAGAACCAGGAAAACATTGTACACAGAGACTGAAACACTGTGGTACAATTGAAAGTAATGGACTTCTCCATTAGTGGCAATGCAGTGATCCTGCTTGGAGGGATCTATGAGAAAGAACACTATCAACATCCAGAGGAAAAACTGTGGGAGTAGAAACACCAAAGAAAAACAACTGCTTGAATAAATGGGTCTAGGGGATATGGTTGGGGATGAATATCCCAATGCAAACACCAATAACATGGAAATAGGTTTTGATCAAGGACACATGTAATACCCAGTGAAATTGCGTGTCAACTATGGGAAGGGTGGGGAGGGAGGGAAATAATATGATTCTTGTAACCAAGAAATAATGTTCTAAATTGACTAAATACATTAATTTAAAAAAAAATTTTAAGTGATTTTCTCTATTGTATTCCTCACTTCCACATTACTAAGGATGGGACATAAATACGTGCCTTTTACAGCTGTTACAGTCTCATCCTGGAGGAAGGAGGATTTCCCATGCAGCTTGGTGTCCCCTGAACAATTCTATATTCATAACTTTTCAGCTTACTCCACCCTTCCACCAGGATTGTGGCATTTTAGACCCAAAAGGTCTTCATCAGCAGTATAGAGGTTTTTCTGGACTCTCCTAACAAATTTTGGAATGATGGCAGTAAATATACTCTTATAAATATCTCAGCTGAGTTTGAAAGGTTGGCTAGATCTGGAGAACTTGTCACAAATATCCATGAGCTTCAAATGTTTGTTGTTTTTAAACCCTTATGTTCCATCTTGGAGTGGATACTGTGTACTGGTTGCAAAACAGAAGAGTAGTAAGGGCTAGGCAATGAGGGTTAAGTGACTTGCCCAGGGTCACATAGCTAGGAAGGGTTTGAGGCCACATTTGAACCCAAGACCTTCTGTCACTCGACCTGGCTCTCAATTGACTGAGCCACTCAGCTGTCCCCTTCAAATGTTTTTAAATGACACACAGCAAGTGGCTATAGAGACTCATGTGAATTCTAATGATAGCTTGTTGTATGCAGTTGTCATCATATAGGCTCTTAAGACTGGAGATTTTGTTATTTCTTAGAATCTGCATTAGTTGCTGTACTACTGTTTTTAAAAAGCTGTTATCTGGTGAAAAAATCTTGTACACTCACTCTGTGGATCATGGCCAAGTTAAAAGGGAAAAAAAGATCACATTTTTGAGTGAGAAACCTTTGTGTTGTGCTTCTGCTTGGCTAACACATTGTCACATGAAATATGAACTATGAATTTATGATTTTAAAAATCATTATTTTAATATATTTTATGTTTGCAATAGGATTTTTTATTTTTTTTTTCCTTTCTTATTTTTCTTTTTGTACTTTAAGTACATGGAATTACTAAGTAATACTGATTTTTTATCTTAAAGGTTAACTTTATAATATCAATGGTTACCCCAAAAGCTTTAGAAAAATAGAAACCTGCCATTGATTGTTAAATATTATGGTACTTTTACTAATAAATTGTGTCTGATTTGAGAATAAGGGATCAGAAAAGAGCCACTACACAGTGTCAAGAAGTACAAGGTCAAAGAGACCAACCATCCCAGTGGGATTGATGAGGATCTATGTCAAGACAGAGGACTTGTTTTGAGGTTTTAGGAAACAGCTGTTTGACAATTTTAGATGTGGGGCTTCCTCTTGCCAGATTTCCAACAAGTACTTTAGTTTGGCTTTCATTTTGGCTCACCTATCCAAAAGTGAAGGTAAAATCATACCAAAGAATCATATTTCCCTTTTACCTCAGAATCTAGTCTCTACTCTTTTATAGTTTGGCAGTTTTCTGTAATCCTGGCTATAGATGGGTAAAGTGCTATATTACTGCAATTGGCTTGTGGGACATGAATCACTTTAATGGGGCCTTGCTGGTAATTCAAGGATCTGTTACAGGTTTATTCCTTTTTACTCAAAGTTTTATACTCATAAGATTTTAATATTTTATTTTTTATTCAGAATTTATTTTTTTTCTTTTTTGGGGGGTGGTAAATTAGGTTTTTCTTTTGACAATTGATTCATATACCTCATAATTCAACCACGTATCCTGGTTTTTCTGGTGATTCTGGTTTTGGTCAACACCCTCCTCAGGGGAAATTGTATAATTATCCTAAAATTCAAGGTTTGAAATCTTTTGTAGAAATTTCAGGAAAAGCAACTTGTCAATACTCCGAATCAAGAAAGAGGATCTTTGGAGAAGGTGCCATAAGGATGCCTGTAGAAACCAGGCACTGAATTGAAAAGATCCAGAATGAACTTTGGGATATAAGGAACTGAACTGAAGAAGGTTGAACTTACTTATTCTGAATGTAAACTGTTATGCCAAAGGGAAATGCCTCATAATTGGCTTTTCATTAATGTGTCTAAAAAAACCATCTATCATTTTGCTGCATTCTTTCTCTTTTCTTTACCTCTTACACCTAAATTTTTGTAATTTCCCCTTTGTTAGGTGCAATGTTATGAGCCTCTAGTTAGAAGAATCTTTAGAGGTATAAGCTTGATATGTGAAATGATTCATTGGGGAGACTAGGCATGTAAAATTTACTGGGAGATTTCAACATGCTCCTCTCCCATTAGAATCACAGGGGATTGTGTAAGTAGAACCCCCACCCCAACCAGAATCTTGGACTTCCAGCTTATCTGAGTGTCCAACCCAGCTTGGTCCTTCCTCACTCTTCTTTGAGTGCCTGTGTTGCATGATGTGTGGTGTTAAGGGTAAATTTAGGTTTGTTTGTTTTTACTAATATATTATACTTAGGGTTGCCAGGGATTAATCAAAATCCCAATAAAAACAATCAAGTCATATTGGAAATTGTATGGTGGTTTAATTAGTATAGAGGGAAGGAATTAAGAGAGAGGGAAAGAGTATAAGATTTCTCTGGCCTAGTCTGAGTCAAGGGGAGTTCAGAAACCTTCCAGCCACGAGGCCTCCTCTGAGATGAGGGACCTCCTAGGAGGATAGCATTTTAGGAAAGGTAAAGGAAAAAAAAGGAATCAGGGAAGACGCCTCACCTGACCCATGCCAAGACGCCAAAACGCTGCCACGAGCCACACCATTAGTTGAACCCGTCTCTGAGAGAAAGACCCCTAGCTCAATGCCTCTGCCGCCAAAGAGAGCAGCAAGAGAAAGTGACGTAAATATATACTTTTTTATATCACTTCCTGCATGTACCAATGGTAGCTTAAGCTTGACATAGGATAGCCCAAGGGGTCTGTCAGTTGTTTCTTATTTGTCACTTGCTAGCACATGTCTGTCATAGGCCATCCTCCTCAACACTTAATCCTTAAGTAATGCTGTAGACATTCCTGTTTTGTTAGGATTTTTAAAGATTTAATCAGGGTGGAGAAAATCTAAAATTCACAATAGACATTATTTTTTACAATACTAAATTGCTTTTCTGTACCATTATTTGTGTATGAGATATATGGGTTGACCAGAGAGGAACAGCACATTTACTCTTCTGCCTTAGAACCAATACTCATGATTAATTCCATAACAAAAGGTAAGGGTGTAAAAGAAATTGAAGCAAATATGGTACTATTTTTAAAAAAATTAAAAATTTTAAAAGTAAAATTTTATTGACATCAATACTAAAACTGACCAAGTTTTCAACATTCGTGACTCACATCCCCAGTTTTATTCAACTATGCAAACATCCTTTTTTCTAAATATATTTTGCTGATTAATTAAAAACCTGTGTACATCAGAACATATTCAACAGTTATACAATGGACTGCACTCTCCAGTCAAGTCTTCTTGAAGGGGGTGGGGGGTTGGGGGGGAAAATTCAACTTTGTTCTTCGAAACCAGGACAGGATAAAATGCCACTCTCCTTAGGAGAGATCTGGACCTGAATTTAATAGAAAGAAAAGACAACATGCAATCAAACTTTTTTAAAAATAAAAACTCATTTTCTTAATATGACTTTAGTGGAACAAATAAAAGTCATGAATAAAGACAGATATAAATAGAAAGCTCATAATGCTCTTTATATTAACATGACAATTTAAATCTATTATTTTACTTTGTATATGGACAGTGAAATTAATACACCTCAAAGAAACAAGACTATCAAAGGATATTTTTTAAAAGATAAAGATAGAAGTAGAATCATCCTACTAGATTAATAACTTATGATACAACTATCAAAATCATCTGATATTAAAGAGGAAGACTGTTCAATGGAGTAAGAAGAAACTCCAGAAGGAAAAAATATCAGTTTTCATTTCTGTCAACTTGTTTCTTCATCTTTCTAAATGGGGTTCAAATACAGAGTCCTGGGGCAAGTTCTTAACTTGCTCTTATTTATATTTAATGTTTAATAAATAACGTACAGGCAGATAAAAGAAGTCCTGAGTATCTGAGTTATTTTTAAGTATTAAATGTTATATCTCTCAATTAATATTTATTTCTTCCCTCTCCCCCACCCTCCTGTTCCTTGCTCTTATTTATATTTAATGTTTAATAAATAACATACAGGCAGATAAAAGAAGTCCTGAGTATCTGAGTTATTTTTAAGTATTAAATGTTATATCTCTAAATTAATATTTATTTCTTCCCTCTCCCCCACCCTCCTGTTCCTAGGAGAAGATACTTGTAAAAAATTTGCTTAATCAAGCAAAATCAATTCTTATGCTGAACTGTGTCCAAAAATATGTCTAATTCTAAGCCTTCAGTCCATGTCTTCTCATTCACGAGGTGGATTCATTTGTACATCATCTATCTTCTCATGATTGTCATGTTTCAGCTGTTTTTTCTTTAGTGTTGTTGCTAATTGCACAAATTGTTCTCTTGGTTCCCATCAGTCTGCACTATCCTCTGCTTATTTTGAAACTACCTTTTTCATTATAGCACATTTGTATTATTAAGCCATTCCTCAGTTGATATGCACCCACCCCCTTGCTCTCCAGTTCTTTGCCACTAGGAACTGCTATAAACATTTTTGTACAGGGGTCATTTCTTTGATCACCTTGGGGTATAGGCCTAGTAATGGGATCTCTGGGTAAAAATACCTACATATAGTTTTGGGGACAGTAACAAATTATAAGGCTGGAATGATTCACAGATCCACCAACTGTGCCTCAATGTGCCCATTTTTTACAGCCTCTTTTATTTCCATGTCAGTTTTGCCAATCTGATGGTTTTGAGATGGAATGTTGGAGTTGAGTTTTTTTCTTCTTCTAATTTTTGATGATTTAGGTAAGTTTTTTTGCAGATACTATAGAGAGCTTGGATTTCTTGCCTTGAGAATTACCTGTTCATTATCTTTTGTCCATTTATCATTTGGACAATTACTATTAACCTAACAAATTTGATCAGTTCCTTATTTATCTTGGAAATGAAATCTTAACAGGTAAACTAGCTATGAATACCTACCTTCCCTCAAACTGTTTTCCTTTTAATCTTAGGTATAGTATTTTTTTTTAAATAACCTTTATCTTCATAGTAATCAATTCGAAGAGAAGGGCAGCAAGGGCCAAGTATTTGGCCGGCCATCCATCCATCCATCCAATCCATCCAATCCATCCATCCATCCATCCGATACAATCATTTGTACAATCATTTCACTTAACCCAGGAACTGAGGCTGCTGAAGGAAGAAATCAACTATGATGATAAACTGCAGGTCAAAAATATCTTGTATCATGTAGTTAGAGAAATGGTGAGAGCTTTGAAGATCCATGAAGATGAAATGGAGGATCCAGAGAACTGAGTGTCCTTTGATTGGACTGGGGCTCCTCAGCCCCATGTGAAGATCCATCTGCACAATGACCAGCAGAAAAGGCATTTGGAATGTTTGCTGGTCACTGGCACCACAGCTGTACAGGTCCCTGAATCACAGCTACTGTGATTTAATGTTAGTTATAAAGACAAAGGCAGCTCTCTGCTGCCATCTCTGTATTATAGTGTACATGGAGTTTTGTGAAAATGTCAGATTTAAAATGATATATTTATTTTTTAGGAAAAAACCCAAATTCTATGCTATATTTTGATCAGATATAAATGTGATCTTGTACAGTTTGCTAAAATAACTGATATTTTTCACTACATTGTGACAGTTAATATAAGAGTAGTATACAAACACCAGCTATTGCCTGCATTTTGGGAAATTGCTGAATTGCACAGCAGTCGTCGTGTCATAATCTGAAATTTACTGCCACATAAATGTAAAGTTGTAAAATACAAAGTATATAAAGTAGATACTAAAGACAGACACTTCAATACTTTATTGAAGCTATTCAGTGTACAATTAAACATTTTCAAAAGGTGTAATTTATTTAAAATTGTCTCATTTTGGTAAAATTTATGTGGAACTTTTAAAGCTTAATATTAAACTTAATATGCTATGTAAATATATACATATATACATTCAATGATGTATTTTTAAAAAAACATTGGCTTGTTTTATTTATTAAAAAAGTGCAAGCGTTACACGTGGCTTTGTACATTGAAGTTGAAAGGGGTTTTACATTTTCCATTAAAATGACTTTATCAAAAAAATCTATCTGTCTGTCTAAACACACACAAATACACCTAGTTGCTCCCTGATAAAACTCAAAATTTCATATAATCAAAACTGTCTATTTTATCTTTAAAAAAACAATTCTCCCTATTGCAATTATTCAGATACATATGTGATGTATATATAGGGAGTTCGTCTAAGTTTAATTTCTGACCAACCGCTTTCCAGTTTTCTTGGCTTTCTAATAAGTTCATACCCTAATTAAAAAAAAGAAAAAAGCACCAGGATGTAAAAAAAGCACCTGGAGATTCACTCAAAGTATCTTTGTTATAACTTTAGTACCATACAAGGGCAATAGTACTCTGGCCATATTGCTGTACTTTACAAATTTTCTGTTCCATGTAGATTCCATGTTTGGAATATGGCTATCTGGTATAGTGACACCTATCAAAAGCATTACTCTTCAGATTGTGGTATATATGTTGGTGATGGAATACTATTGTGCTATAAGGAATGATGAAAAGAATGATTTCAGAAAAAGACCTCCATGAACTGATGCAGAGTGAAATAAGCAGAACCAGGAAGTCATTCTACACAGTAACTGCAATATTGTGGAACAATCAAATGTGAGACTTGGCCAGTCAGCAATACAATGATCCAGGACAATACTGAAGGGTTGTGAAAAAGAATGTGATCTGTCTCCAGAGAAAGAACTGGTGGAGTAGGAATGCAGAGAAATTATCACTTCTTTATTTGGGTATATGTCCTAACATACCAAGTCTACAAGTTTTAAGGAAAACCCCAATAATCCTTTTGTAGTTTCTGGTCATCACAAAGAGATCCATATGCATCAAAAAGTATTTGAGGATTTTCTGCTGACACAAATTTTGGCAGAGTTCATAAAGAGGATGGACTTTTTGATTCCCCTGATTGATAAGGTGTTTCAAGGGTTCCATTCAGAAATAAGCCACTTTCAATTATATCTAACAACTCCAATGACCTCTACCTGTTATCAGGTTCTTCTATTGCTTGGTAAAGTAATCTATTCCAAAAATGAAGCTTGATAGGTTTTTGACATTGGATTATTAATCTTTCTATAGTTGCTTTGTGATGGCAGCTCTATTGTGAATGTTTTTGTTAGGCATATTTGTTTTGGAACACTGGGTGCTACAGTTTCAATAGGTTCTTCCCATTTAGCTTTGATTTCAGGGTGTAAGTAGTGCTCAACAAATACAGCAACAGTTTTCTTAATATATTTGTGTTCGATGTGTCTTGCCTGGAGGAAACTATCTGTAGGTATTACCCATAATCTATTGATTCATCGTAAACTCCAGAAAGAGCCTAAACACTTTTATTTCAATCTTTGTCATACACTAAGATAATCTATTCAAGTTCAATTTCATCTCATAGCATACAATTTTCTACTTTATTTCCTTTATGAGTTTGTTATTGTATCTGTGATGTGTCTTTTGTCACGGCATGCACAATATGGAAATATGTATCGGATGAAAGCATTGTTATCACCTATATTAGACTATTTACCACCTGGGGAGCAAGGTGGGGAAAGGGAGGTAGGGAGAAAAACCTGAATACAAAAATGTGAGAAAACAATCGTTAAAATTTGTTTCTATGTAACTTTAAAAATTAATTAATAATGTACAGTTGCTCTCTTTGTGGCGGCGGCAAGGAATTGGAAATTATGGAGTTATCTATCAATTGAGGAATGGCTGAATAAATTGTGATACATGTTGGTGATGGAATAAAATTGCTGTAAGGAATGATAAGTTGGAAAGATCTGCCGAACTGATGCAGAACAAAATAAGCAGAACCAGGAGAACATTGTACACAATAACAGCAATATTAGATGATGATTATCTGTGAAAACTTGGCTGCTCTCAGCAATGCAATGATCTGGGACAATCCTAAAGGACTTATGATGGGGAATATTATCCACCTCTGGAGAAAGAACTGTTGGGAGTCATCTTCCACATCAGTACCTTTGGTTTTATTTTGGGGTTTTGATTATGTCTCACTTTGCTCTTATAACAATGACCACTATTGGAAGTGTGTTTTGCATGACAATAAAAAATGGAAAAAATTTAATAAAAAAATTTAAAAAGAAATAATAAAAAACAGAAATGATGTGAGGGATTCATTTGTACAAACTGAGGAAAAGGTTTAAGTGAGTAGAACCAATAGAACAATTTATACAATAACAACAATAAATTGTAAAAGATAATAAAAAATTATATTCCATTCATCCAGTCAAATGAGATGGAGCTTCTTAAAAAACAGATTCAAATTATTATCATTATCAGTCAATCATTTAGCTAACTCTTTCATTTTTCAAAGGACAATAAAAGGTAGGGAAATGAAGTAATTTGGTAAAAATTCCATCCACATTAAGTAGCAGAGCCTGGACCAGTACTACCAAGTTATTGCTCTTACACTTTGTATTGTAATGAGGAAAGGAATGAAGTGGTTTGCAAACAGACAGCAGAGAGGAAAGTTTGCAAAGAGGGACCTTGCCGCATGTCATGGAGTGATATAGGCTCAATTCTGGAATTTGGGGACCTTATAAAAAGTGGACAAAGAGAGAACTCTGGGCTTTGGTTTCCTATCTCTGGGAGAGCTTGAAGTGGACAACTTCCTACTTCTTGCATCTGTGTGAGTCGACTGGGGGTTTAGTTTCCTTTACCCTGTGAAGCCGAAGCTATCTATTGTAATAGGGAGAAAAGACAGGTAGTAGCTTTTGCAAAACGTTGGAGTAGGACTTTTCAGAAGAGGGCTGGCGCATGCATGGAACTAAGAGAGATTCCAGAGTGAGGGGAGTGTTCCTGTCTTTTCAAGGGTCTTGAAGAGATCACTTCCTGTTGTTGATCTGACCGAGGTTACTTGACTTTCTTTGGAAGACATTGATTCCTGATTTCTGTGATTCTGCCACACAGCCATCCAGTCATTGAGTGAGATATCCTGTCCATCTTGCATTCACTGTAGTCAACAACTGAGTTCCTGAATCCAGGGATTTTTTTTTAACCCTTACCTTCCATCTTGGAATTAATATTGTGTATTGGTTCCAAGGCAGAAGAGTGGTAAGGGGTAGGCAATGGGGGTTAAATGACTTGCCCAGGGTCACACAGCTAGGAAGCGTCTGAGGGCAGATTTGAACCTAGGACCTCCCATCTCTAGGCCTGGCTCTCAATCCACTGAGCCACTCAGCTGCCCCACCCCCACACCCCAAGGGATTTGTACCAACTAAGAAGAACCCTACCAGAGCCCAGAGACCTGTCTGTGAGAGTGAGACTGCAGTCATTTTGTTGCAGGCCCCAAGAGGGTGAATTCCTTAGTTACCTCACCCTATAGTTGTAGTGCTGTAAAGAACTACTTTAGTACCAATTGCCCTACATGGGAGAGCATGAGTTTGGAAGAACTGAAAAGGAATGCATGCTCTATCTTTCATACAAATAAGGAAAAACAGTCCGGAAGAGAGGCATGACCTAGTTGAGGACCCAAGAAAACAATTACAGGAAGCAAATAAAAAATTAAAGGAAACTGAGATAAAGGAAGTGAAGGCTGTGGCAGCACTCAGATCTTATAAACTCAGAAATGAGTATACACCCAGGGAGCAAAGGTCCAAATCACTCCATTGTTTCCTGTGCAATAGGCCAGGGCACTTTTTTGTGTGACTGCAAATTCAGGGGGACAATTCTTTAACCAGGAAAACAGGGGCAATAGATTCTCTAATGGTAATTGGTGGAGGCAGAATGCATATGGATACAGATATCCACAATACCAAAGGTTGGAACAGTCAAACTGCTGCTCTCACAATTGCAAAGGATCAAGCAAGCCCCAGACCTCTATAGCATGCAAGAGTTTATCCAGAATGGTGCTGGGCCAAAATTTTCTCAGGTGGCAGGGGCAGGTTGCCAGAAACCTGAACAACAGAAAAGTGTAACTGCTTTATGCAAAGAAATGCAAAGATAATGAAATAATATGGCAAAAGGACTTGGTAAATGGGGAAAATGATAGGACCCATGAGATGCAAAATAACAACATTGAAATTAGTATTGAATGTGCAAAAGAAGAACAAATAGCAACACCAATAGTGACAAAAGTAACAACAGCAAAGAACAAATAGTAACCAATGAGCAAGAAAGCAATGAATCTAAAGCAATGATAGCAAGTGTGAACAATGAACTAAAAAAAGCTGAAGGAAACTGTGGGAAAGCTACTAAGTCCCGGGAAAGCAAAAACAAAAGAAAATCCTGGCAGTGTAAGGAGGTGAAAGCAAATGAGGAGATAGGCTTGGATGACTGGGGGTTAGAGATAAGAGTTCCCAGATCCAATCATGTTGGTCTCACTGATAGAAACATTTTCACCTCCAAATAGCACAGAGCTACACATATCACTAAAAGTGGGGGAGCAAATTTATGATCTTCTTGTTGACATGGGGGCTAGTAAGTCAGTGTTACAAACACCTCCTGATGACTGTAGGGTGATAGGGTTAATAGAAGTGGTTGGAGCTACAGGAAGACCACAGAGAGTATCAAAATTACAGCCTAAAATGGTTTCTTTGGGTCCCCTGTCTGTAGACCATGTGTTTCTTCTCATGCATTCTTGCCCAATGAATTTAATGGGTAGAGACTTGTGCAAACTGAGGGCAACAATCCAGTGCACACCTTCTGGAGATATATCACTTGATCTTCCAGTAGATTCAGTAGAGGCAGAGGGGGGCACAGGGTCAGTCTATCCAATACCTGATGACATCCTTGAAGGTCTTTGGCCTATGTCTTCTATAGATATGGGCTTATTAAAATCAGCAACACCAGTCAGGGTGAGGACCAAAGGTGGACCTCCTCCATGCATACCACAATACAACCTAAGCAAAGAGGCTGTGGATGGAATAAGATCATTTATCAAATCCCTAATACAACAAGGAATAATATCATGCTACTCAGAGTATAATACATCAATCCTTCCAATAAAAAAAGCCAAAATTGGATGAAAATGGCAGACCAGTCCATTGATTCATTCAAGATTTAAGGGTTGTAAATGACCGTATTACAAAAACTCGCCCAGCAGTATCAAATTCTGACCAGGCTTTAGGCCTTTTTGAATTGGCCTTCATGGCTTCAATTAAAGATTCCCTAGCCTGGTTAAAGAATCTATAATTGTCCACGGAATTCAATTCAAAACCCCAGCTTGTATTGGCCATGATGTTAAATCTGGGTTCCCGACAGTTCCATCTATGAACTGTTGTTCTCATTTTGTGAACAGTTCCTGTAACAAAATTTCACAAAATCAGTATCAAAAAGTTTCACTGCTCTTTTGAACTCCCTTATTGTCTTGTGAGGATCATCATAAAACTTAGGAGTGCATCTTCTTATGGAGTCAAGATCTCCAGATGTAAATTGTTTATGGACCCTTACATGTACAATCCCAACATCTGGTTGTACGTATGCGACATCCCTCAGAGGAAACAATGTTGCCATAGCATTATCAAAAATTTGTACTCTACCTCAAGCTTTGTCTGTGTTTGGGATGTGTTGTCTCCCTGCCTGGTTAGTTCCCCTTGCCCTAACTCAGTTCCCTTTCTTGCTTATTTACAATAATGCTCCATTTGATCTGGTGTTACTTTCATTGAAAGGACCAGTTGTTGTAATTCGCTATGAGTCAGGCTCAGCTATGTTTTGTTTTCAGTTTATAGAAACATGCAAGTATCAGTTCCTGAACTTTCTATTATTCTCCACTGAGAGTTCTAAAAAAAAAAAGGCTGCCCAACTGCCTTCTCAGAGATCACTTACACAGGCTTTTTCTCTGCCTGCAGGCCTCAAAATATAAGCAGGCCCAAGTTTTTTTAGCACAGAAAAGTTCCAGATCTCTTTGGTTCTTTCCTTTTTTCTGGCTCTGCCAATTGAAATATCGGAATCTAGATGGTAGCTTTGTAGAAGTGAGATATCAAATGTTGTTGATTACTTGACACCCCACAGTGAGGATAGGCCCTTCAGGCCTCTCACAGGCCCAGAATGCTTATCTGACCCTCAAATCAGGTTTTAAAAAACCAAAGACAGGGTTTGTTATTAACAGTAGCAGGATAGATTAGGAAATAGGAATCCCTAATATAAGAAATTCTAAGTAAACCTCCCCCCTTTCTAAGATCCCTGAAAATGGGTGTCTTCATTTCTTCTGGCTACTTAGATTACTACACTGTCTGGAAATTCCCTGCTAATCCTCCCAGAAGACATTTGCTTAGATATTTATAGTTTGTCAGAGTAATTAAGTTGAACCCTTTATGAGAGGGTTCAAATCCTCATCAGTTTGGGCCCGAGATGGCTTCAGGCCTTTTCCCACAGTCAGTTTACTAACGTGCTGGCAGAACTCTTTACAGCAGTTGGGAATGTTCTCTCAAGACACCAGAACATGAATATATGATAAAGTAGATGACAATGTAGAAAGGATTTCTCCACTAGGACACCAGGGATAGGTAGCTTTGGCTCTACGGGGAAAAGGAAACCAAACCCCCACTCAGCTCACAAAGATACAAGAAATAGGAAATTGTCCACTTCAAGCTCTCCCAGAGACAGGAAACCAAAGCCCAGAGTTCTCTCTATGTCCACTTTTTATAAAGTCCCCAGATTCCAGAATTGAGCCTATATCGTTCCATGGCATGTGGCACGGTACCTCTTTGCAAACTTTCCTCTCTGCTGTGGTTTGTAAATCATTTCATTCCTTTCCTCGTTACAAAATATATACCACATTGCTTATAGCAACTCTCTGATTTAAAAAAATTTTTCTTTCAAATTACATATAAAAATAGCCATCAACATTTGTTTTCTTAAAAATTTGAATACCAAATTCTCTTCCTTCCTCCACCACTCCCTTTTTGAGAAGACAAGAAATTTGATGGGAGAAAGCAACTAACCATGCTCTAACCACATTAATTAGAAATGAAATTCCACTATAATGAACTCCATGAAACATATTTTGTGTGGATAGTATCTTAAAGAAAACATCATTAGAAATCTCATTCCTAGTCTCTATAAACAAAACCAAAGCTGATTCCTAAGCCTTTCTGTAATGAATCTGAATATGAAACAAGGTCTGAAGGGGTGTAAACACTAATATCGACCATCAAGTTTATTTAATTGAATTTTTTTCTCAGAAACAGTATGTGGAGGAAGAAAAAAAACTGATAATCCCACTCTATTCTCTGCTCCTCTGCCTTGATGAATAAAATTGATCACCATGACTCTATGTATGAAAATCACTAGTATTTAAAGGACCACACAATCTACTACATACATTTCCTTTTTTTTCTATTATGATTTGTCATTTTAAAAATATATTTTATTTATTTTGTTTTTTTTCCTCTTTACTTGGATATACACCCAAATGAATACATGCCAAATAAACAAGGGATCAAGTCAGGCTTCTGACATTCTTAATGATTGTCTTTGTCACCTTGTGCTAGGTTCGCACCTTTTTCCCCAAGATGCATCTCCCATTCTGAAAAGGCATAGGAAAATATCTGATTTTTCAAAATTTATTTCAGTAGAACTTAACAAAAATAGGTATATTTAAGAAAAGTGAGAATGACAGTTAGTGCAGCAGTGCCAAACTTACTCCTCAATTGAAGTGCTGATGCCTTCCTTCTTTTTGATGTTGTTTTAAGCCCTGCATAAATGAGACAAAAATATTAAAAAGGGAATATATATTCACTTCATATAATTGTTAAATCTGTGATCAATTAAAAATATTTATCTTTACCTATACTAATATATGGATACTAATTTGTTTTCTAGTCATTTCCCAATTTAACTATCAGCTGTCAGCTGTTTAGACAGATCTGGATCCAAGTAGGACTTCCAGGTGAACAGGGCGGCAGTCTAGACTCAGGACTCTTCCTCTCTTCAGCACCTATTGATACAGACTACCTCAAAAGACCAAAACAGCCAAATTCATATGAACAAAGGTAATCTACAGTAGGGCGCATTGAAGGTATGTGGGATTTGGGCATTTCCACACTATAAGGGGGTGAAAAAGCTTCCACCAAAAGCCAAGCTGATCTATGATCCCTCAACCTACCTATGGAGCCAGAGTCAGAGTTAGCACACGCTAGAATCAGTGAGTGAGCGAGGGGCACCTCTAGGTCCTAGGCAGCTGACTAAGACCACCAAAGACCTACCCCTGAAATTAGCTAGACCTGAAACCCCAGCAGGCTGAAGAATGCAGACAGTGGGCGCTCATGGGGAGAGAGCACAGAGAAGGGCAAGAAACAGTAGAAGCAACAGAGACTGGAGAGCTGGCCTCAGGCAAAAAGCCTTGCTCCATGGCTCCATACACAGAGCCTGCCTTCCTCACTCAGATGTCTGACTATCAAGGGAAGGAAAAACCACCATAGTAATGGCAAAAAGTGCCCAAGAACAACAACTTCCTAACACCAAGAAAAACAAGAAGAAGGGGTTGACCCTGGATAATTTTTACAGAGGAAAAACCCAGGCTACAGAGGAAATAGAAGAGGAAATACAAATAAATGCACCAAAACCTTCTAAAAAAAAAGTAAATTGTCCACAACCTCTTGAAGAATTTAAATTAGAGCTTATCAAAAAGATGGAAGGCTTCTGGCAAGAAAAGTAGGAAACAGTTCAAATAGAAAATAACAGTTTAAAGGACAAAAACTCCCAACTGGAGAAACAGCTGGAAGCCACAGAAAGCAGGATAGACCAAACTGAAAAGGAAAATCAAGATTATAGCAGAAAACCAGGCCTTAAAGACCAGAATTGGGCAATTGGAAGCTAATGATTTGCAAAACAGCAAGAATTAATAAAGCAAAGTCAAAAGACTAACAAAATAAAAGAAAACATAAAATATCACACTGACAAGATGACAGATCAGGAAAACCAATCACGAAGAGACAATTTGAGAATCATTGGTCTACCTGAAAACCCAGAAATAAGCAGAAATCTTGACATCGAAAACTGCCCTGATGTTCTTGAACAAGGGGGCAAAATAGACATTGAAAGAGTTCATAGAACACCCTCTACACTAAATCCTCAAATGACAACTCCCAGGAATGTAATTACCAAATTCAAGAGCTTCCATCTAAGGAGAAAATTTCATAAGAAGCCAAAAAAAGACAATTCAGATATCAAGGAGCACCAATCAGGATTACACAAAATCTGGTAGCTTCCACACTAAAGGACTGCAAGGCTTAGAATATGATATTCAGAAAGGCATGAGAATTAGGTCTTAAACCAAGGATGACCTACCCACCAAAACTGACTATATACTTCCAGGGAAACATATGGGTATTCAACAAAATAGAAGATTTCCAAGTGTTTGTAAAGAAAAGACCAAAACTAAGTGGAGAAGTTTGATATCCAAACACAAATATCAAGAGAAACAAGAAAAGGTAAATAAGAAAAAGGGAAAAGGGGAAAAATGGTTTTTTATTCAAACTTTCTTCTTTAAGGGCTTCAAAAAGATCAAATTATTTATATTAATATATGAGGAAAATGTTATTTGTACCTCTCAAAAATTGTATTCACTATTACAGTAATTAGAAGAATCATTCACAGGAAGAGATTGGGGTAATAATTGGTATAAGATGATACACAAAAAAAAAAGAGACAAAGTGAGGGGGGCATTGAAGATGGCATCAAGAGATACTTGAAGAAATAAGATAAATAGGATAATCTTTATCACACAAAGATACACATGGGAAGGGGAGGGGAAGAATACACTTAAAATAAGAGGAAGAGAATGCTAATAAGTAATACTTAAACCTTACTTTCAGTGAGAGGGAAAAGCATCTAGATCCATTAGGGTATTGAATTCTATCTTACCCTAAAGGGAAAGTGAGAAGGGAAAACCAAGGAGGGGTAGTGGGGGTGAGGAATACAAAAAGGGAGGGAAAGAGATGTGGGAAGAGAACTTAACAGACCCCCCCCAAAAATAAGAAGGGAATAAAAAGGGAGGGGGCAGAAAGAGAAGCATATTAAGGGTTGGGATTAGGGGGACTGATTAAAACCAAACCATTGGTTTAAAAGGATATAGCAAAAGAAGAAAGGACAGAACTAGGAGAGAATATCAAAATGTTGGGGAATACACAAGTGGCCATCATAACTTTGAATGTAAATGGGATGAACTCACACATAAAACGAAAAGAAATAGGAGAGTGGATTAGAAACCAAAATCCTACCATTCCATGTAGGGTAATCCTACCAAAAACACACATGAGGAAGGTAGACACGCATAGGGTAAAAGTAAGAGGATGGAGCCAAATCGATTGGATAGGTAGATGATATCTGACAAAGCCAAAGTAAAAATAGATCTGATTAAAAGGGATAGGAAAGGAAACTACATCCTGATAAAAGGCAATATAGACAATGAGGAAATATCAGTAATCAGCATGTATGTACCAAATGAGAAAAAAACACTATCCACATCCAGAGGAAAAACTATGGGAATAGAAACACCAAAGAAAAGCAACTGCTTAATTACATGGGTCAAGGGGATGTGATTGGGGATATAGACACTAAAGGAACATCCTAGTGCAAACATCAACAGCATGAAAATAGGTTCTGATCAAGGACACAAGTAATACCCAGTGAAATTGCACATCAACTACGGAAAGGGTGAGGAGAGGGGAGGAAAGGGAAAAAATGATTCTTGTAACCAAGGAATAATGCTCTAAATTGACTAAATAAAATTGTTTTTAAAATTTTAAAAAAATGGTAGATCTGAATCATATTCTTTCTTGGTGAGAGCCTTATGCCTAAATGACCTAAAAAAAGGAAGCTCTTATTAAAGGACAAGTAAATTAATTCATCCTAGTTCCAATAAATGGGGAAAGGGGTATGAAGAAAGGAGTGCAGGAAAGTCCATTTTTTCCTGGAAATTCAGCATCAGAAATGCTAATGTACACCCCACACCAATCTGCATTTTGGTTTCTCTGGAGCCATTCATGTACCCAAGGGTTAAAAATATGTGGCTAATGGATTTGGATATTGTATTGGATATATTATCCAATGTATTTGATAACCCTACTGATAAGGACAAGCAGCAAAGCAGAAATTCTGCTGTATCCTGATTTAGTTGTGTAACAGCTAAGAATAAAAACAGAAACAGATAAAAAACTGATGGGTTTTGACTTTTTTAATTATGAAACAAAATCAAGTGCCTTGATGTAAACCAAAATA
Organism: Monodelphis domestica; assembly: GCF_027887165.1. Taxonomy (NCBI): domain Eukaryota; kingdom Metazoa; phylum Chordata; class Mammalia; order Didelphimorphia; family Didelphidae; genus Monodelphis; species Monodelphis domestica. The sequence continues at coordinate 482,870,282 of NC_077229.1, forward strand.
ACCCGCTATGAATAAAGTCAGCAAACATATTTGACCTGACCCCTAAACCAGACATTCTGTAATAAGAAATTATAGAACAGGTGACGGTGGGGAGGTTTGGTTACAAGCTGAACCCAACAACTCTTTATGGTTTGATCCTGGAAAAGTCACAAACTTCTCTGTTCCAGGCAACTCTTATAATACTGTAAGTTGTAGGATTGTTGCATGCCCATCCCAATTCCCAAAAGAAATTTCATACCTTTTAACTTTCATAAGCCATAATCCCAATTTTGCTTTTAAAAATACTATTATTTTTATTTATTTTTTTATTTTATATATATTATATGTAATATATTACATATAATATATATAAAATATTTATATTTTATAAAAATACTATTATCCAGCAAATTGGAAGATAAAGGAACTGCTGAAGGGGCTACAGGAAGTCAGGAACTACTAATAGACTGTTGGTAGACTTAGACTTAGTGAACTGGTCTAAAGATTCTGTATTTTCATTTTGAAGTATACCAGCAAAAGATTAAAATATCAATATCCTTTGATCCAATGATCCCACTGCTAAATAAATCCCAAGGAAGTTAGACTGAAAGAATGGTACCACATATACCAAAATATTCATAGTAGTACCTTTTGTGGTAGTAAAAAAAGAAAAGGAAATAAAAGTTGGTATACATTAATTGGGAAACATCTAAACAAATACATAATTGTTAAATAGCAGATTAATGAATGGGGAATTCAGAGAAACTTGTGTAAGACAAATTAATATTATTTTTATAAAGTTTATTATCTGACAAAATAAAACCATGTGACTAAGTTTTTCTACCTGCTCAAAATCTCCACTCCACCAAAGTTGCAACAGGAAGATAAGAGACCAAGAGGTGAGGCCCCACCCAATTTATATCCTGTCTATGTCAGTACCTAACAACAGGAAGTGAGTGGGGTGCTGGGAATTGTAGTTTTTTTTTAAATTTATTTAAATTTATTTTTTTATTTTTTAAAACCCTTACCTTCCGTCTTGGAGTCAATACTGTGTATTGGCTCCAAGGCAGAGGAGTGGTAAGGGCTAGGCAATGGGGGTCAAGTGACTTGCCCAGGGTCACACAGCTGGGAAGTGTTTAAGGCCAGATTTGAACCTATCTCTAGGCCTGGAGAATTGTAGTTTTGCTGGGGATCATAGTTTTTAGGGTTACAGATTCTAATACCCTCCTGGAAAGATGGATAAAATGATATAGACCAATAATGGAGAACCTATGGCACAGATGCCAAAGATGGCATGCAAAGCACTCTGTGGGCACATCCTGTCACCCCCGTTCTTTACCAGAAAGGCAAAGATGGAGCTACCCCTGTCCCCTATTGTGCCTGATGACTTTTCACATTCCCCTGCCCCTCTGCCCAGCAGCCCAATGGGAGCACTTTCTCCTTCCAGTGTGCAATAAGGGGGGGGGGAGGGCCTAGCACCCCCTGACGTCGGTGTGGGGGAGGGGTCTAACACATGATCTGGGGGTGGGCACAGCACTCAAGTCTGGGTGGGATGAGGGCAGGGCTAGGCACTCAGTTTTTAAAAGGTTTGCCATCACTGATATAGACGAATGTAGATAGAACTGGAAGATTAATGTGATTCAGTTCCTCAAGTCCATTCATTGATCCCTGCAAAAATCTGATAAGAGTACCAAAAGTCAAATAAAATTTTATTTATAACCAAAAAAACTGCATGATTCTTGGTGCCCTCTGCCCATTTCCTTGCTACTGTCTCATTGGTCCCTGAAGAAGCACAAGGAGGCTGGAAAAGACTGATAGCTATTTTAATTTTTTTGTTCCATGGGTGTCTGAGACAATATATAGAGAAGTATATGCTGTATTAGGGAACACCACATATAGCCTGAGCTCCAAATTAAGCTGACCACCTGTTTTTCTATAGTTTATAAGGTAAAAATCTTTAAAAAATTAAAACTCGTTTTTGTGCAGCCCTAGAAATAAAAAATGAAATTAAAATTCAGTTTTAGCTTGTGGGCCACACCAAAACAGGTGTCAGGCCAGTCCTGGCCCTCAGGTCACATTCAGTTTGCCAATCCCTTTGCTATATAGCAACAAAGGAAAGAACATATGAATTCACAAAGAGTGAAATATGGTTCTTCAAAGGGTAAGGGCAAGTTAAAAGACTGATACACATAGGCTGCTACATAAAATCTAAGAGGAATTCTGGAAAAGAAAAGGGGAATTTAAATGTGGCCTCAGCCACTTCCTAGCTGTGTTACCCTGGGCAAGTCGCTTAACCTATAATGCCTAGCCTTTACTGCTCTTCTGCCTTGGAACTAACACACAGTAATGATTCTAAGAAAGAAGGTAAGGGCTTTAAAATAAACATATAAATAATAAATAAATAAAAGGATACCATAACACGGAATAACTCAAATTTCTTTGCAGCTATATAAAAGAAGGCATATGCCCACAGAAAAAATATTCAAGGAAAGGAACAGATTTAACACCTACCAGATAATAACCAGTATGATAGCCACTCATGTACCAGGCTATTAACATACTCCCCAAAGCATCAGCATCTTCAGGAGAATCAGGAGACATGGGAGGTGGTGGAGGAATCAACTGCAAATGGCAAAATAGTTACTATTAGAGACAACAAACAAAAAAGACAGATGGCAGTCTATTTAAAAAAAAAAACATGACACCCCACCTCTACTGCTGCATATAATCTTTTATACAAAATAAAGAACAACTCATAGTATTTAGGAAAGAAGCCAGCTGTGAAGTCAACAAAATAGTTTAAAATGAACAATGTTATTTCTCAGTAATGAAAGAACAAAAGTTATATAAAATAACTTCTTTTCTTTGTTCTTTCTGTTTTTAAAAACCCTTACCTTCGGTCTTAAAATTAATACTATGTATTGGTTCTAAGGCAGAAGAGTGGTAAGAGCTAGGCAGTGGGGGTTAAGTGATTTGTCCAGGGTCACAAAGCTAGTAAGTGTCTGAGATCAAATTTGAACCCAGGACCTCCCATCTCTAGGGCTGGCTTTCAATCCACTGAGCCACCCAGCTATCCCCAATAGAATGTTTTCTTAAACATTATGCTTTTAAAGCCACCAGCATTTTGCTGATGAACTACTTACTACAAATGATCTTAGGATGAATGAATATGGATGAATCATTCAAGACAGAATCTTGAATATTTTTCCTTAGTAAAAATAAATTCCCTTCCAAGCACAGATATATCACAGGGCCTTGTGAACAGAGGGTTATACATGCACATCATAACATGAGAAATAATGTCTTTCTTAGAGAATTTCTATTGGTCTGTCTCTGATACTTCACCATTTAGAAATTAATTCCTTTATGGTTCATAGACATTAAAATGCAGATCCATTTGAGATCTTGGGGCAGCATGAAGGATCTAAGGTAGGTATGCAAAGCAAGGACATGGTTCCAAGCTGAAGCTGGCCCCAGAACAGTTAATTCAAATAGCAATTTTAACTAACCTTAATGAATTAACATAATCCAGGAAACCCTAAATTTTCAGGAAAAGATTCTTAAATAGAGCTCAGATTAATGTGAAATCAGTACTTACTGGTGGTCCTGAAGGAAATGGAGGGGGCCAACCTGTGAGGAAGGGTGGTGGGCCACTGAATTTCAGTCCAGGCTGTAATAAAAGTATTTCAAAAAGAAAAGTGATCAACAAAGGCCTAATGGTCCTAAAATAAAAAGGGTTGAAAATAATATGAAATATTGCCTATAATTTATACTTAAAACAACAATAACTTGAATTTAGTTATTTGATGTTTGCAGAGCACTTCACAAACATTATCTCATGTTATCTTCACCATAACTTTGGATGGCAGATTCTATAATTATCCCCATTTTTCAGATGAGGAAATCAAGCCAGCATGATTTGTGCCCAAGGACACACAGTTAATAAGGCTGTGTACAAATTCAGGTCATACTAACTCCAGGCCCAGTGCCATATATTGACCTAATTATAAAATTACATTTATTCCTGGACATCAGTAACCTAGGCTCAAAGCCAGTCATTTACCCAGCTTCCTGTTCATGCAAATCCTTCAGAAGGGGCAGGTAAATTTTTTACTGCTTTAATTTTTAAAATATTTTTTCATTCAAAAATAAAACAAATTAAAAGGTTGAAAAAAGGGCAGTTGGGAGTCATTTTGTTTTCTCATATCTACCAAACATAAATGCTCTAACCTTTTGCTTAACTACAGGATTATAATTTTCATATAATCTCACCTCACCAATTAGGCATAATTATTGAACTGAAATGATCAGTTGATCAATGGGTCAATGGAAAAAGCACCAACCCAGGAGACTGGAAAACCTGGGTTCAAATCTGTTCTTGTACACTTTCTAGCAATGTGACTCTGAGCAAGTCACTTAACTCTATTTGGCCTAGTTCCTGCCCTTCCACCCTCGAGTTATTACAACAATAAAAAGTAAGGCTTTCTTTATATTTAAATTTTCAAAAAAAGTTGATCAATCTTGATTTTTCTTCCAAGATTACTTTCTGAATTTTTTGATAATTATAGACTCAATGTGTGCCTAATAGTAATGTCTTCACTGAAAGTTTTAATAGTCAAATTGTCATCCAAAAGAAATGACTGTATATCTCTAAAACACAGGATGAATTTCAAATGAACCCCAAGATGAGTAATTTTAACCCTTGATTTGTCTAATAAAAAAAATAGTTCCAAGCCAACGAAGGCTGACCAATGTTATTGGTTTTTTTATGAGCAAATTTCCTAAGAAATTATACAAAGCTTGATTTTGGGTTTTTTTTTTAAATGATCTTATGATTTCACTGATATAAGGAACTCCCAGTAAGGAATCTGTCAAATCTATCAACAAACATTTATTAGGCAGTCAATATTAAAAGCCATTCCTTTTGAGAAGAATTTTAGGTAAAGAAGATGCTGCCTCGAAGCCTCCAGACCACAAGCTGCACAAAAATTAACTTTGGGTGTAGTTGATTGAACATTTATTTGTATGTATACTTTCATGCCAAAGAGGACTGCCCCCTAACTGGCTTTTTGTCAATGCATCCAGCAATTATTGGTTTTGTTCTTTTTTTTCTCTTATCCTCAAATTATTGTAATCTTTAAACTAATTATGTTTTTATGATCCTTTGGGGAAGGACTTCTTCCCAGAAGATGAAACGGGGGAATGTAAAAAATAGACTCGAATACAGGACTACAATCCCCACAACTCCTTGCTCCACTTCCCCAGAATGCTTTGTAATCTCACGCAATTCTGAGGTGGGCCGAGATCAAGGAAGGATTTAAGCTGATGGCAAAGGCTTTTCCTCTCTTTTTTTGGACTTCCGTTTGGAGCAGACGTGGCTCTTTCCATAATGTAGGTGAGGTCTTGTCTAGGCCTCTGGCCTAGGCACATTTTCCTTATCCTGTATTTTCTTTAATTCTTAATTTCTAATAAACCTCTAAAAAATATAATACTCCTTGCAGAGAGAAACTAATTTCTACCTGCCTCAGTCTCCCCATATTCCTAAATTTTAATCTTTACACTAGGCAATGGGGGTTAAGTGACTTGCCCAGGGTGTGAGGCCAGATTTGAACATAGGACCTCCCATCTCTAGACCTGGCTCTCAATCTACTGAGCTACCCAGCTGCCTCCTAAAGCAATAGTGGCTAGATTGGTAACAGGCAAAACAAAAACTTTATAGTGATCTAATAATAAAAATAATCAATAATAGTTTATTTTCTTTCCTCTAAATTTCTCAGACTGAGTCCTTGAGAAATTATAAAATCATTTTTCATTCATAAAAGCCTTTGCCACATAGTTTTAGCTAAAATGATAAATATTAAGTTTCTGATTCTTATTATTATATTCACTTGATCATGTTGACCTCTGCCAAAATGACTAATATTAATGTACATTTCTTAACTACTTGAGTGGATCTGTTACTTTAAAATAATAGCAGCTCCCTTTTATATAGCTTGTTAGTTTACAAAACACTTTAAACAGCTTATTTGATCTTCACAACAACCCTTCAGGATGGGAAAGGGGTGCTATTTGTCTACAGCCTTCAGGGAAGAATAAACAAAAGTTAGCCTAGATAATTCTCTCTTTTTTAAACCCTTACCTCCCATCTTGGAGTCATTACTGTGTATTGGCTCCAAGGCAGAAGAGTGGTAAGGGCTAGGCAATGGGGGTCAAGTGACTTGCCCAGGGTCACACAGCTGGGGAGTGTCTGATGCCAGATTTGAACCTAGGACCTCCTGTCTCTAGGGCTAGCTCTCAATCCACTGAGCTACCCAGCTGCCCCCAGCCTAGATAATTCTTAAATGGTTACTTCTTCTTTAACACATCTTTCTGAGTTCTCCTTGGATATAATATTGTTCAATCTTCTTTTTTATTCTCTAAGCACAATAATTTCACACCTGGGCCACTCAGCAGACATAAGAAGACGAACTGATATTCAAATAACATATGATTGAATTTCAAAGGAAAATTCTAGACAGAAATAAATCAAATGTTTTGTTGCCTCATATACAGACTTGTCCCTTCCAGTCACTAGTGTTTACCTTGCCCAACCCTGGTACTGGAAGGGGAAGTGGTGGTGGAGGAGGGAAATAAGAGTTCCAATGACCAGCTTTGGACTTGATACGATTCTGTTTGTTTCCAGGCGATCTGGAGGATTTTTCACTTTCATCTGTTGAATACTGACTTTGACTTTCATTTTCATTCTGGAGAAAAAAAAAAGAATTTTATATAAGATTATATAGATAAACTCCCAGGTACATGTAAAGGTCATAAGATGTTAATACCATTTTGTGTCAAGCAGGCAACTTAATCAATAGTACCTCTAGCATATTTTAAGATAATTGTAGCTTTAAAAAACGCAGCATAGATTTAAATACTGACCTAAGTGCAGAATGGCTTGTATCAATAAATGTAGAAAAGAACCGATTTTATTTTTTCAATATATATGTTCATCTTTTTTCTGCCCTTCCAAATATATTTCATTTTAGGAATACAGTTTATATTCACATCAAAATACCACCTCTTTGACATTTAAAAATGTTAATTCATATTGTTCTAATTACTCCCAAAACTTTCTGCATAGCTCAATTCAAATAGAATTTACCAAATGATGATTTCAAAAGACACAGAAGTTTTATTCTTTAATTCAATACTCCCTCTCTAAGACAATTAAATACAAATATATTTGTGTTCTTACTTCATGAATAGTTTCCTCATCATGAACTCCTTCACTATTTGGAAGAAGAAGATCTGAAAGATTCTGCTCTTCTTTATTTCCATAGCCAGTGTAAACTACAACACATGTGCCTCTCTTCTGATCCGTTGATGCAATAGTAGCTGGATACAGGTTGCCATCTTCAGACCAAACTGCACAACAAGCATCACCAACTTTCCACTGCAACAAACCAACACACTTTTAAAACTCTTTATGTTTATATATTATATATAAATCTATCCTATATTTGTCTAATGTGATCAGGCATTAAAATAACTAAGTCTCTTAGAGATTTAAATAAGAGTATTGAATATAATCCAAAATTTTATTTCCTAAAGTTGAGCCTGAAAAAGTAAATTTCACAATAAGGGGATATCCCTCGATTGAGGAATGGCTGAATAAATTGTTTTATATGATGGTGATGGAACACTATGTGCTATAAGGAATGAACTGCTTTATTTCTATATGAACTAGAAAGACCTTCATGAATAGGCACAGTAAAATGAGCAGAACCAGGAGAACATTGTACACAGAAAGTGAAACATTGTGGGATGATCAAATGTGATTCACAATGCAATGATCCAGGACAATTCTTAGGGACTTATGATTAAGAATGCTATCCATATCTAGAGAAAGAACTGAGGGAGTAGAAATCCAGAAAGAAAAAAAAACCATGATTTATCACTTGTTTATAAGGGCATATGATTTGGGGTTTTGGTTTTAAAGGTTATTACAAAAATGAGTAATATGGAAATAGATTTTGAGTGATAATACATGTATAATCCAGTGGGATTGCTTGTCAACACCAGGATGGAAGAGGGGAGACAGACAACATGAATCATGTAACCTTAGAAAACTTATGTGTAAATTTGTGAATAGGATAAAATAAAGAAAAATAAATACCTGTTTCAGTGAGGTTGAATTAGGTTTTTTCTTGTTTCTGTTCTTAATATTTTTTCTTTTTGGTCCAGCACTTTTTTGTTTGTCTGAAGTTTCAGAAATTTCACCATTCTTTAAAGCATTCTGTCAAAATAAACACAGAAGCTACTTATTCATAAACACATAGGTCAATAGTGCTTAGTGCTTACAAATGGGTCACTAAGTCACACCCCAAAGCAGAAAGTTTCGCCTTTATTATTCTACTCACTAATAAACCCACTATAATCATGTTCTTTCCCTACTATTATACTGGAATCATTCTTTCAAACATCTGAAAGATCCTGATTGTGTCACTGAACAAGTTATGTGACCCTGAGCAGGCCATTTGCTAGGCCTAATGGAATTGGACCAGAGGATTTGTAATATGTCTTCTAGCTCTAATTCTCTAAAAAATCTAGGAAAGTGTGACCCTGGGCAAGTCACTTAACCCCCATTACCTAGCCCTTACCACTCTTCTGCCTTGGAGCCAATACACAGTATTGACTCCAAGATGGAAGGTAAGGGTTTAAAAAAAAAATCTAGGAAACAGGTTAAAAAGGAATTATGGAATGTCTTAAGGGTAAAAATAAGTCCCAAAACTATTAAGTTCAAGGTAGATATGTAAAAACATATATACAGGGAGTTACATAAATCTTAGTGCAGGGTTAAGCTATGAAGCTTTATAGGTAAAGCTTCTTGGGGACCCTCATACACATCCTTTCTTACTGAAGGACAAAATTAACTATTAATTTTTGAAAGCAAGCAGTGTGGTATAGTGTAAAGGACACTACTGGAATGACAGTGGAAGGATTTATTTGCTCTTTCTGGGCCTCCCCAAATGAGTTGTAAAATGAGAATCCAAAGAGAGAGACCAATTAAGGTCCTTTCCAACTTAAAATCAATAATCCTATTTACCACATCTAATGGCCTTTACTTAAATCTACTTCTGTTCTACAGATCTAATTAAATGCTATAACTAGTTTGCATTGCTAAATACCCCGTTTCCCTGGCTATGATGTCACTATTCTATCCTATTTCTCCTGACACCTTTCTTTTTCCTCCTATCCTAGACTTTGTTTCTTATTGAAAAACTTTCTATGATTTCCAACTGTCTGTTAAAAAAGTCCCAATTCTTTATGACCTAGCTCTGTGTTGGCAAACCTATGGCATGTGTGGCAGAAAGAGCTGCTCCCCTCCCCTTCACCACTGTGCCTGAGGACATTTATCACACCACCTGCCCCTCTGTCCCACAGCCAATGGAAGTGCTTTCTCCCTCCCCATCTGGGGTAAGGTGGGTGCAATGGTGGCTCACAAGCAGTTTGGGTACCTGGTCTCTAAAAGGTTTACCATCACTGACCTAGTTCATCTTTCCAGCCTTATCTCCCACCACTACATATGTGTATGTGCATATGAGTATATGTATATGTATGTGTATATACACATATCTATACACATCCAGACAAAATGAACCCTCTCTCCCTCCACGGGTCATTAACTCTGTTCTGTCTCTCCATCTGACCTCTGCCTGCTGAAATTCTTTCTTTATTTGAGTCTCACCTCTAAGGACACCTTTTCTATTAAAACTTTCTTTCCTTTCTCTTTAGCTCCTTATATTTATACTGGTACTAACTCTCCCCATATAATGAGTGGTGGGAATGGCACTAATTCTTCACTCAAGTCCCACTCTGATGCCTCATAATCGTCTGAGGATGACTGTGCCTCCATAGGTTAGGATAACAGAGTACAAACTCAACTAAAATATTATGACTTCAAGTCCTTTCTGGGTAACAATCTGCTTTTGCTTTCAGAGAGACACCAGTTCAGCTTCAGCTAGCTCAATCAAGTTCAGCCATCAAGCCCTTCAAGGCAGCTTTGGCCAGCTGCCTCCTCCAGTTCAGCTTTTTCCAGCTGAATCTCCAGAGACCTCTTTTTGACCTCCTTTTAAAGGGAATTTTCTCCTATGTCACCTCCCCTAAGTTTTCACATCTATCAATCACAGTAGACGTTTTCCAAAGGACTGACCATTCTTAATTCAAACCTGAGTAGAATAAACTTTTGATTAAGTTCACACCTGAAAAAACCTCTGAGTAAGTTCTCACCTCTTTTCCACTTGTAAGTTTACAAGTTGCCTGACCTTTATAGGTACTTAGCACCCTTTTGTATTAGATCTAAAAATAGGCACAGCTTAAGAACTTTTGCCTTACTATAAGTATGGGTTGAGTATTTTTCATTGTTCAGCAAGAAGTTTACAATTTTATCTTCCCCTAAAGTATGCTTAAGTAGGGGTGGAGTAGAGGTCTCACATTCCTGATCTAAGTCCCTTCATTGTTTAAAATGGGGAATGGTCTTAACCAAGTGTTCTGAAGTAGGGTCTGAGAATTTTTAAGATTCACACTTAACTAAGTAAAAAGCAGCTAATTACCAGAATGATTAGCAGTTCATGAATTCTTTTGTTGGGGTAACCAGTGACAATATAGACTCTCCCCTCTCCTTTGGGAGAACATTTACAAATATTTTAATATTTTTAAACTATCTAAAAACTGTTAATATTCAAAATGTGAACACAGGCTCCATTTGAAAAATAAAACAGGGTATTGCTTTTTGTGGTTGCAAAGAATTGTAATAGTATCAGAAAATATATTAGTTTTTAACACAAAATTTCTCCTAATTTCCAGCTACATATCAATAAAAAAAATCAGCCCCCAAGCCAAAAGATATTCTTGAAAGCTCTTTAATTAACATTTTTGCTAGTGTAAGTCTTGTACTTGTCTGTACTTGAAAGAATATTTCCTTTCAAATATTTATTATTTTAAATTTTATTAATTCAAACTGGACCCCCCTTTTTGCTAACCCAAGTTATAAGTCTTATACCACAATGTGGCATAACAGAACAAACAATAATTATAGACTAATTTTAGTCTATAATTATAGACTAATTATAGTCTAAAATTCCACCTAACAAACATGAATAAAGGGCCTATATTATGTGCAAAGCAACGGACTTGGAGCTGGGCATACAAAAGTAAAAAAAATTCTTACTCTTAGGAAGCTAATTTTCTACTGAAGTATACAAGAAGTATGCTGGGCACAATTTGTTTTCCGGTCAGTCTGGACTGGGTTATAGAACAGATAACAGAGAATGGGAGGGAGGGAGGGAGAGGGAGAGAGAGAGAGAGAGAGAGAGAGGGAGGGATGTGTGTGTGTGTGTGTGTGTGTGTGTGTGTGTGTGCGCGCGCACGCGCACCAGACATAAAGGGGTGGGGATGAGACACAAGAGTGCAAGTGAGCACATACACACTAAAAATAAGGGGGGGAGGGGGGCCTGGAAAGGCTTCAAGGATGTAGATGCTGAGCTAAAATTTGAGCCAAATAAAAGGCTCTAAGGAGGAAATGCATTTACATAAGAATTATAGGTTTAAGTACCTGATTTCATTTAATTATCTTTTACTGATAGATTAATATAGGGCTCAACAAATGTACTTTGAATTGAGCCCCCAAAGTTTAGGAGCTACAATAACTTTTCTGCTTACAAAGGGGAAAAGAACAACAATGAATCTTAAACAGAAGCTGAGTAGGAGGCAGCCAAGTGGTATGATGAGCAGAGTGTCAGGCCTAGAATCATGAGAAGAGATGATGAAACTCATTTCTTGATAGAGATATAGATGAATAAAGATGCTTAATCTTGCACATACCCCCCCCCCCCCTTATTATAAGGAAGGATTAGGGTAGGGGTGGCACAAATACCAACTTTAGATTTTCACTTAAATGCATAAACACACATTCAATGGTGAATAAGAAAATAAAAGTATTAATACCTTAAATGATGCCACAGCTTTGTCATATGCTTTTATCAATGCTGTATCATCCCATATGTCAGAATCATCACTCTGGGAGGGAGGGAAAGAAAGTAAAAATTACTGAAACATGAATTATAACATTACCTTCAAAATCACAAATGAAATAAATAAGGAATACCAAAAGCCAACATAATCCAGAAATTGTTGAATGAAATTGAAATTTGATTTAAAACTGGTTTAAAACTAAGTAATTGATGTCCCATCATACAGAGGCGATTTTCCAAGGTATATCCCTATAACCAGTATCTTCAGGTTTTCCTCTTTTCATGGGAGCTTATAGTTGTAGGTTCTAATTATAGTTTCCCTCCAGTTAACAGGCTCTCAAAGAGTGAAGGAAAAAGCATTTGTTGTTTATTATATGCCAGTCATGGAGCTGAGTGCTGGGGATATAAATCCAAGGAAGAAACACAGTTCCTACCCTAAAGGAAATTACATACTAATACAATATAGAAAGACACATATAAAAGGAAGCTAGTTGGAAAGGGAGAAGCTGTATATAAGTAAGGCAGTGTATGAACATAGTGGAATGGTTTTGGAAATGACTTAGTTTTGAGCCATTACATATTCCTGTCCTTCCATCCCTCTTTAAAAAAAAAAAATCCAAACTTTCTGTCTTAGAATGGATACCAGTATCAGTTCCAAGGCAGAAGAGCATTAAGGGCTAGGCAATGGAGATTAAGTGACTTGCGCAGAGTCACACAAGTAGGAAGTATCTATAGCCACATGTGAATCTAGGACCAGAATCTAGGCCTGGCTCTCTATCCACTGAGCCATTTAGCTGTCTCATCTTCCACCTTTCCCACTTCCTAAACTTATTTGTCTCCACCAAAATATTTGGTTCCTTTATCCTTCCCTAATTCTCTCAGTCCACTCAGTCCCATTCTGATCTCCCCTTTGTTCTTTAGTCTTAACCCCATAGTTAATCAGTTCAATAAGAAAAGCATCATCCAACTTTGAATCCATTTTAGCTCTCCTGCTGGTCTTAACATGTTCATCCTTAATCTTAAGCTACCCCAATAACCATTTTCTCCAGTTCTTCTTCCAAGTTATTAGAGAAAGTTAAAAAAAAAAACCCACCAGAAAAACTAATTATATTAAAGTGCACTAAAAAAATCAAGGGCCCCAAAGAAGAGATGTGATTGGATACCAACTCTCCTCACTTCTTTTAGAGGTGAGTACTTTCAAGGGTGGAAAAGTACATGTAACTTTTTTCACCTTCTTCCGATATGTTGGTTTTGCTGAACCTTGTTTTTTCTTCTCTTAAAGGGAAGAGAAAGGAATATAGTAGGAAATGTAGAAGATATAAAAACAAAGAATAATAAACTTTTTCATGGGCCTTCACTAATTCATCCTTTTGTCTTATCATACTCTGAACAGGGGCTAGTCAGTCTCAAACTTTCACCTTAATTCTACACCCCTGTTTTCCAAGCAAATGAACCAGTCTTTTACTTAGGTGGAGGTGAGCTTTTTTGAACATCTTCACAAAATAAGCTAGGGCTTTCAGTTTTATTGTTAGTCCTCCATATTCTCAAGTCTCTTTACATCATTTCCTCTTTTTTCTATCGGGCTCTTGTCTAAAAGATGAGGTAGTCCTTCTTGTTAATAATCCCTCTACTAATGATCTTAAATGGTCCTAGCAATCATTTCCCATTTCTCATCTTTAATCTCTCACAATCTACTGATTTCTTTCTTTCTGTAAACTTCTTAAAGAAGTTTTTTTTTTTTTTTGGGGGGGGGGGGGTAATTCCATGGCACCCTTAATAAATGTTTGCTAGGGCAGCTAGGTAGCCTAGTGGACACAAATAGCCAGGTGGGTCTTGGGTTCAAAATATGACCTCAGATACTTCCTAGCTGTGTGACTGTGGGCAAGTCATTTAACTGCAATTACCTAGCCCCTTACTGATCTTCAGCCTTGAAACTGATATTTAGTATCAATTCTAAGACAGAAGATATAGGTTAAAAAATTTTTGATTTATTGCTACGTACATAGTCGGCTCTCCCCATCCTTAAAAACTCCAATGATCAAGCTATTTCATGTTTTCCTGTATTCCTTTCCTTGTCAAACTTTTAAACACACATTTACTGCCAAAGCACAGGAGATAATACTGGATTTAGAAAGATCAGCTAAAGGATGATGACTTGAACCAGAGTAGTTATAGTGAAAGTGGAAAAGGGAAGAAAAGTTTTGAGAGATCAAGATAAGAATTAAATAGGACTGGATGAGAGTGCCAGCAAGAGAATACACACATAACTCCATGAAGGCAGAGACCATACCTGACCTAAGTCTTGTATTCCTCTCCATTTCCCTAGGAACTAAAACAGTATTTGGCCCATGTCTTGCTTATTAATAAGTATTTGATACTGAGGTAAAGGATCCCAATATTTGAGCCTGGTTTCCTAGGTAAAAGAATGTGTTTAGTAAAGCAACAGAAATGAGACCCATGCCTGAATTATGATTCTAACAGGGTGTATCTAATTAAATAGAAATAGGGGAAAAGTAAACAATGCATATTAAAATGGGAGCTGAAGCTCCCATTTATATGATGCTTCAAAGTTTGCTAAAAAATTTCCATTATATTATCTCATTTGATCCTCACAAGGACTCTGGTGCTATTATAATTAGTTCCATTTTACAGAGGAAGAGATCGAGGCTGAGAGGTTAAGTGATTTTGCACAAGGTAACATTGCTGGTAAGTTTCTGAATCAGGAAGAATTTGAAGTTGGTCTTTCTGTCTCCAAGTCCAATGTCTTTACTACTGAGACACCTAGTTGTACAATGGTCATGTGAAGAAATTCTGATTTTTAGTAAAGTTAGTCAATAAATAATAAGTGCCTACTATGTGCTAGGCACAGTTTGGAGGAAACAAATGAGAACAAAAGACAGCTTCTGCCCTTGAGAAGCACATAGTTGAATGGGGAAGACAAATAACTATAATAAAGCTAAATATGATAAAGAAGAAATAAGCAACAGAAGGGAAGATACTTAGAATTAAGAGTTTGGGAAATTCTAAAAGCTAAGAGTTAAGCTGGGGCTGCTTGAAAGAAGCCAAAAGGTAAAGCAAAACATTCTACAAAGACTTTCATTCTAAAACTGTAGGTATTTATCTAATATAATTAAGATTCAGAACTTGCTGAATGACTCAGAGTAGTTTTAAGTGGTTCAATATCAAACTGGAAGGTTTCCAGAAGAGTGTCCCAAAGATCGGTGATTGAGTTTGTAGTTGAAATTTTTTCAATGATTTAGAGAATAGGATAGATGGTACATGATAATTTTTAAATGACTCCAGGTCAGACTCACATATAACAGAATCTAAACTGAGAAATATTCTGAAAAGCCAAATCAAGAGTAATTATAATAAGGACAAATGTAAAGCCTTATATTTGAGCTAAAAATAAAAACAAAACTTCATAAATATAAGAAGGGAGGTATGGCTAGAAAACAGTATGTGTGAAAAAGATATGGAGGTGCTGGTGTAAAATTTGAAAGCTTAATTTTTTTCAATTGTGACATTTGTCAGCCAAAAAGCTAATGTGATCTTAGGTTGCACTGAGAGGACAGCTCCAGGTATATAAAGATGATGTACTCTATCCCAGATATGTATTCAGTTCAGTTGAATTCCTTTATATTTATTTCTTATTTACTTATCTTTGTACATGCTATTTCCTTTCAGAAGAATGTAAATTGGAGGGTGAATTATTTTATTTTTGTCTTTGTACCCTCTGGGACTAGCATGGAGTCTAGGCAGCTAGTAGGTATTTTATGCTTGCTGAATTTAAATGAAAGAGTGGAAAGAAGTTAAAGAACCTTCTAAGAAGACAAAGAACAAAGAATACTTATAAAGACTTAAAAACTTATTTTGGGGGAGGAGGGGAAATAAAACAAAGACTGCAAGGTTACCAAAATCAAGAGAGGCCAAGAGAATCAAGAATAGGGTGATCTAGTATTGAATAGTGTAGAGATTTTAGAAAGTTTAGAGCTGTCATAAGGCCATTGCATTTAGTGGTAAGAAAGCAATTGTGAATCCTGGAGAAATTCGTTTCCTTGGAGCGGTAGCAGTAGAAACTCAAATCCAAGGGACTGAAGAAATGACTGATGAGGGAATTTCCAGGGTGAGCATTAGGATAAAAATAGGATGATAGTTTAAAGAAGCAGTAAGATCAAGTGAGGGTGTTTGTCTTTCAGACAGGTGAAACCTGAACATTTTTTGTAGTTGGAAGGGAACAAGCAGGAAGAGAGGCTAATGTGCATGAAAAAAGAAATAGTTAATGGAATAAAGTTTTAATAGGGGCAAAGGGACCTGGTCAAGGGAAGATGTGGAGTTATATATATATCTGCTACTTGCCATCTGTATGACCTTGGGGAAGTCACTTCTGTTTCTTCACCAGTAATAATGGGGATGGGGAGGGAGTTTCAGTGGGAAGATGTTAGATGATGCCTAAGGTTCCCTCCAGCTCTAAACCATAAAAAAGGAAAAACTGTTACTTTTTCGGGAAACTGCCTCCAGCACAAAATAATCATATACCATGACCAATTCAATGTCTCTAAGAGATTGATAAGCAGTAGGTATCTAAGATCATAAGATTTCTGGCTGGACAGAGATTTTGAAACTATCAGGACCGAGATTAAGGAACTTCTCCAAGCTAACAGGCCAGACTGAGCCAATGAGTCGGAGCCAAATAACTATTTCTGAGGCTGCTCCTTTCCTGCCCTTGCAATCCACAAGCATTTATTAAGCTATCACGTGCCAGATACTGTAAGGTTAAGAGCTGGAGGATACAAAGAAAGGCAAAAAACAAGATCCCAACTCTTAAATTGCTCACATTCTAAAGGGCAGAAGCGACAACTAGGTGCATACAAGATATATACAGGGTAAGTGTGTGTGGGTGACTTCACAGGAGTTGGGAGGTGAAAAGGGGTTGTTGTGCCTCTTGTAGAAAGTGGGATTTCGTCTAAGTCTTTTTTTTTTAAACCCTCACCTTCCGTCTTGGCGTCAATACTGTGTATTGGCTCCATGGCAGAAGAGTGGTAAGGGCTAGGCAATGGGGGTTAAGTGAGTTGCCCAGGGTCACACAGCTGGGAAGTGGCTGAAGCCGGATTTGAACCTAGGACCTCCTCTGGCTTTCAATCCACTGAGCTACCCAGCTGCCCCTCGTCTAAGTCTTGAAGGAAGCGAGGAGGCTGAGGTGAAGAAGATTAGAGATCAGTGATACCAAAAGCCGAGAAGGGATATTCGAGGACAAGAGTTCGAGGAAAAGGCAGGAGGTCAATGAACGTCATTTATCGGGGATATAAGAACGTAGGGAGCGAGTTATAGATGGTCCTGGTAGTGAAGCCTTCAGACCTGTTCTTTGGGAACATCACTTTGACCACGGCAAGGGGGAGACAATCCTCCCGGGCCTCTCTCCGCCTTGGCGTGTGTGCGCACGCTCCGTGTGGCCAGTCACTCGCCGGAATACCCGGCTTAGTCGTGGCGGCCGGATCTAGTGCTAGTCCATCTCCCTAAACCGCGGATTCGACGCGAGATGAGAAAATATGGAGCGTATCGGCCCCCCGGAGGGGAAAGTTTGTGCCTGGGGTGTAGGCCCGCCTCCCAGCCTCATTGAAACCGCGCCAAGGCTCCCCGGGACTCCCTTACCTGTCCGGTACCCCTGCGGAATAATACCGGCTCCTCGTGCTCTCGAACGCCGCCACCTAACGCAGCCATGGCGAAACAACTAGCGACCTAAGGCTCAGGCTTCGCGGTTCCGCCCCGCCCCCGAAAGACTTCCGGTTATGACAGTTTCCTCTTGCCCCTAAGGCTGTTGGGAGAGGATGGGGAACGCGGACTGGATACGGGCCGACACGCGACTTCCGGCCACTGAGGAAGCGGAAGTAGCTTCTCGCGAGTATGACGGAAAGGAGAGGAAAGGAGGGCGAGAGAAAGGGGAGGACGGTTAGAAAGGGGGAGGGGTAAAGGAAGAGTGAGACACCACCCCCACCCCCATCCCCACCCCCATCCCCATCCCCATCCCCATCCCCATCCCCATCCCCGTGCTGCCCTAATGTTAATCGTCCAGGTTCTCTAATTAGTTTTTTAATCTTCTCTTCTTAGACTTGACCCTTTCTTGGCTATCATCAATTCCATTCCCTTTTCACCTTGTCAAGAATTCATTTCCTCTCTCTTCAGTCCCTCGTCTTGACCCTATCTTTAAAAATGTTCACTAGTTCCCACCCCTAAAGCCAATGTCTTTTTCAGTCAAACTGCTACCAATACAGGGAGCGAACGCTGATTATCTTCACTTTCCACATATTTCTCAGCCCCTTGCAACTTGGCTTCCAGGACAATTAAAACTGCCCTCTTTCAGGTACCAATGTCTCAACTATTAAATCGAAAGGCTTTTTCCTAGTCATTATCCTTTCAACATTTGATCCTTCTCTAGAATAATTTTTCTTCCCTTAGTTTTTTTACACTCTTCCCTCCTAGTTATCCTACTTGCCTATCTGTTGCTTCTTTCCTCTCTTTGCTGGATTATTCATCTATCCTCTCACAATAGGTATATATCAGGGCTCTTTCCTGGGCCCTATTCCCTTCCTCCTTCTATACCATATTTTCTGGTGATCTTATTCAGTGCTATGGCATCAGTTATCACTTATATGCAAATAAGTGCAGTTGTGGTTGTAAGATCGATGTCCAAGGACTCTCTTGATCTGCAAACCCACACACAACACCAGCCATTTGGTCATCTTTATTAGTAAGTCTTGTCAGTGACTCATGTTCAACTTGACCAAAATAACTCATTCTTTTTCTGCTTAACCTACTCAACTTCCAGATTTCCTAACTGAAAACACCAGTCATCCCATTTTGAGTCACCTTGATTCTTTTTTCATTCTTCAACTTCTCTCACCACTGTCCCCATAGTCAAATACCTGAAGAGTCTTGCTAATTTTACCTCTTATTACCTTAAGCATTCAGGCATTCATCACCACTTGACTGTAGCCTCAGTGACTACTTACCACCTTGATTCCCCTCTCCAATCCATCCTCCAAATAATTGACAGATTAATACTCCCAAAGTATGTTTGACCATCTAAATAAACTTTTGCAGTGCTTCATAATATCTAGGATGAAATATAAACACCACTCTTTGACATTTAAATCTCTGCACAATTGGGTTCCAACCTATCTTTCCAGGTTTGGTATGAGTTATTTCTCCACTTTGTTTTCCATCCCACAAAATATTACATCCTTCCTCCATTCTTGCAATATACTCCTCTCAACTACATTTCTAAGAATCCTTAGTCCTGCTTTTCCCCTCCTCATACCAATACTTTTTTTTAACCCTGAATTTCCATCTTAGAATAAATACTATGTACTGGTTTTAAAGCAGAAGAAAGGTAAGGGCTAGGTAATGGTTAAATGGCTTGCCCAGGGTCACACAGTTAGGACTTGTGTGAGATCAAATTTGAACCCAGGACCTCCTATCTCCAGGCCTAGCTCTCTATCAGTTGAGTCCCTTAGCTGCCCTCTTGCCAATACTTCTTATCGATTAAGGACCTATTATGAGCCAGCAACTGTGCTAGGTTCTCGGGATATAAAGAGAGGCAAAAGATAGTCCCTGCCCTCAAGGAACTCAAAATCTAATGGAGACAACAAGCAAACAAATATATACGTGCATTAACTTATATACAGAATGTGGGAAATTGGAAATAAAAGAGGAAGACACTAGAATTAAAGAGGGTTGGGAAAAACTTTCTGAGATTTTAGTCGAGACTTGGAAAGCCAGGGAAGCCAGAAGACGGAGATGAGGAGGGAGAAATACCAGGCATGGGAGACAGCCAAAGAAAATGCCCAGAGCTAAAAGATGGGGTGTCTTGTTCTTTGTCCAAATGACCAATGTCACAGTATCAAAGAGCACATGATAGGCAATAAGGAGAACTGGAAAGGGGTTTGGGGAATGTTTTTCTTAATGGTTTTAAATGCCAAATGGGATTTTGTAGAGTGCTGGCTAGCTTCAGGTGTGTTTATCAAACCTCAAGCTAGCTTCTAGTTCATTTATCAGGCTGTCTATGTATAGTTCTGGACTGGAGGAGGGAGGAGATTCTGTTTCTATGATTTATAAATCATTGTTCTATCTGGGATCCTTTATGGGAAATGTGTGGAACTTTCCTGGTAACAAATAATCTTTTATAATCTTGGGCAGTTACAGTTGCTTTTTTTTGTACTGTTTGAGGCAGTTGCTATTAAGATTTCTCTTTTATTTGAGTTTCAATGTAGCATCTTAATCTCTAAATAGATAATCAGCAGAGTTTTATCCTCCATACAGAATTATTCCAAATAAATTCTTTTGGGCTTCATAGGAACTTAGCTTAGGTATACTATTAACTTATCTAATTTTTCTTGTTGGAACAATATTGCATGTCTAAGCAAAGCTTAGTTAAGAAGTGTATCATAGATCTAGGACTGTTTATTTAAGGACCCTAGAGACCAACCAGATCAACCTCATTTTTAAAGGAGTAAACTTGAGATCTGAGGAAGTTATCATTTGCCCAATGTCACACAGTTAGTGACAACTATAACCTTGGGACCAAGACTGGTCATTGCAATCAAAGTTCATGATTTTTTAATAAGATCATGTTTTTTTGAAAATATTAAATCACATCTCTTAATATAAACTTAAATTTGTTTTCCAATTTATTCCTTACCCTCCTTGTCCCTTCAGAAAACATGTCATAACAAAGAGGAAAAAAATAGTTCAGCAAACCTAACCAACAAATTGAAAAAGACTATTACATGCAATGTTGCATAATAATAGTCCATCCCTCATGTCTGCAAAGACATTGAGGGAGGTACGTTTTTATATCTCTTTTTGGAACCAACCTTGACCATTATAATTGTACAGTGTTTAATCTTAATTGTTTTGTTGCTCTTTTCATTTAAATTGCTGATGTGCAAATTGTTTTCCTGGTTCTTCACTTTTCATCAGTTTGTAAAAATATTCCTATGTACTTCTGTATTCATCTTGTTCGTTTCTCACAACATAGTTAATAAATATTCTATTACACTCATATACCACAACTTATATAACTATTTTACAACTGATGCCATCTATTTTATTTCTGGGTTTTGTACCAAAAAAGGTGATATAATAAATGTTTTCATGTACATGAAGCCTTTTTATCACTGATCCCCTTGGAGTATATGCTTGTTAGAAGAATATATGAGTTAAAGATATAGACATTTTTAGTCACTTTCTTTGAATAATTTCAGATTGATTTTTTCTAGCTAAATGTTTTCCTTCTTATCCTATTAGCCATATTTTAAAAATAGTTTATGTACTATTGGGATTAATTGTTCTTTAAATGTTTGATAGAATTCCCTTGTGAATACATCTGGCCCTAGAAATTTTTTCTTAGGGAGTGCATTGATTGCTTGTTCAATCTCTTTTTCTGATATGGGAATGTTAAAGGATTCTATTTGTTTGTTAATATGGGCAATTTGTCTTTTTGTAAATATTCATACATTTCACTTAGATTGTCAGATTTATTGGCATATAATTGGGCAAACTAGTTTCTAATGATTGCTTTAATTTCCTCTTCCATGGTGGTGAGTTCACCCTTTTCATTTTTTATGCCAATTATTTGATTTTCTTTTTTCTTTTTTAAAATGAAATTAACCAGTGCTCTTGTCTACTTTATTTGTTCTTTCATAAAACCAACTCCTACTCTTATTTGTTAGTTTAATGGTTCTTGCATTTTCAGTTTTATTAATTTCTCCTTTAATTTTTAGGATTTCTAATTTAACTGGGGATTTTTAATTTTTCTTTTTCTAGTTATTTAGTTGCATGCCCAATTCATTGATCTGCATTTTCTCTGTTTTATTGATGTGTTCAGCGATATAAATTTTCCCCTAAGTACTGTTTATGTATCTCATAAATTTTAACATGTTGTCTCCTCATTGTCATTCTCATTAATAAAAATTATCGATTGTTTCTATAATGTGTTCCTTGATTCACCCTTTTAAAATTCATTTAATTAATTTAGAATATTTTTCCATGTTTACATGATTCATGCTCTTTCCTTCCTCTCCTCCCTCCCCCCTCCTGTAGCCAATGAACAATTCCACTGTGTTTTACATGTATCATTGATCAAGACCTATTTCCATATTATAAATATTTGTACTAGGGGATCGTTTAGAGTCTACATCCCCAATCATATCCCCATGGAACTATGTGATCAAGCAAATGTTTTTCTTCTGTGTTCCTACTCCCACAGTTCTTCCTCTGGATATGGATAGTGTTCTTTCTCATAAGTCCCTCAGAATTGTCCTAGATCATTGCATTGCTGCTAGTAGAGAAGTTCATTATGTTCAATTGTGCCACAGTGTATCAGTCTCTGTGTACAATGTTCTCCTGGTTCTGCACCTTTCACTCTGCATCAATTCCTAGAGGTCTTCCAGTTCACATGGAATTCTTCCAGTTCATTATTCTTTTTAGCACAATAGTATTCCATCACCAACAGATACCACAATTTGTTTAGCCATTCCCCAATTGATGGACATGTCCTCATTTTCCAGTTTTTTTGCCACCACAAAGAGTGCAGCTATAAATATTTTTTATGCATATTTTCCTCTATTATCTCTTTAGGGTACAAACCCAGCAGGACCCACCTTTTTAAAAAAAACATTAGATTATTTCATTTCCAATTAATTTTTATTTGTCTTTCCATGGAGCTTTGATTATAATTTTCATTACATTATGATCTGAAATGGATACATTTATTATTTCTACTCATGTTTAAAAAATAAAATACATTTTATTGACTGCTTTGTCTTCACGTCACAGTCAGTAATTTCTAGGAAAAAAAACTTCAAGCAGGATGTTTTTTTAAAAACCTGGAAAGACTTAAATAAACTGATGCAAAGTGAAGTAGTCAAAAGTAGAACATTTTACACAGTAATAGAAATATTGTAGGATGAATAACTGAAAATGACCCAGCTATTCTCAACAATAGTTATTCAAGGCAATCCCAAAGACTCATGATAGAAAATACCATCTGCTTCCAGAGAAAGAAATTATACAGTCTGAATTCAGACCAAAACTTCTTTTCTTTTCTTTTTCTTTGTTCCTGATCTCTTCCACAAAATGATTAATACATAGAAATGTTTTACATGTAAAACATGTAAAATCCATATTAGATTGCCATATTAGGGAAAGGGTAGAGCTGGGAAGGTAGAAGAGAGAATTTGGAATCTAAATGTTTTTTAAAAACAATGTTAAAAATTGGGGGGGAAATATTATTTTAAAATATTAAAAAGAAAAAATCCTTTTCCCAACTCCTGGCTTCCATAGACCAAACTTTTAAGTTTTAAAAAAGAAAAACAAGCAAAAATACCCAATACCATAATGACTGCATCTAACCATACATTAAATATTCTGGTCAGGAATTTGCTAATTCCTTACACCAGGAAGGAAGTATATGTTTCATCTGTTCTCCAAGACCATCACTAAAAAATTAGTTTGACTTCTTCCAGTCATCTTTTCATTTGCATTGTGGTAGTCATTGTGAAAATTATTTTTAGTTCTGCTAATTTCATGTTTTAGTTCATACAAATCTTCTTGTGTCATTTCTTACAATATAGTAATATTCCTTTTACCATCATATACCAAAAATTTTCCCCAACATTTCCTAATCAATGACTATCTACTCTGTTTCCATTTCTTTGATACCAGAGTGCTACTATGACTTTGTTGGAATATAACGGATCTCTGTTTCCATGTTGGATCATCTTGGATTTATATTTAGTAGTGGAAATGCTAGCAAAAAGATTTGGACAGTTTAGTTATTTGTCTTTCATCCCTTCTAATTGTTTTCCAGAATATTTGAATCAGTTCTGAGTTTCACAAATAGTATATTGGTATCCTGTTTTTGTAGTAGCAAAGAATTATAATATATATATAATAAATATATATATATTTATATATGTAATAAATATATAATAAAATATAATATATATAATAAAATAAATATCTATTGATTGAGGTATTGATAAACAAATTCTGGTACATGAATATGATAGAGTATTCACTGTGCTATAAGTAAGATGAATACAAAGAAGCCTAGGAAGACATATGAATGAATACAAAGTAAAGTGACCAAGGAAAATAGTATTCATGATGACTACCATTATGTAAATAGAAAGGACAACAATAAAACAAGACTGAATGCTACAAAATTATAATGACCAAACTTGAAGGTATATAATAAGGTACCTTTCTGGTCTCTGGGTGTGGAAGACAGCATATAATATCAAGCTTTGTTGATATGTTGCTTAATCAATATGAGGGATTGGTTATCTAAAGGGTAAAAAGGGATATAGTATGAAATGTGGGTCATCATAAAAACAAAATGTCAAGGAAATGTATTTTTAAAAGTATATTGGTGAGTCCATATTCCTGAAGCCCTTATTTTTGTTATCTCTGCAATTCTTCAGAGTACAAAATCATCTGAGTTGTTTCAATTTACATCTATTAGTGACATGAATTTTTTCAAATCATTTATAGGTTGCAGTTCTTTAGAAAATTATTCAAATCTACCCTCAGACACTGTGAGTAAGTCACCTAACCAGGTGTCCCTGCCCTTGCCCTTCTGTCTTAGAGATGTTACTAGGATGGAAAGTAAAGGGTTTTTGGTTTTTTTTTTTTTAAGAGAAAGATTCATATATTTTTACCACTTTGGGGGGTATGGTACTATTTATATACATTTCCTATACATCTTCCTTATCAGATTTTGACTATTATTTGAAACAAATATCTTTCTCTCTATAGTTGTTTTGTCTTTGTTGATTTGTACATACTTTCAAATTTTACCTAGCCAATGTAGAACATCTTACCTTTATGACTTGTTTCCTATTTAGTTATAAATTATTTCCCTAAAACCTAAATGAACTGATGCGCAGTGAAATAAGCAGAACTTGGAGAACATTATACACAGAAACTGTAACATTGTGGGACAATAAAAGGTGATTGACTTTGATGCTAATAGCAATGCAATGATCCAGGACAATTCTGTGAAACTTATTAGGAAAAATGCCATACAAATATAGAGAAAGAACTGTGGGAGTAGAAATTCAGAAGAAAACATATGATTTATCACTTGTGTATGTGGCTATGTCGTTTGGGATTTTGGTTTTAAAGGATTACTCTTTTACAAAAATGAATAGTATGGAATTGGGTTTGATTAATTTATATATATATATATATATATATATATATATATATATATATATATATATATATATATATATCCCAGTGGAATTGCTTGTCAAGCTTGTCAACTCTGAGAGGTGTAAAACTTAAAATTAAATCTCAATAATAAAAAGATTATATTTTAAGGGATTTATTAATGATCATTAGAAATAAAGGAATATAAGGGATACAAAATAAAGACCATGTGCCCATGGCTAATTGCCCGCCTTACTGCCACCAAGCTTGCTGCAAGCCAAAAGGAGGACGGGACCCTCTACATCCTTCCCTAATATCCCCTGTCTATAGGAAGTACATAAAGACAGGAAGTCAGTGGGCTCCCAAGAAATATAGTTGCTTTTTTTTAGGGTAACAGATTTTTAATTATACAGAGGGGGAAAGACAAAGGAAAGGAAGAAAACATGAATCATGTAATCATGGAGAAAATTTAAAAAATCATTTCCTTAACTATATTGCCTTTTTTTCACTTTTCTCTTTTTATTTATTTTTTCCAGATTATAAATAGATTCAATTTTTAATGACCATTTTCTGACATTTTGCTATCTGTATTCTCTTCTCCTTCTATCCCTCCCTCCTACTTCTCCCCCCCTCCCCAAGGAGGCAGGTAACATAATTTGGCTGTACATGTATTATAATATAGGACATATTTCCATGTTCATCATGTGAAAGAAGAAATGAAGAAATGAAATGAACTATGCTTCAATCTGTATTCAGACTTTGTTATTTCCTTTTATATTTCCTTTCATATAAGTGAAGAGCCTTTTTCCTCCTAAGTCCCTTGGGTTTGGCATGGAGCCTTGCATTGCTGATAATAGTCATTATTCAAAGTTGATCATCATACATTATTGCTGTTTCTGTATATAATATTCTCTTGTTTTTGCTCACTTCATTTTGCATCATTTCATAGAAATCTTTCTAGGTTTTTGTGTGATTATCTTGTTCATCATTCCTTCCTTCCTTCCTTCCTTCCTTCCTTCCTTCCTTCCTTCCTTCCTTCCTTCCTTCCTTCCTTCCTTCCTTCCTTCCTTCCTTCCTCCCTTCCTTTCTCTCTCTCTCTCTCTCTCTCTCTCTCTCTCTCTCTCTCTCTCTCTCTCTCTCTCTCTCTTTCTCTTTCTTACAATCTTGGAATGGATATTGGAAATTGGCTTTAAGGCAGAAGAGTGGTAAGGGCTAGGCAATTGGGGTTAAGCTAGGAACACACAGCTAGGAAATGTCTGAGGCCAGATTTGAATATAGGACCTTCCAATCTTCAGTCCGGTCTTTCTATCCACTGAACTATCTAGCTGCTCCTTGTTTATCATTTCTTATGTCAAAAAAAAAGTGTTCCATTACAATCATATGTGAATTCTTTAACTATTACACAATTGATGGACATCCCTTCAGTTTCTACTTCTTTGCAATACAAAAAGAACTGCTATAAAAATTGTTGAACGAATAAGTCCTTTCCCCCATGTTTGATCTCTTTGGGATACAGACCTAGAGGTGGTATTGATGAGTCAAAGAGTATGCATAATTTTATGGACCTTTTAGAATGATTCCAAATTGCTCTGTACAATGGTAGGATAACTGCACATCTTCACCAGTGTATCAGTGTCCCAATTTTTCCATCTGACCTTCATATTTGTAATTTTCCTTTTTTTTTGTCATATTAGCTAGTCTGATAGGTATGATGTGGTACTTCAGAGTTGTGTTAATTTGCATTTCTCTTATTAAGAGTGATTTGGAACATTTTTACCTAGGACTAAAACAGTTTTAATTTCTTCCTCTGAGATTTACCTATTCATGGCCTTCGACCATTTGCCAATTAGGGAATGCTTTGTATTCTTATAAAGTTGACTCTTTTCTATACATTTGAGAAATTAGGCCTTTGTTAGAGACACTTTCCTCTTCTCATCTTGGTTGTATTGGTTTTGTTTGTGCAAAAACGCTTTAATATAGTGAGAGTTATCAATTTTACATCTCTTAATGTTCTCTCTCATGTTTAGCCATAAATTCTTCCTTTATCCATATTTCTAATGGGGAAACTATTTTGTGTTCTCCTAATTTGTTTATGGTATCATACTTTATTTCTAAATAATGTACTCATTTTGACTTTACCTTGGTATTTGATATGAGATGTTGATATGTGCTTAGTTTCTGCCATTCTGTTTTCGAGTTTCCCCAGTAATTTTTCTTGAATGGTGAGTTCTTGTAAAAGCATGGATTTGTCAAACGTTAGGTTACTACGATCATTCACTACTGCCTGTTGAGTGCCCAATCGGTTCAATTGATCTGCTATTCTGTTTCTTGGCCAGGACCAGATTGTTTTGATGGTTGCTACTTCATAATACAGTTTGAGATCTGGTAAGGCAAGGCCTTCCTTCACAATATTTTCTCATTAATTCCCTTGATATTATTGGTCTATTGTTCTTCCAGATATATTTTATTTTATTCTAGCTCTGTGAAATAAGTTACTGGGGAGTTTGGTCAGTATGGCACTGAATAGGAAAATTAATTTAGGTAGCATTGTCATTTTGATTACATTGGCTTGGCTTACCCACAAGTTTTTCATGTTTTTCCATTTGTTTAGATCTGATTTTGTATGAAAAGTGTTTTGTAGTTGTGATCATATGGTTCCTGGGTTTGTCCTGGGATTTTATATTGTCTACAGTTATATTAAATGGGATTTATCTTTCTCTTGCTATTGGATATTATTGGTAGAATAGAGAAATGCTGTTTTATGTGGATTTATTTTTATCCTGCAACTTTACTAAAGTTGTTCATTGTTTTTAATGAGATTGGTTGATTCTGTGAGTATACCATCATGTCATTTGCAAAGAGTGATAGCTTTATATCTTCACTGCCAATTCTAATCTCCTCAATTTCTTCTCCTCTTATTGTGATAGCATTTCTATAATATATTGAGTAGTGGTGGTGATAATGAACATCTTTGCTTCACTCCTGATCTTATTGGGATGGCTTCTAGATTATCCCCATAACAGGTAATTCTTGCTGATTGTTTTAGAGAGTGTCTATTTATCATTTTGAGGAATATATTCCATTTATTCCAATATTCTCAAGTGTATTTTTTTAATAGGAATGAGTATTATAATTTGTCAAAAGCTTTTTCTGCATCTATTGAGATAATCATATGGTTACTGTTTATTTTGTTATTAGTATGGTCAGGTATGCTGCTAGTTTTCCTAATGTTGACCCATCTCTGTATCCCTGGTAAAAAAAATCCATATAGTCATAGTTCATGATCCCTTTGATATATTGCTGTAATTTCTAATTTTTATTTTAAAAATTTGCATATTCATTAAAGGAGATTGGTCTATAGTTTTCTTTCTCTTGTTTTTTTCTTCCTGCTTTAGGTATCAACATCTTATTAGTGTCATTAAAGTAATTTGGTAGAGTGCTTTCCCTAGCTATTTTCCCAAATAGTTTGTGTAGTATTGGAATTAATTTTTCTTTAAATGTTTGGTAGTTAAATGTTTGGTGGAATTCACTTGTGAATCCATCTGGACCT
Organism: Monodelphis domestica; assembly: GCF_027887165.1. Lineage (NCBI taxonomy): Eukaryota > Metazoa > Chordata > Mammalia > Didelphimorphia > Didelphidae > Monodelphis > Monodelphis domestica. The sequence continues at coordinate 482,899,040 of NC_077229.1, forward strand.
GGGCCTTTTTTCTTAAGGATTTTGTTGATAGCTTGTTCATTTTCTTTTTCTGAGGTGGGGTTTAAGTATTTTATTTCCTCTGGGCAATTTATAGTTTTTAAAAATATTCATTTTATTCAGCTTATGTTGTCAGATTGGTTGTCATATAATTGGGCAAAATAACTCCTAATAATTACTTAAATGTGTTCTTCATTGGTTGTGAGTTTGCCTTGTCTATTTTTGATACTGATAATTTGGTTTTCTTCTTTTTTTTAAATCAAATTAACCAGTGCTTTACCTATTTTGTTGTTTTTTTGTTTCATAAAACCAGCTCCTTGTCTTGTTAGCTTAATGGTATTCTTCCTTTCAATTTTACAAATCTTTCCTTTGATTTTCAGTATTTATAATTTGGTGTTCAATTAGGAATTTAAAATTTATTCTTTTTCTAGTTTTTTTTTTTAGTGGCATGCCCAACTGATTGATCTATTCTTTATTGATGTAAGCATTTAGAGATATAAAATTTCCCCTAAGTACAGCTTTGGCTGCATTCCCCCGAATTTTGATATGTTGTCATTCCCTTTAATGAAATTGATTGTTTCTATGATTTATTCTTTATGATGTTATTTAGTTTCCAATTAATTTTTAGTTTTTTTCTGAAGCCTTGTTGAGTTTAATTTTTATGACATTATGGTTTAAAAAGGATACATTTAAGAATTCTGCTTTTCTGCATTTGGTTGTGATGCATTTATATATTATTATATGATCCATTTTTGTGAAGGTGCCATGTACTACTGAGAAAAAAGGTATATCCCTTTCTATTCTATTGTTTTCTCCAGAAATCTATCAATTCTAACTTTTTCAAAAATTATATTCACTTACTTAATTACTTTCTTATTTCTTAGTTTAATTTATCTCATTTTGTGAGGGGAAGGTGTGAACTTTAGATTACTCCACCCTACTTAGTCTAACAAAAATTAGGAAATTGTGAACTTTAGATTACTCCACCCTACTTAGTCTAACAACATCAGGAATGTCTATACCCATTCTTAAGGATTAAGTATTTAGGAGGATGGCCTATGACAGACATGTGCTAGCAAATGACAAATCAGAAACAAGTGACAGACCCCTGGGCTGTCCTAAGTCAAGCCTAAGATATCATTGGTACATGTGAGTCACAGGAAAGTGATGTAAAACCATCTATATATTTGGTGTCACATCCTCTCTTGGGTCTCTTGGACAGCAGAGAGGTGGTTGGCGGTAGCTGGCTGAGTGTGTTGGCATCTTGGCGTGATAGCTGCTATTGCCCAGTTTTTAGTGGTGAGTTTTCCTTGATACCATACTGGAGGAAGCCTAGTAACTTAGTTTGGTGAAGCGTCTTCTCTGAGATCTCTTAGAGTTTTAGGCTGATTCTCTTTTTACTTTCCAAACACTATCCACTGAGAAGCCTCTAATCTTCTTCAGAAACCTTGTGGTGGCGGATTTTGAACTCCCCCTAGCACAGGCCAGGCGGGAGAAATCTTATATCCTCTCCCTCTCTCTTCCCCTTGATTTATTCCTTATATATTGATTAAACCACCATATATTTACAAATTGACTTGGGTATTTTTATTTGGGATATCCCTCCTAGGAGTTTAGGTACTTTAGGTTAGATTAGATTTGGTCACGACCCTAAATTATCCTTACAAAGGTTACTATCCCCTATTAATATAGTATTGTTTCCTCTTGTAACATGTAATTTTTCCTTTAGGAATTTGGATTCTGTGCCATGCATATATATGCTTAACATTAATATTACTTCATTGTCTATGGTATTTTATCAAGATGTGATTTCCTTCCTTACCTCTTTTAATTAGATCAATTTTCACTTGTGTTTTGTGTAAGATCATATTTGCTACTCCTGCCTTTTGTAACTTCAGCTGAAGCATGATAGAGTCTGTCTCACCTCTTTACCATTACTCAGTGTGTCCTTGTTTTAAATATTTTTCTTGTAGACAGAATATTCATAAGATTCTGGCTTAGTCTACTCTGCTATCCTCATTTATGGGTAAGTTAATCCCATTCACATTCATAGTTATGATTATTGTGTCTCCCTCTATCTTATCCACCCCCCCATTATCCTTTTCTTCCTTCTCTTTCAGAATTTCCCTATTCAGAAATGTTTTTACTTCTGATTACCACATCCCTGAATTCACCCTTCCTTTTGTCTGCCCTTCTCATTTTTTGTTCCTCCTCCTCTTCTTAATTCTCTATAAGGTAAGATTTGTGTAACTTAACTGAGTGTGGATGTCCCCCACTCCCCCCCCCCTCTTTGTACCAACTACAATGAAAATAAGGTTTATCCCCTTTATTGATTCTTATGCACCAAAATCATGGGAGATAATTTACCCTCACATTTCTTTCTTTTTCTCTTTTCCCAATGTATTCCTTTTTCTTATCCTTTGATCTTTTTATATCATCCCATCATACTCAACTTATTGTTTTCTATGTAAGCTCCTGTTCCTACTGTCTTAATAATGATAAAATTCTTAAATTTATCTTAAAATCCTAGGAGTTTAGGTACTTTAGGTACTTGAAGTATATGTATTTTAAGTATTTTAATTATCACTTTCTTATATAAATCAGTTTAACTCTATTGTTTCCATTAACAAGTGTCTCTTTATTGTTGAGTTTGATCATTAAATTTTATTTTCAGCTCTGGCTTTTTTTTTAAATCAGGAATTACCTAGAAGTCCTCTATTTCATTAAATGTTAATTTCTTCCCTTGAAGTATTATGCTTGGTTTTGCTGGATAGGTGATTCTTGGTTGTAGTCCTAAATCCTTGTGGAATATCCTGTACAACAATTTCTAGGCCTTTAATGTAAAAATTGCTGAAAATCCTAACCATGGCCCTACCATATATGAATTTTTTTTCCTCCCCTGTCTCCTTACAGTATTTTCTCCTTGGACTGGGAGTTCTGGAATCAAGACTATCTTAATCCTTGCATTTTAAAATGTGGGATATTTTTTAGGAGGTGATCAATGGATTTTTTCAATTTCTATTTTCTCCTCTTGGTCAAGAATAGGGCAGTTATCCCCCATAATTTCTTGCAATATGGTATCCAGATTCTTTTTTTGATCATGGTTTTCAGTTATTCCAATGATTCTTCAGTTATCTCTCCTGGATCTATTTTCCAAGTTCAGTTGCTTTTCCAGTGAGATATTTTGTATTTTTTAATTCTTGTGAATTTGTTTTATTGTTGCTTTCTATATTGTAGGTCATTAGCTTCTTTTTGTCAACTTCTAATTTTTAGGGAGCCATTTTCTTTGCTTCAAGTTTTATACTTTTAGGAAGCTATTTTCTTATTGAGATTTTGTACTTTTTTTTAGACTTATTTCCTCTCACAATTTTCCTTCTACCTCTCTTATTTGTTTTGTAATCCTCTTTTTGAGCTCTTTCAGGAGTCTATTTTTTGGCCCAACATCCTTTTACATTTCCTTTGAGGCTTTGCACATTTCTGTTTTGGCATTGCTGCCCTCTTTTGAGCTTCCTTGTTGCTGAAATAGTTTTTCAGGGTATTTTGTCTTTTGCTCACTTTGAGGAGCTTTTTTCATGTTCTTGCCTATATATTTAAGCTCAGATCCACTCCTGGGGTGGAGGGAGTGGTATCCCTGGGTTCTTTTGAGTGCCACATACATTGGATTTAATTGGATTCTGCTCTTCAGCTTCCAGCTTCCCCAGGTGTCATGAATGCCAGCCAGGTTGTGTCTCTGCTAAGGGCTCCCCTGGGTACAGGGCAACTCTTCATGTTCTTTAGCTTGTGCTGGGTTTCTTCTCTGTATGTTTTGGACTACTCCTTAAGCTACTGATTCCACTTCTCTTCCCTCTTATCTTCAGTGAGATGGTTCCTTCCTGCTGTCTCTCTACATTTTATTCACTCTAGTCTTTTCTTATTTCTGACCCACCAAAATTTGTTTTGAGGTTTGTTTGTTTTTTAATGGTTGTTTGGAGGTGGGTTTTGATGAGCTCAGATTATATCTTACTCTGCCATCTTGACTGCTGGAAGCAGAACTAACCATAACTCCTCTTACTAATTTTTAAATAGTTTGAGCTCTTGTATTCTAGTTCAGATATCTATTTTCAGCTTACTATTAAATAGTATGTTTGTTTGAATCTTATTCTAAGCTTTTCAGGTTTTCCTAGTACTCTTATCAAAATGGGAGCCCTTCTAATTTTGAGTTCTCATGTTAATTGTTCCAACAATCTATTTTTCTATTTGTGCCCAAATAGTTTTTGGTAACAGCTGCTTTATAATAAAGAGGTCTGGAAATATTTTCATTTGGACTTATTTCCTTTTTATATTCTAGACCTTTCCTCCCTCCAAATATTATCATTTTTACATCTAATATTTATATTGTTTTGTCACACACTGAGGAAAAGGTGCATGTCATCTTCACAGTCATAGGTCATAGATCTAGAGCTAGAAAGGAACTTAGAGGCCATCCCCATTATTTTATAGATGAGGAAACTAAAGCCAAAGGAATACTTTGCCTAAAGTCACCAAGATAGTGTCAGGAGGCTTGAATTCAGGTCTATTGCTCTATACCATTACCAAGTTGGCTCCCTTAAGAGTTTTTTCCATTGTAAAGAACCTTTCCTTATTTATTATAAGTATAAATATTTAACATTTTATTATACTGGTAGAGCCCTCTAATCATTTTCCTTTATTTTCTTTTCTAGAGTGTGTTTCTGGAATGTCTTAGGTTCAAAGGTTTTTTGCATTTTTATTTTATTTTTAAAAAAACCTCTTACCTTCTGTCTTGGAACCAATTGGTTCCAAGGCAGAAGAGCAACAATGGGGGTTAAGTGACTTGCCCAGGGTAACACAGCTAGGAAGTGTCTGAGGTCAGATTTGAACCTATGGCCTTTGGAGTCTAGGCCTGGCTTTCAATCCACTGAGCCACCCAGGTGCCCCAGCACTTTTTATTTTAAAGGAAAATTTGTTTCTTTTTGGGTTTTGTTAGTACTTTAGAGAAATGCTGATTTTGATCAATTTCTATTGTTGTTTCATTGACTATTGTTATAGCTTTTTTCTTCACCAATTTTCTGGTACTTATATCTTTTCAGGTCTTTTATAGAGGTGTTCTCTTAAATGTATCTTCAGATGTTTAATATTCATGTATTTCTGTTGTCTCCCATTCATGATATACCAGTTCATCTCCTTTTTTCTATCATATGTTATTAACTTTGATAAATGTCAGTCTTACTGAGGCTGAATGTAACTTTCTTTGGACTTTGGGTAATTTGAAACTTTGGGGAGCAGCGTGTTATATAACAGATAGAAAGCTGAGCTTAGGACTGAGGAGACCTGGGTTTGAATCCTATGTCTGACCTTTGTTAGTTGTTACTACACATGTGACTTAATCTCTTAGCCTCAGTTTCCACAACTGTAGAAATAGTATAATACTTGTTGTCTAATAGAGTTTTGAGGATCAAAGAAGGTAAAATGTTTGTAAACCATATAAGTGTTAGCTATCATTCCATAATTCATAGACACATATTCCAATAAGAAAACATTATTCAATTTCCACAAATGTTTTCCTTTACTGTGATCAGAAGCAGAGGGGATGCTACAATTTTTAAAGAATTTTTATTAACAAAGGGGACAGTTTATTACAACTGGCAGTTAATACGAAAGCCAGAAGACCTGAATAAGTCCTTCTAAGGCTCAACAGTATAGTTTTGGACAAATTAGAATGAGCTGTTTCCTTCCCTTAAAATGAGGCCAACATAAATGTATACAAATAGTTGTATTACAGTTTATTTTTTTTTTCTAAATCTGAGAGGCAGTATGACAAAGTAGATATTAAACTGGCCTTAAGTGGCAGCTAAGTAGCACAGCAGATAGAGCTCCAGGACCTGACCTCAGACACTTGATAGCCATGTGACCCTGGGGAAATCACTTAACCCCAACTCACTAATCTTTACTGATCTGTCTTAAGAGTGGATACTTCCTATCAATTCTAACACAGAAGGTAAGGTTTTTAAAAAAAAAAGTCAGGATGGCTTGGATTCATGTGCTACCTCTTATACATACTGGTTTTGTGAGTTTGGGGCAGCTCACAAGCTCACAGTACCTCAGGGAACTCTGAGACTAGAAATTGCAAAGTAGGTACTGATTTACTTTGGTGAAGAGATTTCCCTAGCACAAGTCCAGTTTAAAAAAAAAAAGCATTTATCTTTTCATCATTGAGTCAGATTGTAATTATTTATTAGTTGTAAAAACCTTGCATCTTGGACCTCATTTTCCTCTATTGGAATTGAGAAGGAAGAGCATGTCTAGTTGAACAAAAATGTCACTAAATGACATTTCTCTCTTCCTCTAGTATATTTACACTGTAAATTGATAGATACTATCTTTTGGGGATCTACTGCTTTCAGAAAAGAACATTTTTATAAGCAACATCAATCCTGAATTAAAAGAGGGTATTCAGTATAATCTCAATTTTTTCAAGTTACAAGGAAATATAAAATTGCTAGTTTAGATTGCTGTTGTTAAAACATTTGTTTCCTAATCTGAGAAGTGTTATATTTAGATAATACTTAATGCAAAACATGCTCTAAAAATTACATGGAAACTTAGCTTTTATAAATCCAAATGTAAAAAGTTCTAATGGATCTTAATGTTTACTTTAAATAAAGTTAATGAGTATAGTACAGAAAGGCTGAAGATTTGAAACTTAAATTCTGGTATCAAATGACTTATTTATACAATTTTAGATATTAAATATATTAAGTCAGTCATTAATTTCCATTACTTTTATAAGCATGAAGCACTAAAATTCCTTTTCTTAGAAGAACTATTCTATACATGCAGCTTATATCATGGAATTAAAAAGAAATGTAAGTAGGAAGTAAACAAGTCTAAGGATATGATAAATTGTTAATTTTTAATGGCTGGTCATTCTACAAATTCTTGATTTCAGATCTTGTGATCCACCTGGTTCTTCAAATTACTGTTGGATCATTTTTCACCTGTCTGCAGAGATTTCTTCTCATTAGCAGCCTTCTGCTTTTGTTGCATGATTTCAGAATCCCTACAAAAACAAAAACATGAGATGCTATAAAAAAGTAAACTTATTTTTAGCTATTATTTTTTACATATACCTTGGTTCTCTTATGCATAAAAATATCATCTGAGGCATCTAAAAAGAAGTACTAACAACAGTTACATTTCTCCATTTTCTCCTCTGTTCTTCCTTAGAAAGACTAGGTCAGGAGGAAGGCAACTGGAAACATGCTGCTCTTCTAATGCAGTCATAATTCATATTGGATTTTGTTGTGCTAAGACATATGAGAAAGTTATCTTCTTGCTAGATTTCAGTCTTAGAAGCTGAATTTCATCATTCATGAACAACAGACAAGGCCAGGACCAAAGCCTAGGTTCTTAATTAAATGTTAATCCAAAATGAATTATTAAAAGAAATTAGAATGGTTTTTAAGAAATATATCCTTTATTTTTTGAGGTATGCCACACCATAACTCAATGCCATGATAAAAAATGCAAGGCTATACTAGGTATAAAATTAAAATTAATACCTAATAACTCTAAATATTATAAGGTTTATTAATAATCACTTGAAGTAGAAGAAAATAAAAAGAACAAAAGTAAAAACATGAGTAACAAACACCTCAGTAAAATTCTCCTGCTTCTCGACTTATTCCGCCCTCCACAGTTTCCAGTAGAAGAGTGTGAGAGGGCAGAGGCTACACAAAATTTATATCCTCCCTACCTTAGCACATAATGTGAGAAGGAACATGGGAAGTTGGGAAAGAGAGTTCTGGGGATCAAATCCTAATTATACATAGGTATATAAAAATGTACCAGAATATTTAGGCATTTAATTCTTACATGGTCATCAATATTTAAGTAAATACAGTATGTTTAGTCTCAGAATTAGCAGGCTTTACTGTGTATGACAAGGTCTTTATTTTTGTGGCTGGAATTGCATAAATTATTACCAACCTTAAGTAAGTGGCTATTAGGAGTCATTAAGAACAAGACTAACCTGAGGTTAATATTCTTACTTGCTCTTACTCATACCAGGGTTCACAGTCCATACAGGAAAATTAGGAAGGGAAGACTTCCCTTCCAACTAGGAGACTGCTGAGCAAATAGTATGCATAAGACATAAAGATAAAGCTGAGTGAAGAAATTTAATCGGAATAGAATATTGCTAGCACTCATAGTAGCAACAAAGTCCAGAACATACAAAAATGAGGGTTGAGAAGGGAGTGATGAAACCAAGTCATCATTGTAATTTTCACTCATTAGAGTTTCTAATCAGTTATAAATGGCAGTTTCCAGCATAATCTTTATTTTAATTTATAGTTGAACCTTTTAGCAATCTATAAGCTTCCTGTAGGCAAGGACTGCCTCACTTTGTATTCCCAATACACCTAGCACAAATGTTAATTGATTTGTTGATTAATTGATTTTATGTAAGTGCTTACTTGTGTTTATTTTTATAGATCCTGCTCTAATAAGGAAACTCAATGTCAATCGTTTTAATAGAAATGTCATACAAATGAAATGTTTCATATGTTAAAGTTTACTGTCTAAACCAATGGCTCTGTGCTACAAGTTGTCAACATTATATAGTCACTGGAAGGATGTGATCATTAAGTTCAACCCATATCCAAAAAAGAATTATATTCCTGACAAAGTGGTCCATCTTGCCTCTGCCTAAAGATCTCCAAAGAGTAGAAATAACATTTTTCCTGACCACCCTAACCCTAATTCTTTTTAAAATTTAAAAATTTATTTTAATTAAAATTAAAAATTATATATTTTCCCCCAACCCTAATTCTGAACACTCCTCTTTCCCCATTATCCATACTCATAGAAGTTTAAAGACATTTAAAATGTCCAGGTCATCTGAATTTGAGTATAGTTTCCATGCTATCCTGAGAGAGAGACATTACATTGTAATTAATCTTTCAACACTCAGGGTTCTTACCATATATTGCCCTTACATTAGAGATAATCTATGTACAAAAGATTGTTAGTTCTTAAGAGGGCAGACATCTTAAATTTCCTTGTACTCACATGAGATACAAAGTATTCTGCAGAAAAGTACAGTGCAGTGCCATTCCTAGAGAAGAATTGTGAGCTACTTAGTAAAATATTTGTCTAGTAAATGGAAACTAATTTTTGCTAATTTTATTTAAAAGAATCCTTGTGGTAGGAAAGAACTGGAAACAAAGTATGTATTTATTTACTGAAGAATTCCTAAACAAATTACAAGAGTAAATATGATAAATGCAGAGAACAAACATGGAAAGACATATGAATGGGTGATACAAAGTAAACAGAACCAATAAAACAATAAGCATAGTAACTACAAAATATAAACAACCACTACAAAACAATCTAAAATGAAATGTTGCAAAATTACAAAGAATAAGCTTCACTCCAAAGAGGACATGAGAACACATCAGCCCCATTCCCTTGCAGTTACTCAGTTGTGGAGCATTACCTATATTATCATTTATTTTGATGTGTTGATTAGTTTTGCTGGGGTTTTTTCCTCTTTTTTTTAAAATTTTATTTCTTTTTGGTAATAAGGTATGGTTTGTAAGAGAAAAATGTAGGTGATTACAAAATAGTGCCATATCTGTGGTTCTCTCTTTCTATATTTCAAGAGGGCTTCAAGGCAGGCAAACTTTTTACAGAGTGCCCAAACTGCAACCCTCACATTGCATGTGAGCCCCTGCCTTACACCAGATAGGGGAGCGAGTGCTCCCATTAGGCTGCTGAGCAGAGGGTTTGGTGATGTGGGAAGTGAATTCAGGTGTGTGTGGAGAGGGGCAAGAGAGAAGCCTCCCTCTGGCACATGTGCCATGGGTTCCCAATTTGACCCTATATAGTTTTAATCTCTGAAGAAAAAGGACTTGGCCTGGGCTTTTCTATATTATAGCCCTACAAGCTTTCAAATGAAGGGATTTGACAAGTTTGTCATTTTCTTCTAAGCACTTTCAGGAAATATTTTCTGCTTCTAGGGAAGAGGTCAAATGAAAAGGAAGTTTTTGAATATGTAACTGGCATTAAAAACTTACCTCTGCTTTCTCTGAGAGGCAGACAAGCTATCTTCTTTTCTTTTTCCCTTGCTAATCTCCTGTGTTTTCTTCATATTTTTCTGACGGGCAAGTTCCCTTTGGTTTCCACCTACAAGATAAATAGCACTCACTTATATCCCCATTCATACTCTCTCTAAGTTAGGTCCATGAAAAGGACCTATATCTGAATTTGAAGTCTTGAAATGGCAGTAGGTCTTATGAGTATATGACAGGATTAAGAGATTTGCATGAAAACATATCAGTACATAGAGTACTGGTACCCTAGACAATGTTAACATTGCCTGCTACCTACCACACCATTCCTTTCTTAAAAAGTCATTTAACGTTCATAAAACCACTGATCTAGGGTTGGAAGAGGACTTAGAAGTGATCTACAGAGCAACTGGGTGACTCAGTGGATTGAGAGGGTCCTGGGTTCAAATTTGGCCACAGGCAAGCTGTGTGATCCTGGGAAGGTACTTAACCTTGATTGGCTAGCCTTTACTACTCTTCTGCTTTGGAACCAAGAAAGAAGGAAAGGTTTTTTTTTGTTTTTTGTTTTAAGGAAGTGATCTAGTTAGGGCAGCTAGGTGGCACAATGGATAGAGTATTAGGCCTGTAGTCAGGAGAACCTGGGTTCAAATCTAAATTGACACTTCCTAGCTGTGGAACCTGGACATGTAGATTAACCCCATTTGCCTAGCCCTTGACACTTGATACTAATACAGAAATTAAGGTTTTTTTTTTAAGTGATATATTTCAATATCATCATTTCACTAAAGGTAGGTGAAGTGAATATTGTACTTGGAATCAGGAAGCCCAGACTTCTAATCCTGTCTCAGACACTTACTGACCATGTACCCTGGCAACTCACTTAATTTGCATCTGACTCAGTTTCCTCAATTGTAAAATGAGGGTAATAGCAGCACCTACCTTTTTGAGGATCAAATGAGAGAATACCAGTGCTTGGCACATAGCAGGTATTTAATAAATGCTTCTTTCCCTCCTCCCTAAAGCCCAGAGAAATTAGGTGACTTGTTAATTATTACACAATAATAAATGGCAGAGACAAGATTCATTCAGGTCCTCTGTGACCAAACCCAGCACTCTGTATGCAGCTTGATTGCAGTAGGCAGGAATCAAGGTATACTTTTACAGATGTAATGAATTACTAATTGTGCTAATAAGAGGTCAATGCTCCCACGAAAATGGTTGTAATTTTTAACATGTTTGTTAAGTTTTGTTAGATTTAGGTTTGCAGAAAGTCCTCCTTCTCAAAGGAAAGAAAAAGATTGTGGGAGAGAAACAATCTTGGCTCTTTATCCTTACTACTGGTTACATCATGGCTTTAGACATCATCCACAAACAGACCATAATATATAATAGGGCCATATTTCTCTTTCCTCTTCCACTCCATCCTCCCCCCCCCCCCCCCCAACCCGTTCCAATGCCTTGTCTAGATAGGCTCAGACAGTAATAATACCTCCTTCTGAGGGAGAGGATTATCAAACGTTTCCATCTAAAATGGATGGGAACATGGGGAAAGGGCTGATGCACTGGGGAGTATTTCAAAGTGCTGAAGCTGAAACTGACAGACTGGCCCACTGAGGTCAGCAAATGAGATGAGGACCAGGAGAATCAGTGAGAGGTAGACTTTGTGGAATTGCCGCTTTCAGGTCTTGCGTTCTGGGGGCTGGGGGTGCCTGTGGCCAGTCCAGCTTTCCCTTCCAGCTAGTTACTTTCCTTCCCTGGGTGCGCAGGAAGGCAGAGTCCTGTAGCCCACCTTGCCCGGAAGCCCGGCGGATCCCTAGGGCTGGGGCTGGGGGGTGTAACACAGACTAGCTCGCGGTCACCGAAAGCAAGACAACCCTCCCTACCCCACCCCGCTCCTCTGCAAGGCTCCAGAGGGCAGCCTCTTGGGAGCCTGATCATCTGGGGCGGTACCCTTGGGAAGGGGACCTCTGCACGTTGTACTCAGGGCTCCCGCAGCCTTTCCGCCAACACTTACGGGCCATCGCGACCGTAGGAGTCTCCAAGGGAACCAACAACTCTGAAAATCAACCGTTCACGCAAACGTCCCACCGCCACTGCCACAGGACCGATCTGGACAGCCGCCACCACGGCACCCAGCCTTAAATAGGCTCAGGTGCCTGTGCCGTCACCAGACTCCACCCACGGCAACGAGAAAAACATTCGCCGGTGTTCGACAGAAGCAGGGGTTCCTACAGCGCATGCGTCAAAGATGAATTTGTCTCTAGCCAGTGTGTTCATCTTTTAAGTTTTATTTTGTTCTGAAAGATGTGCGTTGTTCATTTGAATTTTCTTTATTATGATCGTATAATTTATCAATACACATAGAAAACAAAGTATATGACTTCTAAAGTTGTTACTTCAATTTACTTAAAAAAATATTAAATTTAACCTATCAAAATTGCCTTGTTTGTGGCTTCTTGTGAACTTTTTCCTTTTATGTTTTTATTTAAACTTTCTTTTTCATTATAAATAGTAATCCATTATTTTAATGTTAATGCTTTTTAAAAAATCTGTTTTAGTATCTTCCATCTCAATTCTAACACAGTAGAAAACCTTCCCTTGGCTCCTGTAAGAAACAAATCAATGATGTGACTGAGTTTAAAAATGCGGCATTCTTCACTTTTAGTTTGTAAGGGTGGGTTGAAATTAAACCATTTGGTTCTGGTGCTTTGATTAGGTCAACACTTTTTGAGAGAACCAAATCATAAGAACTAAGTGTGAACTGTCCCCCTATAACTCTGAATTAAAATTATTGTGTGCCTGAAGGAGAAATGTCACTGAAAATAATTAGGAAAAAAGGAAATCGAGAGCTTCTGGAATGGAGAGGCTTTAAAAGGGAGTATCAAGTTGTGACCCAGTAGATACCTGTTTCTACAGGTGTCTCAGAGGCCCATAGCTAGTCCTCTAGCTCTTTCCTGAACTTCCTTTCTTGATACCCATAAAATACTTATAAAAGAAAAATAGTGGGAACAACCTTCTGAGCCAACAGAATATCTTGCAAATTTGAACTCCATATAAACCCTAAACCCTTTATTTTATAGGCATCCCCAGCATAGTCTGAGAACTGAGCTTTGAAATAAGAGGAATATATATGTATATATGTATATGTTTACATACATATATATGTATGTAAACGCACATACATACTATCAACTTGGAATCTAGAAACCTCAATCTTGAGATCTTGAGAACCCCAAGTCTGTAGCAGTGTGAGGTCTGAAGACCTCAAGTTTGATCTCCTTACAGGAAAATTTATCCAGGAGGGAAATCCCAGACTCAGGTGCAGACTAACAATAGACCTTAAAGTAGTTTAGATGGAGCTAGTGGACTCAATCAGATGTTAAATACCCTTTTTGGCCTAGTAGGTTTTCCTATTGTATCAAAGTTTTCTCACCAGCCCTTGCTGGATCTTTCCCTTTTGTGTCCACTGTAAGGCATCAACTTCTCTCAGATAATCCTGTCTAGAACTCCTCATTTCTTTGTAGCCATTGAAAAGCCAATCAACTAAGAGTTATATAAATTCCCCAATTTTCATGGTTCCTTAGAGCTGTCATCTAGTGGGGCAGTGGCACTCTTGGGGATCATAGCCAGAGTAGCCAGAGCTTTGGGCTCTGTGTGGGTTTTGAGCTGGTGATAAATTTATAAATAACAATACATACATACATACATACATACATATATGATTGCCCAAATTCAGTTTAGAGTTAGTTTTCCAAGTGAGATCTTTCTTTGGGAAAAAAGTTTTTTCCCTTTGAAGACTTGGCACCCTCTTGACCAGAAGGTTTTACTTTAGCAAGAATGTAAAATCTTGTAAAAACACCGATGAAAAGCAACTGCTTGACTGCAGGGGTGGAGGGGATATGACTGAGGAGAGACTCTAAATGAACACTTTAATGCAGATACCAACAACATGGAAATGGGTTCGAATCAAGAACACATGTGATACTCAGTGGAATCGCACATTGGCTATGGGAGAGGTGGGGGGGAGGGAAGAAAAGAAAATGATCTTTGTTTCCAATGAATAATGTTTGGAAATGACCAAATAAAACAATGTTAAAAAAAAAAGAATGTAAAATCTTCCTTGCCAAGACAAGAAGGTCTGAGATTTTTCTTGGCAAAATGGTCATATCTTGTCTCCCTCCATTCTATATACAGTAATAATAGGGATCACTAAAGTCATCCCATAGTTTCAGAGACAAATGAGATAGCCTCAGAAACTTTTGTATATATTCCAAGACACACAAACTTTCCTTGGCAAAGATAGCATCTACAGGAAATTCTATTTTTTCCACAAACACTATAATATCTGTTGCTTAATTACCCAGTTGTTTCCAGAAAAATGAATTTTGCCTCAACCACAAAGAATGGGGGGGATTATCTAGAAATAGATTCAGATTAAGGCAGAGAGCCCAATCTCTTCCTAGATGTTAGGAATTTGCCCAAATGAGGACTTGGCAATTGTGTCTGAAGTCAAGACTTTTCATCAACTCCCCTCCCCCACAACCATACCAAATGCCAAAAATGATAGAACCAAGAGGATCTTAATGGGATATCATATTGTACCCCAAGGGTTTAAGATAAGTTTATTATTACTATGAAAGGATGTTATGAATTCATTACTTCTGTCAAGAGACAGAAAGAATGTTTTACCACCAATGAGCTGAAGTCAGGATTGGTCACTGGAATGATCAAATCCTGTAATGATTTCTTCTAAGCTCTACCCCAAAAGAATGATGGAATTAGGAAGTCTTCCTCCTTCAGAAAAGCACTTGAAAAACTTATCCAAAACAAACAAGGAGTTAGGATTAGCATATAAGCCATTATCAAACCTGACATCAATTTTCCTTGTTTAGTTTAGAAATAGTTATCTTAATAGAGTTTCATTCAGGGAGCCAAGAATCTTGGCAAAAGTAACCTTTGTTGCAACATGGACTTGATATTTCATGATTTTATTCAAAATACATTAGGGCAGTGAGGGGGAACCTATGGCATAGGTGTCACAGATGGCATGCATAATGCTCTAAATGGGCACCCTCCCTCCACAATCCCCACCACCAGAATTTGTTATTAGAAAGGCAGAGGAACTCAGAACCAGCTGCTCCCCTCCCCTACCCCCCTCCCTTCCTTGACATTTCCCCATCCCCTCCCCTGCCCCTCTGTCCAGCAGCCTAATAGGAGCACACAGAGAGTAAGGTGGGTGGCTCATAAGTGGCAGAACACTTGGGCCACTCCCCTTCCTCTCTATACTCACTGAGGACATTCTTCACTTTACCTGTTCCTTCGCCCAGCAGTGCAATGGGAGCACTTCCTACTTCCTCTGTATGTGGCAGAGGGGGCAGGGCATACCCAGCATGTGGTGGTGGGGAGAGGCACAGCAGGCTGTTTGGGGGGGAGGCACAGCACTTCATCTCTAAAAGGTTCACCATCACTGGACTAGGGTATTCTAAAAATACCATACATGCTGGGTTTTTTTTAATGAACTAAGTTGATCAGATTTAAGATGAGTTACTTATTAACAATATTGCTCACTTTCTAAAGAAGTTCTTTTCCTGTTGAGGAATTGAAATAGCCACTGAATACTTTTTGCAAATTTGGCAACAGAAACATTCAGCCTTTGGGGAGAATTAGGCATGATTCTAAAGTCAATGAGCAGCACTTTAGATCAAGAATAACTTCTCATGATGACAGGTTTGTTGTATCTAGCTGACAAAATTTGTGATCATTTTAAGCAATAACCTCAGAGAATTTGTGATTGAATCAGTATCTACTAAATCAATATCTTGGAGAGATTAAAAAAAAGTTATTTAAGTATACATTTGTTGGAGATATTTATGGCTCCTGATTATCCTCTGAGAAAAAGTAGACAGATTAGAGCAGTTTTGGTGAACCTTTTAGAGATCGCATGCCCAAACTACACCTTCAAGCCACAGGTGGGTGCCCCCCCCCCCATTACCCCAGAGAGCAGAGGGAGGGAAGAAGTGCTCAAACTGAGGGGTGGGGCATGCAACATATGTCCTCAAGCATGGTGGAGAGGGCAAACAGCATGCATGCCTCATCCTTACCAACATAGGATGAGAGAAATTTCTGTGTAAAGAAATCTTCTTTGGGATTTTCCCACATCTGCTTCAAGCTCTGCCAAATGGAGGATTCTATGAAAATTTTAAGGTCTTCCAATGTCAAGGTACCCAGTACTATCCAAGAACCCACATCTAGGATTATAGGGAACCCTTTTAGGTAACAAATTCTGCAGCAACCCAACCTTTTAATCCTATAGGGGTTCCACCAGAGATTACCCAGAGAGAACCAAACACCTGGGGAGAGTTCTCCCCAAAATATTCACAAACTCTGAGCAAAGACTGAAAATCTGTCAGATCCATTGGCAGGATATTCATATGTGAGACCTATGAATACTTAATAGTGTTTGTCTTGTGCAAAACACACATAATTTAGAGAAGGCAAAAACTATGTCTCTAGATGTACACCCAGAACATCTTGCCCCCTATTTTACATAGCATGCTTACCCCAAAGCAACCCTCTCCTGCAAGAGAACTGAATTCAAATCAATATCATAATTGCCATAGATTTATTTCCCATGCCAGTGGTTTCCCAGAGAAATACATCCTTTCCTTACCACTACTTCCCTATATGTATTCTCTTCTCATTAGAACATAATCTTTTTGAGGACAGCTGGCTCTAATTATTCTATTTGTAGCCACAGCACTTAGCACAATTCTTGGCATTTAGTGCTTAATAAAGACATTTCATTCATTTATTCACTCCATACCCTCAAAAAGCTTTGTAAATGGCGGTGGGGCAGGGAGAGGGGGGGAAGAGGATATAAGAAAGAAATTTAGATAAGTAACCTCTCATTTGTATTAGCTTAAGAATCTTGTAGCTGTATGATTTGTGGTAAGAATAGTCTCAGACCCAGCTGTGTAACCCTGGGCAAGTCACTTGACCCCCATTGCCTAGCCCTTACCACTCTTCTGCCTTGGAGCCAATACACAGTATTGACTCCAAGACGGAAGGCAAGGGTTTTTAAAAAAAAAAAAAAGAATAGTCTCAGACAAGAGTAACCAGGTTAAGAATATAGTCCCAGGATAATACTTGAATTACAATTTCAAGCGTGTGTATTGTTATAGTTACTTTAAGTGTATGTTGCCATTTTAATCATAGGTGAATTACGCTGTTAATCCTAGGTGTTTGAATCTATTTTTATAATGTACTTTACATCAAACTAATTCATGTAAGAGGCTACAGGGACCAGGTCACCCAAAGGTCTTGGAGAACTGAAGCCTTACAGGCCAGGGACCCTCAGAGGGCTCAGGGTGGTTGGGATGTACTATGTGAAGAATGTCCTGCAAGGAAGTTCAGGTTAAAAGTGTTTTGACTTGTCTATGATCTACAAGTCACTATTACTCACGTCAAGAGTGACCCCTGTAAGTCTTCATCCCCACTCTGTAAGTTCCTCTTTTTGCTTTTAAAAACCTATGAATGTCAATGATCAGGGTCTTAGATTCAACTGGGGAATGTGTAGATCTCTGGCCCTGTGGTTTCTCTGTCACAATAAAGCTGATCTTTGCTGAGAAGGGTCTCCTAGCACTTGTACTGGAAGGAATACATACTGTACATAATAAGTCAAACCAGAAATATTTCTTGAGCAATTCAACATTTTTAAAAAAACTGATTTTTATTGATCATTTTTCTTTATATTACCTAAAATTTCTCAGTACCATTTCCTTTTCCCCTTCCTTGGGAGCCATTCTATAGAACAATTTTTTTTAAAGAAAAAGAGGGAAAAAATAATCAGCAAAACTTTTCAGTACATTAAAAAAAATCTGAAAATCCATGAAACTTCTACTTGTGCAAAGGAGTGGAGTTGGGGTATCTTCTCATATTTCCATTTTGGGGCTATGATTTTTAAAAAATTTATTAAAAACTTGCTACATGCTAGTCCTACAGCTGAAAAGGCTTGCCTTTACAAAAGCAGTAATCAATTAGTCAACAAATATTTACTAAATACTTACTATGTGCCTGGTACTATGTTAAGTGCAGATACAAAGACAAAAATGAAACAGTCTTTGCCCTCAAGTTACTTACATTTTATTGAGAGAGACATTATGTGTGTGTGTGTATGTGTATATATATATATGCTGCTGTTGAGTCATTTCAGTCCTGTCTGATTCTGCATGACCCCATTTGGCATCTTGGCAAATATCTTGGCAAAGATAGTGGTTTACCATTTCCTTCTCTAGTTCATTTTACAGATGAGGAAACTGAGGCAGACAAAAGTTAAGTGATTTGCCCAGGGTTACACAAGTGTCTGAAACAAGATTTAAACTCGTCTTCCTGACTCTAGGCTGGGTGCATCCACTGTGCCACCCCAGCTGCCTTTAAGGGGGAATACCTAGTAGAAAAGCATAGAGATGGGAAATGCAGAGTTGATATGAGTAGCAGTAAGGCAATTAACTTAATGTTATTCATTTTTTTCACAAATATTTGTGGAGTAGGTTTTAAAGATGAGGAAAACTGGGGTCAGAGTCACCCAAAATACTTGTTCAAGGTCACAGGCATAGTAGAAAAGCAGAGCTAGGGCACAAAGATGAAGTTTTTAGTCTCAAAACTAATCAGCATATATTACTATTTGGATATACAAATCTAATTTTTTTTTGTTTCATTTTATTTAGTAGATAAAGACTATCTGTTGGGAGAAAACATTTGGCATTCATTAGGCTCCAAAAGTTGGGAATGAGGACAAACAATTTTTCTAGCTGTGCAATGAATCATGGTTTTAGTTTAATGTTATAAAGTATAATAATACTTCAGTTTTTAACTCTTCAGTTGTCAGAAACTTTTGAGGAATATCATAATGACTTAAACAGATTATGTATTTGGTATTAAACAGATGTTGGGGTTGGAAAATGGGGAAAGGTAAGAAATCTAACCAATATAGACCAGAAGGATCAAGGTACAGTTCTGTTTATAATATAACATTTCCCATGTCTCCAAAACTCAGAAAAAAAAAGCATCCAGGAGGAGAAGTTGGTCAGTTATATCAAAAGCAGTAGATAGGTTCAGAAGGCTAAGGAATGAGAAAAGAATATCATATTGGACAATTAAGAAAAATTAAATGAAGAAATCAATCCCTATTAAATTTCTCTATTCCAGTCTGGTGAAATGTTATAAAATACTAATTTTGTTATCTAATTAACATTTTGACCATAAGCATTCCATCTATGTTTTCTTCAAGTCATTGATAAAAATGGTGTACAGAACAGGACCAAGATCAGAGCCTTGTGTGATACTCTTATCTTGCTTTAGATCAGTGGGGTGGAGCTTAAATAGAAGATGATCTCTTCAAGGTACATGTTGACTTAGAAAACCACAAATTTACATTATCCATGTCATATTGTATTTTTAGGCAGCTACACGGCACTGTGGATGGAGTGCCAGGCCTAGAGTCAGGAAGACCAGGGTTCAAATCTGGCCTCAGAAATTAAACAGATGTATGATCCTGGGCAAGTCACTTACTTTTGTTTTATCTCAGTTTCCTCATCTGTAAAAGAACAAATCGCTTCTTTAATTTTGCAAGAAAAACACAAAAAAGGGGTTGTGAAGAATTGAACATGCCTGAAAAATGACTGAATGACAACAAAAAAAGAATTTTACTTTTCTACTGCAAGCTCAAATGAAATAATTATATAACATGCTCCGTAAACTTAAAGTATCATATAAATTGCTATTATTAAATATTCAATACTATTATGGACAGTGGGGAACCACATTATAATTTTTTAAATTAAAATTAGTCTGGTAGTTTATGGATTACAAATGCTTTATTCTCTATATCATGTACTTAAAAACACATGGAAAGATGGTCAAAGTAAACATGAAGTAACCTGTTTTATTTTTTTATACTCAAGAAATTTATATATTATATATTTTAATAGTCAAGAAACATTATTACATATATAGGAATCATTAGATTACAGAGTTGTTAGAGGGGAGTACAATACAATGCTAGAAGAAAGAATAAAAATATGGCATGAAATTAAACGACGACAACTCTGATAACTAGGGAATTGGATATGAATGGACAAAAGTATCTCTGAAGATTACTGTATAGATAAAATATTTGTAAACTATTATTACCATTATAGTTGTTACTGCATCTACTGCTACTAGAGGCAGTTGGTGATACAGTAGATAAGAGTACTGGGTCCAAAGTTTGGAAGACTTGAGCATAAATCCAGCCTCAGACACTATGTGAACTTACAGGAATCACTTAATTGCTGTCTGCCTTAGTTTTCTCAACTGTAAAATAGCGATAATAGCACTCACTTTCTAAGGTTGTCATAAATATCAAAGGAGAGGCTATCTGTAAAGCACTAAGCACTGTGTTTGGTACACAGTAGGTGCTATATGTATACTTATTCTCTTTATTACTATCTGTGTGATCTTGGGCAAGTGACTTAACTTCTTTGGGCCTATTTTCTCATTGTAGGAAGTGAAGGGCATAACTAGCTTTTTAGGATCTGTCTGGGTATCATTTTAGTTCTGTGTTTCTTTCCTTTCTATATAAAATTCTCATGAGTATTTTTCCAAATCAGTCATAGGAATCCTTGATAAGGCTTTCAGAAAGGAAAGGTGGCTTTTACTTCTGGTCTCCCACTGCAGACCACATCTTTAACATCCTACAATTAACTGAAAGATGTAGAGAATATAACTCCCTACTGTACTTACTGTTTGTGGACTATAAAAAAGCATTTGATATGTTAGAGCTAAACACTGCCTCCAAAAAGTGTACTCCAATGCTGTGCCTAATTTCCTCCAAGAAGTGGCTTCCCATGCACGCTTGTTTATACAAGATTTCTGAAAAATACAACAGAAATAATCATGTTCAATGAGTCTTTAATCATTTATATCAGATAAAGCATAGAATAGGAAAATGTCACTGGTCATAAGTTTTTACCACTGCCAGGGTTTGAGTTAAGGAGGGATTCTTTGGAGTGAAGTCCTCCAGGTGCTACTGGTTTTAGATGACATTGCCTGGAACACTACAGAGGAAGATATATAATAACTTCAGAGAGGAAAATCTAATTATCTAAGCAGAAAAAAAACATGTGCATGACAAAACATCTATTGTTTGAAATATATGTCATTGAATGGACAATTATGGAGTTTACCAATCATATGTATTCTGAAAAGATACTGCAAATGGATGACATGTTGGACCTGGAATAAACAGAAGAATAGATTACATCATCTTAGGAAGTTGCATAGTTCATTTCTTGATTACAAACTTCTAGAAACAGAATCTCATCTTCTTCATGCCAATATTACATGGCTGTGAAACTTGGAAAACTAGTCTCCAAATAATTAAAAATGATTACCACCCAGAAGGCAATGGAAAGGTATATGGTATGAGTGAGAAAGATGGGATGGTCTCATCAAAAGTGGGAGGAATAACCTGTGTGCTGCAAAGGTATCCTCACAATATCAGAAGACTCTAGCATGTTTGAGTAACCCCTAAGTTAAACTTGTAGGAGGACATGAAGAAGCCTGGCACAAAATGGATAGGGTTGGATAGGTTGTGATCTGTATTGTTGGAAAGAATACTGGCACTGATGAGATCACAGACATATTTTAGTAAACTGGTGAAAATTCAACATAATTAAAAAATTGTTATTAAGAGAACTATTTGAAAAGCACTATTAAGACTTTAGTTAGGAAATCAATGGCCTATGTGTAAAGTGACAAATGTTTTGACAGGAGAACCAAAAAAATTTAGAGGACTATGGAAAGGATTTGATGATGGAAATGGAGAGAATAGGAATGGTACAAGAAATCCTCAGGATCTGTACGTTTGCTTGTGAGGGGGCTCTCTCTACCCTTCCATAGTTTCTCATCATTTGTAATTATTGCTCATGCTTTACCATAAATACAGCGGCCCAATATAAAAGAAACTTCCCTGTGGTTCTTTAGTATTGTGTCATTAATATACATATATTTTAAACCCTTACCTTCCACCTTAGAATCAATACTACATATTGGTTTCAAGGCAAAAGAGTAATAAGGACTAGGCAATGGGGGTTAAGTGACTTGCCCAGGGTCACACACAGCTGGGAAGTGTCTGAGCCAGATTTGAACCTAGGACCTCCCATCTCTAGGCCTGGTTCTCAATCCCTCATATATATTCTTTTTTTTTTTAAATAAACCCTTACCTTCCGTCTTGGAGTCAATATTGTGTATTGGCTCCAAGGCAGAAGAGTGGTAAGGGCTAGGCAATGGGGGTCAAGTGACTTGCCCAGGGTCACACAGCTAGGAAGTGGCTGAGGCCGGATTTGAACCTAGGACCTCCCGTCTCTAGGCCTGGCTCTCAATCCACTGAGCTACCCAGCTGCCCCCCCCTCATATATATTCTTGATATTCTTTTAGATATTTTCTTGCCATATAATAATTGATGATATTCTCCAGCCATTCGTATTATGTTTCTTTCCATTGTTCTTTGGGCTTAAAGTTTTAAATTTTTCCAAGATTGATATTCTGTGAATCAGAACTATATATTATAACTAAATACAGATATTAAAGAGATGGACTTTTACAAATGGCAGCAGTGAGACAGTGAATTCACTGGAAAATTTCCCAAAGAAAAATGAGTCCTATTTTCCCCTTCTATTTAAATCTTTTCCGGTTAATTTTCCATCTGCAACTTGTCAAAGATACAGCTGACTGACTTCATTCAGTGAGTTTGCTGTTCTTTCCATTCTATAATCTGAGCCTTTTTGTCCACTTACATTTTCCAAGTGTGGATGGAAGGTGGTTGGATCATTTTCCATTGCATTACTGTGGATTTTAATTTACTAAAGAAGTTCTGTTGTGTGTTCTGGAGGCTTGATTCAATGCATACAATTTTATTGGCAAATAGGAATGTTTAGGGAACTAATCAGTAGTCATTACATAACTTATATGATGCTGGGAAATATCTTTAGTATCCGGATCTGTCTTTTTCTTTAGCATTTCACCTGATGCCACTGTTCATTTTATATAAATATATCTCTTCTGTCACATCTACTATGGAATCCTCTATAATTCTAAGTCATATGTGGCATACCTTGAGGATAATTTTCAAGGCTGTATTTCAATTTTCCAAGTTAATTGCATCCTTAAAATAAACAAATGGAGGGAGTTTGTACTTTCCAATCAACCATATGACATTAGTGATCTGCTATAGAAAATAATCTATGGATGCTGTCTTTTAATCTATGAATAGTTTTGTTGAAAATGCCCTTGAAATTTAAATAAAGTCTGTAGGCTGTTAATTTTCAATATCTGCTATTTTTTTTGGTGGTATAAAATATTTGTTTTTATTTAAAAATAATTCTTCTCTTTGAGAAATCTTTAAAATTAATCTCTGGTTCTTTTAAATTTAAAAGTTCTTTGGCACAGTTTCCCATATGTACTTGATCTGATCTAGTTGTTCTTTCTGGCTTTACCTTTGAGGAAATAGAAATATTATTTTTTTAAAAATACTGTTTTGATATTCTGTAGGTTTTCTGATCTGTTGGATCCCTTGTCCTTGTCCAGAGGGATCATTTCAAACAACTATAGCTGAGAAAATACCTTTTTCTATTTCTTGGCAGAAAAGGAACAGTTGGGAAGGAAGAGTCCTTGTTCCTATGGCCATGGTTGTTGAGATGGGGAAGAAGGGCAAAGTAGTTTTCTGGTCTTCCTCAATTGACACTTCTTAAAATGTATTAATGTTGTTATTCATGGCTGTTATCAATATACAATCATTTGCTGATACCTATATGTGGTCAAGACTGTGTCAGATTCTGGGAACAAAAGAGGAAAATAGTTTCTGTCATCAAGAAGCTTAAATTTTACATGGAGAAACAATAGGTATTTATAAAATTAGATATGAGATATGTAAAATATGTATAAGGAACTTTTTTGGGGGGAGAGGGTTCTACTTTTATATTGTTATTGTTCAGTCCTTTCCGTCTGGCTCTTCATGACCCCACTTTGGGTTTTCTTGACAAAGGTATTAAAAGTGGTTTGCCACTTCCTTCTTTAGCTCATTTTTTACAGATGAGGAACTGAGGCAAACCTACATGATTCACCCAGGGCAGCATAGCTCGCCCAGGGCTGCATAGCTCATAAGTACTAAGACTGTATTTGCACTCAGAAAGATGAGTCTTCTTGACTTTAGGCACCACACTGTTCACTAATGCCCAATTCTCTTATTAATATTGTAGTATTCTTGAGCTAAATGGGTTTAAAGGCTGGCCAGGAAACATGACCACTGTATTGTTTTATAGGAAAATTAAATACAGCGTCTAACCAACCAATTTAGAGATGAACATTTAGAACACAACCTGTTTTTAAGTTCCAGCCTTTTTGAATACAAGTCTTGACTCCCCTATTAAATAGTAAGTTCAGAGGCACTGGGTAGCATGGTAGATAGAACACTGTGCCTAAAGTTAGGAAATCCTGAGTTCAAATTCAGCTTTAGATATTTATTTGTAAGCTGAATGACCCTGAAAAAGTCACTTAAAAAGTCATTTAACCTTTGCCTCAATTGTAAAATGGGGCTAATGATGGCACTTATATTCTAGGGTTGTTAAGATCAAATGTGATTTTTTGCAAAAAGCACTTAATACAGAGCTTAGTACCTAGTAGATGCTATATAAATGTTTATTCTCCTACCTTTCTTTCTACAATACTATATATTTCTTTTTTTTGAAACTGTTTTATAAATTTTGATATTTTTATTATAAAATTTCTTTTATTATCCCTCTCTTTTTTCCTCAAAGGGAGCCATCAAATATAATGAAGAATATTTTTTCAAACAAAAAAAAGGAAAAACCCCAGCAAAATCAAAAATGAAAAAAAAAGTCTGAAAATATATGCAATGTACTACTATGGACTTTCCACCTTTAGAAAGGAGTGGGGTGTGAGTGTCTTCTAATATTCTTTGAATCTAAAAAAATTAATTTTTGATTGTTTTACACTATTGTAGTCATAGTATGGATTGTTTTCTTGGCTCTGCTTCCCTTACATCAGATTGTGTAATGCCATGTTTATCTGTATTTATCATATTGATCATTTTTTGTTTCACAATAATATTCCATTACATTCATGTACCACAATTTAACCATTACAATCAATGGACATGTACTTTGTCATTTATTTCTTTTGTATCTCTTAGAACACGTACACAACAGTGTTATGTGGTTAACAGAATGTCAGGGCTAGAGAGGGTTCTTGGAGATGATCTAGTTCAAGACCCTTATTTTTTAGAAAAGGAAAGTGTTTTTAGTTTGGAGTAACAGTGACATGATAAATCTGGGCTCATATAGGCAATAGGTACATAATGTATTAATTTGAATGAGAATATTTCCCCCTCATTATTCTTTGATGGTTTGATAGTGCTAAGGAAATTTGGATTCAATGAAGATATAAACATATGGATCTTTACAGCTCTAAAAAGTCCATGACTTTAGCACCTAGGCTGTAATCAAATGGTGCTTTTAATAGGGTTACACTACCTCTAAATCTCACCTCCCATTTATTTACTTATATTGTTAAGGTCCAGGATTTCACCCACCACCATGGAAGTTCACGAACAATGCAAACAGGCAGAGAAAGGCCATTTATTGAACTGATATGTGCATCAGTGGGAACCTCTATCATCAGAGTTCCGAGTTGCTTCTGACAGGCTGGGCTTTTTATACTTTTCTGTAGACACCTTATCTACTATACACCATCCTTGGAATTTTGCCTGCATGTATGGCTCTTATCAGCTTCCTACTATTCTTGTAACGTTGACAATTCTATATTGTTGGGGTCTTCCTGGCCTGTTGTTTGACATATTTATTGGGGTCCTCCTGGCCTTTATCTGGTACCTACTGCAGCTGGCGGTTTGGCATATTTATGGTTCTGACAAGTTTCTCAAGGCTGACCAGCTCATTAGGCCTTCCTGCTAGGATTTGGCATATTTACAGTTCTGATAGGTCAGCTTGTTAGGCCTTCCTGTTTTCTCAAGTTTGGCCATTTTCCAGCCTCCCTCATTATGCATACTCTAAATTCCCTACCTGCACCTATTCAGTTACCTGAATAAAAATTTCATTTTCAGCCTGGACCTTTAAGAAACTTAAATAACATGCCAAAGATCATTGAGCAAATTATTATCAGAACTCATGACTAGAATTTAGCTTTCCTGAATACTACTAGTCCAGTGCCTTTTTGTCTATATCCCTATTAGTAAAAATCAAAAGGCAGAGGAAAGTAAAGCAAGATGAAGTAAAGAATATATAATAATAGCTCACTTTTATGTAATGCTTTCTGGTTTACAAAATATATTTCTCATACCAACTCTGTGAAGTAATGTTTCTCTAGAAAGAACTTAAAACAACTATTCAACTACTGATGATTAGTCATAGGTTGCTTGGGCCAAAGGTCCTTTCCTTGATTATCAAACATTCCCTCATATTTAGTTAGGCATGTCATCTTAGCCTTTCCATATCCGGATCCTATCCTACAATACCTCTGGAATGGCCATTCAATCATTAGTCCTTCAAATTAGACTTGTGTTCTCCTACTGGAAATGACTGTTTTTTGCATTTAACTTTTCATTTACTGTTACTTTTTTTCAAATGGAATGCCAGCTCCTTGAAGGCTGAAGCTGCTTCTTTTTTGCCTCTAAATTTCCAGTGCCTAGCACAGTACCTGGTTTACAGTAGGCCATTAATAACACCTGCTGAGTTGAAATGAATGATGATATTATCTTTGTATACCCAGAGTAGGAGTCTTTAAAATTAAAAAAGAAAAAACACCAAAAAATGAATAATTGGTTCAAGTTCTTTCTTTTTAAAAAAATTCATTTTTAAGAATTCTAAACTTATCAAATAAAGCAAACATTTTCTTATGCATTGGGGAACAGGAGTGCAATGATCATTTAACAGCTAATACTAAGAGTTATTCTCCAACATATCAATCAATGGTCAAAAGATTTGAAAATAATCAAAAGAGGTAATAGATGGGTAAGTTCTTTCTACAGAATTAGCATTACCTACTTTACAGAGTTGGTATGAGAAATGTACTTTGTAAACGGCAAAGTACCATACAAACCTCAACTATGATTCATTTGCTCCACTGTAACTATTCTGACACTTCATCAAGGAATGAAAGTTGTTCTGCTTGATCACATGGGTCGGTGGGGCTATGACTGGGAAAGACTCTAAAAGATCACCCTAGTGCAAATATTAATAATGGGTCTTGATCAATGACATGTTAAACCCAGTGGAATTCAGCGTCAGATACGGGAGGAACTGGGAAGGGAAGGAACATGAGTTTTGTAACCATGGAAAATTATTCTAAATCATCTAATTAAATAAAATTTAAAAAAATAAAATTAAAAAGGAATGGAAGTTATCTTCGAATTTTCCAAAATTATTTTAGACAAATATAAACTTTCAAATTTGACATCTACAATTGCTTCCAGTATACGTCTTTTCTGTGGAATACAACTTAGTTTGGAGAGGCTCCTCTAACTATAAGATAATTTCTTTGGGCCTCAGGAACTCCTGAAGACAATTTTCAAAGAGAAAAGAAGGGGCTGTTGATTAGCAAAGAGGCTGCCCAAATCGGCGAAATCAGGGAATTCACAAGAACTGATTAGCGTACATTTTTGTTCTCCCTTCCCCATCCCTCATACCTACAGAGATCCTAGGCTACACCCATTAACCCGGGGGGTTCATCCTGCCGGACTTGGTCCTGACCCCAGTCAGTCGGCAGGCTGCCGTTCCGGGAACAGTGAAGGGGCGAGGAGAGAAAAGCGAAATGGCACTGAAACCCAGCCAAGCCCTTGTTAGGTGGCCCAGGCCCCGCCCACCTTTCTTCCTCTAGTTTCCGTAGGTCGGTCGCCGGCTTAGTTCATTCACGGTCTTGGGAAAACGGGCGTATATTTTTTTAAAATTTTTCTTCTTTCCCTCAGGGTCAGTCAGCCGCTGGGAGTCCAGGCTCAGGCGCCCGGCCACCGAGCTTCCCGGTCCCTAAGCAACCGAAAAGCAGCTGCAGCCACTGAAGCACGAGCACAGAGACCCGGGGGTGACCACAACTACGGGAGCTGTGCGGCTGACGTCATCGCGCCTGCGTCTCCGCGCGCCGCGATGACGCCAAGCGCCGGCCCGGGCTGTCCGCCTGCGGGCTCCCGAGCTGGAGGGACGACGGTAACCCGCCTGCCCGCCTGCCGCGGCCCGGAGCGGGGACATGAGGAAGAGGCGGCGGCGGGAGGCAGACGGAGGGGGGGCCACCCAGCGGCGATAGCAGCGCCCCTGGGGGTGGCAGGTGTAGCTCCGGGGCAGGGGCGTCACGTCGTAGTCAGTGGCCCGGGCCGCGTTCGGGGCTGGCGGCGGCGGCGGCGCCTCCCTTAGCCCGCCACCATGTTCCGGAGGGCGCGACTGAGCGTGAAGCCCAACGTGAGACCCGGGGCTGGCGGCAGGGGTCCGGCCGCTCCCGAGCCGCCGCGAGGCCAGCAGGTTCCCCGAGAGCCTGAGCCGGCCGCCCCGTTGCCTCCGGTGCCGGCGCCCGAAGCTGCTGCGATCCTGCCGGGTCCCCCGCCGGATCCTGGGTTAGCCGAGCCCCTGGAGGATGAGGTGGTCGAGTGTGGGTAAGAGCCGATGGAGCCACTTCTCTGATTTCTTTCTAACCTCCGACTCCCCTCCCACCTTTGCTCCCAGACACGGGTCGGGGGAGGCGGCCATGCCAAGTCCGAGAGCAGTTGTTGAGCGACCACTGCTGGGGGGCGGGGGAGGAGGAGGTAAGGGGAGGCTTTACACCGCCCGGAGAAACCACCATGAGTCTGCCCTTGGAGAAGCTCCCAGTCTAATGGGAGAGAGAGGGAGACAGAAACAGAGTCCGTTCACACAAGATACAAAAGTCTCAGCAGTTTTAAGCTATTAAAATTTAATAAGATTTTTGGTACACATTCCAGGATAAACTGGTGATAATCATCAGAGGGAAGGTACGAGAGTTAAAGAAGGATTTCCAAAGACTTCTTGTGGAACGTGGGATTTTTTTTTTGGAACTTGAAGGGAGGCAGGACGAAGTGATGAGGAAGGAGGGAATTCCAGGCCAGGAGGCGGAATGTGTAGTATCTTGTGGGAAGAACATCAATTCAAGCATGTGGTGATTAACCATCTGCTTATCCAGCCCTAAGCTCTCTCTTCAACTCCAGACATGCCTTAAATCTGACATTTCCAGTGGATGTCCCTTAGAAACTCAGCATGTCTTCAACTGAACTCTTCCTAACTTACCTGTTATATTGTTGAGATTACCACCTTAACTGTGTTACAGACAGCTAGACTGAAAACCTGTGTCAACCTTTACCATTGACTTACTCTTCTTCCTCCCTTCCTCTAATCTGCTGCTATATCCTATGGATTTTACCTTTATAACCTATTATACTTGCGTCTCTGCCACTGCTCTACCTTGGTGTAGGGCAGTGATGGTGAACCTTTTAGAGACCAGCTGCCCTGCTGCCTCCCCACCTAGAGACCTCCTGCTGTGACCCTGGCTCCCACCCCTTATCCCAGACAGTGGAGGGAGAAAGCCTTCCTATTGGAATGCTGGGCAGAGGGCTAGATCAAGTGAAAAAAGGACCTTAGTGGGAAGGGAGCAGCTTGGTTGAGTCCCTCTGCCTTTCTAGTAATGAACTGGCCAGAGTGGGTTCTCTGTGCCCTTTCTGTCACACATGCCATAGGTTTGTCATCAGAGATGTGGGGCTTCATTGTCTCACATCTGGTCAGTTGCCACAGCCTGGACTAGAGTAGTCTCATGGTTAGTCTTCCTGCCTTAGTCTTTCCCCACTCCAGTCAATCCTACACTTAGCTGTCAAATTAATGTTCTTAAAGAAGGAATCTGACCATGTTACCTCTCCCTTCCTCTGATTCAGTAAAGGCCAGTGCCTCCAGAATCTAATATAAAATCCTCTGATTGGCTTCGTGAGGCACTATTCTGACTCCTTACACCCCACCATGTACTCTCCAATCCATTGACGTTGACTTCCTTGTTATTCATAGCATAAGGCACTCCAACTCCATGCCAGGAATGATCTCTCTCTTCATTTTCATCTCCTGGTTTCCTTCACATCCTAACTAAAAACTCACCTATGTCTAATGCTAGTACTTTTCCTATGTTGTTTATCTCCAGTTTATTAAATTTATAACTTATTTGTACATGGTTGTTTTCAAGTTGCCTCACCCATTAAGCTATGAGCTCTTTAAGAGTAAGGATTTTTTTTTTTGCTTTTGCATTCCCAGCACTTATGGCTAGCACATAAGAAATACTTGTTGACTTGGGGAACAACAAGTAGGCCAGTATCAGAAGAGTGAGAGTAGGGTGTCTGGGGCCTGGAAAGGTAAGGATTAGCTTTTGAGAAAATTTTTAATGATATCTTAATAGGGAGCTACTGGAATTTCTTGACTTTTAGCTTAAGAAAAGCAGTTTAATAGTTGAGTGGAGAATATATGGGAGTGAGGAGAGATTTGAGCCTCAGGAAGACCAGCTAGCAGACTATTGTAGTAGTCATAAGTGTGACATGAAAAGACCCTGCACAAGGTTGTGTTGTTGTTGATGGCATGTGGGGAGGACTATATCCAATATGTATTACAAAAATGAAAATAACAGGACGTGACCTACGAATGGATATTGAGAGGTGGGAGAGTGAGGTGTCATGATTGACACCTAGATCATAAACCTGCTTGATTGGGAGGACAGTGGTATCCTTAATAATAATGAAGTTAGAAAGAGGGGAATATTTGGGGGGAAAGGTAGGGTTTAATTTTGGACATATTGAGTTTAAGATGCCCTTGGGATATCTATTTCCGAATGTTCATTAGGCAGTTGGATATGCAAGATTGGGGCACCAGTGAGAAGTTGAGACTAGACATATACTCTAAAAGTCACTTGCAGAGAGGTGATAATTGTAACTAAATGAAATAGTGTACAGGGTAAAAGAAGAAATAGTATAGATGGAGACTAAGGCCCAGGACAAAGCCTTAGGTAACTTTCCCACTTTTATCAGATGTGATATGGATAAAGATCTAACCAAGGAGACTGAGAAGTAGTGGTCAGATAGTATGAAGAAAATCAGGTTAGAGTAGTGTCATGAAAACCTATAGAGAAAAGAGTATCAAGGAAAAGAGTATATGATTAACAGTGTCAGAGGCTGCAAAAGGATAAGAATTGAGAAACGGCTATTAGAATTGACAAGAGCATTAATAATTTGTGACAGAGCAGTTTCATTTGAATGATAAGGTTGGAAGCCAGACTACAAAGAGTTAAAGAAGAGACTGAGGAGAAAGGAAAATGGAGGCCCCTCTCCTGGTTAGTCTACTCTTGGGTTTAGCCACAAAAGGGAGGAGAAATAAAAGGACGATAGCTAGCAAGGATGAATAGATCAAATGAAGGTTTTTTGAGGATGGAGGAGATATGGACATCTTGATTGGTAGTAGATAAGCAGTCCTTGGAGAGGAACAATTGATGATTAAAGAGAATTCTGGCTGATAGAGGAGCCAGAGAAGATAGGGCATGGGAATACTTGTACATTTAGAGGAGTTTGCTTTGCTAACTAGAAAGGCCACTTCTCTCTGTGAAAAAGTGGTGAAGGATGATATAATGACAGAAAGCATCTTAGTAATGTAAGATGAGGGAATTCTAAGAGAGTGGCCTCACTTTTGTTAGTAAAATATAAGGCAAAGTTATCAGCTTAGGGGGAGGAGTTTTTTTAGGAGGTACCAAATGAAAAAATTTGGTACATCTGATGTCACCCTGAGTAGTTTAATGAATTAAGGAGGTATAAAAGGATTACATTACTGGTTTTGCGGCCTAGTTGTGACACTATGTTAACATAAATTTGAAGTGAACCCAGTCAACACATGCTTTGTCTTTTTTCTTTTTGAATTTAATTTATTTAATTAATTAATTTAGAATATTTTCCCACAGTTATATGATTCATGCTCTTTTCTTCCCTTCTTCCCTCTCCCCTCCCATAGCCAACAAGCAATTATACTGGGTTTTACATGTATCACTGATCAAGACCTATTTCCATATTATAAATATTTGCACTAGGGTGATCATTTAGAGTCTATATTCCCAATCATATCTCTACCAAATTATGTGATCAAGCAAATGTTTTTCTTCTGTGTTTCTGCTCCCACAGCTCTTTCTCTGGATGTGTATAGCGTTCTTTCTCATAAGTCCCTCAGAAGTGTCCTGGGTCATTCATTGCTGCTAGTAGAGAAGTCCATTATGTTCGATTGTGCCACAGTGTATCAGTCTCTGTGTACAGTGTTCTTCTGGTTCTGTTCTTTTCATTCTGCATCAATTCCTGGAGGTCTTTCCAGTTCACATGGAATTCCTCCTGTTCATTATTCCATTTAGTCCAATAGTATTCCATCATCATCAGATACCACAATTTGTTCAGCCATTCCCCAATTGATGGAGACCCCCTCATTTTCCAATTTTTTGCTACCACAAAGAGCTTGGCTATGAATATTTTTATGCAAGTATTTTCCCCTATTATCTCTTTGGGGTACAAACCTTGCAGTGGTATGGCTGGGTCAAAGAGCAGGCAGTCATTTTTTTTAATATACATAATTAATTTAGAATATTTTTCCATGGTTACATGATTCATGCTCTTTCCTTCCTCTCCTCCCTCCCCCCTCCCATAGCCAACAAGAAATTCCACTGGGTTTTATATGCATCATTGATAAAGACCTATTTCCATATTATTAATGTTTGCAATAGAGTATTCGTTTAGAGTCTACATCCCCAGTCGTGAACCATGTGATCAAGCAAATGTTTTTCTTCTGTGTTTCTACTCCCACAGTTCTTTCTCTGAATGTGGATAGTATTCTTTCTCATAAGTCTCTCAGAATTGTCCTGGATCATTGCATTGCTGCTAGTAGAGAAGTCCATTACATTCAATTGTGCCATAGTATATCAGTCTCTGTGTACGTTGTTCTTCTGGTTCTGCTTCTTTCGCTCTGCATCAATTCCTGGAGGTCGTTCCAGTTCCCATGGAATTCTTCCACTTTATTATTCCTTCAAGCACAATAGTATTCCATCACCAACATATACCACAATTTGTTCAGCCATTCCCCAATCGAAGGGCATCCCTCATTTTCCAATTGTTTGTCACCACAAAAAACATGGCTATAAATATTTTTGTACAGGTCTTTTTCCCTTTATCTTTTTTGGGTACAAACCTTGCAGTGGTATGGCTGGATCAAAGGGCAGACAGTCTTTTAAAGCTCTTTGGGCAGCACATGCTTTTTCTTAGCAGCATAGGAGTTACCAATGAATGCAGTGGTTCGTAGAGTAATAATAGGTCGAAGTTTGGAGGGCAAGAATTAGTTCACCAGGGATGGGAAGAGAAGGGAATTGGTTTATTAAAACACCTATTGTAAGCACTTTACAATTATTAGCTCATTTGGTATTAGTGTCAAGATGGAGAAGGAAAAAAAATGTGCCAGGCCAGAAGTAATAACCTGAGAAAGAACTGAGGGCTAAAGGGACTAGAAGTCATAACTTGGCTGCCAGCAGCCACAAATTAATATGACTTTTTCATAATTTCCTCCATGTTCCTATCAGTATCACTGTAAGAACAAAAGAGGCCGTGGGAGTAGTCCAGGGTTAGGACTTGGCAAGGTGTAATGGGAATAGGAAAAAGGACAAGGAACTTGAATGTAGAAGATCATGTAAATCTGAACTGACTCACCTAGGATTTGAGATCCAGAAATGAGGAAAGTGTAGCTTGTTGGAATGATGACCTGAAACAACTTAAAGGTAGAAGGAACTGAGGTCCATGTTGACATCTAAGAACAAGGTTTAAGGTCTTAAAGTAGAGGTAGGTAATAATCTGGTTTGGCCCCTTGTAGAGGCCAGTTTGACATCTCTGTTCTGGAGTATATAATGGAAGGGTCTAGTGGAATAGGGGCGGGATCTTGTGGGGCTAACAGTAATAATAGCTAGTATTTATATAGTGCCTTTTTTTTAATTTGAAGTTTTTTCATTTAATTAATTAATTTAGAATATTTTCCCATGGTTACATGATTCATGTTCTTTCCCACCCCCCTTCTGTAGCCGACTGCAGTTCCTCTGGGTTTTACATGTGTCATTGATCCAGACTTATTTCCATATTATTAATATTTGCACTAGAGTGATCATTTAAAGTCTACATCCCCAATCATATCCCCATCATATATGCTTTACATATGTAATCTCTTCTGAGCTTTATAATTCCCCTATGAAGTAATATTTTACAGGTGGGAAAACAAAGGAGGGTTGAGATTAAGAGATTTACTCTTCAGCTACTTCTTATTCTTTCATTCCTATCTCACATGAAAATTGGCAACTTCTCTTTGCCGAGGCAGACAGCTCCTTTATGTGCTGTGTAGTGATCCCATTCCATCCTGTCTTATACAGCTGACTGTGCCCTCTGATCCCCTTTGTCACTGGATTCCCTGGCTTCCCCTTGCTTCAGCAAAAGTCCTGCCTTCTGTACAAAACCTTTGCTGGTTCCCTTTAATGCTAGTGCCTTACCTCTGAGGTAATCTTCCTTTTCTGTTGTATATATCTTGTTTGTATATAATTGTTTGCATGTTGTGTCCCCTCTTTAGTCTGTGAGCTCCTTGACAGTAGGAACTGTTTTTTGCCTTTCTTTGTAAACCTACCACTTAGCCAAAGTGCCTGGTATGTAATAAGAGCTTAATGAATGCTTATGGACTTGATTTCTGCTGCATTTGGACATTGTTGATTACCTCCTTTAGGATATTCTGTTATCTTTAGGTTTTTAAGACACCTCTCTTGATTTCTTCTTCTCCAGTTGCTTTGATCAGTCTCCTTTGCTGGTTCTTCATCCATGTCACAAGTTTTAACTGTGGGCTTCTCTCATGACTCTGTCCTTGGTCTTTTTCTCTTTTTATTCTGTACTATTTGGAATGGTAATTTCATAATTTCTCATCAGCTCCATTTTGATTTCTTTACAGGTCTCTATTTCCAGCCCATGTCTCTCTTCTGAACTAATGACACCTTCATGAATAAGATTTTATCCTATTTTTCTTAGAACTTGTTTGTGGTTTTATTTTTTTCCCCATTTGAATAAGTTTATTTAGTCAATTTAGAACATTATTCCTTGGTTACAATAATCACATTATTTCCCTCCTTCCCTTCCACCCACTCTTCCCACAGCCAACACACA
This sequence comes from Monodelphis domestica, assembly GCF_027887165.1. Lineage (NCBI taxonomy): Eukaryota > Metazoa > Chordata > Mammalia > Didelphimorphia > Didelphidae > Monodelphis > Monodelphis domestica. The sequence goes on from NC_077229.1 coordinate 482,934,416, forward strand.
ATTTTATTGGGTATTACATGTGTCCTTGATCAGAACCCATTTCCATGTTGTTGTTTACACTAGGATGTTCATTTAGAGTCTACGTCCCCAACAATATACCTTCAACCCATGTATTCAAGCAGTTGTTTTTCTTTGGTGTTTTTACTCCCACAGAGTTTCCTCTGGATGTGGGTATTGGTTTGTCTCGTAGGTTCCTCTGAGTTGTTCAGGGTTATTGCATTGCCTCTAATGTCCATTATGTTTGATTGTACCACAGTGTATCAGTCTCTGTGTACAATGTTCTCCTGGTTCTGCTCCTCTCACTCTGCATCAATTCTTGGAGGTTGTTCCAGTTTCCATAGAATTCTTCCAGTTTATTATTCCTTTGAGCACAATAGTATTCCATCACCAACAGATACCACAACTTGATCAGCCATTCCCCAATTGAAGGGCATCCCCTCATTTTCCAATTTTTTGCCACCACAAAGAGCGCAGCTATGAATATTTTTGTACAAGTCTTTTTCCTTATTATCTCTTTGGGATACAAACCCAGCAGTGCTATGGCTGGATCAAAGGGCAGACGGTCTTGTATTGCCCTATGCCCTCCAGAATGGTTGGATCAATTCACAACTCCACCAGCAATGAATTAGTGTCCCTACTTTGCCACACCCCCTCCAGCATTCATTACTTCCCTTTGCTGTCATGTTAGTCAATCTGCTAGGTGTGAGGTGATACCTCAGAGTTGTTTTGATTTGCATTTCTCTGATTATAAGAGATTTAGAACACTTTTTCATGTGCTTATTAATAGTTTTGATTTCTTTAACAGAAAATTGCCTATTCATGTCCCTTGCCCAATATTCAATTGGAGAATGGCTTGATTATTTTATACAACTGGTTTAGCTCTTTATAAATTTGAGTAACTAGACCTTTGTCAGATGTTTTTGTAATGAAGATTGTTTCCCAATTTGTTGCTTCCCTTCTAATTTTGGATGCATTCATTTTGTTTGTACGAAAACTTTTTAATTCGCTGTAATCAAAATTATTGATTTTACATTTTGTGATTTTTTTTCTAGCTCTTGCTTGGTTTTAAAGTCTTTCCTTTCCCAAAGATCTGACAAGTATACTATTCTCTGTTTGCCTAATTTGCTTATAGTTTCCTTCTTTATATTCAGGTCATTCACCCATTCTGAGTTTATCTTGGTGAATAGTGTGAGATGTTGATCCAAACCTAATCTCTCCTATACTGTCTTCCAATTTTCCCAGCAGTTTTTATCAAAAAGTGGTTTTGGTCCCCAAAACTGGGATCTTTGGGTTTATCATAGACTGTCCTGCTGAAGTCATTTACCCCAAGTCTATTCCACTGATCCTCCTTTATGTCTCTTAGCCAGTTCCAAATCTTGTTTGTGGTTTTAGCTGAAATAAGTTTTAAATGTAGAAAATAAATGTCTATGGTAAATATTTTAAGATTATCCATGACAGTTTTTGATTTTTCAACAGTGATGAAAAGCCTGCTGAGGATGATGTTGGAGAGTCCAGTAAATCTTCACCAACTTCTTTACAAAGAAGAAAGCAAATATCCACTGCATCGAGTCTCACTAAATCTAGTGACCCTGTTCAGTCAACTCCCCAGTCTTCGTGCACTGTTCAACAGGAAGCACTGCAACCAAGTCCTCTTCCAGGAAAAGAAAAACAACAGTGTTCAGACCGTTATAGGATGCTTAAAGCTCAAAAGCTAAGAGAAATGCTAAGAGAGGAAATGACAAAAAGAAGGGTAAGGACCTGAATTAAGAATGAGATAGGGAGAAAGTAGAGTTTTAATTCTAGAATTCTACTGGAATTCTGTTTAAGTATCAGTAAACTATCCTGGGAATTGTTACTTGGAAGAAAGTCCATGGGGTTTTGACTATGTGCTGAAATATCTCTTTTTATTCTTTTGGCAGAGACTGTAATGAAAGACAACATGGGTTATATGAATTCTGTTTCTATTTGTAAAAGGCTTTTTTTCTTTTAAAAATATTTATCCTTTTTTTTTTGTGAAACTTAACTGCCACTTCACCATACATGTAGAACCTTTCTTTGCAACAGAGTAATACTACTAAACAAAACAAACTCACTCATTGATAATTTCTGACTGAGTATTCCTCACTTGATAATATACCACCCCTTCTTGGAGAGGATTTATTGCACTGATTTGAATTATTATGACTTCTTAGTGATGCTTTCCATAATATTATTATTATTGTTTTATATATTGTTCTTTTGTTTCTGCTCGCTTTGTTATGTATCATTTCAAACAACTCTTTCCAAGTTTCTTAGGAGCCTTCATTTTCATCATTTCTTATGGCAAAAATAATATTTCATTAAATTTGTATTGTGCAATTCAATCACTTTCTAATCAATACAAACCCACTTTGTTTCTAGGTTTTATTTATTTTTTGCTACTATAAAAAGTATGGCTATGCATATTTGGTATATATGGCTCTTTCCATCTGTCTTTGTTGTTTGGGGATATATGCCGGAAACTTATTGCTGCATCAGAGGGTATGAACTACTTAGACACTTTTCTGTCATAGTTCCAAATTGTTTTCCATAATTATTGGAACAACTTAGAATTTTTATTAAGCTTAATTTTAAATATTTTTGTATGCTCCCATATGTAATGCTTTATTTTTGGAAAAAAATAATTTTTGAAATTTATATTTAAATAACCAAAAGTATTTTAGAATACAAATAGTAGGCCAAACCAATAATTTTTGAATGAAGATTTTCAGGTGGCTTGAGGATTTATTAAACTCAAGGTATATATGTAGGGTTGTGTATGAGAAACTATACTATTGAGAGAATAAAAGATGATAAAGCTTCCAGTTTTTGGTGAGGGGGTAAAATTGATAAAATTATGGGAATGTCTGGTGTAGTTTTTTAGAGGTTTAAGATGTGAATATATAGAAGGATAGTCTAATTTTAAAAGTAGTTGCATTTACACTTTTAATAGAAAAAAAATATTTTTAAACCCTTACCTTTTGTCTTAAATAAATTCCAAGACAAAAGAGTGAGACAGTTAGGGCTCGGCAGTTAGGGTTAAGTGATTTGTCCAGTGTCACACAACTAGGGCATATCTAAGGTCAGATTTGACTCCAGGTCCTTCCAACTCCAGGTCTGTTGCTCTCTCCATTGTGCTACCTACATACCCTTTTTGATAGAAATTCTTAATGTTTTATGTAGTTATAGTGAGAATTTACCTACATTTCACTTGGAGGTTAGTTTGTGTGGCTTATTAATGAGATTATAATACCCCAGACTCTTAGAAGAAGACCATTATTCTTAAAACTTTAACTGATGGTCACTATAACACCCAGGAGGCTGACTTAAATAAAACATTTGGTTTTGTTTAAGAGAGACTTAATGGGAACTTTTAAGTTTATGGATTATAAAGGTTATGCTTAACTCTCTTTATAGATGTTTGTCAAAAATAACTCCTATGTTGACAACAAAATCTTTGGAAGTTATATACTTTATTTCCTAGCAAAAGATGGAGTAAGTAGATTACTTCTCCCAAGTACAGTTAGACCTACTCATTCTTTACAACTGTTAGTGGAGAGAGAGAAGACAGATAAAGGTGGGGAAAAGACTGTTGGTTGCTACTTTACCCTTAGGAAGGAGAGGGAAGACCTTTCTCCTCTGTTGGCCACCAAGATGAAATTTGAGAGTACTTATCCTGTTTACCAGGAACAGAGATCTAGAGTAAATTTTCTTTTGTGTATCAGAAAAAAAAAAGCAAGAGAATGGACTCGAGACCTCTCCTGGAAAAAAACAAAAACTTTTGAACAAAGTCTAACATTCATTCATGTTAAAAAAAAACTGGAAAGTGTATGCACAGAGTGACCTCTTTTTAATATTTGGAAAATTGTCTGTCTAAAAATAAAATTAGCATATGCAAGGGCAAATGCTAGATGCTTTCACAATAAAGATAGATATAAAGATATTTCTTTTCCTCACTATTATTTGACATGATCCTAAACAATACTAGCAATAGCAATAAGATTAGAGAAAAAAAGGCTTAAAGATAAAGAGGAGACAAAACAGCTGCTGATATCATAATGGTTCACTAAGAAAATCCTAGTGAATCAGCAAAGAAATCAGTTGGGAAAATTAATACTTCATTGAAATTGTAGACAACAAAATTAACCCACATCAACTGGCAGCATTTTTATGCACTAATATAAAATCTAGGCGGCAATATAAAAAGGAATATTCCATTTAAAATACATGCAAAATGCATAACATACAAGTTAATAAATCTACTAAAGTACATTTAGCACATGGCATAGATGTAATTGTAAAATATAACTTAGAGAAATAAAGAACAATTTAAATAATTAAAGAAAATCTCTGTTCATGACCGGGCCATGATAACATAATAAAGATGACAATGCTACCAAAGTTAATTTACAATTAATTTTAATAAAGTGCTCTACCATTCAGACTCCTAAAAGGACATTGTATAGAAGTAGAATTTGTAGTAACAAAAGATATAGTCACAGAAATAATGAAAAGAGATAGAAATGAACAGGAAAAGCACTTCCATACCTCAGATTAAAAAAAGCAAAAATCATCAAAATGATTTAGTATTGTTTAAAAAAATGAAAAAGTAGACCAATGGAATTGAATTGACAAGAAGAAGCCAGAAATACTTGAACTCAGAAAACCAATGTTTGATAAACTTAAAAACATAAGTTGACTAAAGGAAAGAAACACAGTTGAGAAGAACTGCTAGAAAAATGGGAAAGCAGTCTGTCAGAAATTAAGTCATCTTATACTGTATTCCACGATAAATTAAAAATATATACAAAACCTGAATATTAAAGGTTATGTCATAAAAATTTAGAAGAGAAGATGATTGTCATAAACCTTCCACAGCTACTGGTAAGAGCTGAATTTATTTTTCAAACCAGGAACAGAAGCAATTACTAAAGATAACATAGGTCATTTTGATTACATGAATTCAGCTTTTGCCGGAACAAAATTAATACAACTAGAATAGGAAGAGAAGTGGTTGTCTTGGGAAAATTTATAAAATATCTTTGGTAAGGTTCTAATATCCAAGATTATATGTAAACAGATTTACATATGTGCATATATATTTAAAATCTTTTGACTACTTATATACTGAGAAGTGACTTTTGGTCTTTTGTTTGATAGTTTGAGCAAATAGCTCTCAAAAGAATTATGATCTAGTAATAGGAAACCATATGAAAGAATGCTCCAAATAACTAATAATGAGAAATACAATTCAAAACTACACTGATATTTCAGTTCACACTTGTAAATTGGCCAAGATGTGAAAAGATGGGCACAGTTAATGTTGGAGGACTTGTAGAAAGACAAGTACACTAAAAACCATGCACATGAAGTGGTAGAGCTGTAAATTGATCCAGTCATTCTGGAAAGCAGTTTGGAAATATGCAAATAAAGTGATTAAAATGTTCATTTCCTTTTTAATCCAGAGATTTTTTCCTAAGGCATATATATATATTTAAAGGTGGTTAGTAACAAAAGGAAAGTCCCCATATATGCTATATTTGTCATAGCAAAGGACTAGGGAATAGCTAAATACATTATGGTACATGAATGTAATGGAATATTACTGTGCTATAAGAAATGATGACCATGGTGAATTCAGAGGAGCATGGAAAGACTAATAAGAACTGATGCAAAATCAAGCAAGCAGAAGCAGGAAAACTAGACCTACAATGGCTACATCAATATAAATGGAAAGAACAACAAAATAATCAATACTGTGAAATTATAATGAACAAGCTTGATCTCAAAAAAGAGATAAAAGAAGATGCTCCTCAATCCCCCTGCATCTTTCCATGGAGTAGGGGGACCTATGTTCGTGGAGCACTGCATATCAGACTTTTTTTGATATATTGGTTAGTTTTGTGAAAGTTGTTTTTCTTCCTCTTGTTCTTTTAAGGATGACTAGGAGGAACTGTGTGGGTGGGTGGGTAAGATAGTGGAAAATATAGGAAATAAGAAAGGAAGAAGTCCCAATTTGCCCAGTGGAGCAAAAGGGACTGAAAAAGCCAAGACCTCCCCCCCCCCCCGCCCCCCCCATAACCACTAGAACGAGAGTGAAAAGGAAAAGCAGAATGAAGTTGCTTCTACTATTCTGTGAGCTAGGTAGAGAAAAGGAACTGCAGAGCTCAGATTGTGGCTCCTCAGTTAAACAGGGAGAGAAAAAGAATCCAGAGAAAAGGACTTCAAAAAACCTGGATCTTAAAGTTCTGCCTACTATAGGTCCTCAGTGCTCAGTACCTCCTTCCTTCCTTCCTTCCTTCCTTCCTTCCTTCCTTCCTTCCTTCCTTCCTTCCTTCCTTCCTTCCTTCCTTCCTTCCTTCCTTCCTTCCTTCCTTCCTTCCTTCCTTCCTTCCTTCCTTCCTTCCTTCCTTCCTTCCTTCCTTCCTTCCTTCCTTCCTCCCTTCCTCCCTTCCTCCCTTCCTCCCTTCCTCCCTTCCTCCCTTCCTCCCTCCCTCCCTCCCTCCCTCCCTCCCTCCCCCCCTCCCTCCCCCCCCCTCCCTCCCCCCCCCCCCCCAGGGTCACACAGCTGGGAAGTATCTGAGGTCAGATTTGAACCTAGGACCTCCTACCTCTAGGCCTGGCTCTCAATCCACTGAGCCACCCAGCTGCCCCCCAGAGACTGCCTTTTTTTCCAAAGAGCAATTCATTTCTGAATCAAAGGAGACCTCATTATAGGTTTTTATTTTGAGACCATTTGTTCAGGCTAGGCCCTTTGAGGGAGGAGTTTTGGACATTTCTTCCCCTCCCCCTTTCCCTATGCCATACAGCTGAAAAAGCAACCTGGATGTCCATTTATGAATTTTGATTTTACTGAGACTTTACTGAGCTGGCAAGTGCCCAATATTTGAAAAATTCCATATTGGAATCAAATGACAAATCATTTACTTCATCACCCAAGTTAAAATAACATTAAAATCTTGGGAGTAGGACATATTTGAACAGATAGTGCTAAAATTATAATCGATTTTGCTATGCTTTAAAGCATATAGGTACTAAATAGAAACTAATTTAAATAGACCAAGTTCAAATTTAAATGGAATATTTAACCTTGAAACCATGCAGATGTACTTTTAGGAATATTTTTATAAAGAGGTTTTGTTTTCCTCTTAATAATATCCTCATCAATATAGAGTTGAGAAGTGATATTTACCATGCCCAGGGATATGAACAAATCTATTACTCTTACTATAGGGGTGGAGATGGATAACAGACCTGTCATTTCGTTGATATAGGGAACTTCTGAATGAGGAACCCTTCTGCTAGTGTAGGTTGGCACCTTATTTGCAGATGACAGACTTGGGACTTTGTTTAGAGCACTGAAAATTTAACTCACTTATTCAGGATCACACAGCCAGCAGGTGTCAAGGGCAGACTTCTTGATTTTGAGACCAGTTTTCTATTCACTGCACAATGGCTGTTTCTTACTTTACATTGCCATCTTGTTTTCAGTAAAGATCTCAGCTACCATAGCCTCACCAGCTTTTTAGTAGTGGGCCTTTTTCTACATATCCCTGATAGTGAAATTTATTATTTTAAATGATCTTTGTCAATTTAAAGGCTGTGTTGCATTTCCATATTTAATTTTAACTTGTGAGGAAGCATGGCATATTAAAAAGAACATTCACATTTAAGTTATCTAAGACTTGGTTTCAAACCTTAGCTCTCCTACTTCCTACCTGGATGACCTTTGGTAATTCACTTCTCCCTCTGACTTTCATCTGGAAAATGGGAGGGTTGAATTAGATAAACTCTAAGATCACTTTAAACTTTCAGTTTATGAGCTATGAATTTCTCTGATTACTTTAGAGTTTGAACAGTTTTACAGTTAGAGTACTGTATAGGGTAAATTTTTTTTTAGTTTTTTATTTTGGGAGCATTGCTTTGTTATGCAAAAATTTTTCATTTTTATTTAATTGAATCAATCTGTTTTGTTGCCTTTAATTCTTGATATTTTGATGTTTTAAGAATTTGCTTTATAGTTACGAAATTACATATAACATCCTACTATCTAAATTTTTAATAGTTTTAATATTTAGATTATTAATTCATATATGTAATGAATTGTGACTCTTATTCCCATTTCATCTTTTTTTAATTCAGTTTCTTTTCTGTAAAATGGGGACATTAATACTTGTATAGCTTACCTCATAAGGCTATCATGAAGGAAGTACTTTTTAAATTGCAGTTTTGTTTTTCAGTTGGATCTTACTCTTTGTGACCCTACTTGAGATTTTCTTGGCAAAGATACTGCTATGGCTTGCCATTGCTTCCTCCAGCTCATTTGACAGATTAGGAAAACAGAGTTAAGTGACTTGCTCAAGGTCATGTACCTATTAAGTGTCTGAAGACAGATTTGAACTTGGGAAGATGAGGTCTTCCTGACTCCAGATCTGCCACTCCATCCACTTTACCACCTAGCTGCTCAGTGCTATATAAAATGAGCTGCTCTTAGCCCATCTTAAGTAACCTATAACTTTTTAGGAGATTTCATCTTTTTATATTCGGTATTAAAAATATTTTCCTTAAAACCAGAGGTGGGAATATTAATGAGGTAATTTCATTTGAGAAAGCAGTAGATGATGATAGTGAGTTGCATTCCTTATATTAGCATGCTTTAGATTTGTATATATAAAATAATATTAAATAATTGTGTGTATGTATAGAAGCAATGGAAAAACAAATATGCTGGAAATGAAAACCAAATGCCACCAGATCGTTCTAAAATGACTATGAGAGACTTGATATATTACCTGCCGGACAGCAATCCTATGAAGTGAGTCTGCCTCTTTTTATGTTCTTGTTAATTTGGTTTAGTAGTCTTAAGTAATTATCTCTAGAAATTTGTTTAAGGTTTCTCCAACTTAAGGACTCAAATTCCTATACAATTGATATGTCTTTATAGTATATTTAAGTACTTTCACATAGAAAGTTATAAAGGAAAAAACTTTTGGTAATTAACTTTTGGGGAGGCTAGCTGGTAGTGTCTAGTTATTAGAGAAGCAGAGTTATGGCAAATATTTTTCTCTTTGAGATTAAAAATGTTTGCCTGAGAATATTAACTACCATGGTGTACTCTATAAAACCAAATTTGAAAAAATTCTTGTGTAACCAAAGACCTGCTTCTTCTTATTTAAAGAAAGGGGTTATGGGTAAACCTCTTAACTATTGCAGATCTTTTCTTATCTATAAAATTGTTATTAATACATGGACCGTGTTTCATATAATTATTGTGAGGAAAGCAATTCATAAATCATAAACAGGCATATAAATGTGTGCTATTACTTTATTTTAAAGTTTGAATCTGAAATAATGGACACATCACTAAAACTGGCCCTGGAATAATTAAATGCAACGATGCTTCAAAGAACAAATCCTCTAGGAACAAAGCTCTTTTGAACAAAATTGGCCTGTATTATATAATCACAATTTAAAACTTCTTGCTACTGAGATGGGATGAGGGTGTAGTGGAAAGGGAAACCATATTTTGGGGCATCAGAGAGTTTAACTAGGTCTTTGGTGGTCAGGAAGAGCACTCTAGGACAAGGACATATATAGGTAGCACATGACTGGCTGGCACTGCATTGATAGAATTAGGAGTACTTACTGAGGAGGTCAGAGAATTACAGCCTGTTTTGTAATCAGGGAAAGAACTACCAGGATGGTAAATCACTTTGGGCTTCCTGGGTCACACTTCTTTGCTTTCTACAGTTTTTCTATCTAATTACAAAGTGAAGAAGTATGTCATTGGGACTCATTCTCTTTATTGACAAAAGTATTACTGTATCTTTTTCATTGACTGATAGATTTGACAACTAACTTAAAAGTTGCTCTACTAAACACCTGGTTTTTAAAGAAGCAATTAGAAGTAATATTTGTTTATTCAAATTTGCATTGTGTTATTGTTTAATAGATCTTCTTTGGAACAGGAAGCAAAAACTGAAAAATCTACGCCAGTGCAAACTAAAGAGTAAGCTTCTATTTCTTAATTGTCAAAACTTCTGTTATGCATACTTTTAAAAAGAATTACTTTAGTACCATTAAAATCAAGTATAGCTGATTGGATTCTGTTTAAAAGAATCATTAACCATTGTAATAATTCACCTAAGTTCATATGGGAATAGTATTTGTATGTTTTTCCATTTATAATTTGCTGATACTCAAACAAGGCTAAGTTTAACCTTAGTAAAACGTGTTTGTTAGTTAGTTAGTAGTAGTCTCTCTGTGACCGAGAATGACAATTGCCTTTCTGCATTATCATCTATTGATGTACCTTCATGTGGTAAAACATGAGAATATTTTATAAACCACATTTTTTAGAAATATGTTACACATTTAACCTTTCTAGTAAAAGATGACCTTAGTCATAAAAATTTTTATAAGTTCATACTACTCAGAAAATATTTCTCTAATCGAGTTAAATTATTTTTACTTTGTGGGCATTTTAGACAGGAAGAAAAAAATATTCCTGATGCTGAAGGCGATGATGAAGAAATGGAAGAAGAGAACAATGACGGCCCTTTACTTGTTCCTCGTGTGAAAGTGGCAGAGGATGGCTCTATTATTCTGGATGAAGAAAGGTAAAGAAAAAGAAAAACTGGTATTCTTGGAATAGAAGAAATTAAACTCTGTTAGTCAAATCATTATGGACCACTGTCAATTAATCTTATTGTGTTCTAGCTTTTTTATCTGTATACTGTGTAGTTTGTATAAATGTTATTAATCTCAACTGAGATACACTTATGTATTGTAACCTCCTGTAGTTACATATTAAAATTCTCTTGAGTGGACACCTGAGAAGGAGATTGGAAACTTGAGGGAAAATGGATAGAGAAGAGAAAGAGAGAGACAAAGGAATAAAGACTCAGTGACAAAGAGTTAAAAAATATGGGTTACATCTTTCCATGCCCCCATGATGGTATTGGGAGAGGGCACTACATGTGCCTTCAAACTTTTATTGAAGAGTTTAGGAATGTGGAATGGGAGGTAGCCAATGAACATGTGACATGGCATAGGCTTTAATACTGGCTCAATTGACAATCACGTAATCAAAAAGGAGGAGGTTAAACAAACATGTGACTTGGCAAGGAATGTGGTCCAACAAGGTGTGAGCTAGGACCCTCTGGCAAATATTGTCCTGCCCAGGAATTCTTCTGTCCTTTGGATTAAAGATTTGGAAATACAATAATCAATAAGCAACATGACCATGAGCCTGGTATATGAACACATAAGATACAATATCAATACACCAATCATACTTTCAAGATGCTAATATACCAAGTATGCTACATGTATCGTTTTGAAAGTTTTAACTATACTTTTTAATATATGAAGATGACATGAGTAATTGATCATTTTTTTCCCTTTAGTTCTGTGGCGCTAGATTTATGCACATTGTTTGGTCTTGTCAGTAGGCAGACAGATTTGCATGATTGGTTATTGCAGTGTCGGGGTGTGGTTTGTGGCTGTGGGACAGCATATTTCAATTTTTACTGGCCTTTAGGGAAGCCGAATTCATATACTTGACCTCATTGCTCATTATCCAGCCAGATGAGATGATTGAGATTTCAAGACATTCATTACAATTGAATGAGTGTACACTTTTTATGATTTTGTAGAGAATTTTATTCAACTACCTTATATTTTTTGTTGTAAGCTTAACAATAACTTATAATTTTGGCACTTTGAAATTCATCCTTTTTTTTGGTTATCTTGATACTTTGCCTTGCTGTAGTAAAAAAGAAGAAAAATACTAAATGAAAAAAAGCAATGCAAGATATTAATTCTTTCATAATTATTCATAGTGATAGATATTTGATATTGCTTTCTAAGAATTAGTAATTAAATGGATGTTAATAAATTTTAAAAATATAATTGAACATACAAATAAATTGACCACAAAGGTCTTGTTATCTTTCATTCTTATCTGGATGGTGTTTCTTGCATTGTAGAATAGTAATAAATATATATCGAATGATATGTTAAGTGGTGATGGATTCTTTTTGACTGAATCCTGAAGTATTTTGCAGATTATTCCTATAGTTAATAATATGAACTAATGTATCTCTTTTAACTATTTAAATATAATCACCAAGTAGTAAGTGCCTCCTATGTTCCAGTAGATAGGCCCAAGATATTAAAATACAAGGTATGAAACAATTTCTACTTTTACATACTACTAATAGGGGAGATAGCTTGGTCATGTGTTAGATTTCACATAAGTATGAGAATAAAGAAAAATTGCACTTAAATTTAAAGAAACAAATACTATGTATATTATAGTTTCATGCATGAATCTGTCATAGTAATTTATAAAATATAACCTCATCATTTTCAAGTATTATTACTTATTCACAACTTTCAAAATGCTTGTTTCTTTCAGTTTAACTGTAGAAGTTTTAAGGACAAAAGGCCCTTGTGTTGTTGAAGAAAATGATCCCATTTTTGAAAGAGGTTCTACAACTACATATTCCAGCTTTAGGAAAAATTATTACTCTAAACCATGGTCTAATAAAGGTAATCATTGTTCAGTTTCAGTTGATGAATGTTTATTTGAAAACATTTCCAATGTGGTATTTAACCATATAAGCTATGATTATGAGAGTAATTAATAGGGTAAGGATAGGACTGCTAAATCATGGAATTTTTTGATAATCAATTTGGTAAAATTACTGTTGTTTTTGACTTGTTTTATTTATGATGACTTGTTTAATTTCTTCACATGAATTCAACTTCCTAATTTAAATTTTAGGTTAGAAATACCCCATTTTCCATTTTGCTCCTGTTTATTATTATAGAATAGAATAGCTTAAAATAAGCTAATATGTTTCAGGCACTACTTTATTAATTTTTCATTGAGTTCTAGAAAGTTACATGTATGGATCTCTGACTAATAAATCAATAACATTTTAAAAGGAAAATAGTTATGTTGGAGCAATGTTACTTAGAAGTAAGTAATTTCAATGTAGATATAAAACTAGAGTATTTTTTTCTGAATTATACATGTATTATAATGCAAAACATATTTCAATATTATTCATTTTTATAAGTGAATAACCTATAAAACCCAAATCCAAAATATATACCAAATAAACAAGTGATAAATCATATATTTTATCTGTATTTCTACTGCACCAGTTTTTTCTCTGGAAGTGGATAGTATTCTTTGTAAGTTAGAAACAAAATATTCTTTTTAAAACAAAATATAATTCTTATACTTTTGGAGGTGTTTTTCTAGACTTTTCAAAATTAAACAGTTTAAACTAACAAAATATAATTTAGTTGATTCTTTAAAAATTTTTAAAAAATTTTAAATCCTTACTTTCCATCTTAGAATCAATGCTTTATATTGGTTTCAAGGCAGAAGAGTGGTAAGGGCTAGGCAGTGGGGGTTAAGTGATTTGCCCAGGGTCACACAACTAAGAAGTATCTGAGGCCAAATTTGAACCTAGAACCTCCATGCCTTTAGGGCCTGGCTCTCTCAGTCTACTGAGCCACCCAGGTGCCCCCTAATTCTTTACTTACTATTAACTACTTAATTCTTTTTTTCCCCTCTTGCTCATTCTTATTCCTTTATTTAAGTTCAACTTTATTTTCAGGCCAGTATTCTTTTCCTCTTTCTTCCCCTTCCTTGATTCCCATTTAGAAAGCAAGGAAAAGTGTACTCCTTATTTTGTTACTTTAAAAAAACCCAACTCTTCATCTTCTCTTAGAATTGATACTAAGTATCAGTTCCATGGCAGAAGAACAGTAAGAGCTAAGCAATTGGGGTTAAATCACTTGCCCAGAGTCCCACAGCTAGAAAGTGTCTGAGGAAGGATTTGAGCCCAGGACCTCCCATCTTTAGGCCTGGTTCTCAATACATTCAGCTACCTAGCTACACCTCCTCCATGCTTTTTATAAAATGCATTTTGTGGTTGTTAGTATAGCATGTGGTATGACCGTGTTAAATTTTCTCCACTCAATTCCGCAAATACTGTGTACCGGTGTGCTTATTGTGTACCAGACATGGTTAGGTGCTAGGAGGACAAAGGTAAAAAGAAAACTATTCACATGGTACATAGAGGTGGATAAACATATATCTATGTTTATATGTGTGCCGGGCATTGTGCTAATTACTTTTTACTAGTATTTTCTAGTTAGGTAATAGTATTATAGATTTTGGGATGGAAGAGACCTAACAGGCATTGAGTTCAGCACTTTACAGGTGAGAAAACTAAAACCAACAGTTAAGTGACTTACATAGGATTATACAGCTATTAAGTGTCTGAGATAGAATTTGAACCCAAATCTTCCTGACTTCAAATCCAATGCTATTTCCACTACGGCAAGCACAAATGAGTAGATTAAAATATAATGCAAAATATATTCAAAGTAAAAAAAAATATTTGGAAGGGAGAAGACTTAAAACCAAATGGAGTAATCTGAGAAAGTCTTGTATAAGAGAAACCATTTAAACTGACCCTTGAAAGAAATCTTAGAGAGAGTTAAGGAAGAAGAGCATTCCAGGCATAATATCCACTTGGGCAAAGATCTTAAGACAAGAGACAGAGTGTTGTGTATGGAGAACATCATTAGGATATTCTGACTAGAGCATAGTGTGAGTGGGAATGACATAGACCAATGCATTGGAAGTATCATTTTGACATCTTCTATGGAAATTAGTTTGGAAAGGTGTGAGACTGGAGGCAGGGGGACCAATTAGGAGTGATTGCAGGTGGATAAGGGTAGAAATGTTGGAGGCCTGATTTTTAGTCAGGAATAGAAATGTTGTGGAAGAAAAATTGAGAAAATTGGCAAATTGGCTGTGTGAAGTAAGGGGCGGGGGCAGAATAAAGAGTTAAGGATTCTGAAATTGAGAACTTGGATAACTGGAAGAATAGGAAAATGAGTTCCATTTTGGATATATTGAATTGGAGATGCATATGGATCCCTTATGTGATGATGTCAAGGAAGCATTTGGTGTTTTAGGACTAGAATTCAGGAGGGAGAACAAGGGTAGGATAATATAGATAGTGAGTGTTATCTTCATAAAGATAAAAATTTACCATGGGAGGTGATTATATATATTACCAAGGCACAGGATTTAAAAAGAGAAGACAAGAGGTTTTTCAGTTTAACTGTAGAAGTTTTAAGGACAAAAGGCCCTTGTGTTGTTGAAGAAAATGTACCTGATTAGAATCTAGATTTATAACCACACATAGGGTGGGAAATCAGTGATTATCCATCCAAGGAGATAAAAAAAGGAGTGATTAAGTCAGGTCAGACTGAACTGGAAGAGAATAATGGTACAGAATCCTAAAACCTTTTGCTTTTCTAATCATGTGTATATTTGATAATTTTCAACACAAGCTTTTATTGATTTTTTTTTTACATATCCAAAATTTCCCCTAGTTTCTCTTCCATCTCCTGAAAGTCATCGCACATAACAAATATGTTTAAAAATAAGAGAACAGAAGTCAGCATAATTGATCAGTACATCAAAAGTAAGAAAATATGTGCAATGTATCACATTTGTAGTCTTCCCACCTCTACGTAGAGATGGAATGGAGATGTCTTTGCATATCTCTCTTCTTTCAAACCAGTTTTGTTGGTAATTTTGTAGCTTTCATTGGGGTGGGATTCTTAACATTTACATTGTTATAATCTTTATTATTATCTCTTCTCAGCTTACTTCACTTTACATCAGTTAAAATAGATCTTTCCATGTTTTTTCTTCATCACATTTGTCATTTATTGTAGCACAGTAATATTCCATTATATCATAAAATTCCAAATTGTCTCTCAAATCTTCCTATATAGCCCTCTCCAACATTGGCCATTTCCCATCTTTGCCAAGTTGCAGTATGTGAGATGAAATCTCAAGGTTTTTGGTTTGCATTTCTCTTAGTGATTTTACATGGTTGTTAATAGTTTACAATTCTTTAAAAAATTTGTTTATATTCCTTGAGCACTTATCTATTAGGAATTGCTTTTGGACTTATAGATACCAATTAATTGTTTATATATCTTGTATACCAAATCCTTATCAGAAAAATTGTGTACAAAGTTTTTCCCCTTTTCTTATATAGATATGTTTGTTTTATTTGTGCAGAAGCTTTTGTTTCTTTTATCAAACTTTTTTCTTTTTTGTAATTTCCTCTATCCCTTACTTGGTTAAGAATATATGTCCTGTGAGAATAATATGATCTACTTTTCTACTACTTTTTCTCATAGTATGATTTTTACCATAAGGTTGTATATCCATTTAGAATGTATTGTGGAATATCATGTAAGGTATTGATTCAAGACCTGTTTCTGCTTGCTTTCTGTTTTTTGTTTTTTAGCAATTTTTATCACATAAAGTTTTTCTCTAAATTATTGTTTTTTCAGTTTATATAACACTCATTTACTAAGTGCTTTTATTTCTGGTTCTCCTTTCCCTAGTCTATTGAATCTTTTATTTGTTTTGATAAGTTGATCCCTAGATATTTCATGCATTTAATAGTTTCTTGGAATGGAATTTACTGTTATTGCCAATTGGAATTTTTTTTTATCATTATATAGAAATGCTATTTATCATGGAGCCTGCAACTTTGCTAACTTATTCATTGTCTCATTCCCTAAGATTTTCTAAGTAAACCATCATATCATTAGCAAATAGTTTTACTTCCCCTTTGCCTATCCTTAACTCCTTTAATTTCTTTCTCTTCTCTTATTGCCCTTGTTAGGATTTCCAGAGCTATTTAAAATAATATATTGTATTTTAATAAAAATCTAAGATTTTTATTAAAATACAAGGAGTAGAGTGTACATTCTTGCTTCACTTCTGTATTTTTTGAGAATGGTTCTAATCTGTCCCCATGCTATGATTATTTTTGGTTTGAGACTTTTAACAAAACCCTTACTTTCTTTCTTAGAATTGACACTAAATATTTGTTAGTGGTAAAGGTTAAGCAAGTGAGGGTAAGTGCCTTGCCCAGGGGCACACAGCTAAAAAATGTCTGAGGTCAAATTTGAACCCAAGACCTCCCATCATCTCTACGCCTAACTCTCAATCCACTGTGCTACCTAGCTGCTCCCAATAGTGTAAGGGGTAAGTTTAGGGGTTTTGACTACTATATTATCATTATGGTCGCCAGGGGTTAATTCAAATCCCAAATCCCATACTCAAGTCAGTTTGGGATTTTTATGGTGGTTTAATTAATATAGAGGGAAGGAATTAAGAAGAAGAGAGAGGGAAAAGGGTATAAGATTTCTCTGGCCTAGCCTGAGCCAAGGGGAGTTCAGAGACCTTCCAGCCATGAAGATTCCTCTGAGATGAGGGACCTCCTAGAAGGATGGTGTTTTTAGGAAAGGTAAAGGAAATAAAAGGAATCAGTCTAAACTCCGAGAGAGCTCAAGGAAGACGCCTCACCTGACCCACGATATTAAGCTTCTCCCAGTTACTGCATCAAGGACACTCACCGCCAAACCCAGACAATAGCTGCAGCCATTCCAAGATGCCAAGACGCCCAGCATGCTGCCACCAGCCACCTCTCTGCCAAAAGAGACCTGGCAAGAGGAAGTGCCGTGAATAGATAGACTGTTTTTTTTATATCACTTCCTGCATCTCACATGTACCAATGGTAGCTTAAGCTTGATTTAGGACAGCCCAGGGGGTCTATCAGTTGTTTCTGATTTGTCACTTGATAGCACATGTTGGTCATAGACCATCTTTCTCAACACTTAATCCTTAAGTAGCGGTGTAGACATTCCTGTTTTGTTAGGATTTTTATTAAAGATTTAATCAGGATGGAGAAAATCTAAAATTCACAATAGACATTATTTTTTACAATACTAAATTACTTTTATTTACCATTATTTGTGTATGGGATATATGGGTTGACTCCAGAGAGGAACAGCACTTTTCATTTGAGGACTTGTCAAGCCCTTTTCAGGGCTGCTCATCTACTTTTGGTGTCTACCTTTCACCTGATTTTGGCCTATGGTTCCAAGAAGTACTATAATGCTAAGTGGCTAAACCCCAGGAAAACCATCTTGACAGATGAGCTAAACCAGGTTAAGGGTAACCAACAGACTCCAAACCTATTAATATCCTCTCTAAGTTTTGTCATTTTCTTTTTTGTCATAATAGCCAATCTGATAGGTGCAGGGTGGCACCTCAGAGTTGTTTTAATTTGCATTTCTCTAATTAATAGTGATTTATAGCACTTTTTTGCATGCCTTTTGAGAACTGCAGTTACTTTGCCCAAGAACTGCCCATTTATCTCATTTGACCATTTGTCAATTGGGGAATGGGTGGATGAGAACAGTTTATTCCAATGGCAATGAGGGCAACTGAAGCAGGTGCTCTGGAGTGCTGAGAGCTTGGTCAGACAAGGAAGTATGCCACTGTATCCTGAGTCCTTAACCAGTTGTCCTGAATTTTGTCTTGCTACTGAACTTGGATGTCTTTGGAAGAGAGAGAGAGACTGAGGACTTGTTGCAACTCTTGACTCACTTAAATCCAATTCATTATCAAATCAAAATATTATTCTGTGATATTAGTTATCTTCAAAACAAAGGACTAACTACAACCACAGTTTGATAGTCATTTTTCCCCTTCCCCATGATAGGTATTTGCTTCATTTCCAGTTCTTTTTTGTGACAAAAAGTACTGGTATAAATATTTTGATGAAGATGAGATTTTTCACCCCTTTGGGTAATATACTCATTATTAGATTTTTGGATAAATGTCGTATTTCATACTATATTTCCAAATTGCTACCCAGAATTATTGACCCACTTAACAGGATTTGGAAATTTCTTTTGTGATGGTTGAAACTTTTTTTCCCCCCCAATTATTGGCTCTTTGGGGCAACTAGGTGGCTTAGTGGACAGAATGCCAGGCTTGGAGTCAGGAAGAACTGGGTTCAGATGTGACCTCAGACACTTTCCTGTGTAAAATCACTTAACTTCATTGCCTAACCCTTTCCCTTCTGGCTTAGAGTTGTTAATAAGGCAGAAAGTAAGAATTTATTTTAAAAAATAGTAATAATAATTGGCTCTAAATAACATTTGGCTACATATCAGTTGGAAAAGTGACTTTTACTCTGATAAATGTGTGTCAATACTTTATAAATTTTGTATGTTAGATAACTATCATACTTATGCTGAGGTTTTCTCCCTTCCCCATTTTGTTTTTGGGAAAATTTTTGAGAAATTTCTTTTCGTACAAAAAGCTTTTTATTTCTGTGTGTTAGTCATTCATCAAATGTATCTCCTATAATTTTTTCAAGCCACATCTTATTAAGAATATATCCCTTCTTCTTATAAAACATGTGAATATCTATTGTCTTTCAATTTAAAGAAAATATTTCTATCACTTGTCTGTAATTGTTGTGAAAATTATGCTATGTCTAGGTCACAAAACACTGGGTAGATTATTATTTAACCAAATTTAGGATGACAAATATTAGACTTTTATGGATACCAAAAGAAAGCAGAAGACAGTCTCTGGTTATAGCTTACTTGGGGAAATTATAGTCTTATTTTCTTTTTCTTTTCTTTTAAAAATTAAATTAAATTTCCCCCAATTAAATGTAAACATAAACAATTTACAACATTTTTCAAAGAATATTGAGTTTTGATTTTTTGCTTCCTCCCTACCCATTTAGTACCCTCTTGAGAAAGTAGGCGGTCTTTTACAGATTTTACATGTGCCATCATGTCGAACATTTTTCCATATTAATCCTTTTGTGGAAAGAAACTCAAAAAATAGGAAGAAAATGAAAAAAGTTTGCTTTGGTCTGGATTAAGACTGGGTCAGTTCTTTTTCTCTGGAAGCAATGCCATTTTTTATTCTGAGTCCATTGGGATCATTTTGGAACATTGTATTGCTAAGAATAGCAAAGTTATCCACAGTTGTTTATTGTACAGTATTCTTGTCACTGGGTAGAATGTTCTCCTGATTCTGCTTATTTCACTCTGCTTCAGTTCCTGTAAGTCTTTAATGGTTTTTCTGAGTTCCTCCTGTTCGTCATTTTTTAGAGCACAATAGGATTCTATTATAATCATATTCTATAACTTACTCAGCCATTCCCCAATTGATGGGTATCCCCTTACTATCTAATTCTTTGTCCCCATAAAAAGAGCTGCTTTAAATATTTTTGTACATATCAGTGTCCCCCCCCCCTTTTTTTTTAATTTATCTGGGTTACAAACTGATAATAGTATTTCTGGGGAAAGGACTTGTACTGTTTTATAGCCCTTTTGACCTAAGTCCTAATAATTTCTAAAATGATTGAATAAATTCACAATTCCCCCAAAAGTGCATTAGTGTCTTAATTTTCCCATATCCTCTACAAGTTTTGTCATTTTCTTTTTTGTCATAATAGCCAATCTGATAGGTGCAGGGTGGCACCTCAGAGGTGTTTTAATTTGCATTTCTCTAATTAACAGTGATTTATAGTGCTTTTTTTGCATGCCTTTTGAGAACTGCAGTTAATTTGCCTAAGAACTGCCCATTTATCTCATTTGACTATTTGTCAATTGGGGAATTATTTGTATTATTATATATTCAACTCATTTCTCTGTGTATTTGAAAAATGAGGCTTTTATTAGAGAGATTTAAAAATTTGTTTTGTATCATTATGATTGCCACTCTCCATCTTATTTGCCTCTATTTAGTTTCTAACCATCACATCCTCCAATTTGTCCTCTTTTTTTTTATCAGCCTTACCCCCTTCTCTTATCAAGCCCTTCCCCTCCTTTCTTATAGAATAAGATAGATTTCTATATTCTATTGATTGTATATATTCTTTTCTCATTGAGAATTAAAGTTCCTTATGTTCCCTTTTGCATCTTCCCCTCCATTGTTAAAACTTTTTCATTGCTCTTTTATTTGAAAATTTATCCTATTTTATTTTTCCATTCCCCCTCCTCCCAATACATTCTTCTTTCTGATGCCTTCATATTATTTTTTTCCCATATCACCCCACCATGTTCAACTCACACCCTTGCCCTCCATATATAATCCTTCTCTCACTGCTCTAATAATGACAGAGTTCTTTGGTGTTTCAAGAATTACCTCCCCACGTAGCAGTGTACACAGTTTAACCTTATTGAATGCCTTTTGATTTCTCTTTCCTGTTTACTTTTTTATAATTTTCTTTAGTCTTGTAGTTGAGAATCATATTTTCCATTCAGCTCTGGTTTTTCATCAGGAATATTTGATAATATGTCATATCCTCTGATATAGCCCTCTGATCCTTTAATGTAGAAGTAATGTAGAAGTTGCTAAATCTTGTGTTACATTGACTGTAGCTCCATGATATTTGAATTTTTTTTTTTTGCTAGCTTGCAATATTTTCTCTTGAGTTAACTCCTAAGAGTTATTGGAATTTCTTTTAGGAAATAATTGGTGAATTTGTTCAATTTCTTATTTTGCTCTCTGGTTCTAGAATATTAGGGCAGTTTTCCTTAATAATTTATTGAAAGATAATGGCCAAGCGCTCGCTCGCTCGCTCTCTCTCTCTCTCTCTCTCTCTCTCTCTCTCTCTCATATCATGGCTTTCAGGTAGTCCAGTTATTTTTACATTATCTCTCTTGGATTTATTTTCCAGATCAGTTGTTGAGATACTTCATATTTTCTTCTATTTTTTTATTTTTTTAATTTTGATTGTTTCTTAATGTCTTATGGAATCATTAGCTTCCATTTGCTCATTTCTAATGTTTAAGACATGATTCTCATGAGCGAGCTTTTGTTCCTCCTTTTCTCTTTGGCCAATTCTTTGTAAAAGAGATCTTTTCCTCAGTGAATTTATGTCTCTTTTCTACATGACCTCTTCTGTCTTTTAAGAAGTCACTGCATTTTTGTATATCTTTTTGCATTTGGCAATTCTGATTTTTCTTCTCTTTGTTGAATTTTTGTGTCTCTTTTACCAATTGGCCCATTTTGTTTTTTTAGGTATTTTTTTTCATGTCTTCTTTACCAAGCTGTTGACTTTCCTATATCACTCTTATATCACTCTCATTTCCTTTCTCAACTTGTTTTAATCATTTGATTTTTTAAAATCTTTTTTTAGCTCCTCCATTGATTCTTTTTGGGCTTTAGAGCAAATTATATTTTTCTTCAAGGTTTTGATATAGCAATATTGAATTTTTTTGTCTTCTGAGTTTGTTTTGGTCTTCCTTATCACCAAAAAAATTTTCTTTGTCAAGCTTTTTTCCTGTTGTTTGCTCATTTTCCAGCCTTTTTCTTTCCTTCCTTCCTTCCTTCCTTCCTTCCTTCCTTCCTTCCTTCCTTCCTTCCTTCCTTCCTTCCTTCCTTCCTTCCTTCCTTCCTTCCTTCCTTCCTTCCTTCCTTCCTTCCTTCCTTCCTTCCTTCCTTCCTTCCTTCCTCCCTTCCTCCCTTCCTCCCTTCCTCCCTTCCTCCCTCCCTTCCTCCCTCCCTCCCTCCCTCCCTCCCTCCCTCCCTCCCTCCCCCTTCCGTCTTGGAGTCAATACTGTGTATTGGCTCCAAGACAGAAGAGTGGTATGGGCTAGGCAATGGGGGTCAAGTGACTTGCCCAGGGTCACACAGCTGGGAAGTGTCTGATGCCAGATTTGAACCTAGGACCTCCCATCTCTAGGCCTGGCTCTCAGTCCACCGAGCTACCCATCTGCCCCCCCTTTCTTTTTCTTTTTTTTAAATTTAAAAAACTGTTAAAAGTTGGGCTCTGTAAACTGTGGTGATGAGAACATTTTCCCAAGCTTCAGGTTCTTTGTGAAGCTGCCTTCAGAGCTGGCTCTAGGAATCTATCTGTTTTCAGTTCTTCCAGGGTGGTATGATGTAAGAGAAGTGTGTTTAACACTCTGCTGGACTGTGCTCTGGTCTGTGAGTAATCACAAGCACTCTTTTACTCATAGGAACTAGACAAAGGTCATTTGCTCCCCTCTGGCCACAAATGCTGGTGTGTGCTGGTGCTCCTCTTCACCTTTAAACTTCACCCCATTGATACCTGGTTCTCTATGTATGGGAAATGTGACAAGAGTCTTGGACCCACTGCCATGAAAGGGACTCCTGCAATCTTCTTTTCAGCACTTGTTTTACCGTCTTAACCATCTGGCTGGGAGCTCTGCAAGCCTTTACTGCTATTTCAATTGTGCTCAGGGCTCATTGCCACCATAGGACCTGCTTTGGCACTACTTTGGACTCCACCTCCACCCTAGTACACTAGATCCCTCATGCTGGCCTTCTGAGTTGTTTTGGGCTGAAAAATTACTTCTCCCTGTATTTTTATGGGCTTTTCTGCTCAAGAAATCATTCAGAGGCATTACAGCTTTCTGGAGGGTAATTTTGGTAGAGATCAGATGGGTCTGTATATGTTCTCTGCCATCTTGGTTCTGCCCCCCACTCCCTCTTATTATTTTCAATGTTTTACTAATATCTCTTTTTAAACCCTTACTGTCTGTCTTAGAATCAATACTAAGCATCAGTTCCAAGGCAGAAGAATGGTAAGGGCTAGGCAATTGGGGTTAAGTGACTTGTCACAAAGCTAGGAAGAATCTGTGGTTATAGTTGAAATCAGGTCTTCCCATCTTCAGGCTTCCCATCTCTCTATCCAATGAGCCACCTAACTGCCTCTTACTGATCTCTTTAAAAATCTAATACAAGCTAGTTTTGAGGATTACTTCCTTATGATATAATTTGGAATTTGAGAATGATTGCAGGATTTACTTCCTTATGATATAATTTGGAATTTGAGAAGGATTGCAGGATACCCAGATCTCGTTTTTGTCTCTACTACTGTAGATCTCACTTTCCACTTGCACCTACTCCTGCTTAGTCTTGTTGTTTTCTGTCTCTTCCACATTGCTGCTCAAGTATTTCTAAAGTAGAAGTATGACCATATCACTGCTTTGCTTAGGAAGCTTCAGTGGCTCCCAATTAATTTCCTCTAGAGTTAGAGACAAATATTGTCATATAAAGTCCTTTATAACCTGATTCTAACTAGTGTTTCGTGACTGACTTCTCATTACTCCCTTTTATGTCCTCTGTGTACTGGCTATTTTGGCCTATTTTTTTTTCTTTCATAAAACATTCCAACCCTAATCTTTTGCTTTACATAGACTAAAGCCATTGCCTGGAATGCTCTCTCTTCTTACCTTTTAGAATCTCTGTCTTAAGATTTTCGTCCTAGTATCTGTGACCTACAGGAATCTTTCTTTAAGGCAGAAATTTTTTTTGTTTTAAATCTGTATATATTGACACATAGTGCAATGCCTTGCATTTACTAAGTGCTTCTTTGACTTTATTATCTTTAATTTTTATCATATTGACTTTGCTTAACTAATGAATTGTTTAGTTCTTCCTTTATTTCTATAAAAATTATCTTGTAGTTGACTTTTTATTAAGTCTTGCATATTTCTTGGTAGGTTATTGTCTTAAGGTGTATTTAAACTAATTCCAGGGTAGTGACATGTTGGGAATCTTATACATTTCTCTGTAATTGGAATTTTCTATGAAAATTATGTATGCCTGCATAAGATTTTTTATTTTATATCAGCTACTCTCTATGATAAATAATATTACAGATTTGAAACAGATAGCATCCAACAAAACATCTAAATTTATAAATATGCTAATATTGTATACATAGTTATTATCTACAATTTTTCTACTTTCAAAAATGAAGTTAATTTGTAATTTTTTTCTGAAACTTTGTTTTAACAGAAACAGACATGTTCTTTTTAGCCATCAGCATGGTAGGAACTGACTTTTCCATGATTGGCCAACTCTTTCCTCACAGAGCAAGAATAGAAATTAAGGTAAAACAAATGTAAGCTGTGGGATATCAGGAAAGGGGCCAGGAAGTACTTAGCATGTCTTCCTTTTAACCTTTTTTTCTGTTTTTGTCCTTTTGTTTCATTTCTCTCTTTTATATTTGCTCCTTGTTACATAAAAAAATGTTTCTCAACCTTTAAAATAGATATTATAACATTTATATAGCATTATTAAATAATAATATAGTATCTGGAATTAAGATGGCACTTTTATTTTTTTTTTAAACCCTTACCTTCCGTCTCAGAGTCAATACTGTGTATTGGCTCCAAGGCAGAAGAGTTGTAAGGGCTAGGCAATGGGGGTTAAGTGACTTGTAAGATGGCACTGCAGTTACTATTTCTTCTTTTATACATTTAAGACAATTAGAACTTAGAGAGGCTAAATGACTTGCCTGTGGTAGCACAGCAAACAAGTGACAGGTAGTATGGGAAGCCAAGTTTCCTCATTCCTTGTCTCCTACTGTTTTCATTATTCTACACTCTTGTTCAACATAAATTTTATGTTTATGTTTTGCAGTAGAAGTGCACAGTTTCGAGTCTACATAGACCTTTTCCATCAAAATTTTGTGGCCTGGCTGCTGTTCTGGCCACTTCTACTGTTTTCTTTCACCCAAAATCATTGAGGCCATCCATGACATTACTTCCAATTTTGGAGAATAGAGCTAGTGCTCTCGTATCTGCTATCACATGCAATTCCTGTAAAGTCAGGGTAGGATGGCATTGACATGATATTTGGAGTAATTAAAACATTTTTTTTTAGCCTTTTACATTCACTGTTTGGATACACCTGCATAAGAGGAAAGGGCTTTGAGGTCACTTGTTTGTGGTATGCTTGCATTTACAGTAACTTGGGAATGATTGATATTACATTAATATGTATCTCAGAAGCCCTACTGTAGCACGAGCAATGCATTTAAGACTTCATTAATTAATTCACTTAGCAACTATTTCCGATTTTCCTATTTTTCCCTTATTTTTGTTAATAACACAATTATCTGCTCATTTATCTAACTTACTAGTCTTCATTGATTCCTTCCTTTCTTTTTCTCTTCATTCTGCCACTTGCAAGTCCTGTTAAATGTGTGGCCACAGTAACTAATCCATTGCTTCCTTTCTCTTCCCATTGTCACCATCCTGGTTCTGGCCCTTATTGTTGAGATGTGGCCAGTAGTGCCTGA
Organism: Monodelphis domestica; assembly: GCF_027887165.1. Taxonomy (NCBI): domain Eukaryota; kingdom Metazoa; phylum Chordata; class Mammalia; order Didelphimorphia; family Didelphidae; genus Monodelphis; species Monodelphis domestica. The sequence continues at coordinate 482,960,437 of NC_077229.1, forward strand.
TATTGCTGCCTTTATCTCAACCCTTCAGTTTCATCTTTTAGTTTTCTCAATAACATCTTTGAACATACTGTTTTCTGACTGAAAATCTTAAGTGTTTGTTGCCTCTCAAATAAGGTCTAAGCTCTTTAGTTTTGTGTTCAAGGCCCTCTGTAGTTTGTCCCCTACTTATATTTCTAGTATTTTTTCTTTTATTCTCCAATGCTTCTAATAAACAGGACCACTTGTTATTTCTTAAGCATTCCCTACATTTCCCCATCTTTTCATGTTTTTACCTGGAATGTAGGTTTCCCTTTTCCTCTATCTCCACCCATCATAATCTTACACATTTTTTAAAGTCCATCTTAATTGTTACTTTTCTGTTAAGGCTTCCTTCTCCTCAATCTTCTTCTCTTCCTTTAAATATGATCTTTCTTTTCTTTGAACCTCCATAGCATTTTGTACCTCTGGTCTCTTAGATCTAGAGCCTTAAAGGACCTTGCAGGCCATCAAGTTTAAATTCCCATCCCTAATCCCATCTCCACCCCATGTTATCATTCTTTATAGTGGAGGAAAATTACAGATTAAATTTTATTTTATTTTTACAGAATAAATTTAAACGTGAGGAAAAAGCAAATGGGTGGAGAATTGACAAGGCATTTCGTAAGTATTCTAACTTTTAAAAAAAGTAATGTTATTTGGAGATCCTGCTAATAATAAGCCTTATGCTTTTATTGACTTTATATCAAAGTAGACTTTTTTGTTATTGTCCAGATGGGGAGGTGTGGGTATTAGTTGAATATGCCTTTCTAGGAGAGTCCAAGGCCAGAACCCATGGTAAATAAAATAGTATCTGGCACACCTAACAGGCTTGTGCAGAAAACAAATCATTTCAAATTAAGGCTGGTTGGAGTGGACAAATGATTCTATAGGGGATGTATGAAAGTATGGTGGAGAACTCATGTACCATGTGTAGGATGATGCTGAATCCAAAGTTAAGGAGTAGAGTCAATAAGGATTGAATTCTAATTGTAGGGCATACCTAGGCTATTTGATTTCTTCTCTGCCTGTTATGTATAAATGTCTGAGCATTCAAGTATAATTATTGGCAAAAGAGGTCATTGCATTAGATGTTATCTTCCCTTTGATTGAGGAGAGAATGTTGGGAGTAACATTACTAAGTCTTGATATCAGAGTTTTTTTCCTCATATTTTAAAATGTTTACTTTTTAAAAAAATACTGTTTGATATATTTAAGGTTCATGTCTAAGTTGAGGTTTTGTTGGCATCAATTGAATTTTTTTTCCCTCTTTCAAACTGTCCTACCCAGGAAAGTACAAAGATGATAAATATTTAAAGTATTTTAAATTTTGCCTTAACATTTCTTTAAAGTTTTATTATCTACCTAATATCAAAGCAAATAACTCTTATCAGGAATACATCATATCAGTGTTAAATGATTATTAAAATATTGGTGTACAAGTTCATTAAATTTGAGTATATGGTAATTGCCACATACAAGGAAAGTTGGAACTAGAGGAGATCTGAAACTAGTGCCTGATGATTTTCATGCCAGAGCTGGAGGAAGATGTGGGCAAATCAAAAAAAGAGTTTGTCCTTGGACTTGGAACTATGGGTTCATTAGCTATTCATCATTACTCATTCTAGTAGGATTGCTGTGACCCTATTCTTCCATATTAGGGCAGCCCTGTATGGAGGCAAATATGCCTTTTAGAGGGAGGGAGCAGATTTTTGACTGAGGCATATTTGATTGGTTTCCCATCTCTTGTAGAATGTAAGGAAATACCCGGGCTTGGCTGATAAGCATGTGTAAGTGTGAGGCATGAATGTTTCCAGAAGAAAGTAGAAATTTTCAGAAAAGTTCAGGATATGGGGGTATTAATCAGGCAGGTGAAATGAAGAAGGACAGAGGCAAACTTAGGTGTCTCAAAAAGACTTAAAGAGGTAGCTACATGACTCAGTGGATTGAGAACCAGGCTTAGAGGTGGGAGGTCCTGGGTTAAAATTTGACCTCAGGCATGTTCATGCTGTGTGACCCGTGGGCAAGTCACTTAACCCTCATTGCCTAGCCCTTAACCATTCTTCTGCCCTGGAACCAATACACAGTATTGATTCTAAGCAGAAGGTAAGGATTTAAAAAATGAAGAGTGACCTGAGAAGCCTTTTGTACTATCAGAAATGATCAGTAATGATATTAGGGGAAAAAAGATCTTTGCAAAGAAAAATCTTAAGGTGTTTTGAATGTATGGTTAGTTAAAAAAAATTAATGTTCATTGAAACAGATGAATGGGATACTTCCCCCTCTTACCCCCAAAAAACTCTGTCGGGAATCTAATAGATTTCTGTCTAGGTTGGGCTAGATGTTCTCTGAGGTCTGTGTCAAATTGTTAAGTTTTTGAGGTTTTGTGAAGTTTGCAACAGATGAAAACTGTTAATTTGATACAGTGGGAAATTATGAATATAAATGATGAATTTGTAAGAACATATATAGAGATTGGTATGAACTGATGCAGAAATAAGAGAATGATATACGTGTAATCATTACAACAATATAAGGGAAAAAATTGGTGAGAAAGTCAACCAGTGAGCAGTAGCATAGATAATAAACATACCTTAGCCTTTATGGCAGAGAGGTGGAAGACAAACATAACAGAATACATGCTATTAGTTATATATTGTTAGACCAAGTTTCCTTATCTGCTATTTTTGCTTGTCTTTATTGTAAGACAGGGTTCATTCTGGAGAGTGTTGAGATGGTTGTAATGTTAAGAGAAAAGCCGTCAATAAAATTTTATTTTTATTTTAGGTTAATTTTTTTCCTATAGAATAAAAACTGTAATAGAAAACCAATATTTTTAAACCTGCACATTTTTTTAATGACTTAATTAGAATCTAGTTCAATTTTCTTATTTTACAGATGAGAAACTGAAGCCAAAAGGTTGTCATAAGGAGAGTAAATATAAACAGCAAAGTTGGGATTCAGATTCAAATCCTCTGACTAAATCTAGTTTGCCACAGGTCATGTCAGAAACTTTTGAGACAGAATCATATGATTATAGATTTTTGGGATATTCTAGAATAAGTCCCAAGACTGACCTAGGGTGTCCAATCTTTAAGAATTGATAAAGCTGTAGGATGATGGTTGCCTTCTTTAAAGGACAGTTTTTTTTTTTAAGGCCACATTTACTTTTCTAAGACTAGCTTCTAATCCACCTACTCTTGGCAATTAAGTATTTAAAAAGTTTCAAAACTGATATATATAATTTGGATCAAGATATATTGTTGTTCTTTCCAGATCTCCTTCTAAATTATTCTTGGATCTTGCCTATGATTTTTAAATGCCACTGCTTTGTATGCATTCCTTTATGGTTTGCCATTCCATTTGTTTGTCTACTGTTCCCATTGCTGCTGAAGGGGATATAACAACAACAACAACAACAAAGCTAGTAGTAGTTATAGTAGTAATAATAAACAGTAATAACTAGAATTTATATAGTACCTTCTATGTGCCAGCACTGTGCTTTACAGATATTATCTCATTTGATCTTCACAATAACACTGGGAAGTAGAAACTACAGTTATTCCCATTTTAGAGATGAGGGACTTGAAACAAACAGGTTAAATGACTTGCTCAGGGTCACAAGTTAAAGTGGATGGATTTGAACTCAATCTACCTGACTTCTAGGACTTTGATTTTTGTCCTTGTCATATAGATTCCATTTCCTATGTATAGAAGGTGATTAGAAGCAGGAGGGTTGGGTAGGATTTTAAATAGGCTTTTTAGAAATACAACATTTATTTTAACTTTTAGGTTAATTTTAACATCATAAGATGAAACATTGTTTTCTACATTTTATTTTGGACAGAAGAGAAGCGCCCCTTTGACTTCAATTTCTTTGCTCGTTTGCTTGAGAAGGTCCTTGCAGAAGAGGAAAAAAGAAAACAGAAAACTGTTAAAAATCAAAATGCAAAAGAGAAGAAGTCTTCTAGATCTCGGAAAAAACAAAATGGTATTTATTGTAAATGAGAATATGAAGTAATATCAATTCTGCAATAATAAATTCTAAAAAAATTCATTAATTATGATTTACTAAGTTTCTTTTAGAGCATTCTTAGTTCACAGGGTCATAAAGAGCTGAAAGAAATCTCAGTTTCACTTGTTTTATGTAAAGACTGTCTTAAGAATAGGAACAGGTTTCCAGAATGTTTAAATAGTTGTCACTATTCTGATGTAGATAATATCTGGTTTACTTCTCAGTTAGCTCTCTTTCCCCTTTCTGTGTTTTTTGTTCTCCTTACTTAATTTTTATTTTTATTTCATTGCTTTGCCTTTATGTCTCTTTTAAAGTTGGTTGTTAGCCTACCTTAAAAAATATATCACGGTTTGAAAGTGAAAATAGATAATTTACAAATATTTCTGATTTTAGTAAATAGAGTTGCCAGTGGTGAAGTGAATGATCAGCCAGATGATACTCTGAATACTAGAACTTCAGACACAGAAGGAACTGAAATAGATGCCGAGATTGTTGAGAAAGAAAATGACCAATCTTTGAATGTAGCAGGACAGACTGTATTAGAGTCTGTTGTAAATAGAAAGAAACGGAAAAGGAAGAAAAAGGATGACACTGATGAGCAGGAAGCAGAAAATCTTTCAAAAGGTTCTGCTGACCTTTCAGAAACTTCTAAAGGAGAAAAGCCAAATAAGAGTAAGTGATATTTTTTAGAAGAAATCTATAGCAAAGTTAAAGATTAAGCCATACTTATTATGCAACTGTAAACTTTTTGGTTATATTTTGCTTTTGAATAATCACTGTCAAATAATACCTGTTAAGTGTTGATTTATATTCATGGTGTCAGAGTTCTTGGGGAATGGAGAAAGAGATATGGTCCATATATATTATAAGCTTTTCTTATTTTTTAAAGGAAAACAACATTTACACATATAAGTATGTAGAAAAGCATTTTATTGGTACACATAAGAAAAATGAAAAATATTTACTCCAAGTTTAAATCAGGTATTATGTCTTACAAGTCCTTTTAATACTACTGTTATTGAAAGAAGGTGTTTTCATCATGTTCATACCAAAAGATAGACACAAGGTTCTGTACTTACTTTCCTAGAACATTTGAGTGCCCATGTAAAGAGATGTTTTTTTCCCAGTGCAAAGGATATGAAAACAAGGTTTTTAAAAACGTTTGTACTGATTTTATTATTTTCACAGAGGTAGATTGGCATCAGGAAATAGTTTTCATTGGAATCATTTCATTGGAATCACTTATTAGAACTCATATGTTTTTGACCATTGATTGCTATGAAGTCGAGGTGGGAAGGTGAAAGTCCTAGTTATAGACCAGACATTGTTTCTGTCCTCATCAATTAAAAATTTAGATTGCTTAAGAAGACAGCTGAGTTAAAGGTAGGAGAAAGAATAATAGATCAGAAGAACCCACAAGTATTTGGTTACTAATTGTGCTATAGTTGGTCCATCAAGACACAGTAAATGGGTGCTGCCAGGTAAAATAATACTAATATCTTGCAATTTTATTATAGAATTTGTTCTTATTTGGCTTACAACGTGGTTTTTACATGCACTATTTATAGACATTGCCTTCTGATAGTCTTTCAAAGTAGGGAGCCAAATATTCCTATTTTGCACTTAAGGAAACTTAGAGTACAGTGTTAAGTGACTTACTGATGGTCATACCCAGTAAATAACAGAGCTGTAACTCTGAGTTGTGTTTTATGACAGTGACAAATAATACTCTTTCCACTACGCTGTAATATCTGTTGTCAGATTTCAAGTGAATCTTAGTATGGTTGTTTACATATAATCAAGTGATAATAAATTTTTTTTTGATTGAATTAGCCATTGAATATTCAGTATTTTCCAGATTATAGGCTTAGAAATATTTTCATTCTCTTGATGACACTACCAGAAGGTGCTTCTTGTGTTAAAAATTTATTGGGGGAAAAAGTACTCTTCATGTATTTTGAAAATAACTTGAGTATTTTGTATCCTTGTTTGTTAATAGAGAAATGTCAGCTTTTGGTAGCTGTAATAAATAAAGATGAATGCAATAAAGACTTGGAAGTTTCCAATTTTGAAAATGTAGGCGAGATTCCTTGCATATCATTGAGTGAAAACAGTGAGAATGACACCGAACACATCTCTTCAGCGAGGTGATTTTAATGTTTTTCATCAAGTTCATTATGTCTTACTAGTTCTCTTGGATTGATTATGTCAGTCATATTGACATAGTTTTTAATTTAAGTCATTTATATAGGAAAATATAACCTGATTACATTGGTACACAGTTGCCTTATTTGAAAAGTGGGAGCTTGGTTTATATTTTGTTTTCAATAGATGGGGAAGTTAGAGCTTGGAATGGAAGTTTAGAAATGTGCTTGGGGGCAGCAAAGTAGCTCAGTGGATTGGGAGCCAGCCCTAGAGATGAGAAATCCTGGGATCAAATGTGATTTCAAACATTTCTTAGCTGTGTGACCCTGGGCAAGTCACTTAATCCTCTTTGCCTAAACCTTTTTGCTCTTCTATCTTAGAACTGATACACAGTATTGATTTTAAGAGAAAAGGTAAGGGTTTAAAAAACTAATTCCCACCAGTGGCCATTTTAGCCTTTTCGTTTGTGTAGTATACTTAAGGGCTGGATCTATTTTAGGGCCTTTTACAATAAAAATTAGCTACATGCTAATTTGGGAGAGGAGGGTTTGTGGAAAAAAACCACATTATTTTATGTGACCCAACATATATACATATGTGTGTGTGTGTGTGTGTATGTGTATACTAACAACTTAACTTTGAAAGAATTTAAATACTTTGTGTATGCAAATTTATACTATCAACCACAAATAAGTAATACAAATAGTAACCAATACTGGTTCCAAGGCAGAAAAGCAGCAAGGGCTAGGCAATGGGTGTTAAGTGACTTGCCCAGGGTTACACAGCTAGAGAGGGTCTGAGGCCAGATTTTAACCCAGTACCTCCTGTCTCTAGGCTTGACTCAATCCATTGAACCACCTAGCTGCCCCTATTAGGTACACTTTCCATTTAAGAGAATAATATAGGTTACTTTTAATAACCTCAGTTTGACTAGTCTTTAATGGATAATATAATTAAGTTTCTTCTTTAGCGATTGCTTGTAATTGTTTGTAAAATCTATGTAAATTTTTTATGGCAGTGCACATTATTATCTTTATATTTTTGAAAGGATGTTAACATTGTTTAAATTACCATTAAGTATATTATAACAAATTGAATGAATTAGAAACAACTTTGAATGTTATTTATTGAAAATGCTGTACAAAGAAGCCATAGGAGCAATGCAGGGTCAGATTGAATTCCTTGTGTAATGTATGAGATCATCTTTAAAGTGTGGACTGCAGACTTCTTAGAATTTTCTTCCTGTGAAGATCTCTGATTGTTTATACATGTGAAAGTATAATTTCTTTATAAATTTTATGTAAAATTTATAATCAAATTTCTTTTCTATGCTTTTCTTCTTCAGAAATCAAAATGATAATGCTGCAGCAATAGCTGCAGGTGAATCCTCAGGACCAGAAGCTTCAGATTTGTCTTCTTCAAAAGCCAAAAGTAAAGAACTGACACAGATCATTCAAATTGACAGCAACATAGAAGGAAAAATGAGTGATACTAATGTTAAACTTCTGTAAGTATTTTTAATAGTTGAAGTTGTAGGAAGAAGAGAAGTGTTGAATGTACATGAAACTTTCAGGGCTAGGTTCAGCACACTTTTCTTTTGCCATTAAGTGAATATGTTAATGGCATATGGCATTCTGCCACCAACTATTATCTTTATGTATTTATTTTTTTTAAGCCCTTACCTTCCAGCTTGGAGTCAATACAGTGTATTGGCTCCAAGGCAGAAGAGTGGTAAGGGCTGGGCAATGGGGGTCAAGTGACTTGCCCAGGGTCACACAGCTGGGAAGTGTCTGAGGCCAGATTTGAACCTAGTACCTCCCGTCTCTAGGCCTGGCTCTTGATTCACTGAGCTACCCAGCTGCCCCCAACATTATCTTTAAATACTATAGAATATCTATATGATTCCTAGTAAGTTCCTGACTATAACAATGCATCTATAAGAAATTAAATCCTAAATGCTATAGCTTTCATTTTTATTTTTCCATTAATTTTGTAGGACCAAGGATATCATCCATGTGGGCATTCTTTTTCTCAATGTGTATCAGGATCCTTTGAGTTCTTGTCATCTTTTTCTATCTTTATTTAGTGCTACATTGTTGATTTAGCCAACATACTAAAGACCTGCCTCTTTTTTAATATCCCGGTTGGATTATGTTATTTGTTCAGTCTTCTTTCTAACTAGATGATCAATTAACACCCTTTTCCATTGACATGAGACTATATTTTTATGTCATTTCTTGCTTCCAAGTTGTCCTATCTTTAGTTACATGGCACAACTTAGTTGTGTCTATCGTGCACCTTAAAGATTTGTGGTGTTTCGTAGTGTATAGCTACGTAATATCACTCAGAAAATGATAAAGGGAAAGAGCAGGACTTTTCTGAGAACCCACAATTTGAGACATATTAAAGTCTTTTATTGTTTCTTAAATATGGTTCTTTATCTTCTAATTCCTATTCCTGGGTCAAACAGTGCCTGTGATGATGTTGTATGTGTGCATGTGTATTAATTTGATGTACTCTTTGTCCATTTTCTGTTTATTTTATTTCATTTCTTTTTGCACATGGAGGTTTAGATAAGTCTCTTACATTAGAAGGATTAAGTCAAAGGATTTGGGACATGATGTAATTTAGATGCCATCTCTTAATAGTAGAATATGGATAACCTCATATCAATGGGAATTTCTAGTTACCTCATTATCCATTCATCTGGTTAAAAAGTAGAAGCTGTGAATCATTGATCAAAGCATCATTCATAGAATATCTTTCACAAAATCTCAAGAGTTTAATTATTTAAAAAACCTTTAGATCTCTATTTTCCTTTTTCTATTCTAAATTTAATGAACACCAAAAAAAGAGAACATTTCCATATAAGAAATAGAACAGAAAAAGAAATTATATGTGAAACCACAAATACATACACTTTAAAAAATATTTCATAAATTCAGCATATTAGTGTCACAGCTATCTTGCTTGATGCATTTATTGCTGACTTTTTATTCCCTTCTGGGCATTTTTTAAGGTGTTTGAAATCATCCCCTTTTATTTCTTCCCTTTTTTCCTTGGCAATTCTACCAAAGCTACAAAACACCTTTCTTACAATAATATGATGACTGAAGTAGTATAAGTATCATTATCAATTTTATACCAGTTAGAGAATGGAGGTTTTAGGATATTGAGTGCTCTGACGAGGGTCACAAAACTAATAAGGGTTAGGTCTGGGACTCATTGCATAATTTGCCTCTTTAAGACAAAACCATATTTTGGCAGACTGTTTAGTAGTGATTTTTTTTTTTAGCATTCTTTTTGTAATTAAATGTCTCTGACCACAAAATAGTTTGAATATAGTTTAAACATTATCCTGGATCTTTTTTAAGGGAAGCTGAAAAAGCTGATACCAGTAACCTCCAAGTGAGGGGGCATCCTCTGAAGCCTAAACCCAACTTGTTAAGAACATTTGGAAAGAAAGCAGAAGCTACCAAAAGTAAAATTGAAGCAGAGAGCAAAAATTCATTTCCAGAACTTCCAGGAAATGTTAAAAAGGTATGAAATATGGAAATGCTAAGTTGAAAATAAATTATAAGTTTTTTCCAAATGACTGATTAAAACATATATGGCATGACTATAAAGTAGTACTGTATATTTTAAAACTATTATAGAACTTATACATCCAAATTATATATTTTCCAAATGAATGACTATACTTATTCCAATGGTTTTGCCATTGCTGAAGATATTTTTGAAGGCTTTTCCAGTGTCCATGTTAGCAAATGCTTATCTTTTGAGGATAAATATGATTTTTGGAAATGACCGAAAATAAATTTGACTGAAGTCTGATAAATTTGAATTATACTGTTTTTCTGTGAAAATGAATTATGATGGGATTAGACATCCCAAGTGAAGTTGTGCTACTTTTTAAGGAAATATGTTTGTTAGATAGCTTATGAACTTTTCCTGAAATAATTTTTTGAAAATGCACTTCCAAGAACGTTTTTGAGAAATGGCATAATTATGACCAACCTACCCTGGAGAATCACACAGGATGCTTAAGACCTGATATACCTGGTTGTTTCCAGAAAATATCACCTTTGTTGAGACTTTGAGTATTATAATCTTCTTCTACACACTACTATCCATTTAGCTAGCCAAATTCTCTGTCTCTGGGTTACATAATCACTGCTTACTTAGGAACAAACCACCTCTCAATGCCTACCTTGTATTCTTTTATCCCTGTCTTTCTCAACTCTTTTCTATCTGTGCACCTCTTTTACTGTGTCCTCTGCATTTCCTTGACTGTAATGATTAAACTTGCCTTTTTTCTCTAGTATTTCCGTCTTTTGTTTCTCACTGTAATATGTCTTCTCTAAGATGTCTCTAAATCCTTGGCCTTTGTCTCTGGCATTGACCAGATCTTCATTCATGTACTTCATCCTCCAGTATAATCATTGTGTGTCTTTGTGGGGAGGAGTTTGAACAATTCCTTGCTTCTCACTGAAACTTTCATACCTTACCCCCCAACACCCCCCCCCCCCCCCAAGGATATTTATTTATTTTTAAATTTAAGTTAATTTATTTAGTCAATTTAGAACATTATTCCTTGGTTACAAGATTTATGTTATTTCTCTCTCTCCCCTCCTTCCCACCTTTCCCGCAGCCGACGCGCAATTTCATTGGGTATTACATGTGTCCTTGATCAGAACCTATTTCCATGTTGTTGGTGTTTGCATTAGGATGTTCATTTAGAGTCTACATCCCCAGCCATATCCCCTCGACCCATGTATTGAAGCAGTTGTTTTTTCTTCTGTGTTTCTACTCCCACAGTTTTTCCTCTGAATGTGGATAATGTTCTTTCTCATAGATCCCTCTGGGTTGTTCAGGATCACTGCATTGCCACTAATGGAGAAGTCCATTACATTCAGTTGTACCACAGTGTGTCAGTCTCTATGTATAATGTTCCCCTAGTTCTGCTCCTTTTGCTCTGTATCAGTTCCTGGAGGTCATTTGAGTTCACATGGAATTCCTCCACTTTATTATTCCTTTGAGCACAAGAATATTCCTTCACCAACATATACCACAATTTGTTCAGCCATTCCCCAGTTGAAGGACATCCCCTTGTTTTCCATTTTTTTGCCACCACAAAGAGCGCAGTTATGAATATTCTTGTACAGGTCTTTTTCCTTATTATCTCTTTGGGGGTAAAAACCCAGCAGTGTTATGGTTGGATCAAAGGGCAGGCAGTCTTTTATCGCCCTTTGGGCATAGTTCCAAATTGCCCTCCAGAATGGTTTGGATCAATTCACAACTCCACCAGCGATGAATTTATGTCCCAACTTTGCCACATCCCCTCCAGCATTCATTACTTTCCTTTGCTGTCATGTTAGCCAATCTGCTAGGTGTGGGGTGATACCTCAGAGTTGTTTGGATTTGCATTTCTCTGATTATAAGAGATTTAGAACACTTTTTCATGTGCTTATTAATGGTTTTGATTTCTTTGGCTGAAAACTGCCTATTCATATCCCTTGCCCATTTATCAATTGGAGAATGGCTTGATTTTTTGTAAAATTGCTTTAGCTCTTTATAAATTTGAGTAATTAGACCTTTGTCAGGTTTTTGTAATGATTTTTTCCCAATTTGTTGCTTCCCTTCTAATTTTGGATGCATTCATTTTGTTTTGTAATCAAAATTATTGATTTTACTTTTTGTGATTCTTTTCTAGCTCTTGCTTGGTTTTAAAGTCTTTCTTTTCCCAAAGATCTGACAAGTATCCTATTCTGTGTTCGCCTAATTTGCTTATAGTTTCCTTCTTTTTATTCATGTCATTCACCCATTCTGAATTTATCTTGGTGTAGAGTGTGAGATGTTGATCCAAACCTAATCTCTTCCTTACTGTCTTCCAATTATCCCAGAAGTTTTTTTTTTTTTATCAAAAAGTGGTTTTGGTCCCCAAAACTGAGATCTTTGGGTTTATCATAGACTGTCCTGCTGAAGTCATTTACCCCAAGTGTATTCCACTGATCCTCCTTTCTGTCTCTTAGCCAGTACCAAATTGTTTTGATAACCACTGCTTTATAGGATAGTTTGAGATCTGGGACTGCAAGTCCTCCTTCCTTTGAATTTTTTTTCATGATTTCCCTGGATATCCTTGATCTTCTGTTCTTCCAAATGAACTTTGTTATGTTTTTTTCTAATTCCGTAAACAAGTTTTTTGGTAGTCCAATGGGTATGGCACTAAATAAGTAGATTAATTTAGGTAGGATTGTCATTTTTATTATGTTAGCTCATCCCACCCATGAGCAATCAATGTTTTCCCAATTGTTTAGATCTAGTTTTAATTGTGTGGAGAGTGTTTTGTAGTTGTGTTTGTATAGTTCCTGTGTTTATCTTGGCAGATAGATTCCCAAGTATTTTATATTGTCTAGGGTGGTGTTAAATGGAATTTCTCTTTCTAATACATGGAGAGGCAAATAAAAAATTAATTGGAAATTAAACTATATGATTCCTGAAAATCGATTAAAGAACAAATCATAGAAATAATAATTCCATTGAAGAAAACAATGACAGTGATAAGACATCCTTTCAAAACCTATGGGATACAGCCAAAGCAGTACTCAGGGGGAAATTCATATCCTTAAGTTCATATATTAACAAACTAGAGAGGGCAGAGGTCAATGAATTGGGCATTCAAATTAAAAAACTAGAAAGTGAACAAATTAAAAATCCTCAGATGAAGACTAAATTAGAGATCCTAAAAATCAAAGGAGAAATTAATAAAATTGAAAGTCAAAACTATTGATTTAATAAATAAAACTAGAAGCTGGTACTTTGAAAAAAACAAGTAAAATAGACAAATTACTGGTCAGTCTAATTAAAAAAAGGAAAGAAGAAAGCCAAATTGACAGTATCCAAGATGAAAAGGGAGACCTCACCTCTAATGAAGAGTCAATTAAGGCAATCATTAAAAACTATCATGCCCAATTATATGACAACAAATATGGCGATCTTGGTGATATGGATGAATATTTATAAAAATATAAATTGCCTACACTAACAGAGGAAGAAATAGATTATCTAAACAACCCCATATCAGAAAAAGAAATTGAACAAGCCATCAAAGAACTCCCTAAGAAGAAATCCCCAGGGCTTGATGGATTCACAAATGAATTCTATCAAACTTTCAAAGAACAACTTTGTATAATCCCAATATTATACAAACTATTTGACAGAATAAGTAAAGAGGGAATTCTCAAATTCCTTTTACGAAACAAATATGGTTCTGATTCCAAAGCTAGGCAGGTTGAAAATGGACAAAGGAAACTATAGACCAATCTCCTCAATGAATATAGATGCAAAAATCTTAAATAGGATACTTAGCAAAAAGACTCCAGCAAGTCATCACAAGGGTTATTCACTATGACCAGGTAGGATTCATACCAGAAATGCAAGAATGGTTCAATATTAGGAAAACCATCCACATAATTGACCATATCAACAAACAAACTGACAAAAATCACATGATTATCTCAATAGATGCAGAAAAAGCTTTTGGCAATATACAACACCCATTCCTATTGAAAACTACAAAGGGGGCAGCTGGGTAGCTCATTGGATTGAGAGCTAGGCCTAGAGACGGGGCATCCTAGGCTCAAATCTGACCTCAGACAGTTCCCAGCTGTGTGACCCTGGGCAAGTCACTTGACCCCCATTGCCTAGCCCTTACCATTCTTCTGCCTTGGAGCCAATACACAGTATTGACTCCAAGAAGGAAGGTAAGGGTTAAAAAAAAAAAGAAAAGAAAACACTAGAAAGCATAGGAATAGAAGGGCCTTTCATAAAAACAATAAACTGTGTATATCTAAAACCATCAGCAAACATCATCTGCAATGGGGATAGACTAGAAGCCATCCCGATAAGATCAGGAGTGAAACAAGGATGCCCATTATCACCTCTTTTATTTAACATTGTACTAGAAACAGTAGCTGTAGCGATTAGAGAAGAAAAAGAAATTGAAGGTATTAAAATAGGCAATGAGGAGACCAAGCTATCACTCTTTGCGGATGATATGATGGTCTACTTAAAGAATCCTAGAGATTCAACCAAAAAGCTAGTCGAAATAATCAACAACTTTAGCAAAGTTGCAGGATACAAAATAACCCCACATAAGTCATCTGCCTTTCTATATGTTTCTAACACATCTCAGCAGCAAGAATTAGAAAGAGAAATTCCATTTAAAATCACCCTAGACAATATAAATAACTTTCATGCTTTTATCTTTTTCACTGTCACTCAGCGACTTTGAAATGGACATTTTTGCCCTGTAGAATCATGGTGGCTATTCTGTACTATCCATCAGGACGTTCTTCTTACATCCTCAAAGTGTTCAGCATTTGGATAACTGTCTTCCTCTCCTCCTCAGCTTTCTTTTTCTGCTCTCTACTTTCTGCCCTTATTATTATCACCTCTGTCATGAAGAGAGATGGTCACACTTTGGATGTCATCTTTGGTTACAACTCTAATATTCCACTTTCTCACCTTAACCTCTCATCATTCCATCTCTTTCTATCCTTCACTCCTCCTAGACGTGTTTCACTTCATTGGAAACTGTAATTCCTCCAGCTTGTGGTACTTTCTCAGTCTATTTTGCCTTTTCTGACTTTCTTTCTTCCCTTTCTAACTTTAGCTCTGAAGTTAAAAATGTCAGCTGCACGGTGCTCTCTGTTCTGATCCAGAGTGACCTTTTAGTTTTTGTCCTGCCATTTTTCATCTCTTTCCTAGCCATAAATTATTCCCACTTTTTTCCTTCTTGCTTCACTTGATGAACAGAGGTGTAGGAAGTCATATAACTGTTTTGACTGGTTTCATTATAGATTGCAAGGATGATATTAGAAAATAAGTGTTCTTTTATTAGTTTAGGGTTTAGAAGTAAAGTGGCTGCTTGAGAAAAGACTGGAGTTTGAAGCAGAGCTGAAAGAGCATGTTAATTTCAACTGCTGACAGTTATAACTGTTTTTTTATGTCAATTAGAAAGTCTGGGAGTTGCTCTCTGGCAGTTGGCAGAGAGACACTCTGAGACTCTTCTCTCAGGGCTGGAGGAGGTAACATCTTTGCCCCTTTCTCTCTGTCTGAGAGGAAGACCTGAAGGAGCTCAGTGTTTTCCTTTCCCAACTTGGGAAACACTACTGACTATATTGAGGTTTTATAGATTGGTTTATATCTGAGAAGAACAAAGAAAAACCTGGTCTTTGATTTGGACTCTGAGTCTTTACAGACTCAGAGTCATAACTGGATTCTTGTTGAGACTCAACCAGCTAGCCTTTTCTATTTTATAATTTGAAGGCAAAGTTAAGATTTATAAGGTTAATAGTGGTAGTTTTTATTTATATAGTATAAATTTGGGTTAGTTAGATCAGGGAGGATTAGTGTAGCCTGTGAAACACAGGAGAAGCGGTTCCTTGCGGAACCTGGGACTTTTATTTGGTTGGATTCAGAATCCCTTAGAAATACAAATCCTTTATTTATTATTTATATTATTATTTGTTATTTATAGAAATCCTTTATTTATCCTTATATATTTCAAGAAATACTTTATTTTATAATGAGTCTATTTAACATCCTTGTGCCTGGCCCTGTAGGGAAGTTCACATTTGAGCTTCACTTTGTCACTGAGGATACTTTTAATTAACTCTATCAAAGGTATCTGAACAGTTTGAACCTGATTGGTGAGTTAAAACAGTTTTGAAAAGGTTTTCCCTCTAAATATTTTATTTTATAACTCTCCAAATTTTCTTGTTACAGTTATGCAAGCTAAATAGGGCAAAGAACCTAACTGTCTGATTTTAAGGGTTCAATTGTCAATTTAGGTAGTTGGAAACGTTATCTCAGCAGGGGTCATGGGGAAGCAACTAGGGGTGAGCTGTGGTAACACTGAGCTGAACTTTAGTTGACTACAGTCAACTTGATACAAAGACTCTACTCTCAGAAAACCTGATGAATAGCTACATAAAATCACCATAGGATTTTCTCTATTTGATATGACTTCTCTCATTTTCATTATTGTACCAGAATTTCTACAAAATGTAATTGCCTGTGACTTTCTAATGCCAGTACTGTCACTGACAGTCCTACAACTAATCTCTTATATCCCTGTGCTACTATTGTTTGTCATGTGCTTTTACCTGATGTTCAAATCTTTGGCAGTTGTGTTTAAACATTTAAAAGCAAGCATCAAGCACGCTGTTGCCAAGAGTGATACAATGTTAAAAGTGAACTATCTAGAGACTAAACTAGATAGAATGCAAACTCAATATGACGAATTACTCAAGGCTAAAGGTTCAATGGCAGAAACTAAAGAATGTGACGCAACTAAATTAGAGGGTGCAAGTAAATTAGATAAACCAACTAAATTGGAAATGGAAACCGGAGCATTAGAAAACAAACCAACTCATATGTGTCCTCTTAAGAGAGGTACCCATAGTGTCCCCAGAGGGTAGTATAGTGAATCTCATGTGTCACTTTACACAGGCTGATATAGACAGTTTTAAGAAAAATACTCCATCATATGAAGAACAACCCATGGGTGTTGTAAAGTAGTTCAAGCATTTAGTTAAGCTTTACAATCCTTCCTATGTGGACTTGGACATTCTTATGGATGAATTATTAATGAAAAGGGAGAAACATCAGAGTATACAGGACACTAATAATAATCCCCTAATTGCTGATTGGCTAACTTAGGATCCTGTTTGGGAATATAATTCTTTTGCAGGATATAGAGACTTAACTACAGCCAGGTAGGCAATAATTGAAACTATGAAGCAAAATTCCAGACACCCAGAAACCTGGTATAAATTTGAGTGCCTAAAGCAGGCGAGTTATAAATGTTAAAAAATACACCCATTAGCTCCCTTTCCATATTTTCTAGCAAATTGCTACCACTCTAATTTTCTCTTTATCTTCACCATCATCCTCACCTGTCCTCCCATTGGTTCTTTCCTGTAGTTTTTAACTACATCCAGTTCTCTTGTAACCTTTTAAGAAACCTCATTATTTCCTTTTCTTTTCTCCATTCCTTTTTAAAAAATTGACCAGAATTCATGTTCTTTTTACCACTCCCCTCCTTTCCCATTGGAAAAAAAAAGGATAAACAAAACCCAATTTATGAGGATCTTTTACTTTTATTTGCATTTATCTAATTATGAATGATTTGGGGCATTTTTTCATATAGTTGTAGAAAGCTTGGATTTCTTCCTCTGGAAACAAAGTTGCTTGTTTATATCCTTTTACTCATTCTTCCCTCCTCAACTTTTTTTGAAATCTTCTGATTTTATCACTCTATTGAAATTGCTCTCTTCATTGTTATTAATAATCTGTTTGTTGCCCATTCTGTCTTTTCACAGTCTTTCTCTTTCATAACCTCTAATATATTTGAATCTGTTGACCACCCCTGTCCTGGAAATATTTTTCCTCTCTTGATTTTTGTGAAACTGTAGTCTCCTCTCTTTTTGCTTATATCACATTCCCTAAAATGTAGGTATTTCTCCCAAAACCTTTCCTGTACCTATTTTCCTTCTACCTCCTTTTGGTGAGCTTATTCCTCCCCTAGATTTAATCATATCCATAAATTTGACTTCTAAATCTATATATCCAGCCTTTGTTTAACGCCCTGAAACTCAGGCTTTCACCCCTTTAACATTTTTTTTAAACCCATACCTTCTGTCTTAGAATCAATACTCTGTATTGGCTCCAAGGCAGAAGAGTGGTAAGGGCTAGGCAATGGGGGTTAAGTGACTTGCCCAAGGTCACACAGCTGGGAAGTGACTGAGGCCAGATTTGAATCTAGGACCTCTGGTATCTGGGCCTGGCTTTCAAGCTACTGAGCCACCCAGCTGCCCCCACATCTGTTTAACATTTTAAACTTGATGTCCTAGAGCAGTGATGATGAACTTATGGCATGAGTGCCAAAGATGGCATGCAGAGTGCTCTCTGTGGGTACTTGGCTACCCTCCCTCTCCATCCCCTACCCCCAGAATTAATAGAAAGGCAGAGGGACTCAGGCAGAGCTGCTACCCCTCCCCCTCTCCAAGGGGGCTTGATGACATTTTTTCCCATCCCCCTGCTTCTGTGCCCAGCAGCCAATGGGAATCTATAAGGGGTAAGGTGGGCAGCTCACAGGTGGCAGAGGTGGAGGGGAACAGAGTTCTCTGGTCACTCCCTTCCCCCTCTGTACACTCACTGAGGACATTCCTCACTTCACCTGCCCCTCTGCCCAGTAGCCAAGGTGTGTGTTCTCTCTCCCCTCTGTGGGGGTAGAGGGGGTGGGATATACCCAGCATATGGTGTTGGTTGGGAGGGGCATGGCATTCGGCGTGTGTGGGTGTTCAGTGCAGGCAGGGCCCAGCACTCTGTGTCCAAAAGGTTTGCAATCATTGTCCTAGAGGAATATCCAAAGCAAAATTTGTGATTTCTTTCCTAAATTTTCCCCTCTTCCAGATTTCCCTTTTTAGGAAGTACTATTCTTCTCATTGCCTAGCTTTATAATCTTTAATCTTATCTTTAACTACTCATTTCCCCTCCCCTAAATTATCTAACAATTTGTCAAATCTTACTACTTCTCCCTTCTTGCATACTGTAATAGGGAGGTTTAGAGAAAGGAAGGTTAACAGATGGAATCATACTAACCAATTATTATTAAAAAAGGTTTATTATCTAAAGGGATAAGGGAATGAAAGGGGAACAGATTAGCCCAGATATTAATTCTTAGACTTTCCAAATAAACCTTAACCTAACTAAATAAACTAATAAAAGATACAAGGAGTTAGTAATGTCTATAGGGCCAGATTCTTACAACTCCAGAGGCTTTGGTTGGGTCAAACTGCAGAATCGAGATATAGAGTCTTCATAAAGTCCGGGAAGGGAGGAGGTTCATACCCATTCACATGGTCCACCAGCCTGTAGGGGAACACTCATTTAACCTTTGAGAAGATAATCCAAGTCCTTGGCAGGTCCACAGTTGGTTTCTTTAGGGAGATACTTTGACACACAGCCTCTCTGTCTGCCATCTAGCTTGAGAGAGACAGTTGCCAGTTGCCCAACTGTCTTAGAATGCTGACTGAGCCATCTCTGTAGAATCTTAATTTGAAGGTTGTCAGTCAGCTTTGCAAATTCCCTTGCTACAGTCCTCCCTTTGCACAAAGCCGAAATTGTGGTGAAAACATGTTGGCATTTGCGCACTAACTTACATATTCCTTAAACTAAAATATCTACCCAAAATAATAAACAACCTACACTCACCTATCTTATCTAGTACTATCCTATTCTAGGGATTTAATCAAGGAAAAGAAAAAAGGGAAAAATATACAATGAATAATTATAAAGGTTCAAAATTCAGATCAAACATGCAAAATCAAAACAAGCAAATAACAAAAATCAAAAGATAAATACAACTTTAATGCAAAACATTAAAATCACAAAATACTATTCTTACCAATTCTCTCAACAGAGAATTCTATTATTACTACTACTACTATTGCAATGCATAAACATCAAACTTAGAGAAAATTTTTTGAAAAATATAATGAACACAACATTGCATGAGTTATACAAAAATTAAACCAAACCATCAAACTCACTTATGCAAAATACATTTAACAATAGATAAAATTAAATGTAAGTCATATATTTACATAAAATTTACATATATACACATACACACATACAGTATATATAGACATGCATGCTATACATACACATACTTAATATTTACACACTACATATATACATACACATACACGAATACAATTAATTTTGAAGTCCTATTATACATGCTATTTACATATTTTTACATATGTATTTACAATTTTGTGATATGTGATATTATGTCATATGTGCTATGTAATGTATGTTGTTATGTATGTTGCAATGTATTTTGTAGTGTAGTTCAGTGTCTTACCTTACTTATCAATCTTAAATTCTAATCTTAACTAAAGCCCTATTTTGATAAAATCTTCTGTCTACCTATATTCCTATATGAAACTAAGTAGCTAATTAATTTTTGTTATTGATTAACTACTTCATAATAATTATAACATTGTTACTATCTAGCTACATATTGTTTCACTCATTCAACTAGTAAATTAATGTATCCTAACCATGTTTATGTTTTTATGTATATGTGTTTTTGTTATTTTGTTATTCATGCTTTATGTTGTTTTATTAGTGTTACTGTTGTGTTATTGTTGTGTGCAATATACTTACCAAAACTTCAGATTATTCTTTCTCTTCTCACTTGTTTGAAGAATTCTTCCTCTCCTGAATCCATGGTAGTAAAATGTATTTGTGAATATATATTATGTTATTTCATATTATGTTACCCAAAGTTCTTAAATCCATTAGTACATTAATCACTTGATTCTCTTCATTGAAAATTCCCTTCAAAGTCTTTATCTGCTTAATATTTATAAGTCTTTTAGTCTTTTACAATGTCCATCAATTTTCTGAATCCTCCTCTACATCTGTAATTTCCTCTAACATCCAGGTGTCCTCTTCCACTGAAATGGTCCTCTCCTAACTGATCTTTTTGACTGCAGACTCTATTTGACTGCTGAATATCATCTTTTCATGATCTCTTCTTCTTCAGTAATTTGTACATTTTCATTATTATTAATTCCATGAGCTAATTTAATATATGAACAATAATATCAAGCATCTCTACCTAATACTTTCACTGAAGATGTTGAAACTAACACAATTGTATAAGGATCTACCCAACTCTCTTGAGTTGCTGATGTTTTTGCAAAATTTTTCACATATACCATATCATCTGGTTGAAAATTATGAAGAGAATAATTCAATGGACTAGATTGGATCAATACTCCCATATCATGCAGTTCTGTAAGCCATTGTTGTAATTCACTTAAATATGAAGCAAGTTGACAATCTCCTGCTAGGAGAGATGAATACACTGTCTTACAAGTTTTTGTCTGCAATGGCGCATGGCCAAAGAGCATTTCATAAGATGATATATGTAAATCTGCTCTTGGTCTTGTACGTAGGTAAAACAAAGCTATGGGAAGAATATCTAGCCATTTTAGATGAGTTTCAGCACAAATTTTCCCCACCATAGTCTTGAATTCCCTATTCACATGTTCCACTTGTGGGTGATAAGGAACATGATATTTAGGTGTTATTCCTAGATTCTCATAGACTCTTTTCAGGATATCTTGTGTTAAATTCCCTTGCTACAACATCCAATCCATTTTCTCAACTCACACAACTCTCAATAATTGATCCTCTCAAGTTCAACTGTACTTCAATTTATTCCCTACATAGCTTCCAAAGTGATTTTCTTAGTTATGTATCTAACTGTGTTCACTTAACTCACTAAAATTAATTGTTCCTTATTAACTCTTGAACAAATAAAACTCTTCATTTTGGTCTTTAAAGCCTTTTACAATTTTCTTCCAATTTGTCTTGCCATCCTGATTCTAACTTCTTCCTTTCATTCTGCAGGCTAGCCAGATTCTCTTTTTTCCTCAGTCAGGGCATAAGATCTCCTGTCTCAGTGCTTCTGGAATGGTTTTCCCCTGTGCCTGGAATGCACTTCCTTTTCACCTTTACCTCATAGTCCCTTAACTTTGGAACTCAGCTCAAAACAGCACCTTCTATTTGAAACTATTTTGTATTTAATTATCTTGTATTTATTCTGTTGGATATGCTTATAGATGTACTTATATCTTCCTTCTTAGAGTGTAAGCTCTTTGAGATTAGAGATCATTCTATTTTTGAATTTGTATCCTTAGTGTTTCATAAATTGCCTGAACATATGTTAGGTGTTCAATAATTGTTGATTGAACAGACCCTTTGTGACACTTTTGAAGGACAGTTCCATTTGGATTAATAAGTTCTGGTGTATTTGTTTAAAGTAGTTGCTATCCTATATTATAATAATCATATTTTTAGATACATTACATTGGGACTAATTGTACTTTCTTCCATTTCTTCCATTCAGCCACTAAATTTAACTTTTAAAAACTTATCATTTATAAGTAGCCTCACATTTTACAATTTTCCAGAATCTCATGGAAAAAGATGAATGTTACCCTCCTGTTAGTACTGGAAAGGAAGTCAAAGAGACAGAGAATCAAGAACCTGAAGATGAATTTCAGTAAGTATTAGGACAAATAATTTTTAAAAACAAATTTTCTCATTGTCTTGTCCAGAAATGCATGTCTTTCTAATTTTTGATTTTTAATTTTTACTGGTTGTATTGAAGACCTTTTTTAAGGTGTAAATATATCTAACTTAATTGATCATTGATATGCTTATAAGTATAAAAATGGTAGTTTCTGACAGTTATTCCTATAAGTTGTTAGGAAGTTCTTTTCTTATTATCATTGTCAAACAGCACTGAACAAATATATGTTTAGCAAATGAAAAGGATAACAGCCTGGGAATTTTATTGACATGTTGATTTTTAATTTTTTTAAATTTACTTTAAAAATTTTCTCTTCCTCTACCCCTCTCTCACTTGAGAAGATAAGAAATACAATACTAAATATCTATAGGATATCATGCATGCATTATTTCAACATTAACCATTTTGCTGTAAATAAATATTCTAGTCTATATTCAGAGTTTATCAGATATCTCTCTGGAGGGGAATATTTTTCATCATGAGTCCTGAATTGTCTTGGATCATTGTATTCATCAGAGTAGTTAAGTCTTTCACAGTTGATCATCTTTATAGTATTGCTGTTACCATGTACAGTGTTCTTCTGTTTCTGCTCACTTTACTTTGTATCAGACCATAAAAGTCTTCCCAGGTTGTTCTGAAACCATCCTGCTCATCATTTCTATAGTACAGTAGTATTCTGACTATAAGTGTAAAATTAGGGTTGTTGACTGAATATATTATTTTAGTGGTCACCAGGGATTTTTAAATTCAATCCCAATAAAATACTCAAGTCAGTTTGGGATTTTTATGGTGGTTTAATTACAATAGAAGGAAGAAATTAAAAAGAAGAAAGAGAGGAAAGGGTATAAGGTTTCTCCAGTCTAGCCTAAGCAAAGGGAAGTTCAGAGGCCTCAGTCAAGGGGCCTTCTCAGAAGATTAAATCTATAGCTCGGCTTCCAGCCATGTCTCCTCCAATTTGAGGGGCTTTCTTGGAGGATACTGCCTTTTCAGGAGGTCAAGGAAAGGAGGAATCAGCAGGCCAACTACTCACCAAGGTCGCTTAGGGAATTCACCTCACCTAAACCACGCTACAGAACCCAAACCCGCAAGCATGCCAAAATGCTGCTCAGAGTGCCCAATGTCCCCAAGCAAGCTCCCAACGCTGCCGCGAGAGCCCAGTGTCACCAAGAGAGGAAGTGATGCGAAATATTGTAAACCTCAAAATTCCTTAGACTTATAAATGTTGGAAATTTCACCATTGGGATATTTCATACTTGGAAAATTTCTTACTGATAGTCTATTGGAATGGGAATCCCATTGGCATGGGAGGTTCCTTCTCTTCCCTTCTTAAGATTACTTTAGGACAGAAACCCTTTGCTGAACAATGGAAAGGACTTTGACCTATGCTTAAGCATAGAACAGGAATTTCTTTGAGTCTTGATTGATTTTAGAATTGATACAATGGAGATACTTGGAATAAATCTCCACCCTATTCAATCCTAATAGGATTGAGTAAGGGCTGCAGCCTAGATCAAAATTTAATTATTCCAATCTCTACCATACTCAAGTTAACAGGATTTAGAAAGGGCTGTAGCAAAGGAGTAAAGATTTAATCATTTGAAAATATGACCTTCAACAGACATGTGCAAAGGCCAGAAACCTCTGGACGTTCCTGGGTTAAGCTAGAGCCTCCATTGGCAGAGGGAAATTGATGAAGAGTGATTGGTAGATGTGAGGACTGAGGGGAGGCAACTTGGATGGTGTCCTTAAAGATAGGAGGGTCTGGAGACTGGAGGTGGTTGAGGTTTTGGTCGGTGTGGTTCCTGGGCTCTGAAAAGGCTTGCTCTGAAGGAAGCTGAAGGTGGGGGCCCCTGAGACTGTTTCTCCATTTTGGACACGTGAGTAATAGGGACTGGTCTTTTTTCTTTGCTCCAGCTATCTAAGGGCTTGGGCCTTTTGGCCCAGCCTAAACAGAAGGGGTATTTAAGCCCTATTCCCTTCTCTCCCCTTTCTCTCTCTCTCCTATCTCTAATTCCTTTCTTACTCCTATTGTAATTAAACTCCAAAAAAGGCTGACGGCTGACTTGAGTTTTTCATTTAGGAATTACATAGCTGATTCCTTGGCGACCTTAAATTAATATATATCAGTCTTTTAAAGTGATTCCCTTGTTACAATATATAGGCAGTTCTTTACATCACTTCCTGCATCTCACATGTACCAATGGTAGCTTAAGCTTGACTTAGGACAGCCCAGGGGGTCTGTCAGTTGTTTCTGATTTCTCACTCGCTAGCACATGCCAGGCATAGGCCATCCTCCTCACAGTTAATCCTTAAGTGGGGGTATATACATTCCTGGTTGCTAGAATTCTAAAGACTAAGCAGGGTGGAGTAAATCTAAAATTCACACATCCCAATCATATTCCATAGCTTCCTCAAGAAATCTCTAAGGGTGGCCATCCCTTCAATTTCCAATTCTTATTTGTCACACAAAGAGCTGCTAGAAATATTTTTGAACATATAGATCTTTATTTATAATCTCTTTGAGATACAGACCTAGTAGTCATATAACAGGATCAGAGGATTTATTTTAGCCCTTTGAGCATAGTTCCAAGTTGTTCTTTAGAATGATGAAACCAGTTTACAGTTCCAGAATAGCAGCATGAGAATTTTATTTATTTAATTGGCATTATTTTTTTATTTGGTCAATTTCAAACATTATTTCTTGGTTACATAAATCATTTTCTATTCCTCCTCCCCTACCCCCACTCCTCCCATAGCCGATGTGCAATTCCACTGGGTATTGCATGTGTCCTTGATCAGAACCCATTTCTATGTTGTTGGTATTTGCACTAGGATGTTCATTTAGAGTCTACATCCCCAATCATAGCCCTTTCAACCCATGTCATTAAGCAGTTGTTTTTCTTACTCCCACAGTTTTTCCTCTGAATGTGGATAGTGTTTTTTCTTCTATATCCCTCCAGATTGTTCAGGATCAACACATTACCACTAATGGAGGAGTCCATTACATTCGATTGTACCACAGTGTATCAATCTCTGTGTACATTATTCTCCTGGTTCTGCTCCTTTCACTCTGTATCACTTCCTGGAGGTTGTTCCAGTTTTCATGGAATTCCTCCACTTTATTATTCCTTTGAGCACAATAGTATTCCATCACCAACATATACCACAATTTGTTCAGCCATTCCCAATTGAAGGGCATCCCCTCATTTTCCAAATTTTTGCCACCACAAAGAGCGCAGCTGTGAATATTCTTGTACATATATTTTTCCTTATTATCTCTTTGTGGTACAAACCCAGCAGTGTTGGGTTTGTCAAAAAGCGCCCTTTGGGTATAGTTCCAAATTGCTCTCCAGAATGGTTGGATCAATTCACAACTCCACCAGCAATGAATTTAAGTCCCAACTTTGCCACATCCCCTCCAACATTCATTACTTTCCTTTGCTGTCATGTTAGCCAATCTGCTAGGTATGAGGTGATACCTCAGAGTTGTTTTGATTTGCATCTCTCTGATTATAAGAGATTTAGAACACTTCTTCATGTGCTTATTAATAGTTTTGATTTCTTTGGCTGAAAACTGCCTGTTCATGTCCCTTGCCCATTTATCAATTGGAGAATGGCTTGATTTTTTTTTTCATTTGATTTAGATCTTTGTAAATTTGAGTAATTAGATCTTTGTCAGAGGTTTTTGTTATGAAGATTGTTTCTCAGTTTGTTATTTCCCTTCTGATTTTGGTTACATTGGTTTTGCATGTACAAAAATTTTTTAATTTGATGTAGTCAAAATTATTTATTTTACAATTTGTGACTCTTTCTAAGTCTTGTTTGGTTTTAAAACCTTTCCCTTCCCAAAGGTCTGACATGTATACTATTCTGTGTTCACATAATTTACTTATAGTTTCCTTCTTTATGTTCAGGTCATTCACCCATTCTGAGTTTTTCTTGGTGTAGGGTGTGAGGTGTTCATCCAAGACTAATCTTTCCTATACTGTCTTCCAATTTTCCCAGCAGTTTTTGTCAAGTAGTGGATTTTTGTCCCAAAACCTGGGATCAGCATGGGAATTTTAGAAAGGAATTTTTACTTTAAAAAAGAGACCAAAAAAATAAAATCTTTCTCATATCATTCTTGGCAGTGATTGCCAGTAGAATGTATTATTTCCCAACCTTGGATTTGTTACTTATAACACATGTTACTTTTCTGGGCCCCCTCATCTGTAAAATGAACAGTTGGACTAGATGACTTGCATGATCTATCTAGCTCTAAATTAGGTTATCCCTGACATGAGAAAAAAATGGTGTCACATGCTTCAAAGGGGAGCCAACAGTAGATGTGCAGTGGAATAGGGAATAAACATTTGTCATACCTGTACTATTTGTCAGATACTGTGCTAAGTACTTTACATATTCTCATTTGATCCTCACAATGACTTTGTGAGGTAGATTTTATTATCCTTCTTTTAACAGTTGTGAAAACTAAGTGAAGTAGTGAGTGAAGAATGATTGGAATTTGGGTCTTTCTGACTCTAAACTGAGCACTTTATCTACTGTACCACTAGCTGCCTCTCAACTATTTAACTCTATAGTTTGAGTATCAGATGATCAGGAACTAGGAAGTAATGACATATTTATGTGTGCTTATTGGATCCAGGGAGATATAAAAAACTTTGTAAACAAACCATCAGTTGTGTTTGTGTTTTGGTACTATTTAATCCATGATATATTCTGGGCAAGCAGGGCACTTCCACCCACAAATATATTCCTTGCCCTAGTCCTCTTCTCTTCTCTGTCTTTTTCTCCTTTTCTCTCTTTTCCCTCCATTTTTTAAAAAACAAAAGTTGAAAGGAGTGAAATTCCCCAAAATATGAGAAGGATCAGGTTGCATATATGTTTCTAACTTTAAATTTTCTAGTAATGAAAAATTCAATAAATTTATAGAGAATTTTGAAGGAAATATTTCACAAAGTGACTTAATTCTAAGTAGTTTTAGTTATGTAATGGTAGTATGGTAAGTATGGTAGTATGATAGTATGGTAAAATGCACTAAACAACTGATTATGTTTTAAGAAGAAGATATCCCTTAATTTATCATTCTCTTTTTCCCCCCCAGTGAAAAACATGGTTTACAAGAAACTGAAAAGGCGAGTACTTTCAGGCCACCAAGGTTAATGAGGGGTCAGATGCAGAAACCAAAGCCACATATAGGGAAACCAAATGACCAGAAGGAAGTAGTAGCAGCAGAAATCAAGAATGGAACTAAAGGAGAGAAGTATGAAAGGGAATCCAGTGTCCCCCAAGGTGTAAGTATTATCTTCTTTTTTTTTTTTAATTATTTTTTAAAAGTCTTGGATCCGAAATAAAATCTAACAGTTTGTTAATCTCATGCTACAAACAAGGCAAAATCTTATAAGTAACAGAACAGATTTCCCAAGTGTAAATAAGTAACAGATTTCAGTGGATAGGTCTGATGGTTAACTTACTATAATAATTTACCTAGATATTGAAGAAAACTGCTTTATAGTAGTTGCCAATCTTTAATTCCTTTACAGGATGTTCTTTACAGCTCATTTAAATAATTCTTGCTTTGCAGTTGCTCCCTTCTGTCTACTCCTGCCTCAACAGTATTTACTTAGGAAATGCAAACAAATTTTTAATATTGACATAAGTAAATTATTATTTAAAAAGGTAAAACAGTTTAAATTTTTTTTCTTTTTCCCTTTTGGAATACATTACAAATTGTGGCTCTTTGTTATAGTTGATATTTTTTTGTACTCAGTAGCAAATATGGTGAGCAGTTTGATCTGGGTTACATATGTATCATATAAAACATATCTATATTTTTCATTTTTGTAAGAGAATAATCATTTAAAACCAAAACCCCAAAAATAAAAAAAATTCATGCTTTGATCTGTATTCTGACTCCAACAGTTCTTTTTTCTGGAGGTGGATATTATTCTTTGTTACAAGTTCCTCCAGAACTGTCCTGGATCATTATATTGCTGTTAATAGCTTAGTCCATCACAGGTGTTCATTCCAAAATATTGTTGTTACTGTGTATTATATACTCCTTGTTCTGCTTATTTCACTCTGTATCAGTTTATGTAGGTCTTCCCAACTCTTTCTGAAATCATCCTGTTCATTATTCCTTACAGCACAATAGTATTCCATCACCATCATCTACCACAATTTCTTCAGCTATTCCCCAGTTGATGGACATCCCCATAATTTCCAATTCTTTGCAAGCACAAAAAGAGCTGCTTTAAATACTTTTGTATAAGTAGGTCCTTTCCATCGTTTTAAAATCTCTTTGGGATACAGATCTAGTAGTGGTATTACTAGATCAAAGGGTAGGTATAGTTTTATAGCTCTTTGGGCATAGTTCCAAATTGCCCTCCAGAATGGTTGGATCATTTCACAACTCCACTAGCAGTGCATCAATGTCCCAATTTTGCCACATCCTCTCTAACATTTATCACTTTATTGTCATATTGACCAATCTTATAGGTATGAATTTGATTATTATTCTCTTTAATATATAGTAGCATTTAATACATGTCATTGACATCAAACTTTGAAATAACTCTGAAACGTATGTAAGGATGTTATATTTGCATTTCTGTTGATGTCATTATGGTAATCATTGAACAAAACTGACTAAATACAGTAATCATTGTTAGTACAATATTATAAAAATGAAGGGGACATATCTTCCATTTTTTAACAAGTAAAAAATAATTGTGTTTTTTTGGATAATATATTTTGTAATTGTATTTTAGGGAATATTGCTTGTATTAAGCCTCTTAAACCACATCAAAACCATTTATGTTAGCATATTTGAAATAATAAATGAAAGGGATCAATATAACTTCCTTATAAGCAGAATTAAATATTTGGTTTTCAGGCTACCATTTGGAATGTTGTAATAATTCCTTGTGGTTCATCATGTGATCCTCAATAATATAATAGCAACAGCTAAGTATATGCATAATAACATTTAATCACTTTGATTAATATACTGAAAGGAGAAGTATTTGGAAAGATTTTTTTTTCTCTGAAGATGCGATTATTTTTATTAAAAATGTATTTATTTATTTTTATTAGAATATTTTCCTATGGTTACATGATTCATGTTCTTTCCCTCCTCCTCCATCCCCCCTCCTGAAGCGAACGAGTGATTCCACTGGGTTTTGCATGTATCATTGATCAAGTCCTATTTCTAGATTATTAATGTTTGCACTAGAGTGATCATTTAGAGTCTCCATCCCCAATTGTGTCCCCATCGAAACATGTGATAAAGCAAATGCTTTGGAAAGATAGTTTTGAGGAGGATGATACAGAAGTTGTTTTCAGTAGTAGACTCTTGTGACTTCTTGTTGGGTTTTGATTTCTTTTTCATTGAAGCATGATATAAGTAGTGGTTTGGAAGGATAGTTGGAGAGGATTGGGTTTTAGGTGCTCCTAAGCTGCCCTCTTGACTCCACTCCCTGGGATGATATAGAAGGATAACATGCTGGTAGCTTTTTGTGCATGAACAAAAAGGTAGAAAGAGTGGGTCCTTAGAGATGTGAGAATAATAGGAAAAAGGAAATGCAGGAATATAAAATGTTATCAGTTGTTTAAGAGAAACATTGAAAGGACAGAATTTAATGAATCATGTTGGAATTTTATTTATAAATTGGATACCTTTCCTTTCTTTCCCTAGAAGTACAATAGCCTGGATTTTCAAATGAAGTCCTTTTCCCCAGAGTATATTTCCTTCTCCACTGAAGTCCTACTCTTGACACCTTTTTGAGATATAGAGTTGATTTATTCTCAAAGGCTTTCTTAGTAGATTACAAATACTAGCAGGTTCTTTTAAAATGGAAAAGCTTCTGTCACAAGTCTGGTGACATGCTTGACTTGGAATATGGGCATCAGCTTAGTTAAATTAGCAAGGCTCATCATAAGAAAGTTCACCTTCAGGCAGTGGAGTTTTTGGTCACAGAAACTGTTGTGTGGAGGGAGCATTACTTCAATAGAGGAATTAAGCTAACTGATAAAAACTTTTGAATTATCCAAGTAACAAGTGTATTTCTTAGAGTAACATTTATCATGAAGCATATGTTTGCTATTTTTTATTATTAAGACCCAAATACAAACAGAAGATCAGTCATTCAACAAGCTTGATGTTGGGAACAGTAGACCACAGCATGAAAAAGAGGATGTAGTTTCTCAGTTATCCAAGACAGATGAACCAGAAGCTGTTATGGAAAATCAGAGGTAAGTACATCAACAGGAACTTATTCATTTTTGTCTTTGTATTTCCAGGATCTAGCAAGCAGTGTGTGCTTAATAAGCGCTTGTGGTATGAGTGAAAAATTCCCTTATGTGAGGATTAGATTTTAATGTTATCAGTATAGTATTATGCCTTGTTGAGTATAAGGTATAGAACAGTGTTGAAAATTCTGTTTTAGCATTTCCCAAAAGCAATTTATAGAGAGGAACCAGAATTTTTGTTTGGATTCAAAGAGGGAAGATTATTCAACTTTTGGAAGGGTTTTGATAGCCAGTAAAGAAATGCTAAATTGTCTTCATTTTCAAGTATATTCCCTTCACTTATTCAGGGATATATTCCTTGAAAAAATGAATTTTAATAGAGGAAAAAAAAGCAGTTTGGCTAGGCCAACCAATACATTAACCTACCTGACAAAACTATACAATGCTATATTATACAATGGCTATACAGTGCTAATAAACTATACAATGTTATATACCAATTGTCCCCTGCCTCTCTGCAAAGAAGATATATCTATTCTTCTCTTTGTATTTGTATTTCCTGTCACCTAGAGATTTGATTATCTTGTTATCCATATGCTTTCCTATGTGATAAAATCATTCAGTTGAAGAAGGCTAAAGACAAAAGCCTTGTGGCATGACATTAATGATTTATTTCCTATTTTACATCCTTCAGTTATTAATTATTCAACTTGGTTGTATAACTAGTTCTCAAACTTCTTAAATAGTAATTCCTCCTTTATATATTTTAACATCTCTTCCTCAGGGATATTTTATCAATGTTGAAATCATAGATGTGTTATATATTTTGCATTTCCATGATCTGAATGGTCTAGTATCCTCATTTTTTAAAAAGGTGATGCTAGTCTAGCATAATTTGTTTTTGATGCATTCATAACATCTCTGGAATGTTCTATTCTCTTTCTAGTTACTTGTATATTATTTAGAATTTTGGTAGCACACATCATCCTCCTAGATCTGAAACTGGTAAAAACCCAGAAAATAAGCTGGAATTGCATCAAGGAAGGACTGAGGTTTAAGAGAGTACCCCAACTCCCCAGAAAACAGTCTACCTCTAATTAGATAGGAAAAATGAGCAACCAACAAAAAAAAGCACCTAAATCTAAAGAATTTTTATGGAGACAAAGAGCAAGGTACAGACACAGAAGGGGACAATAAAGCAAAGCAAACACACAAAAGTCCAAAAGAAAAAATATGGATTGGACACAGATTCTGGTAGAGCTCAAAAAAAAAAAAGACTTCAAAAACTAATTAGGAGAGGTAAAGGAAAAGTGGGAAAGAGAAATGAGTGATGCAAGGAGAAATGAAAGTGATGCAGGAAGAAATGGGTCAATTGAAAAAGGAGAACCAAAAACTGACAGAGAAAAATCAGGTCTTAAAAATGAGAATTGACCATCTAGAAACTAATGATTTCATGAGAAACCAAGAAACAATAAAATAGAATCAAAGGAATAAAAAAAAACAGGGGAAAACATGAAATATCTTATTGAAAAAACCATTGCGAGACAGCTGGTTTCTCAGTGGATTGAGAGTCAGGCCTAGAAATGGGAGGTCCTAGGTTCAAATCTGGCCTCAAACACTTCCCAGCTGTGTGACCCTGGGCAAGTTGCTTAACCTCCATTGCCTAGCCCTTATTGTTCTTCTGCTTTGAAGCCAATGCATGATATTGATTCTTAGGTGGAAGACAAGGTTTTAAAAGAAAAGGGAAAAAAAGAAAAAACTACTGACCTAGAAATTAGATCTAGGAGAGACAATTTGAGAATTATTGGACTACCTGAAAGCCATGATGAAGAAAAAACCTTGGACATCATATTACAAGAAATTATTAAAAAAAAAAGACCTGCCCAGTGATCCTCAAACAAGAAAATAAAATGGAAATGGAAAGAATTCATAGATCACCTCCAGAAAGAAATCCTCAAATGATAACTTCCAGGAATGAAATAGCTAAATTCAAGAGCCACCAAGCTAAGGTTCAAAAATTCAAAAATTTTGCTAGCAGTTGGAGTTAGGCTCACCAGTTCATATTTTAAAGCTTTTATCATTCTTGTTCTTTTTTGATAACAAAACATTTGCTTTTCTTTAGTCCTGTAGAAGTTCTCATGTTCTTTATAGTTCTTCACAGTTTATAGATATTAGTTCTGCAGGTCCTTTTAGGACCTTGAGTTATGAATACAGTCTTTCTGAGTCTGATGATTTGAATTTATTGAAGATAGTTAGGTGTTCTTTTATTCTTCCTCCCATATTTTGGGTTTCAAGTCCCTTGCAACCATTTCTGCTACTTTGTTGTATCAAGGTCAGTTTTATTGGGAAAAAAAAATCCAGAAAAAAATTATTTCTAATTCTCATTATCATCCATATTGCTCCAAAAAGTGGCTGTATCATTTTTTTTTGGACTTTCTATTTGGTTTTCTATCCCCAGCATAGCAAAAAAGATCTTTTTGTTATCCTTAGCCCTGTTGACTTCTAATTAATTCTTTTTGTTTTATATCACATTTATTTTCCAAATGTATTCCTTCTTATCCTTAGCAATTTTAAAAAGAGTAAGAAAACAGTTCAACGAATCTGAACAACCAACTGTTATGGGAAAATAAACTCTTATTGATCTGTGTTGGTATCAATAGTGGTTATAGAGATTGGTAGATATTGGTAGACTATTAGGTTAAGGGAATTCAGTTATTGTCAGTTGGAGGGAAAATGGCTGATCTAGCAGTTGAAGGAAATCTGCTGAAGACTAAATTTACCAAAAAAACCTCTTTATTTTAACTATAGTGATTAAGGGAAAGGAAAAGAAGTCAACAGGTAGGAATAATATTGCTTATTGATATATGTACCCTAATCTAAAATCTCTCTATCTATAAACCCAATCCTAAATCTGTCTCGCAGGAGAATTTTCTTCTTCCTTGACCAAAGTCAAGGCTGACTTAACTTCCTATAGCTGTCTATATACCTCTAATTCTATCTTACAAAATGAATCTAATTTATAAGTAATTTCTTTGTTATTTATTTATTCAAAGAATTGTTGTAACTCCTTCAAATTCTCCAGCAACAGAAAATTTACTATGAGTAGGTTCAAAGATGTTTCTCTTTTCTGTTACCTATTGACCCTACTGCATTCCTGCAAATGTCACAGGAAAACAACTAAGACTTTCTCCAACCGATGGTTTCTTCACCAAATCTCCCACTATCACAGCTTTTTCCCAAATAAATCTCCACCAAATTCCTCAAGGATGATCCAAGGAAAAGACAAAACAACCAACCTCTGAATCTCTGTCCCAGAAGAGGCATCATTATTTCCAACTGCCTTTCCTAAGGCATTCTGGAAAATTCTCTTCCTCTGACCTACTCAGAGTTCCATGACAATCTTAAAGTAACCCTTAGAAATGTCATATTACTTCATAAACTCTATATCTAGCTACAATCTTTTCTTAGTAGGCTAATTAACAAATAACTCATCATGAATAGGAATGTTACAAAGTTCTAAATAGTTATTACATATAATGCTTATTAATGCATAACAGTGTAAAAAGATAACTTAATTCATAGAGGTTTTATATCCACCTTATAGAGGTTTTTTACCTACCATGGGGGGAGGGTTATAACTTTCTTAAAAGGAGACTTCAATAAGTATTTAATTATATTAAGAACATATAACCATAATTTAATTAAATAATTTATTATTTTCTATCACATTTATTTTCCAAATGTATTCCTTTTTTTATCCTTAGCAATTATAAAAAGAATAAGAAAACAGTTCAATGAATCTAAATGCATTAGTCATATCTGAAGTATTTGTAAAAATTAATACCCATATTCATTTTTTATTGATTTAAAATTTTTTTAAATTTAACAAGTAAAATTAAGCATGTCTATATGTAGTAGAATAAAAAAAGAGAATTGTACATGAAACTTAGAATCTACATTATATATCCCTTTTCATTTTAGTTATATAATTTAACATGTAAGTTTCAAAGCTGTCCTGCTTTTCTGCTTTTCTTTTGGCTTCCATTTCTGCAATTTTGGGTTGGTGGCAGATTTTCTTAACTGCAAGGACATAGCTTTGTCTTGTAATTCGGTTGGTGTTTTTGTTCTTTCTGTTTACATTGATGTAATAATTATGTATATTGCTTTTCTGGTATTGCTTAATTTTTTTTGCATCAGAGCTTATAAATCTCATCATTCTTCTCAGAATTATTTTTGCCTTTTCTGTAGTACCATTCCTCAATCTGCCTATTTCATTTCCAGTTTTTTGCTACTATAAAAAGTGTTGCAAAGTAGGTATATTTTAAAAAATCAAATTTAGTCACTGAAATAGGTGACTAAATCTTTGTGATATCTTTGGATAACTTCCCCTGGCATTCATCATTGTAATCACTTGTGTTACAGAATTTTGTTTCCTATTGTTGCATATTCTTTTAACAACTAACTACTTCCATGGAATTATAGGATACAGTATTTTATTTACTCTGAGTATTTCTTCTTCCAAAATTTGGAGAGGGTGTGTCATATTCTACCTAGTTTTCTCCTTCAGTGCTTTGGATTTGCAATTTTATCAATTTACAATCTTCTTAAAACCAGACTGGTTAAAATTGATCCAAATCCCATGCTACAAGACTGATCAAAGGACTAGCTATGTGGTCCACCAAAAGACCTTTAAACCTCCAGATAGTGCTAATGGTAGTCCTTTGCTTTTTTTTTCTGGGTCAGTTTTTCACCACCCATCCTCTTGTCACAAGTTTGGATTACCCTGTACCTCTTCAAATTTTTTTTTCTCTTTGCTTTTTCTCTTTTAAATACTAATGTCATTTTGTCAATTCTTTCTTTGTTTTTCTCCTTTAAATTTTTAATATCATTCCATCAAAGCACATTAACAAGAGAATGGAAAAGTGTTGCTCTTTCCCTTTCACCTATCTTCCCAACCTAGAGGCCAACCTGCATATGGGCACATGTATTTATTTCCTTGGCACCAGAGAAATAGAAACTGCATAATTTCTGCACATCACTGGACCATTCCCGTTTGCTGAAACTAGTTTTCATTTTTCTCGTTGGCTTTTGCAATATTTATTGAAAGAACGACAGCTTAATCCCATCTTGTTGCTTCTCCTTTGATTTTCATAGATAAGCTTTAAGTATTTAATGTTGTGGGTATTTACTGTTTTCTCATAAGATGAAATATTTCTTTTCTTTTCAAATTCCCTTTCTGGGGTTTCTAAATATTCTAGCAGAAATCTTTAACTTTAGCTTCCACTAAAACACCATTTTGCAATGTTTTTGACAGTCTTCAAGATGGCAATAAATTAAGTACATTCAAAGAAGGGCCTGTAAGGAGAGCACGATTTCAGAAGCCAAGACCCAATGTAGGAAGAGCAACTGGAAGAAGTGAAATTAGCCCACGGGAAAAGGCATCCAAGGAAATAAGTGTCACTGGAAAAGTAGAGGCAGGTTTGCTTCAAACTGATGGTGAATTCAATTCTCTTCCTCTCCCCAATGTAAGTTTTGTGCATTTTTCTTTATTAAAAATGTACTTAGTTATTTTTTCAAAGAAAGTCATATCAGATTTCCATTATGGACATTAGCTTACTCGCAATGAAATTTAAAACTTTGAAAGTAGGATAATGATATGCAGATTCTAGAAGGTGGAAAATTATTTGTTAGGTACTAAATTCAATGTGAATTTGCATACAGTATAGTCATTAGGGAATATGCTGTAGCTGAAATAATGTTAAAAATTACTTTGGAGAAGTTGATTTCTTTCTGAATCTCAGTTTTATCATCTGTAAAACTGAGAGAGTTGGTTTAAGACAATATCTGAAAGCCTCTAAACATTCTGTATTTCAGG
Organism: Monodelphis domestica; assembly: GCF_027887165.1. Lineage (NCBI taxonomy): Eukaryota > Metazoa > Chordata > Mammalia > Didelphimorphia > Didelphidae > Monodelphis > Monodelphis domestica. The sequence continues at coordinate 482,996,920 of NC_077229.1, forward strand.
ATTTTATATTGCCTCAAGGTTCTTATTCTGTCAATTATCTTTCTATAGTATTGTGATATGAGGTATAGGAAATTTAGGATGAATCTGTACTGATTATAAGATATTCCTGAAGATTTATTTTTTAAACTGACACTAACTTATTGTTTGATGTTTTTTAAAAAGTCATTATTTGAGGAATATATTAAGTCAAGTTTCCATAAAAGTAGCTAAGAAAAATGTATAATTTCAGAATTATTTTTTTATCTAGGACAAAGATTTGTTGTGACTCCCCTCCAAATAAAGTATTGGTTATAGTGTGCCTTTAGAAGAGTATTAGACACTTCAGATCATGCTTATGCATTAGTTAATTATTGTGAATGTCATTTCTAGAACATAAACTGTGGCTTGCCATCCCTTGTTGAAGAATTTGAAAAAGAAGCATCTTCTCAAAAGGGAATCTCAAGTCCAGTAATTCCTCTGAAGCCTTCTTGCATTTCTCCTTCAGAAGAATGTGAAAAAGATAAGGAAATACAACCCACAGCTGATCTGGAGCAAGTTCCAGATGTTAGCAAAAGGTATTTGAATTGAATGTATTTATTTGTAAGAGAAAATACAATTTAAATTTATAGTTGACATAATTAGGTAGGATTTCTGATACTCTGGAAGACAAAAATAAAATTTAAGACTACCTTAACAAAAGGGAAGCCACGAAAGTATGCTAAAATTCTTAGATGGTGATTTGGGGATCAAATGAGTTAGTAGTACAGATAGTAATTTTATGAGTTAGGAGTGCAAGAATAAAAAGAGGGAGTAATAAAAACCATTTAACAAGTACCTACTATGTTCAGTATAAAAAGTACCTACTGTGTTTAGAGCACTGAGCTAAGCACTGTAGGAGATACAAAGTGCTAAGCACTGTAGGAGATACAGAGTTTGAATAAGTTAGACATTTCCTTATAGAAGAGCTTGCAGTCTAGTAGTGTGTGTGGCATACATACTGATAACACTAATACAAAGAATTATATGAGAAATGCATTAGAGAGGTACAAAAGAAGTGCTGAGATCTGAGATGAGAAAATTCACAACTGACTTAGGGGGAATCAGTGAAGATCTTCCTGAAGGAAGGGACAATTTTAATTTTAAAAGATAGGTAGAAATTCAACAATGGAAGTCTGAGAAGTACATTCCAACTATTGAATTAAAAATGAGTATGGTGATGGGAAAAGCATGTTTTGAGGGGATAGTAAGTTATCTGGGTTAGCAGGAACATGACATGTGTGGGTGGAGGAATAATTCAAGTCCAGAAAGTTCAGTGATGCCATATTGTACACTGTCTTGCATGTCAGTCAGAGGAAGCCACTGAAGAGATTAAAGCAGAATAACATGACCAGATAAGGGAACTGTATGAAGATTAGACTGGAATAGGCAACCAATGGAGATGGGAAGACCAGGTAGGAAGTAGTTATATAGTCCATTTGGTGATGAGGATTTGGACTAGTTTGGCTACAGTGGGGTAAAAGAGGAGGGGTTCATGAAAGGTATCATTGAGATAATAGCAAAAGGATTTGGTAATTGATTAGAGGTAATTAGAGGTGAGACGTGACAGACAGGAAAGAATCAAAGATAACCTTAGAGTTTTGGACAAGAAACTGGGTAAATGCTGGTACCACCAAGAAAGTTTAGAGGAAATATAAGCTCAGTTTTAGACATGTTAAATTTTGAGATGTTATTGAGACACACAGGTTTAAGTAACTTGTAAGCCGTTGTAGATAGGAAATGCAAAAGAACAGTTAGGACTAGATAGCTTACATTTGGAAGCTGTCTCCATGAAGGTGATAGTTTGGATATTATAAATGTAAATGCAATTTACAAGGATGGAGAAAAGGACTAAGAATAGAACTTTGGCATGCACCCATTTTAACATGATGGATAAAGGATGACAAGCCAGAGAAGAAATAGTTATAAAGTTGGAAGAGGACCAGTAGAGAGGTTTCATAGAAGCCAGTAAAACCAGTGGTATCCAGAAGGAGACAATGTCAAATGTCACATGTTGCCAAAATCTGATGATGGTTGACAAAGACCGGATGAGGATTGAAAGAGGCTGGTTGGATAAGATGACTCCTTGGTAGAGTCAGCACCAGTAGAGTTATGTAGGATGTTGTCTTTTTATAGTTTAAGGTGGAGTGAAGGGAGAGTCTGAATATTAACAACTTTTTCAAGAAATTTTGCAAGAAAAGGGAAGAGAATGAAGAAATAATAGCCAGCCAAGGGAATAAGGATTAAAGGAAGACACTTTTTTTAATAGCATTGAGAAGATTAAAATATGTTGGTGAACACATAAGGAGTCAATGGAGAGGGAGAAATGAAACCTTCCTAGAATAAGAAAGTTTTCTTTTAGAGGAAGTTTGAAAAAATGAGATCAACTTGGGAAGAGAAAAAATACTAGTTATTTTGATGCAGGAATTTATGAGAAAAGAGTAATAATACTGAAAAATTTTTAGAAAAGGGGTTGATGGGGTCACCATCAGAAAACCTTAGTTTGTGCAGTGAAATAGGGAACTTAAATCATTTGCTTTAAGTTTGCAGACTGAGAGTGTTAGGGTCTTGAAGAGAGAAAGGTTTGATACTGTCACTGTGGGGAATGAAATTAGAGATAACTAAGAGTATATCTGTAATATTTGCACAGAGCCACTTAACCAGTTAACAAGAATCTCTGTTAAGTTCCTATATAGCAGACACCCTACTAGGCTACAAAAAAGGAAATATTACATTCTGCCATGGGTAACAAATATATATATAAGTACATAGAGAATCAATACACAATAAATGCAAAGTAGTTAGAATTGGAAGATATTAGCAGTTGGGAGGATAAGGAAATACTTTAATATGGGGCTTGAGCTGAACACTGAACCCAAAAAGGGATTGGTAGGGGTCAGGAGGGAATGTATTCTATAAACAGGAGTCAGTCAAAAGCCACAGAGACAAGAGATGTAGTGCTTTGTGGGAGCAAAGGAGAAAATATCATTTTGGCTAGGCTATCTGAGTTCAAGAAGGGAAATAATGTATAATAGGGATGGGAATAGAGGTTGTAGTCTGACTGCAAAGAACTTTAAAAGCAAAAGAAGTTTATAAAAGATGTTCCAGAAGTCTTAGTTTAATTTTAAGCTTAACTATATTTTATTGTATAGGCAAAAGGGAGTTTATTGAATAAAGGAATGCAATGGTCAGATCTAAGTAGCCAAATAAGTTTGGCTGCATCATGGAGGATAGATTGGAGTGAGAATAAATGAGACAGGGATACTAATTAAGAGGAATTTTTAATAGTCCAGCTAAATGAGGTGATGAGGTGGTAACTGTGTGAGTAGTCAAAAATGATTGGATTGTGAAAAAGATTGTGATGGTAGAAACAGTAATATTGGTTGTTATCTGATATCCCCCAAGGTGCTTTCTCTCCTTAAGAAGTTCAGCACTTCTCCAACTCCTGCACTTATTCTAGAACTTTCTGAGTAATTAGTTTTAAAATACACATGACCTCCCAATTCCTCAGTCATTTCAAGTCCCATCACTTTCTCCACTCCAGCCATACATACAGATATTTACACCATGGATCTCAGCATTACCCATAAGTTTCTTTGATAAAAAAATTCTAAAATTCCTTTATCATACCAGCTTTCCTTATCATTAATCCTCTTCCTATACCGTACCCATCTTTGCTTTCTTGTGACTTCAGATCTTTTCACCCATCAATATTTTCTCTAGGATGTGGAGAAAATCTCTGCTCTAACTACTTTCCTTTTCCAATCTTAGCCCTATTCCACTCCATATTGTAGTCTTTTTTTTTTATCCTGACACACAGAAACCCTTTATTCTTAATCCTATCCACTCATCTCTTTTAAAATTCTAGCCATGAATTATTCCCACCACTTTCCTTCTCCTTTCTTACTCATATAACCCAGTTTGATCCATTAGAAATTTATGTTCTCTAACCACTATTAGATGCTCATGAAAGCAAGGCAAACCTTTTATTTTCCCTTGAGTCCCCATATTATTTCCCACAGAAATTATTGCAAACCTTCTTTTCTCTCTTCAAAACTTTCCATAGTTATAGCTAAGGATCTTTTATCTCCCTTTTTTAAAAAAGCCTTCCTTCTGTCTTATAATCAATACTAAGTATTGGTTCCAAAGCAGAAGAATGGTAAGGGCTAGGCAGTTGAAGTTAAGTGACTTGCCCAGGTTATACAACTAGCTAATATATGAGACCAGATATAAATTTAGTATCTCTTGTCTCCATATCTGGCTCTCCATCCATTGAGTCACCTAGTTGTTCCAGTACTCTTATCTTTTAAAAACCTTCACTAAATCCTCTTGTCCTTTCAAGCTATCGTCTTCTCTCTTTCTCAGACACACTCCTGTCCATATTCGTTATGTCCACTTCCTTCCTTCTACTTCCATTCAAGTCTTTGTTGAAGTCTGTCTTCTGACTTCATCACTCATGAAACTATTTCAAATTGCCAAATCTGGTGATTCTTTTTCAGTCTACTGATTTGTATAGTTTGAGGAAATTTAATAGAGTGATCTTTTAAGTACAAGGATTATAGAAACATAATAGTGAAATAAAAAAGGAAGCAAAGAAGTAGAGCTGAGGAACTTCCTTAGGCACAAGAATAGTACTATAGAATTGGTTAGTTCTAGGAGAAGAGGGAACTAGAGGGCAAGGCAAAGTTCATTGGTAGGTATGAAAAACACTGTAAGTACTTCATCAAGTAATGCAAATTTTAGATTATCGATGAGGAGATTCTCATGGCACATAGTTGAATAATTCCTACCTAAAAAACCCCCAACTTCTTGAAGTAATAGTACCATTTGTTATCTTTAAGTGCCCTCTCCATACTCCCACTTTTCTTCACAAGTATTAATAATTTCCGATTGATGCTTAAATGACTGCTTTTTTTAAACCAGAACCCCTTTCTAGCTAAAGGTAGAAAAAGATTTAAGTTTCTTTTGTAGCATTAACTACTTTTCAAATGTCTAATATTTTCTTTCTCAAAAGCAAATGTCCTCAAGATGAAAAGCTTTCTGTAGCTAAAAAACCTCCTTTTGTGAGAAGTCGATTCAAGAGACCAAGACCAAACTTAAGAAGAGCAATTGAAAAAGGTGGAGCTCCAGGAGCAGAAAAATGTGAGTTGTTGAAGAAATTGGAAACAGAAAAATTGGAGATTATGATACAACATGATGATCGTAACCAGGACGCCATCTCCTCCCCTCAAGATCATGCCTCTTCCCTTCAAGACAAAGTCTCTCCCTTCTGTCAAGATGATTCTTTCCCACCTCAAGTCACTAGTTTCTCCCAAGTTGATGCTTCTTCCCCTAAAGATGATTCTGTTCCCCTTCAAGATGATTGCTCCTCACCTCAAGTCACTGCCTCATTTCCCCAAGTTGATGCCTCCTTCCCTAAAGATGATTCCATTCCTCTTCAAGATGATTCCTTCCCACCTCAAGTCACTGCCTCCTGCCCCCAAGTTGATGCTTCTTTTCCTAAAGATAATTATACCCTTGCTCAAGTTGCTGACTCCTCCCCTCAAGATCCTGCCTCACCCCCTCACCTGGATACCTCACCCCCTCAAGACAGTGCTTCTCCCCCTCAAGTCAATGCCTTTCCTCTTCAAGATGAAGTTTCTTCTCTTCAAGATGATACTTCTTCCCTTCAAGAAGATGCCTACCCCCTTCAAGTCATTGCCTCTTCCCTTCAAGTTGATGCTTCTTCTTCTCAAGACAATGCCTCACCCCTGCAAGTCAATATTTTTCCTGCTCAAGTCTGTACTTCCCCCCATCGATTGGCTGTTTCCCCATTCCAAGTTGAAGCCTCCTTTCAAGATAATGCCTCACCCCCTCGAGTCAGTGTTTTTCCTACTCAAATCTGTGCTTCCCCCCAATTGGCTGCCTCCCCCCTTCAAGTCATTGCTTCTCCCCTTCAAGTTGATGTGCCTGCCTCTCAAGACAATGCCTCACCCCCTCAAGTTAGTGTTTTTCCTGCTCAAGTCTATGCTTCCACTGTTCAACTGGCTGCCTCCCCCCTTCAGGTTATTACCTCCTCCTATCAAGATGATGTCTCTACACCTCAAGATAATGCTTTTCCCCCTCAAATGACTGCTTCCCCTGCCCAAGATGATGCTTCTTCCCTTCAAAATGATGCCTCTCTCCTTCAAGTTGTTGTCTCACCCCTTCAAGACAGTGTCCCTACTACTCAAGTTGATGCTTCTCCCACTCAAGTCATTACCTCCCCTGCAGAAGATGATGAGTCCCCTGTTCAGGTTGCTACCTGCCAATCTCAAGCTGATGCCTTCCCCATTGCAGATGTCAACCATCTGTGTCAGAATGTAAGTGATGCTTTGTAATATTAAATACTTTTGGGAGCATTTACTCATACTTATGGCTAGTTATTATCTTGGGATTTAGTTGTCTAAAGATTTTTTGTACATGATTTCTACTCTCCCATTCCTTTCTTTCAGTAATACTACATAGCTAAAGGTGCAAACATTTAGTAGTTCTAATCATATAAATAATCAGAGACAAGAATGTGAAAAGAACCTGCCTTGAAGTCAGCTAGTCTGAGTTCTTGACCAGCCTCTGTCACTAACACTAAATTGATTTGGCATTTATCATCCCTCTAACTCAATTTCTTTATCTCAATGGTAATAGTATTTTGATTGATCTCCACTGGGTTGCTAGATAATGATATTAAATAGTGAAAGTGAAAATTCATTGAAAAGTTATGTATTTGTTTATTTTAAATATTTACCTTATCTTTCATGAGTTAGTCCAGAACAACATTATTTCTTGTGACATAAGGACATGTGCTTGATGTAAGGAAAAATTCATTATTTACACTAATGAATATTTGAATTTTTTATACAAATAAAAACTTTTTTGAGCTAAAAATAATTTGACAGCTTGTTTTAACGTGTCCCAATGCTTTTTTTGTTAGTAGTATTTATATTTGCCTTTTAAAAAATAATTAATTCATTTGTGCAACATGCCTTTTAGGATACAACTGAAAGTTCTCAAAAGTCTGCAATTAATCATGAAGATCCAGGTCCAGAGAAGGGGGTAGAAGACCTGCTTTTAAAAGAACAGACTCCAAAGAAGCTTTTAGATTCATTGAACTGTGAACTCGAAGAACCCTTTATAGGAGCACAAGAAAATGATTTTGCTGTTTCTACAGGGTGAATAGTTTTACTTTTTATTATTGTTTAGTAGGATGGGGAAAAGGAAAAGTAGGAGAGACTTTTAAAAAATTCCATTCATTTTTCTTAGCAGTGTACAGCATTTTTGAAAAGTGTTTTGGTTTATATTTTGGCATAGTAACTACCAAAAATACCAAGATAAACATGTATACTTCAGCATTTTTTAATGACATAAAATGAATTTTTTAATTCATTTTATGAATTGAGAAAATTTTATATGCATTTTAATTAAAGCTGAGTGGTGATGGGTTCCCCCTTCGTTAGTTATATTGCAGAAAGGATTCATAGTTAAAAATTGAATTAGATAACTTCGGAAGTGATTTCCAGCTCTTAAGATTACATAATTTTCTGATATTTTACACTATGATAAAGTTAATGAATAGAAGATTTTTAACCTTGTTTTTTTTTTTTATTTAAAAAATGAATGAAGGGGCAGTGGGGTGGCTCAGTGGATTGAGAGCCAGACCTACAGACAGGAGGTCCTAGGTTCAAATCTGACCTCAGACATCTTGTAGCTATGTGACCCTGGACAAGTCACTTAATCCCCATTGCCTAGACTGTACCACTCTTGGAAACAATACACATTATTAATTCTAAGGCAGAAGGCAAGGGTTTTAAAGAAAAAAAGGGAAAAAATGAATAGTTTTTTAAGTGCTTATTATGTACTAAGCATTGGCTAAATTCTGGGGTTATAAATAGGAAAGCATGATAGTACCTGCTTCCAATGAACTAATGTTCTGTGAGGGGGAGACCCATGTTTTTAAATTTTATGTTCACTAGTAATTTATTTATAATAAGTACATTAATTTAAATCTAACAGGCCTTTGAAAATATTAACATATGAGGAAGTAATTTGCTTAAGTTTCTGTAATTTAATAGAATTCAGAGACTCAAGTTTTAGATCATTAGGATGCTTTAAAGCTTCAAGTTATGATAACTTTGTTTTCTCTTCTCCTTTCCTTTGGATTCTTAGCATCCAGAATTCCCAACAAGAAATTAAGAAAAATGATATTCAGCCACTGCGAATGAGGGGCCGATTGAAGAGACCTAGGCCAAACATAAGCAAAGTGGAACGGAGAGGATCTAGGTTAGCAGGAAAATGTGTTGTTGAAGAAAGGGCTAAGGAAGAAGGAATAATATTGCATAAGAATGAATCTGAAAGTGAATCCTTCACCCTTGTAAGTTAATGTTCTGCAGTTTTATTGAATTATATCAAGAATGTTAATGGTATGAGGTGAAAACTCAGAAGCAGTCCCACAGACAAATCAGGCAATTATAGAACCAGCACCTACCACATGTATAGTAAGCCTCTCCAAGACTCTTTGCAACTCCTGTATTCCTTGTACTTAGCTGTATGACTTTAAGGATTATAAACATATATATATATATGAATGAATCATTTTATTTTCTGTTCTGTCCTATTATTTGATTGTAAATAGTTATTTGACAAATGTTTGCCAATTGATTGTTTTTATAATCTTTTCCAGAAATTTAAACCAGCAGTTAATATATAATACACAAAGGCATCATAGTTTTCTTAATCCTTACTATTATTATGAGTCAAATAATTCCTAGGTATTTTCTGCTTTTTGAAAAAAGTAAATCCTACATGTTTATTTTTCTTATATTAACATAGCCTAACTTTGGTTTTCAGCCAAGTTCTAAAATTGAAAGTGAAGTTGTACCTTTTGAAGTGTGTGAAAGTAAGAATCAAGGAGTTTCAGAAGAAAATCTGCAAGTTAGCAGAACTGAAGTTTTAAAAGAACAGATAAGGTAAGTTTACCCTTGATAACATCAAAGAAAGTTTAAAAATATGAGTGACTATTTTTTGTAATTTTTAGCATATATAGGATATGTTTCATATACCTGTCTTTATATATAGTTATTTTATTCCCATACTTATTATCATTGAATATTTTGTTCTTCTACTTTTTTGTTTTTAATTTAAAGCAAAGAAAAATATAAACTTCATACTGTCAGCCCAGCACAGTTTAGGAGGTGCCGATTCCAAACAGTTAAGCCAAATTTGGAGAGGGCATGCAGAAAGAAAGAAGAACCTGATACTGAAAAGATTGTGCCAAATAAAAATGATACAAGAAGAGCAGAAGATAAGTTGTTGCAGCAAGAAGACTCTGATACTCACCAGTCTCTAAAAGTGAGATTTTTTTCCTGCCTCTAGAGATAGATTTCATATTTAAAAAAAAAACAATCCAAGAAAAAATATACAATAATATTTCAATAGATGTTGAAAATTCTTTTGTTTTAATAGTTTTTAAATCAAAAGTTCCTTGTCAAGTTATATATTGAGAAAGATCTCAGATTTAATTTACTTTTGTTCATAACAGTCATCTTAAATATTTTTGTTTTTATTTTAGCATTTTCTCTTTATAACTAGACCATTTAGGAAAATCCAAGCTTTTTAGAGCTTTCTAGCTTTAGTGTGTTTTGTTTTAACATAATTATGAAGAAGAGCATACTTTTGGGAGTCTTCTGCTTTTCTTCCTGGGAATTTAGGGAAACTTTGAGTGTTAATAAGTTTCATGAATTTATTATGTATGTTTTTTTTGTTTGTTTGTTTGTTTTTAAACCATTTACCTTGGAGCAGTCTTGGAATCAATACTGTTGGTTCTAAGGCGAAGAGCAGTAAGGGCTAGGCAATGGGGGTCAAATGACTTGCCCGGGGTTATACAGCTAGGAGGTGTTTGAGGCCAGATTTGAACCTAGAACCTCCCATCTCTAGGCCTGGCTCTCAATCCACTGAACTACCCAGCTGCCCCTATTATGTATGTTTTTGATCAGGTTTAGATAAGAACATCATACTAAATTGAAATAAACCACATTTTGGTACTTTTTTTGTTTGTTTGTTTGATTCATATTTAAGGATAAAACAGAGCTACTGTCATCCCTGGGGATCGCACAAAGAAAAGAACATGGGGATTCTAGAGACTTTGCCTTGCCCAAAGAATATAGTCAATCAGAAAAATTGGATTCCTTTGACAGGCAGCTGGAATGTTCTTGTGACAGTGGTCCAGGAGCTACTCTCTCATCTGTAGGTGTTGAAGAGCAATTTCCAAATAAATCAACAAGGTACTATTTCATAACAGAATAACAAGAATAATAGCATTTATATAGTGTTTTAATGTTTATAAAGAATTTTATAATTATCAGCTCATTTGAGCTTCATAACAACTGTCAGAGTTAGGATGCTATTATTTATTATTCCAGTTTTAGAGATGAGGGAACAGGAGCATTCTCCACTAGAGATCCAAAGCTCTAGTATACTGGTATATCCAGTATACCTACCTAGTTGCTTCTAGTTTCATGTAATATAATTTCTCTGATTAGGAAATTAAAGATACCTCCTGTCTATTATGAAAGAGTGCCTTTTATTTATTCCATTCATAGAAGAAAAGAGTTTCTTATTTATTCATGTTAAGTGAGTTTCTTTTAATTTTTGACTAATTTTGCACTTTAACATTATGCTCTTTTCCAAGAAAGGTTTTCTCTTATATCAGTTGATGAGTATATGGTGTATCTCACATGTTGATGAAACCTAGCAGGGCAGGAAATGTGATGAAGCTAGAGAGAAGCTACATCCTCCTGCCCACATTCTAATGAATGGAGCTAGAAGCAATTCATTCAGAGAATATGCCTTTGGTAATGTTTTAACTTCTTTTACCCTCATATATTTCAGAGACTAGATTGGAATAGCCCCCTCAATTAAAAAAAAAAAAGTATGACTTTGAGGAACTTTCTCAAGTTCCTCAAAGTTCTTTACTTTTATTTCTTCTTCTATAATTCCCTTTTCCATTTTCCATTTGGATGGAAAGGAGAAAGTAGCCCAGGGTGAAAGTTTGCAATGGGTTGACATGTGGCTGGTCAAAAATTGATTGTACTGCTAAATACAGGCAAGTGAATTATAATTCTTCAAGGAATTAACCCATTAAGATAGGTGGTTATGATTTTTGTTGTAATATCTTAAACTTATACTTCATCTTAATGTCCTTTATTGTTAATAAAACTTCCCTATAAAATTATTTGGTCTATTGACCACACTATTTTTTTTTTAATGATCATTTAGGCATACACAACAATCAAAAGAACCAAGTTGTCTAAAAAATACTCTGGGTCGAAGGATAGTTACTTCCTCAATCTCTGAATGTGAGATGGATAATAGTGATAGGAGAATCCATCGGAAGTCTAAGCAAAATTTCAGTAAAGGACGTGGGTCCAAACGTGTCCGTGCCAGGATTTCCAGGAAGGAACCTCGGACCTCAAAGGCAGTATTAGTAACACTACGAGCATCTCAGGAAGAGGATGAAGAGGATCTAGAAGACCTTGAGTCCGAATATGAGGAAGAAAACTACCACCTTGCACCAGAAGAAGTCAACAAAGCACCAGTGTTTGTACCAATTGGACTCCGCTCACCAGAACCTGTTTCTGCCCAAATTGAGGAAACTATGGAAGAGGTATGCAACATTTTTGTTTGGCTGACATTGTGGAATTACTTAGCGTGTCCCTCCCCTCCACACTCCACGACATTTTCTTCTTTTGGTCACTGGATTTTAAAAACTTGATTCAGGCTAATTCAGTCCATAAAAATAAGAAGTATGTACTCCCATGTACTACACAGCTCTTAGACCAAGGTTAATAACAAGAATAGACTGTGAGAAGGGTGGAGACAAGGAACAGCTATTTATACATCAAAGCTTTCTAGCATATAGCTATGTTGTATAAAATACTGATGTAGGTGGTTTTCATTATTTTTTGGAGGCCATTGGGCTGGGGCAGAATTGGGCCCAGTTTGAACATATTTTTCTAGTTCCTTCAGTAAATATGGGCCTTGACACTTTTTCTTCTTGAGTTAGCCATAGAAATCCCAGGACTGGAGTGAATAATCTCCAAGCCACTGATTTTTTTTCAAAACCCTTACCTTGTGACTTAGAATCAATACTAAGTATTGGTTCCAAAGCAGAAGAGTGGTAAAAGCTAGGCATTGGGGTTAAATGATTTGACTAGGGCCACACAATTAGAAAAATATCTAAGGTCAGATTTGAACCCAGGGCCTCCCATCTCCAGGCCTGGTACTCTGTCCACTGAGCCACCAAGCTGTCCCAAGCCTCTTTAATGGATATTTGAACTCCAGAAGCCTAAGAAACATGGCCAGGTTTTGATGGAAGCAGTGAGTGTATAATAAACTGAGATCATTTGGTCCCAGGGTCTCACCAGAAATGAAGGAATAGCTCAAGAGAGAAAGTTCCACTTATGTCTGTAGAGTAACAGTCTAGCATGACTTCAGTGGTCATTGACAGGAATGATTAGTTGCAAAGGTTCCCCAGGAAGTTAATACTCATGTTTGAAAATGACTGGAAGCTAATTAGGAAGGAGATTAAAGTGGATACTGATGCTAAAATAAAAGAATCTTTTTGAGTGCTGCCATAAATTCAGAGGTCACCAATAAAGATGGTGAAAAAGATTTATACTAAGGAATAGGTTAATTTGGTCTTTTATTTAATAATTAACTTTGCCCTTATTTTCTAGAGAAGAATAGTAAATAAAAATAAATTCTCTGATAATAGGAAGACAAATTATTCCAATGTCCTAGGATGTGAAGAGCAGTTGTCAGAGTGATTGTCATTTGAGAGAGGTTTCATTTCTGTTCTATTTGCTAGGACAAAAAATGTATAACATTTTAGATAATTTTGGTTGAAACAGATAAGAAATTAGCCTTAAGTTATTCTGAAGAATCTATTTTCCAAACATCATAAGTAACTGATTTTACTATGTTTTATGTTTTATAAAATGTTTAATTTTTTAAAAGTGCCTTCACTTTTAATTTCATTTTAGCTTCAAAATAGCCTGATTAAGGAAATAGCAAAGGATTTATCCTCATTTTCTTGGTAAAGAAAATTTGAGGCACAAAAAATTTCTATGACTTGTTTAGATCTAGCACTTAATTCATTATACTGATATTTATATTTTTATTACATAGTTTGTAGAGATACCAGGTTAATGGAATTCAAGCATATAAGGTAGAACTTTGAGGGAATCATGTTCTGTTCCGTGTTCCCAATATAGCTACCATCCAGAAAGCCTCACAGTTTATAGAGAAATTGAGGAGAAAAAATGGTTAGAGAGTAGGGCCATGTCCATCAATTGAAGAATGGCTGAACAAGTTGTGGTATATGATTGTAATGGAATACCATTGCGCTATAAGAAATGATGAGCAGGATGATTTTGGAAAAAACCTGGAAAGACTTACATGAACTGATGCAAAGTGAAGTGAGTAGAACCAGAAGAATATTGTACACAGTAACAGCAATATTGTATGATGATCAACTGTAAATGACCTAGTTATTCTTAACAATATAGTGATCCAAGACAATCCCTGAAAATGCCATATGCCTTTAGAGAAAGAACTGATGGAATCTGAATGCATGCCAAAACATATTATATTTCACTTTCCTTTTTTTTCCCTTTTTTTAAAAATTTGAGATCTCTTCCAGAAAATGACTAATGTAGAAAAACATTTTATGTGATTGCACATATAAAATTTATATCAGATTGCTTACTGTGTCTTGGGAGGGAAAATGGGAAGGAGGGAGAGAGTTTGGAACACAAAATTAAAAAAAAAGTTAATTGTTTATATATGTGATTAGGGTAAAATAAAATACTATTTTAAAAAAGAGAGTTGGGCTAGAAAATAATGACAAAAGAATAAGATGTAGTAGTCAATATGTAAAAAAGCACCTCTAGTTTTGCTTGTAAAAAACCTTGAATTATTTCATGAGTTATTAGCATTTTTTTCTTTATATTCCTTGGATTTTAAATTCTTTATGGTGATGTAACACCATTCATTGATAATCTGTAGTTTTTCAGCCATTTCCCAGCTAGCTACCAGCTTTTCTTTGAATATTAAAGTAAGACAGCAATAAATATCTTTATGGAGAGGGAAAAAAAGAGAATAAGGTGTTAGGTACTTAAGTTTAGGCCATATTATTGGTAACCTTAAGGAAATTGTCTTGTTGGCCAGTACACTATCACTAAAACTAAAGGTTATTATCTTTCAATTTCTTAGCTATGAATTTGACTCATTAGTTGGCAAGTATTTTCTTGTATGTGTTGCATCTCCCTACCAAATATGAACTCTAAAATGTTTTATTGACATCTTGTTGTTTGAGTTTTGTTCTTATGCCACAGTCATTTTCCCAAAATAATTCCCAACTTTGCATCCTTTGCTTGTAACTAATAGACCTACTTAGGAACTACATCTAACATTATGTGAAACATAATGCACCCATAATCATCCTGATCTCTTAACCAGAGAAGAAAAGTGTATTTGTCATCTGACTTCAGTGACTAAGATGAATCATTCCATTTAGCTCCATTTGGTGTTATTTTTATTTATATAAAGTTATTTTCTATAATATTCTCACAGTTCTGCTTTCTCCATTCTGTATCTGAGAGTCCATATTTTCTGATTCAAGACATTATTTCTTAGAGGACAGTATTATTCCATTATATTCATATTCCACAATGTATTCAGTAGATGCTGACTCAGTAGGAATGTCCAGTAGTAGCATCAAAAGCTTTTGAAAAGGTTAATGACTTTTCTTGCACAATTTCAAGTTTTTTTCCAGAATTGTTAGAATATTAAACAACTTCATCATCAGTGTATTAATACTTTCTTTCCCACGGTCCCTTCAAACCCTTTCCTAAAAGCTTCCATTTCTGACATTTATTGTTTTGACTAATTTGATGGTTGATAATGTATTGTGTTAGAGTTTTTTAACTTGCATTTCTCTTATTATTGGGGATCATAAGACTTTTTAAATATGGTTGTTAGTAGTTTACATTTTTTCTTTTGAGAACAGTTTAGATCCTATTAACTGTTAGGCAGTTGCTTTTAGTGTTATATTTATCAATTCCCTATATATGTTGTATATAAGACTTTAATCAGAGATAGTTGATGAAAGGTTTCTTTTTCCTACTTTAGTTTCTTGATTTTGTTAGTGCAAACCTTTTAAACTTTATTTAGTGAAAATTACCTATTTTGTCTTTTACATTCTATTTCTCATTTGATTAAGATTTTTCTCTCAGCTGTAATTCTGAAAGGTTTCTTTTTCTTTTCTCTTTTAATTTTTTGTAATATGACCTCTTTATAGTAATATCACTTACCCATTCTTAGATTATTGCGCCATAAGCTCTTTTACATCCTTAGATCCTTTCTGTTATTCTCAGCAACTTAGTAACTACTTGAAAAACAAGTCCTTGAAAAGAAGTTAAATTAAATTCTAAGTAGAACATGAAGTTTTTCAATTGTGGTATTAAATTTTTGTAGACTTCCAAATTAAATAACAAAATGTTTTCATTTTTACAGCTTGAAATCTCTGTGAATGTCCCAGATGTACCATGTATTACCATTGCTGACCACCTTCTTCCTAATGTAAATATGTCAAATGAAGAAGTGAATCAGAAAGAAAATCTGAATGCCTCAGTTGTAAGTGTACTCTTGAATATGTTACCTTTAATTAATTTGTAGTTTTTCAGAAATAACCGGAGCAATATTGTTATGGAGAAACCACACACAAATAATAGTTAATGACATCTAATTTGAGACTAATATAGATACCAGCCATTATTGGGTATGTTTTGAATAGGTACTGCATACAGGTTTCTTTGTGACTCTATTATGGTACTCTTCTGTCAGTGCCAGTACAAGTTGTATCACTTGTATTTATCACTGATCTGTTTTAAGTGAAATTATTCTTCCTTTCCTCATTATTTCAATAATCCCTTAATTCTTTGTATTGAATTAATACCATTTTAAAATTATTCAGATAATACATGTATAATCCAGAGCAAATTGTTTACATAATCCCTGAGATGGGGGAGGGAAGGGAGGAAGAACATTTTATAATTTCGGAAGGCATTTTGAAGATTGTTATACACAGTTGGGAAAATAAAATGTCTTTGAATCAAAAATAAGTCAAAATTATTTAGAATATATTTATTTTTATGCCATTTGGAAGTCATTATCTTTTACATTAACCTTGTTTATTAGTCTCAGAGTTATTGATTTTAATTTTTATTTCTAGTCTTTGTAACATTGATTTTATATTAGTATATTGTCAGTCAGTCCTGTCCTTTCAAAAATGACATTTTCAGACTTGGTTTTTTTTTTTTAGTTGGTAGCTAATAGGAGAGATGTTTTGAGAGGATTATGATGATGATGATGATGAAGAAGGAAAGGCAAAAATAATAAAGATATAAAGAATTTCATTTGTGGCTATATCCAGGACAAAGATTTAAAGAAAGAAGAAAATAGCGAATAGTTTTTTCTGCTTGAAATTTCATGAATAATGATAAACAAAAAAAGAAAAATCAAGCTTTGTAAAGTCACTAAAAGGCAACTAAATGTCTGATGGCACATTGTACCATTGATAAGGTATTGCACTAATGCTTAGGAAAATAATTTAGTTCATTTTTTTCCTCTTTTTTTTTAAAGGAACTTGCTACAATTGAATATTCTGAAGAAAAAACAGGTAACTTTTTTTTAAAACCCTTACCTTCTGTCTTAGAATCAATACTAGAATTGGTTCCAAGGCAGAAGAGTGGTAAGGGCTAGGCAATGGGGGTTAAGTGACTTGCCCAGGGTCACATAGCTGGGAACTATCTGAGGCCAGATTTAAACCCAGGACCTTCCATCTCTAGGCCTGGCTCTCAATCCACTGAGCTACCCAACTGCCCCAAAAGGTAACTTTTAACAGGGAGGTGATTAAGTGGTGGTAGTTGGCAAAAGATTCTCTAGAGTACTAAACTAAAAGGTTCAATTTACTCAGGAGCAAGTTCTTTTTTTTAGAAGAATTGTGTATTTGAGTGAAGGAATAACCAAACATACTAAGAACCCAGAATGTTTTGGGCAGAAATGAAAAGATATGTCATGGCAGATATTAATTTGACATTATCAAGAAGTTTCAATTGGCATATAATGACTTTTTCAGTGAGAAACTAAACTGATTAATTTATTGTCTCATTTTGATATTTCTATATTTGATAATTCTTTGTAAGATACTGATAATAGTATAATAAAAGAGGGAGAATATCTTCAAGTAGATTCTTTAAAAAGCAAATTTAAATTAAACTTTGGTTTTGACAGTGATTCCATTATTCAAATTTGGGTGAATTGGTTTATAGGTAACAGTGATGGAAGCACAGAAGCTGCCATAGCTTTACTTACAATGGGAGGTCAAATGTTGCAGTCAGAAATGGATACTGCAGGTAAGAGCAAGATATATTTTTGGAGGGGTAAAAAAAAAAGAGCTTTAAAAAAATGCCACCATTTTAATGGACAATGAAAGTGTAGTCTTTCACTTATTAAAATTATTTTTATTACAACATTGTCAATAGCATGCATTTTGAGTTGTTTTTCTAGTAGTGGTAATTTATAGTGTTTTTCAGTAGTTGGTATCTCCTGTAGAGTCCCTAGCCAGAAGTATTGACCATCAACCATGTAATAATAGGATTTCCTTTGAATTTGTCATCTGCCCATACCAGAATAATAAGAGGTTGCCTCTCTACACATGACACATCTTTGCTCAAATCTTTTAAACTGTAGCAACTATTCATTGTCTGTCACAGAAATAAATCTGTGATCATAATCATCATAGTCCAGTTCCATACCGTTCTTCTGTTCATTCTTTAAAATTAACTACCCACAAGATGCATATAGCTAAAATGTACCTATACGATCAGATGCACTGTAGAGAATTCTAGAGCTGGAAAGTACCACAAGTACCATCTAGTCTAACCTGATATTATAGATATGGATTCTGAAGCCCAAAGAGGTAAAAGGACTTGCAGAAGGTCCTACAGCCAGTATTAGAACTGAGACTAGAACCTAAATCTCTTGACTCCTGGACAGTGTGTTTTCATTGTAAACTTTCAGGATTTTTCTTCATTAAAAAAAAAAAAAACCAAACCAAACTAAGGCATTTTACCCCAAATTATTGTAAAACTTCTTAAGTTCATTAAAAGAGCATATGAAGAGTGAATTTGTCATATTCATTAAATTATCATAGCATTAGGTTAATCCAATGCTATTACAACCTACTATATAGCATGAAGTTTTTTGTTTTGTTTTGTTTTTTTGCCTTCTATCCTAACAACTCTTAAGACAGAAGGGCAAGGACAGGCAAATGGGTTAAATGATTTGCCCCCAGGGTCATATAACTAGAAAGTATATCAAGGCAGATTTAAACCATTGGCCCCCTGACTCCAGGACTGCTGCACTATCCACTGTTCCTCCTAGCTATGGAGTTTGTTTTAGAAATAAAAGTCCAATTTGAAAACATTCAAAATAGGACTTTTGTTCTGGAAAGCATGAAGTATTCCTTAGAGACCAATCTCACCTAAGTCTATATTTGTTCTAATACCCAGGCCATAATAGAGTAAATCTTCATTATATAAAAATTTTTCAGATTATATCTTTAAATGTAATTAATTCTTCCATCATAGAGGACTAACAAATCATATGAAATTAATGCTTTATTGAATAAGTTAATTCACTTGAAAATTTTGTCACTCTTATTTCCTCTTCTATTTTTATACAAATAGGAATAGTGTGTGTGCTTCCTGAAGATGACTTAAGGAGCAATACTTCTAACCCAGAGACCTTTGACCACAGAGTAGTTCTTGAACAACAAGTAATTTCTTCACCAGGCCCTAGTACATTGCTTACATCACTGGATGAAAATAAGATTACATTAGAAGAGCAAAATACTGGAAAAGAAGTGAATATACCTGGGCAAATAAAGGAAAATTCTATACCTTCCAGGTTAATTTTATGGATTTTTCTTCATAGGTCTAGTTTCTTTTGACTAATAGTATAAAATAAATGTAAGTTAAAATGTCATTTAACAACCCAATTTTAAATTAACTGTTATAATATACCAGATTATGTTGAAGCATAGTTAGTTAATCATAAAATATAAATCAGAATGAAAATTGATGGCACTAGTTTCTTAATTTTAAAAGAGCAGTTGGTTTTTTGCTTATAACATTTCACATTGAAGTTACATCATGGTATATTTGAATCTTTGCTGAATTTTATTTAAACTTATCTAAAGTAATTAGAGTATTTTATGAAAATTGACCCAAACTTTCTACTTGCTAGTAAGTTTAACGTTTGGAGACTGATTAACGCTTTTAGGGAAAAAAAATTAATGTGCTTATAGTTCAGCAGATAAAGGAGCTCTTTTTTGAAAGATCTATGGTTGATTTGCATTTTTCTTTTTCTTTTCTATAGTGACCAGTCTTCTAAAAAGACAAGTTCATTGAGAACAAGAAGCAGATTTCCTAAGCCTAAGCCAAACCTTAGTAAAATCCTTGGAAAAGATAGACATGTTCGTCAGAAACTTACTAGTTTTCCTACAACTGTGGATCAACAGGTTGACATCCAGTGTGGTGAGTGTTGTGGTTCTTTTTTCAGAAATGGAGCTGTTTTTGACCCCACATTTAAGTTTATAGCATGTCAGCATTTGAAATGGAATTAGTCAATAAGACTTTTATCTGGAGTTTAAACTCTTATAAAATTATATATAGTGATGAACAAATTAACTTATAATAATTATTTGGATATTCTTAGTACAAAATGATCTTTTACCTGATTCTTATTTTGGGATTATTTTATTTTACTTTTTTAATATAATTTTAATTTTAAAAAATATTTTTCCACAGTTATATGATTCCTGTTGTCTCCCTTCCCTCTTCCTTCCCCCCTCCCGGATCTGACAACCAATTCCACTGAATTATACATGTATAATTACTGAAAACATATTTCCATATTATTAATTTTTGTAATAATCTTTTAAAACCAAAACCTCAAATCATATGCCCGTATATACAAGTTTTTCTTCTGCCTTTCTACTCCTCCCACAGTTCTTTCTCTAGATGTGGATAGCATAAGAAAAGCATAGTTGGTGTCCAGAATGAGTGATAATAGTTATCTGCTGACATTGAGAACACTTTGTTTAATTTCGGGTACCACTTTTGAGACAGGGCATAAACAGGTTAGAGAAGAAGAGACCAACCAGGATGGTGAGAAGACTGGAGAACATGCCATGTGTGAGGTGTGGGGATTAGCTGAATGAATTTGGGACATTTACCTTAGAAAAAGAAAACTTTAGGGGGAACTTGGTAGCAGTATTGATGCTTCAAATATATCAAGAATAACTGTCATATGAAAGAAAGATCATATAGTATTCCTTTTAGTCTTAACTTGTCCTTCATGGCTCTAGAGTTTGAAATCTGAAAGAACTGGTCTCAAATCATTCCCATGGCACTTTTTAGGTGTCTGATGCTGAAAGCTTTTTAAACTCAGGACTTGGGCAACTCCTTAGAACTTGCCTAGTAAGTTAGATTAAATTGGAGGTCCTGGGAGCAGGTATATTTTGCAATGGAAGGAAAATCACAGATCCTTTTTGTGTGAACATGAAAATTCTTCAGCCTTTGGTTCTAGCTGGTCCAAATTTTATGGATAACAAGTTTGTCATCTAGTGCATTAATGATCTTTCATGAATTCCTGTCATCTTCTAGTTAGATAAGGAGGGCCTCTGTCTTCATTCAAGTCATCAACAAAAATATTGAGCAGAATATGACTGTAGAATGATTCTGTGCTGCTACAAGAGTGACCTCTTTATTAATTGACATTTATCCACTAATCACTACTCTTTGAGTCCAATTTTTTATTTCATCCTTTCTCATCTCAACTGTTGCAATAATCTCCCTACCATAAGTCTCTCCTTACTTTTTCCTTTAAACCCTTACCTTCTGTCTTAGTATCAATTCTAAGACAGAAGAGAAAAAAGGAGTAGGCAAGTGGAGTTGTTACAAAGTGTTTGGGGCCTGATTTGAACCTAGGACCTCCTATCCCTAGGCCTGGCTTTCTACCCACTAAATCAACCAGCTGCCCCTCTTCATCTTTAAGATGTCTTGGTCACTTCCTCCTGAGGTTATGGTTAATTTCTACTTTTCCAGTTATTTTCTTATTGTTCAGTGTTATATCCAAAATAGCAATTCTACTTTCATTAATGTTTCCCTTTTAAAGGATAGAATTTTCAGCAAGGCAAAGATAATTTGTGAGAGAATCATATAATTATAGTTTTAAGATTGTAAATAAAAAGATCTAGATTTTTTTTTATGTGTCAAGTAATGGAGATCTTGCTGGGGTAATTTTATCTTTTAAGAGGGTAATGTGGTCAAAAGAGCTCTGGAGTTGGATTAGGAAGACCTCGCTGAGTCTCAGTTTATTAACCTGTAAATAGGGGATAATAATATTTAATAGAGTTATTATAATGATCATATGAATAAAATAAATTAAGTGACTTATAAATTCATTACAAGTGATATAGATGTGTAAAACTTGATTTTTCAATATGATTTTCAGTATTGCTTTTTGCAGGATAGGCTTTTTATGTATCTTTTAAAATGAAATAGTTTAGACTGGGTTGAGGTTGCCAGGGAGAAATGGCTTAGCAAAAATATGCTTTATTGTATATCAGTCACATTTAGAATTCACAAATACAGCTGACTATTGTCATTGTTTTTCCCCTTTGCAAGTTCTACATCAGTTTTTCTTATTTAGGTATTTAGAAGAACTACTGATTAAGTAAATTATGTTGGTAGGAATTTAATCAAGAATGTATTTTTAGTAAAAGCCATGTTATCTTGCAAACTATATTGAATGATTTGTTCTGTTTTCTAAAAGAAACAGAATGCAGTGCTTCCAAAGGAGCAGAGTTGGAAGATATAAACCTAGAATCAAAGATTAAGACTGACATACAGACTGGCAAGTTGACAGATCTATGCAGCATTGAATGCACTAATGATGGCAAAGAAGTGAACGAATTTCAAAGGTAAACAAAAGGAGGAAATTCCATTTACATGCTTATAGACTGCTTAGATGTCCCATGTGACTTTCTCAGCTTCCTCCAGTTTATGCAACTTCGAGGAAGGCTGCTTCAGTAGTACTGACTTTCCCTTCTTAGATTTAATATAATACTTTTTTAAGTAACTCTCTAAGATACACACTTTTCTGTTTTTGTCTTACTAAGTTATAAGTTCCATGATGGTAAAAGCTATGTCTTATCTAAATTCTACTTCCTTCAGAGATTACTACAATCCTTTAAAAAAGATTTTTAAACTTATTTTTACTGATATTAATTTTTTAAAATTATTTTTAAAATTATTGTTTTTTTATAAACCCTTACTTTCCATCTTTGAATCAATACTACTATGTATTGGTTCCAAGGCAAAAGAATGGTAAGAGTTAGGCAATGGGGGTTAAGTGACTTGCCCAGGGTCACACAGCTGGGAAGTATCTGAGGTCAGATTTGAAACCAGGACCTCCTATCTAGACCTGGCTCTCAAATCACTGAGTCACCCATATTAAAAAAGTTATAAAAGAAAGAAAAAAAATCAGTTTAGCCAAACCAGTCATCAATCACATCAATTCTGTCTGACAGTAGATGCTATATTCTAAACTCATGGTCTCTTACCTCTTAAAAGAGGAGTGGGATGTGCATTTTATCAACTCTTATCTAGAGCCAACCTTGGTTAATGAAATATCTTTTAGGGTTTCTCCCTCCCCACTCCACTCTTTTATATTTCTGAATGCATTGTATATTTTTTCCCCTGGTTTTGTCTACCAGTTCATATAAGTCTTCCTATCTTTCTCTGAATTCTTGATAATTGATGTTTCTTAAAGTGCTCATTACAATTGTGTACCACAATTTGTTTAGCTAATCCCCAACTGATAAGCACCAATTTTGTTTCCAGTTCTTTGCTAGCTATAAGTGCTAATATGAATATCTGCTATATAGGGAGTCTTTCTTTCTTTGACCTTCATGAGAGCAAATGCTTAACAATAGGATTCCTGCATCAAAAGATCGGGTCCTTTTATTCTATTTCTTTTTTTGGTTATTCCAAATTGCTTTCCAAACCATTGACCCGGTTCACAGTTCTACCAGTGACATATTAGGGCGTTTGTCTTCTCCCAGTGCTTCCAATAGTCTTTGTCATCTGTAAAAATTAAATTTATATATTTAATAATAAAAATATTATATTTTATGAGGTTTATTAAGGATCATTAGAAATCAAGGAATAAAGAGGATACAAAATAAAAACCATGTGCCCATGGCTGGTTAGCCATTCATCCCCACCTTACCACCATAATTGCTGCATCATTGCAAGAGCAACATAGGAGGCTTTACTGCCAGCACCAATAACATGATCTCGCCAATGTGGAGGCACAGGAGAGATTTTAGGGAATGCTGGGAAATACCAAGGACTTCTGGGGAATGAAGTCTAGGATTCAAAATGTCCATTCATACATTATTTTGAACCTTAGACTTCATTCTCCAGAAGTCCTTGGTATTTCCCAGAATTCCCTATAATCTCCATTTATACACATCTTTGCTATTTTGCTCAATGTGAAGTAAACATAATATAGTTTCCAGCACAAAGCAAGCACTTAATAAAATATTTTTCTTGGAGTTATTTTATTCTTGCTTCTCTGAAGTATATGGAGTTGGCACATTTAGTCAGCTTTGTGAATAATTATAATATTGGAGGCAGCTAGGTGGCACAGTAGATAGAGCGCCAGGCCTGCAGTTGGGGGGACCTGGATTCAGATATTGCCTTGGACACTTCCTAACTGTGTGACTCTAGGCATATCATTTAACTCCAGTTGCCTAGCCCTTGCTGATTTCTATCTTAGAATAGATAGATAGAGCACTGGACCTCATCAGGAAAACTGGAATTCAAAACAAGACTCAGATACTTTTATTCTGTGATTCTGGGCAAGCCTCAGTCTGCCTCAGTTTCCTCAACTGTAAAATTGGGTTTATAATAACCACTTATCTCCCAGAGTTATTTTGAGGATCAAATGGAATAATAGAATCCTTTGCAAACTTTAAACTGTTAGATAAATGCTAGCTAGCTATTAATTACTATATGTATAAAATGGCATGTTTTCTAAGGTGCAACATTGTTGAAAACTATGTTTTTGTGGTCAAAGATAAATAATTAGATGTTGTATAAAAAATCAATGTATAAAAAGCTGCTTATCCATTGCATAGTAGAAATGACATTGAGCAGTGAGTAAAGGGACTTGATTTGTAGTTGTGACCTTGGAAAAATCAATTCTCTGAGCCTCATTTTTCTCATTAGTTTAAAATGTGGGAATTAAATTGGATTACTCAAGACCTTTCTAGCAATAAAATTCTGTGATTTTATGCCCATTTTTTTCATATATTTTTTCCTTTTAGTGAAGAAAACCAGGACAAAGAATCTCAAGAGTCTCAAATGGTATCTGCTTCTCCATTAGCCACTACCAGTTCCCATGATAGCAACTATAATCTCGCTGAGATGCCTATAGGAGAATTTCTGAGCAGTGGTAATGATAAGCACAACTTATTAATGACTCATTTTGCACAGGTAAAGAAAATCTAGACTTTTCTCTTATCCTTAACTCCTTTAAAACTCCAGATTATCTTACAGTGATAGAATTTTATTGAAATAAGAATATATCCTGTCTTAGTTTTAGAAATGAAAAAGCCACTATTTAGTAAATTCTAGTAATTTGTTTTATGTTGAAGTACTTTGAATCTGTTAACAGCAGAATGGAAGCACCATGCCATTCCATTAAATGTCTACATTTCTAGTTAACTTTTGAATTTAATAGATTGTTTGAAAGACTTTATAGCTGGAATGTTTAAGGGTATATATGGATGAGGAGTGGAAGGGTAATTCCTAAAATGGATAAATAAAGTGTTAACTGGCTTTTCCCCCACCTTCATTCTGAACTTCATATAATTAGTTCCTGTAAAATTGATTATTATTAAATGTGTAGGGATTTCCCAAAGGTCATATACCAATTTGTTACCCAGTATTATTTGTTTTCTGCTTGAAAAAAAAAACCAAACCTATAAACATTTGTATTTATGGGTCCATCCATCAAAGCATGGAACTGCCTTTACAAATATAAGTACGCCTTTGTAGTGATATTCAATATAATATGATTCTATTCATTTGGGTAATTTATTTGGCAATCTATCAATCTTTGAAAATGTTTAGATTATAATGTGCCAGCTGATAGCACATTCTCTCTGTCTCTCTTATATACATGTTCTCGTTCTCTCTCTCTCTCTCTCTCTCCCTCCCTCTCTCTCTCTCACACACACATACACACACACACACACACACACAATTCTTGGCTTTGTCTTTGTACTTGGGTTGATATATTTTTTTCTAACTCTATGTTTTGGGAGAACCCAAACCTCATTTCTCTCATATCTTTTCTCTTTTATCATAACACATCTCCTAGCAGTTACAGATTGACAGACACCTTTGTGGCACATTGATCTGTAACTTTCCTTATCCTCTATTGTACCCAGAGTTTTGTATGTGTCAATTTAATTTAAGTGTGATTATTGTCAAAGGCTAAAGGCCATATGCCAGAAGCTGGCTGAGAGGTAAGTTTCTTTTTCCATGTAACTTTTTTCTCTATCAAGTTGGTACTTGTTCTATAGAGGGGAGAAGGTCTAGGACCATTATCTAAATTATTTCATTGGATAGAAATTATATAGATAATGTGATTAGCATGCTTAGAGTAAAAACGCTTCAATTTTTCACTCCTACATCTCTTCATATGTATGTACGCACCTACAATTAAACAAATGAAAAATATTACCAGCACAGAAAGTTTTTAAAAAAGATTTTTAAAAGTATTTTGAGTTAAAATAACTCCCATGAATACTTATCTAGTTGATGTTCATTGTGTCAAATTGTCCTAAAGTATCTTTCATTTTGAATTTCCATAGGAGTGCAGATTGAATACTGCTACAGAAGTTGAGCAGCAGAATGTAATCAGCCCAGATGACCCAACAGGTATGACATTCTACTTCTATAGAGTGATTTTTAGTCTGATACTTTACTCTTTATTTATGTATTAAACACAAACATTTTTTTCATTCATTAAGCCTATTTTTTATAAATGCTAAAGTGAGCTTTAAATCAAGAGTCTTTTAAATTGCTCTCATACTGGATCATTCTTTTTGAAATACTGTTATTTATACTTTATGTGAGTCTTTGTCACTACCTTTTTAGAATTATAGGAAAATTGCTAATATATCCTAGTTCAGATTTTCATTATTGACTCTTAAACTTTGATAGTGAATCAGGTTGATAGTGAACATCGAGGCGAAGAGGAGGAGCAGACAGTCATTTTGACTCTGGTAGAAATTCCAACAGACTCAGAAGAACAATTTGCTGGTACATCTGATTTATTATTAATTGGCCCTCTACTGCCAGCACCCATATTGGTCAAATCAACAAATAAAGAAGAAAGGGGAGACCTGAGGTAAATTGTGATTCTTTTTGCTGAATTTTGGGAAAAGAAATGAATAAATTTATTTTTTAAATGAAATAAGCTTAGTTGTAATTTTATTTGTAATTCTTGCAAATATTTTCCTTTAGTTTCTGGATAGCTAAAGAAAAAACGTATTATGATCATCCTCATATTTGGTTTAAAAAAAACCTAGCCATTTGGATGTTGATGTTTTCTATAGAGCCTTATTCTAATTTCTCATGAAAAGTGTTAGATTTTCCTCTAGCCTAGTTATTTATGAGTTCAGTTTCTTAATGTATAGGATGTCCCAAAAGTCTTAGTGATGCTTTTTTTTTTTAAACCCTTACTTTCTATCTTAGACTCAGTACTATGTATTTATTCCAAGGAAGAAGATTGGTTAAGGGCTAGGCAGTGACAATGAACTGACCTGTCCAGAGTCACACAGCCAAGGAAGTGTCTGAGGCTAGATTTGAACCCAGGACCTCCCTTTTCTAGATCTGGCACTCAATCCACTGATCCACTTAGCTGTAGTTTTAAACTTTAGTGCAGTTTTAAACTTAAAGCTATTTTAAGCTACTAAAGCTTAAAACAACACTAAGATTTCTGGGGACTCTATAGCAAATAAGAGAAATCAAAATGTCAGAGACAAAAGGGAACTTATTTAAGTCAAATCCTTTCAATTTGGAGATGCAGTTAGTTATTAAATATTTCAGATTGAAACCCCATGCATAAGAATTCAAATTGAGATCACACCGTAAGTATGAATATAATTAATAAGGAGTCAGTGAATAATTTGTCATGTTTTTTCATTGGAATGACAATAACTTATAAACTTATAAAATTCAATTTATTTTAACTGCAGCTTGAATTTCCCATTTGGTGAAGATGTCACACAATTATCTAATTATGGTATTAGTGTCCAGCCATCTCCTGAAAAGTCTCCAACTGATATGGATCTGACATTGAGTAAGACACTTGGTTGTAGCCTTGAAAAAAGCAATAGCCTTATTGCTCCTACAGAACCTAGTGTTTCTACTTCGGGAGAAGATTGTCAGACAATCATCTCTGAGGTAAGAGAACTATTGCGGACCTGAAACAATCAAGCAAATATATGAAAGAAAGAGAAAATAGTTTGGCCAGGTAGTTAACCCAAGGGAAGGATTGTGGATTATTAGGTAAACTTACAGAAAATATAGACAAGAATCCCCTAGGATGGGTAGGCATAAGTGGGTTGCACTGTGCATAATCCCTTTTCATTGAAATCACAAATCCAGTTGAGTGTCTGAGTATTATTACCTGATATTTTCTGAACTAGTGATCAGAACAACCTGAGCATTCAGCATAACCGTAAAAAAAGTGGGAAGGAATAATTTGATGAGGAAATATGAAGTTATTAAATACTTTGATAAATTTCAGAATTATATACAGTGAGATAAACCTTGAGATATACCCTCCTAGTGCTCAGATTTCTATACCAATCTCTTTTTGTCGTGTATTCCTTCTCAGAATATACTAAGGGAAATAATAGAACTGAACTTTCTGTAGTAGTTCAGTTGGGATGCATCCTTTGTTTGCCAAATACCCAAACCAAAGTTTTATGTTCTTGAGATCTCCAAAATGTAACTGATAGAGAGGCAACATGGAAAAGGGGAAAAGCAAGGGGGGAAGTGCTCTCAAGTCCAGAGGATAATGAATTACTATAATTTATTCTTAAGAATAACTGTAATGTCATAAAAGTTCCTAAGCTTGTATTTTATCAATAAGAAAAATAAGTCTTCTTTATGATTTATAAAATATACTCTTTGCATGTGAAATTGCACCATTGTGCCATCACTTTAAGCCAAGGGATATGATTTTTTAGTAGCAATATATGTATTGTCATATAAACAGTAATATTAGCCAATTTTTAGATGACTAGCTTAAATGAGAGTAGATTCTTTGAATTTATGGAACACAATTCCAATTTGGAATTGATCCTATGTCAGCATTATACTCTAACCATCTGAACTATACTTTTAAAAAAGATTATGTCATCTCATTAAAATTGCTGAACAGAGAAGAGAGTAAAACATTTCTAACTTTAAACATTTATTTAAAACAGGTGTGTTCAGATGAATTAATAAGTATGCACAAGAATGCTGCAGGTAAGGGATTTGATGTTTAATATATTGCTCATCCTCATGAATGGCCTTGATCCCAACTGGATATTTCACAGACTTGAGTTAGTCACTTGAAAGAAGTCATGATGATCTACTAATTAGCCAGTCTCAGGCATTGTAGTGTAAATGAGACTTCTGCCTGTTGATATCAGGAGCACCAAGACTTGTCAGCTTCTGGCTTTTGTACTTAATGGATGTGGGACCTTGGGCAAGTAACTTAACCTTTCAAACCTCAGTTACTCTCATCTGTAAAATAGATATAATCATGCTGCCTTTCTGGCTGGTAATGAGGATCAAATTATGTAGTTTTACATTTATAATGTATTATATAAATGTGAGCTATCATCACTATTTTTAGTATCTGAAGACATTCCAATTTTGGATCTTAACAGTTTTCTGTTTTTTTTTCTTTTATGTTGGAAATATGAGTTTCTGGTGCTTTCCACAAAACAATTTACTAGTATTATTAGTATCTTGTGTAGCTGAAACCAGATATTTATCGTGCTTTTTTTTTTTAGCCCAGAAGCCAAATTTATGCTGAATGGCCCTAGTCTATATTCTCAATTTTAAAGATATCTCTCTATTCCCTGGAATTGGCCCTGAAGATTTATATTAGTAAAAAGCTTTGGGGCCTCACTTTCTCCTAAAGGTCTTAAAATTTGGGCTTCCAATATCTTTACAACAATTCTTTGGGAAATTCATACCAAATTGGCATTTGATGTCCCTCTCCCATTTCCCTCTGTATTTCCCTATTGTCTTTTCAAACTTCTTTCTTTTTTCCCCCTCTTTTCCCTTCTTTCTTTTTCTAATCTCCCTCCACCTCTGTTCTTTCTCTGTCTTGACTTTAGGCTGTCAATGTATTTAAAGTAATTGCTTAATACTGCTTGAGATTTAGAAGCAGGGAAGTTGCATTTTTTTATGTGGAGAAAGTGATGTGAAGACTTGGATAGCCAATGACATTCTGAATTTGCAGGACCTGATTATTACATATATTATATTAAACATATTTGTATGTGTATAAATATACACATATATTCCATGTGTGTATATATTTGTATTTGTATAACCATTTTGACTTGACCTTCATTTTAAAATTTATATTCAAATCCCAAAGTTAGAATGACTAATCAGTGATTAGAAAGTCCTAGTATTATGCAAATGATGAGACTTTTTTGCTTGCCCTAAAAAAACAAACCAAACTCATTCTTTACATAAGTAAAAATATTACATAGTATCAGTTACCACTTTATAACCAGACTATTTGTAACATTCTCAATAACCTTTGCCCCCATTTTTGTAGGACTTTAGTATTTCTAGCTCATAAAATTTTCATTATGTTACTGATTCATGGTACATAGATATCTGAAACTATCATGGGAAGGAAAAGAACTTTAAAAAATTATATTGTTATTTCACAAAAGAGTGAATCAGCACCAACTTTGTATATATTTTGACTAATTTGGTTAAGAAGGATATTAGAATTCTTGGCTGAACAGAGCCTTTGATACTCTGAGGATTTTAGTCATCTTTAATCTCTCTACTGTTAAAAGACTATCAAATCCAGTAAATTGTTAAAAAAAGACAAAATTTGGGAATGGCGATTATTAGAAGGGCTGTGGAAAGGCAGGCTTATTCCAAAGTGTATTGTAAATCTGTAAATTGTTTTAATCATTCTGGGAACAATTTGGAATTGTGCAAATAAAGTCATGAAAATATGACTGTATCCTTTGACCCAGATCCCACTCTTAGGTTTATATCATCCATACAGGTCAAGACAGAAAAGCTCACACTAGAATGCTTTCCGGAATGACTGTAATAATTGACAGATCTACAGTAATACACTTGTGAATGAGCCTGCCTTTTCACAGTCCTCTGTGTCAGTTCATATACATCTTTTCATATTGCTCTAGTTTCTCATTTGTGATTTAGTACTGTGTAATAATATTCCATTCATTAATTTCTCACAGTTTTTTCAGACATTGTTATCATTAGCTTTATAAATTATTTTATTGATACTTTTATTTAACATCTTTGTTACTTCCCAACAATTCCACAAACCTCACAGTAGAAACCTCCCTTATAACAAATAGTGTAGTCAAGCAAAACAAATCAACATAATGACCCACCTCTGAAAATGTGTCTCTCATAGTCTTGTCACCTTGTTTTTGAGTAGGCTGAAAGTTTGCTTCAAAATCAAGGCCTTTGAAGTTCTAGTTATTTCCTACATCAATCAAAATTCTTGAGTCAGTTAGTATTATTTTTTTCTTTGTTGTAGGTCATCATGAAAATTGTTTTTCTTGGTTTGGCTTTATTTATTCATAAGTCATTTATACAAACTTTTTCAAGTTTTCCTAAATTCTTCATATTCGTTATTATTTAGCAAGTAATAATGCTCTATCATATGTACCATAATTCAGTAATTACCCATTTGACTCACCTGTTTAAAAATACCTTTTTCCTATTTAAAAAAGTACTACTATAAAGTTTTTGTATACATGACATCTTTCCCTCTGTCTTGGATCTGAGTCAGAGTGTAGGTACACCATTTACTTCCATTGCTTTATTTCAATTTTTTTTGGCACAAATTTTATCCATCTTCCATTTAAACCATTTCAGCATATTCCAAATGGAACTTTTAAAATAAATATTCCCAAATGAGTCATTAAAATAGCTTATAGTTAACAAGAGATATAAGGATTCTTATAAACAAATTACTGATATTTTAAAATAATTTCAGATCATTTGAATACATACATTTCCGGAATTGTTTTTTTTTTTGCTTGTACTCACTATTTTTTATGTCTTCTGAAGGAGAGCCTTATGAAAAGCAGACAGTTGTGCCTATCTTGGGAAGCACATGTACAATTGCAGAGCCTCAAGAGACACAGAAAGAGCCGTCAGAAACCAGTGTTCAGGGTTCAGGAACTGTGTCTTGCGTTGAGGTGACATGTACTGAGAAAGAAGAGGATGCTCCTCATTTACCTCAGGATGAAGTTGTAATCTCTGACAAGCATGAAAGAACTGGGGCTACTTATCAATTAGAACAGAGTAGCAAGCCATCCTCTTTGTTATCCAGGTATTGTGAAGAAATCTATAACTGTTTCCTTTTCTTTTAATTTATCAAATAAATGTATCCTTCAAACATTAAATGTTGCCATGGATGATAGTTGACAATTTGCAACTCTCTTCTTGACCTGAAATTCTAGGCACATAAAAAAGATTGTCCTTTTATCTCTGTTTCTAGACCTGGCCGAAGACCCCTGGGATTTTTGTCTTTGATATGTTCAAAGAATAATTTAGAATCTGAAGAAGCCACACCAATGAATAATCAAAAACGTTTGAAACCTTTAATACCTATATCAAGACGTAATATTAAAAGACCAGTGCTCCTAAATGAAGGCAAGAGAAAAAAGCAAGATTCTTGTCCCCTTCCACCTGCAAGTGCTGAAACTCATTCTGAAGCTGGTACTGTTAGCAGCTCAACACCTCAGGTATAGATGGTTACTTCTATATTTTATTGCTTCTGTGTGAAATGGAGTAAATGTGGTACTCAATTAAGAAGGAACATAATGATAAATAGTGATAGGTTACAAAATCAACACATAGGAAAAGGAGAGGAAAAGTTCTTTAATTAGGGAGTTAATATTAGAAATTTCTGGATCAAAGCCACTGATCTAATCAAAGTTAGAAACTTTATTATTATTTCTTTAATAACAAAAGCAGCAAAAGAAGATAGCAGTGTCTGACTTTATCTGAGGGAGCAGAAGAGCAAAGGGTAGTTAGTTGTGGCTTCATCAGCTTATATGTTTTAAAATGTTCATTTGCCTTACAACTAAATTGTTTACCCAGTTTCTATTATTGAAATGTTTTTATGATGCAATGGCATTATCCATTTTTTAGAGACATTCTCTCTGAGGCTAAAAATGCCCTTGCTGCCTTAAATGCCAGTAGCTGGCATTCTTGATTTCTTTGGGGGGCGATAATAGAATTATTTCATTAGGAACTGCTGTGAAATGTAGTATTGTGTGCCCCTTCATTGATTGCCTTTTCAGATTATAATCTGCTTTGTTTGATTTTCTTATGTGTAATGCTCAGAACCTACTCATGTTTAACCATCAATTGTATAATTTTTACCTACATTGCCAAGAGAAATTATGAGCTCTATTTTAAAGAAAATAAATCTCAAAAATGTAGAGTTGAAATAGTTTGCCTAAGCCCACAAGAGAAAGTTATGACAAAACCCAAATTATGTGTAAAGAATTAGACCAAGGAAATAGTAACTTTGTGCATTAGTGTTTTATGATATTCTTTTAAAAATATTTTTATTGCTATATTTTCTACAATGCCTCCATTTCTAAATAAATTCTTGGTGCCTCCAGTTAACTTTCCTTTATTAGAAAGATTTTAAAAGAAAGAAAATAAAAGTCGTTTGGCAAAATTTGCTAGCATATGAACTGACAGTGTTCTACAATGTAGTACTTTTTAATACTTTTTTTCTCATATTATTAGGTTTCCTGTGATCAGTCAGTTGAGGAAGAAAGTTGTAAAAGTGACCAAAAGATGGAAACTGAAGAGGAACCAACCAAAGTTGCTGAATATTTTTTTAGTGATATTTTTATGGAAGTGGATGAAACACAGTAAACCTGAAGCTTTTTTATGCAGCTTGGGATTTTAATTCTGAATTGCAACAACAAAGCAGTATTTAGCTAGAGGATCACTGTTGATTTTTCTTGGGGTTATTTTGTATTTAATGAACTTTGCCTTGAAGCTTTTAAAATCACTGGAGTACATTATGAATATTTCCTTCAAATTAGTTGAGTCAAGCAGTTAGGACTGGTTTATCAAATAAATAATGACTCTTGTTTACATTTTGACCCACCTCTTGTGCTGGACACATGTGGACACTTTCTGGTGTCACAGATAAATGCCTTTTCAATCGTAGGCCTGAGGTCTTCGGAGGTTGGTTGTATATAACATTTAGTGAACACTTCTTTTTGTGAAGTAATTTCTTGGTAGGGGCCTTTTAAATTGCCTTTGTAATAAGTAGATGGAAGCAGATTGTGAAACTTTAGAGAATGGCAAAGAAACAACCATTTTCTGTTATCAGCTATTTCTCTGACTATAAATATGTATTTTTGTAATAAAAGAATCCATATTGGTGTAAAATTGATGGTTTAAATTGAAAAGTAAATATTTAACTTCCATATTTGTATAGAGGTGAAACATCAAAGAGCTTATTTATTTATTTTTTATTTATTTATAAGAATGCTGTTCTGTTGTAGTCTTTTCACCTGACAGGCTTGTGGGTTAGGTAGAAATGATCGTCAGTATTCAATTAGGAATATTCCTCCATTTTGAAGCCATTAACCATGTTTATTATAATCTAATATATTTGGATTCTTGGGAGTTGTGAAGCAGAGAGATTTTCCTCAGATCTTAGTTGACTAACTTGGCTCTCAGTGGTATTTTAAGTGGGCTTTTGTTTTTTTTAATTCAAGAT
The DNA here is from genome assembly GCF_027887165.1 of Monodelphis domestica. Lineage (NCBI taxonomy): Eukaryota > Metazoa > Chordata > Mammalia > Didelphimorphia > Didelphidae > Monodelphis > Monodelphis domestica. The sequence continues at coordinate 483,031,210 of NC_077229.1, forward strand.
AATCACATGCTTTGCAAAAAGAAAAACTCTTGCTTTTTATTTCTATAAGTTAATGATTGTAAATTGCTAAGTCTTTTGCTGCTTCTTTCTTCCTTTCCTAAATTCTATATGAGTTGGTCAGGCAAGACCTCAAATAAGCAGTTTGAGTTGTGGTTAAAAAAAATTCCAATAGATTATCAATTAGACAATTGAATTCATACATTCTGTTTTCAATGTAAACTCTTGGCTAATTATTCCATTTAAGAGTCGTAATTTCAAGGTGCAGTGATTCATCTGTATAATCTAGTTACCACCACAATCTCTTCTCTGCACCTCCTCTACCCTAGCAGTTCTGATAAAACCTCCCAAAGAATACTTAGGGTTTTCCATGAGTAGCTTGTTTTTTAGTCTTCCATTAATTATTTCGTGTTTGATGTCATGAATCTTTTCCTGAAAGTAGAACTCTTCAGAATGTATATTGAATTCTAAATTTTACATAGAAAAAAAACAATTTCCAAATCTGCCACCACCTATAAAATTTTTCTTACTCTTTAAGGCTGGGTAACAATTAATAATGAAACATGTTACCAAATTAGAAGAGAAAAAAGCTGTACTTAGACAAATAGTTATATAAAGTTCCTGAATGTGATCTATATATACTTTAAAAATTGTGTAATTGAGAAGGGGGATCAGAAGGTAGAATCTGGAACAACTCCAGTCTGGAGAAGTAGCCTTAGACCATGGAAGAGACATTCAGACACCATTAGGAAATATATAGTTTTGAGTTCAGGCTGGGAGAGGGGAGGGGGGAGGGTGAGTGGGAACTAATTACAAGATTCCCAACTTGATTTCTTCTTTATTATTCTCTCAGGCTAAAGGCAAGTAACAAAAGCCAGTAAAAACTAATCATCCTATACTTCATTTAGGTTTTGTATAAGCCAGATTTTGGGAAAAGATGATTAGATCAATACAGAAATTATTTTGATTCAAATCTCTTTCCCAAGAAATTTTTTCTTAAGTCATGACTACTGCCCATAAAAAAAGGGGGGCAGTTAAGTCTAAAGTCCATTGAGGAAGAATGAGATAGAATTACAGTAGAAGGGATACCTGCAAGTCAGAGTGAAGATTCCTTCCCCTCAGGCATGCATATGTTTTTCATTCATTTAAACACCAGATACAGAAAAATCATGAATTATGAAATTGCTTTTTCACTGTGCTGTTTTTTAAGTTTTAAGCTAAATTTATTTCTCTCTGAATTTGTATTCAGAATTATATTGTATGATGGAACAATAGTTCAGATTACCCCTTGTGAACTAATTTATATGAATAGTGCTAATTAAACTTTTGTCTCTTGCAGATTTCATTTGTAAACAGCAACTTTGGAGAAATGTTATGTTTTATTGCGTGTACAGTGGGTTGATCTGATTGTTTTAAAGAATCAAGTCATTTAAAGGATCCTTATAGAAAAACCGATCTCAGAAAAAAGAAAATAAAGCAAATATAGTACTACTATGAAAATGAAAAGATTTATTCACAAATATTTTAGGTCTCAGCCAGATTCAAAAGGTTTCACTTTTGTATTTTTAAAATATTAATTATAGGAAATATGATTGTATCTTTATCTTTCCCTGTGGAGTATAAAGATTTTTTTTCTAATTGCCACATAGGTCAAACTATATGTCCTATCTCAAAATGCATTTCTGAAAATAGGAAGTTATTATTCTAAAGGAAAAAAATTCAGAAATGATCAATGCAAAAACAGATTTTTTTCTGTTCACACCTACTAGTTACACACCTACTAGTTGCATACTTGTGATTTGAGATAGAAGAGATCATCTATACTATGTTGCCTAACAGTTTATTGATAAAAATGGGGGGAAATGGTCATTTGTAAACTTTCTTGTTTCAAAGAAAGTGATGATCTTTCATATATGTAAATTATGTGAATAATAAAGCAATTTTATACCACTCATTCTTATCCTTTCAGTCTTATTTTTAAAAAGACTAAACAGATTTGTTTATCTGCAGTAAACCACAAATGAAACACAGCATGGTCATTTTCCTTCCACCAGGAGAAAAGTTAAACAGGAAGTAATTTTATATTTATAGAGAATCACAACTTGATATGGAGCATTTAAAGCTACCACTTCATAGGAACCAATCACAGCCTCCCAATTTGCTTGGCACTGCCCATGGGACAGTGCTTGTGGTCTTTGGGGGTGTGAACTTTTTCTAGTAAAAGGTATTTACTAAGTGTGAAAGGAGGGGGTACTTCAAATTCTTGATTGACTACCCAGTGGAATTGTCCATCGGCTATGGGAGGGGTTTGGGGGAGGGGAGGGAACAAACATGAATCATGGAACCATGGAAAAATATTCTAAATTAATTAAATAAAAATTCCAAATTCTTGATTGGTTAACTTAAATAAATAATTTTAAATTCTCTTTCACAGTCATGTGGTAATGTCAAGAGGTTTCATAGGAATTGTAAATCACAACTTTAAAGTAGCCAGGCAAATCTCATATTTTTGCAGCTTGTGTTCAAACGGCTCATTTGCATAAGATTCTCCTCATTGATGAGGACTCAATTCAGGGTGTTTGAATAAAAGGTAGAGTTGACATGAGAGCTTAGGGAATGCTCTAAGCCCTCTTTGAAGAGAAATCCAGAGAGAAAGAAAATGGATTTTAAGGAGATAGACATGTAGAGGAAAAGTATCTCCCTAACCCACTTCTGACTTCTAGATTGCCTTCCTAGGAACTTAATGAATTTCTCTTTAAATGAAATAGTAGTAGTAGTCTCTCGGTAACCGAGGATGACTATTGTCTTTGTGCGTTTTTGTGCACAAAGACACTTGTGCATGAAGATTTAAGTGGAAAAGTTGATGCACAGAGACAGTCCCACTCTCTCGGCGTTGGAAGCCTGGGTCCAGTGGCACGAAAAGTCGTTACATCTGGAGACTTCCTCAGCTGCATTGGATCGCTGTGTTGTCTTTTGTGCTCCAACATGCTCTAAGCACTCCACAGTGCCTTGCTGCGTCGCCATATCAGCCGTTGAACCTTCACATGCTGGGTGAGCAAAGCCCTAGTTCACCAGGGGTCCACGACGACCCGAAAATGAAATAGGAGACTTGATATAACTGAGCTATCTTATTCCTATTAGAAGAGGTCATTCACTCTTTGATTTATCTGGAATATTTTAATCCATATAATGTCCCAATTTCTATTTGTTCTCTGCTTGGATAAATGAGTGTATCCACTATTCAGTATTTAGATAAACTAGTGTTTGATGGGAAGGAACCAAGCCTTTTGATATAAGCTTCACTATTTTCTTCTTTAAGGGAAAATGACCAGGAAATACATTATAATCCTAAAAACAAAATTAATCCCCTAGATTAGTAACATTTGGGGAGCATAAGATATAATTCAAGCCTGGTACCCCCCCCCCCTTTTTTTTTTTTTGACAAAAAGCAGAGGTCGGCCTTTTGATCCTTTCTTTGGCTCCTTTCTAAAGAGATTCCTTTAATAGAAGAATTAAAGTCTCCCTTGAAAAGGGGTAGGCAAGATTTCAAAGATATTAATTCACATCTCCCTATAAACCTTATTTTGAGAACTCATATATATATAACCATTATGGGCAACAAACATACCTCTTACACTGTAAGTTTCAGAAGAGTTGATGATTTGCATCAATGGAATGAGTTTCCATACTAGAAATTTCTCTGATCTATCACAGTTGTGGAATAATTCATTACCACCATTCTAGTTTTACTCATTCTTATTCCCATGCCTTTCCTTCTATTCTTCCTCTTTTTAGTCTTCTTTCCTAATGTAATTCCTATCCAACCTGTAAGGTCCAACCCAATCCTATTGTCCTCATGTCTATACCTCAGAATAAAGCACTTATTTCTCTTTCTTACTAAAAAAAATAATATTTTAATTGCTTTCTATAAGTCTGTCTCCTCTCACCACTTCTGCCCAAAGACTTTGCATTTTGAGAGTAGGAATTATGGCATCTTCTTATTTTTTCCAAACTCTTGCTTTCCCTTCTGCACACTTCTCCCCCCAAATAGTGATTGGCACCAGGTTCTCAGTAAATATTTTATGTCTTTGGTTTTGACTGAAATTGAGCAAAAAGCTACATGTTTAAGATTAGGCTGGTTCACAGAGCATATGTGTACCGGTTTTTTAATTGGCCATTAAACAGTGAATTTAATTGCTAGTTAATGTCATCAAGTGGTGAATGAGAGCAAAAGGTCACAGAATGAGGATTTTGCCATTACATTGACTAACTTTTTTCCACTTAATTTTGCTCTATTATTTTCTTTTTGCATTACTTTCATTTCTTTTCCCCATTTTTCTTCCACCTCTCATTTGATTTTTGAATTCCTTTTTGAACTCTTCCAGTACAGGAGACCGATTCCCATTTTTCTTTTGAAGTTTTGCATGTGGTTGCTTTGCTCTCATTGTTCCCTACGGAACCAGTGCCTTGCTCTTTGTTTCTGTAAAACGTTTCAGTTGTTTGGTGTTTCTTTTTCAATTTGCTTTTTTTCCCCCAGCCTTTTTTTTTTTTGCCTATGGGCCAGGAGATCTGAAAACTGCTAATTCAGTCTCCTCTGCTGATGGCTTGCAGGACTGAGAGCACTATGAGCTATTTTTGTCTTGGGGCTGGGGACACAGGCTTGAAAGGGCGAAGCCCTACAGATTTTGGGGCCTTACTGTGAGTTGGTGTCAGCACATGGGACTTCAAGGTTTGAGTGAGGGGTGTTCTGCTTTTGGCTTAGCTGGGATCCCAGGATCCTAAAATTGTTCTATGCCTAGGCTCAGAACCTGGCATAGTAGGTTGGGGTGGGGTTGGTTGGCCAGTACTCCGCTGTGTGCAGTTTTATTTCTGGTTCCCTCTTCTCCCATGAAAATCGACTCTCTGTCAGCCTTTCAAGTTGTTTTACACAGGAGATCCCCTCACTCCATTTCCTTTTTGGTTCTATGACTTGAGTCATGTTGAGGTGCTATTTTAAGGTTGGTTTGAGAGGATTCTCAGAGCAGTTAATGCTTTTGCTGCTACTAAGCTGCCATCTTGGTTCTCTCCCCTCACCATTCTTTTAGCACCATGTGCTTTTTTATAGACTGATTTGAAAGTACCTTTAGAAACATTTCTTTTTTTTTTGTAGGGAAGAAGAGGGAAAGGGGACTGAAAGAGAAAGGGGGAAGAGAGAAGGAAGAAGAGAGGGAAGGTAGGGAAGGAAAAGAGGAAAGAAGAGGGAGAAGGGAAAGAAAGGAGGGGAAGAAGAGAGGGAAGGGAAGGGAGGTAGGAAGGAAGGCAAAGGAGGGAAGAAAGGAGAAAGGAAAGCATTCTTGAAATAAACCCATTTGGGACAAATTGTGGTACATGATGGTGACGGAATAATATTGTGCTGTAAGGAATGATGAACAGGATTTGAGAAAGAGCTGCAAAGTTTTACACGAACTGATTCAGGGTGAAATAAATAGAGCTTGGAGAACATCATGTAGAGTAACAGCAATATCTTGGAATGATATCTGTGAAAGACTTAGCTATAATTGGCAATACAACGATCCAGAACAATTTTGAGGCACTTATGACAAAGAATATGATCTACCTCCAAAGAAAGAACTGTTGGAGTCAGAATACAGATGAAAGCATATGCTTTTTCAATTGTTTATTTGGGTTTATATTTTGGGATTTTGGTTTTGTATGATTACTCACAAAAATGAACAATATACAAATATATTTTGTATTATAATGCATGTATAACCCAGATGGAATTGCCTGCCAGTCCCAGAAGGGTGAAGGGATGGGAGGGAGAGAGAGAAGTTCAATCATATAACGTAGGAAAACTTGAGTGGCAATTTGTTATTAAACATAATTTGTAAAATCTAAAAAATAAAAAAAGAAACCCAGCTGCATTTATTTCCATACCTTTAGTGAGATGTCAGCATGACATCCAGGTACAAAGGGCTCAGAAATCTCAGGAAGCTAGCTTCTGGCCACCCATATTCCTTGTTCATTTCCTGGGAATAAATCCAATATGGGGGTTCTTTATCAATCAAGTTGTTTTTGTTTTTGTTTTTGTTTTTTTGCTTTTGCCAAGTTTGAAGGCATTGCTGCTGACCACCTTGTTAGACCTGTATGCTGAAAGGGATTCCACTTGCTCCCAGCATACAGGAACATGCAATCCTTTTAGACTTCCTTAGAGGGACATGAAAATCAGTTAACAGTTACAACAGCTATAAGCTTATGGTGTCTCATGTAGATGAAGTTTGCTTTTTAGCCTTGATTCTTGCCCTCCAACAATGCTGGAGCACACAAAAAACATCAATCCACTACTTGATAACTATTTGAGTGAATGCATGAACATGACAGTAGTGATTATATTCCATGGTCTGGGTGTGGGTGGAGGACAGAGGGAAAGAGAGACAGGGAGAGAAAGACAGGGAGACATATAGAGAGACAGGGGAAGAGAGAAAAAAGAGGGAAAGAAAAGAGGGGACAGGGAAGAGACGGGGAGGAAGAGAAGGAAGGAGGAGAGAGGGAAAAGAAAGAGGAAGATAGAAGAAAAGAGAAGGAAGAAAGAAGGGGGGAGAGAGGAAAGAGATAAAGAGTAGAAGGAGAGAGGAAAGGAAAAGGAAGGGATGGAGAGAGATTTCTTTATTTCTAAAATTAAAGGATTGGACTAAATAGCCTCTAAGTTCCTTTCTAGCACTAAATCCAAGATTCTGCGACACTCCCTTGGCATTAAGTTTTAAGTCACATTCTGTAAAAGACACTGATGAAAAAGTTCAAACACTCAGAGATGGTACCCCTATTTTGCGCCCACTTCACACTGCTTTCCAGACTTTAGGCTTAACTTTAATTTGTTGCATAACTCATTATCATTGTACTGATTCCTAAAGAACATACTGTTACTTCTTTTTTTTTTTAGGATCTGTCACAATTTTTATTATTTTTATAGATGATGATACTAACTAGTTTTTTTTCTTTTCATTCTTTTGAAAATTTTATTTAGTCTAAAAATTTAGAATATTTTTCCTTGGTTATAAGAGTCATACTCTTGTCATGCTCCCACCCCTACCTCCCCGTAGCTGACATGCAATTCCACTGTAAACCTCAAATTTCCTTAGACTTATAATTGTTGAAAATTTCACCATTGGGATATTTCATACTTGGAAAATTTCTTACTGATAGTCTATTGGAATGGGAACTCCATTGGCATGGGAGGTTCCTTCTCTTCCCTTCTTAAGATTACTTTAGGACAGAAACCCTTTGCTGAACAATGGAAAGGACTTTGACCTATGCTTAAGCATAGAACAGGAATTTCTTTGAGTCTTGATTGATTTTAGAATTGATACAATGGAGATACTCCACCCTATTCAGTCCTAATAGGATTGAGTAAGGGCTGCAGCCTAGATCAAAATTTAATTATTCCAATCTCTACCATACTCAAGTTAACAGGATTTAGAAAGGGCTGTAACAAAGGAGTATAGATTTAATCATTTGAAAATATGACCTTCAACAGACATGTGCAAAAAGCCAGAAACCTCTGGGCGGTCCTGGGTTAAGCGAGAGCCTCCATTGACAGGCAAATTGATGAAGAGTGATTGGTAGATGTGAGGACTGAGGGGAGGCAACTTGGATGGTTTCCTTAAAGATAGGAGGGTCTGGAGACTCGAGGTGGAGGTTGGAGTTTTGGGTCGGTGGTTCCTGGGCTCTGAGGAGGCTTGCTCTGAAGGAAGCTGAAGGTGGGGGCCTCTGAGACTGTTTCTCCATTTTGGACACGTGAGTAATAGGGACTGATCTCTTTTCTTTGCCCCAGCTATCTAAGGGCTTGGGCCTTTTGGCCCAGCCTAAACAGAAGGGGTATTTAAGCCCTATTCCCTTCTCTCCCCTTTCTCTCTCTATATATATCTCTAGTTCCTTTCTTGCTCCTATTGTAATTAAACTCCAAAAAAGGCTGACGGCTGACTTGAGTTTTTCATTTAGGAATTACATAGCTGATTCCTTGGCGACCTTAAATTAATATATATCAGTCTTTTAAAGTGATTCCCTTGTAACATTGTGGCTGACCACACGGGAGTCTAAAGAATCCTCTCAATAAAACTTTTTCCTTGCCTTTTTACTATACTGTTTCACCACTTAGTCCTTTTTTTTTAACAAAAAACTTGGCTTAAAGACACAGCTGCTAGAACACGTGAGTATAAAAAACTTTTTCTCTTTTCTCCTTAAGTTAAATTGGAATCAGCAGTTTTTTCTTTTTCTTCCCTTTAATCTTAAGGGACAGCTGGGTAGCTCAGTGGATTGAGAGCCAGCCCTAGAGGCAGAAGGTCCTGGGTTCAAATCGGACCTCAGATACTTCCCAGCTGTGTGACTCTGATAGACAGAAAACAGCTGTTTTTAAATCTCAGCAACAGGACTCTAAAGTCCTGGCTGGAAGAACTGTTTCTAAATATCCTTTCCCTTAAGGAACAACTTCCTGGATTAAAAAAAAAAAAAAACCCTGTGGAAAGTTTGTTGCTTTGCCCTGCTCCCCACGTGTTTTGTGAAATTACAAAATATACATATAAAAATGAGTACTACATTCTTTGACAATTATATGGCAGCTGAAGAAGTAGGGGCATTGAGGAATGAAGGATACCTCCAAATTTTTATATTAATAGGTACTGTCATTTTTGTACTCCTCAATACTATATTTAGAGATGAAAAAATAAAAAATATTGAGGATAAAATAAAACAAAATGAGGATAAAATAAAACAAAATGAGGATAAAATAAAACAAAATGAGGATAAAATAAAACAAAATGAGGATAAAATAGAAAATATTGAGGATAAAATAGAAAATGTTGAGGATAAAATAGAAAAAAATGAGGATAAAATAGAAAATATTGAGGATAAAATAGAAAATATTGAGGATAAAATAGAAAAAATTGAGGATACAATAGAAAAAATTGAGGATACAATAGAAAAAATTGAGGATAAAATAGGAAATATTGAGAATAAAATAGAAAAACTTGAGGATAAAATAGGAAATATTGAGAATAAAATAGGAAATATTGAGGATAAAATGGGAGATATGGAAGATAAAATAGGAAAAATTGAGGAAAAAATGCAAGCCCAATTAGAAGATCTAAAATGTTTCTTACAGGATCAATGGGCAAACACCCACTCTACCAGAAACAGACCTGTTTCTGAACCTTTGAATGAGGAAATTTCCTTCCCTGAAATAGAGATGGAAAACACCTTCCCTATAGCCCAGTTAACAGACTGCTTCTCTCGTGCAGTGCAAATCTTGTCTGAATTTAATCCCCAAAACCCTTCCCCTGCAATCCCAGCTTCTCATGTTCCTTCTCCTACAGAAAACCAAATTCCAATGCAAGGGAGATCTTGTCCTCCTAGAGAAACCTGTCCTTGTCAAACTGACCCACAGGTGCAAAATTCAACTAGAGGCCTGTTTCCTCTAAGAGAAGTACCTGAAATAGGACGAAATGGGGATGTGGTGACTTTAAGACATAGGATACCATTTACTCCCCAAGAAATAAATGAATTTACACGAAATATCCCCACATATGAACAAGATCCTTTTCTAGTAACAAAAAAGATGGGAGACATATTTTTTCAATATAATCCATCTTACAAGGACGTTGAGAGCTTACTACAGGCTTTTTTAAGTGAACGTGAAAAAAATAAAATAATTGCTCATGTCAACAAAACCCGGGGGCGTAATGCAGCACATTGGCCATCTCAGGATCCCGAATGGGACTATAATAATCCTGAGGACTATCTACAACTATACCGTTGTAGAGAGGCCATCCTCACGGCCATGAAGGAATGTGCGGACAGTACAGATAAGTGGATGGAACTGGAAAAAATTAAGCAAAAGGAAAACGAAACACCCTCCAGATTTATGGACAGAATTATCGAGTTTGGGGACAGATACTTAGATTGGGACTTAAATAAAGAGAATAGTTTAAGACAAGTTAGAAGAATCTTTGTAAATAATTCTTGCAAAGTAATTAAAAATTATTTTAAAACACAATGCCCAAGATGGTCAGATATGGACCTTGAAGAATTGCGAAAAACAGCTATATATGTTTTTAAGGGAAACGAAGAAAAGGAGAAAGAGAATAATGATGACATGGAGGAAATGAAGAAAAAAATGAGATGTGTAATAGATAGGATAACTAAATTAGAAAGTGGGCATGATAATGAACCAACGACAATTGCCCCTCTCCAGAAATCCAATTATCAATCCATTACTTGCCACTTCTGTGAGAAGAAGGGCCACAAAATGATGGAATGTAGAACCTTTCTTAAGATGTTTGGAAGGAATACACAGTTTAATAATAGTTTTAGAAATAATAACTATAGAAATTATGATAATGGTTATAGAAACCAGAATTCTAGAAATTATAATAATGACTATGGAAATAACTATAATGAATATAGAAATAAGAGCTTTAGAAACCAGAATTATAGAAATAGGAATTGGGAATTTAATGACAATGCTCAAATTGAAGAAAATTTTAATGATAATACTCAACAATATATGAGAAATGGCGCTCGTCCAAAAATTACTCGAGGTGCTAATGATCCTCAGAGAGGTGCCCTTCAGGAGGGTGCCCAGGGAACTTCCCAGTATAATAAAGATGATTCTTAGATTGTATTGATTTTGTTGATATTAATTAACCTTTTTCAGTTTTTTTTCTCCTCTCCAAATAGTAGGAAAGATGAATAAAGAACTTAAGACTATGATTGGCAAATTATGCACTGAGACCCATTTAAAATGGCCTGAAATTCTCCCTCTGGCCCTATTTTATCTTAGAAGCAGGCCTAGAGGAGACTTACATATTTCACCGTTTGAGATGCTTTTTGGACATCCGCCTATACAGGCTAAGCCTTTCTCCCCGGCTTATACATTGCTATTAGGGGGAGATATTACTATTGCTTCCTATATACAGGAGTTACAGCACAAACTACGTGAACTTCATGAATCCGGAGCTGCAGTACAAGCTGGACCATTAGACTTTTCTCTGCATGACCTGAACCCAGGAGATAAAGTTTATATCAAGAATTTCAAGCGAACTGGAGCAACTGAACCTTCCTGGGAAGGACCATTCCAAATATTATTAACTACTCCAACATCTATAAAGATTGGAGAAAGAGACTCTTGGATTCACTGCTCACATGTGAAGAAAGCATCTTCTGCTGAGACTGATTGACTCTATCCTATCATATAAATTGTGACTCTATCTTATCATATGAATTGGAGATAATAATCCATAGACAAATGGATGTTTTTTTTTCAAGAATATATTGAATTACTGATTTTTTTTCCTTATTTTTTCTTATTTCTTTTCTTTTATTTTTTTATCAGAATATTTGATTTTTTTCTCATTTTTTGTACTGAAGGTACACATAATTAATACTAATATTATTTTTCCCTGCAGTAATACAAGTTAATATATATACTCTTGCTATAATATCAATATATGCCTAAAAGCTTTAAACTATGGGAACCTGCCATTTATTGATAAAATATTATAGGACTGTGATTAATGTTTGTGTCTGATTCCAGGAAAAGGGATAAAAACAAGGAGCACAGACTAAACCTGAATAGTGCCAATAGAGCACACATGAAATATTAAAGTGAGACTCAAGGTTGCGACGCTTAACTTATGTTTAAGTCGTAGGACTTCCTTGTATCTACACTCCTTTCGAAGTACTCAAACAAGTACAAAGCTTGACTATCATGCTGGCTCCCTATATCCCTGAGGAAAAATCAGACAAGGGAATGACATTTCCCCATCAAAATAGAATTCTAATTCTTTTCTTCTTATATTATGGCAACTTCCTGTAGTCTTGGCTACAAATGGCTAAGTGAAATATTACTGCATTCTGTCCTACATACTTGTGGGATAGAAATTACTTTAAACTGGACCTATACAAGGTCTATTTTGAAATTTTCTTATGTTTTTGATTATTTTTCTATTCTTTTGATAATTGACACATACACCCCCATAACTGAACATTGCATTCTGAGCTAAACTTGATATATTTTTTTTTAAAATACTTACTTCAGGGGGGATTGTATTTTAATTTAAAATCTAAGAATTTTTGAATTTTTTTGTTTGAGATTTTATTTTTATAAAAATCCAAGACTTTTGTTTAAGATTTTACTGTTATAAAAAATTTTCAAAGATTTTGATTTTGTTCGAGAAAAGATCTTCAAGAAAGAAGCTTGAAACTTTTATATCCAGAGAATGAACTGTTGCAGAAAGATGCCAAAAACCTACACTTCATCAAGAAGATCAAGAATGAATTTTGGATGTGATTGATTGGACTGAACTTTTGATTGAACATTTATTGTAACATTTATGCCAAAAGGGACTGCCCCTAATTTGGCTTTCTGTCAAAGCGCCTAGCAAACATTGGTTTTGCTTTCTTTTCTTTTCTATTTCCTCTCTCACTATTCTAATTTCTCTTTGAAAATTGAATATTGTGTATATCTTTAGTTAGAAGTGAATTTAGAACTACAAAATGATTATGTTAAATGATCAATGGGGAGACTAGTCTCCCAATGATCATCAGGGGGGATTGTAAACCTCAAATTTCCTTAGACTTATAATTGTTGAAAATTTCACCATTGGGATATTTCATACTTGGAAAATTTCTTACTGATAGTCTATTGGAATGGGAACTCCATTGGCATGGGAGGTTCCTTCTCTTCCCTTCTTAAGATTACTTTAGGACAGAAACCCTTTGCTGAACAATGGAAAGGACTTTGACCTATGCTTAAGCATAGAACAGGAATTTCTTTGAGTCTTGATTGATTTTAGAATTGATACAATGGAGATACTCCACCCTATTCAGTCCTAATAGGATTGAGTAAGGGCTGCAGCCTAGATCAAAATTTAATTATTCCAATCTCTACCATACTCAAGTTAACAGGATTTAGAAAGGGCTGTAACAAAGGAGTATAGATTTAATCATTTGAAAATATGACCTTCAACAGACATGTGCAAAAAGCCAGAAACCTCTGGGCGGTCCTGGGTTAAGCGAGAGCCTCCATTGACAGGCAAATTGATGAAGAGTGATTGGTAGATGTGAGGACTGAGGGGAGGCAACTTGGATGGTTTCCTTAAAGATAGGAGGGTCTGGAGACTCGAGGTGGAGGTTGGAGTTTTGGGTCGGTGGTTCCTGGGCTCTGAGGAGGCTTGCTCTGAAGGAAGCTGAAGGTGGGGGCCTCTGAGACTGTTTCTATTCTAATTTCTCTTTGAAAATTGAATATTGTGTATATCTTTAGTTAGAAGTGAATTTAGAACTACAAAATGATTATGTTAAATGATCAATGGGGAGACTAGTCTCCCAATGATCATCAGGGGGGATTGTAAACCTCAAATTTCCTTAGACTTATAATTGTTGAAAATTTCACCATTGGGATATTTCATTTTGGACACGTGAGTAATAGGGACTGATCTCTTTTCTTTGCCCCAGCTATCTAAGGGCTTGGGCCTTTTGGCCCAGCCTAAACAGAAGGGGTATTTAAGCCCTATTCCCTTCTCTCCCCTTTCTCTCTCTATATATATCTCTAGTTCCTTTCTTGCTCCTATTGTAATTAAACTCCAAAAAAGGCTGACGGCTGACTTGAGTTTTTCATTTAGGAATTACATAGCTGATTCCTTGGCGACCTTAAATTAATATATATCAGTCTTTTAAAGTGATTCCCTTGTAACATCCACTGGATTTTACATGTATCCTTGGTCAAAACCTATTTCCATATTGTTGATATTTGCACTAGGGTGATCATCAACCCATGTGATCAAGCAGTTGTTTTTCTTCTGTGTTTCTGCTCCCACAGTTCTTCCTCTGGATGTGGATAGTGTTCTTCTTCATTAATCCCTCCAAATTGTTCTGGATCATTGCATTGCTACTACTAGAAAAGTCCATTACATTTCATTGTATCACAGTGTATCAGTCTCTGTATACAATGTTCTCCTGGTTCTGCTCCTTTCACTCTGCATCAATTCCTGGAGGTCATTCTAGTTCACATGGAATTTCTCCAGTTCATTATTCCTTTGGGCACAATAGTATTCCATCACCAACATATACCACAATTTGTTCAGCCATCCCCCATTTCCCCTCATTTTCCAATTTTTTGCTATCACAAAGAATGAAGCTATGAATATTCTTGTACAAGTCTTTTTCCTTATCTCTTTCGGGTATAAACCCAGCAGTGGTATGACTGGATCAAAGGGCAGGCAGTCTTTTAAAGCCCTTTGGGCATAGTTCCAAATTGCCCTCCAGAAAGTTTGGATCAATAATTCACAACTCTACCAGCAATGCTCCAATTGGAAAATATTCCATTTTTGCCACATCCCCTCCAACATTCATTACTTTGCTGTCATGTTAGCCAATCTGTTCAGTGTGAGGTGGTATCTCAGAGTTGTTTTGATTTGCATTTCTTGGATTATAAAAGATTTAGAACACTTTTTCACGTTCTTATTAATAGTTTAGATTTCCTTATCTGAAAATTGCCAATTCATGTCCCTTGCCCATTTATGAATTGGGGAATGGCTTGATTTTTTTGTTCAATTCATTTAGCTCTTTATAAATTTGAATAATGACCTTTGTCACAGAATTTTGTTGCTTCCCTTATTTTGGTTGCATTGGTTTTGTTAGTACAAAACCTTTTTAATTTAATGCAATAAAAATTATTTACTTTGCATTTTGTAATTTTTTCTAACTCTTGCTTAGTCTTAAAATCTTTACTTTCCCAAAGATCTGACAAGTATACTATTCTGTGTTCACCTAATTTACTTATAGTTCTCTTCTTTATATTCAAGCCATTCACCCATTCTGAATTTATCTTGGTATAGGGTGTGAGATGTTGATCCAACCTAATCTCTTCCATACTGTCTTCCAATTTTCCCAGCAGTTTTTCTCAAAAAGTGGGTCTTGGTCCCCAAAACTGGGATCTTTGGATTTATCATAGACTAAAATAATCTTGCTGAGGTCATTTACCTCAAGTGTATTCCACTGATCCTCTTTTCTGTTTCTTAGCCAGTACCAAATTGTTTTGATAACCACTGCTTTATAGGATAGTTTGAGATCTGGGACTGCAATCCTTTGCATTTTTTTCATGATTTCCCTGGATATCCTTGATGTTTTGTTCTTCCAAATGAACTTTGTTATGTTTTTTTTCTAATTCAGTAAAATGTTTTTGGTAGTTCAGTGGGTATGGCACTAAATAAGTAAATTAGTTTGGGTAGGATGATAATTTTTTTATGTTAGCTCATCCTACCCATGAGCAATTGATATTTTTTCATTTATTTAGACCTAGTTTTAATTGTGTGGAAAATGTTTTGTAGTTGTGTTCATATAGTTCCTGTGTTTGTCTTGGCAGATAGATTCCTAAGTATTTTATATTGTCTTGTGTGATTTTAAATGGAACTCCTCTTTCTAATTCTTGCTGCTGAGATGTGTTAGGAATATATAGAAATGCTGATGACTTATGTGGGTTAATTTTGTATCCTGCAACTTTGCTAAAGTTGTTGATTATTTCGACTAGCTTTTTAGTTGATTCTCTAGGATTCTTTAAGTAGACCATCATATCATTTGCAAAGAGCAATAGCTTTGTCTCCTCTTGCCTATTTGATACCTTCAATTTCTTTTTCTTCTCTTAATTGCTACTGCTAGTGTTTCTAGTACAATGTTAAATAATAGAGGTGATAATGGGCATCCTTGTTTCACTCCTGATCTTATTGGGAATGCTTCTAGTTTATCCCCATTGCAAATGATGTTTGCTGATGGTTTTAGATATATACTCTTTATTGTTTTTATGAAAAGCCCTTCTATTCCTATACTTTCTAGTGTTTTCAATAGAAATGAGTGTTGTATTTTGCCAAAGGCTTTTTCTATATCTGAGATAATCATGTGATTTTTGTTGGTTTTCTTGTTGATATGGTCAATTATGTGAATGGTTTTCCCAATATTGAACCATCCTTGCATTCCTGGTATAAATCCCACCTGATCATAATGAATAACCCTTGTGATCATTTGCTGCTAGTATTCAAGATTTTTTATCTATGTTCATTAAGGAGACTGGTCGGTAGTTTTCTTTCTCTGTTTTTGACCTGCCTTGTTTTGGAATCAGTACCATATTTGTGTCATAAAAGGAATTTGGTAGAACTCCTTCTTTGCTTATTGTATCAAATAGTTTGTATAGTATTGGGATTAGTTGTTCTTTGAATGTTTTATAGAATTCATTTATAAATCCATCAGGCCCTGGGGATTTTTTCTTAGAGAGTTCTTTGATGACTTGTTTAATTTCTTTTTCTTATACAGGATTATTTACGTATTCTATTCTTCTTCTGTTAATCTAGGCAATTTATATTTTTGTAAATATTCATCCATATCACCTAGATTGCCATATTTGTTGCCATATAATTGGGCAAAATAGTTTTTAATGGTTGCCTTAATTTCCTCTTCATTAGAGGTGAGGTTTCCCTTTTCATCTTTGATACTATTAATTTGGTTTTCTTCTTTCCTTTTTTATTGGATTGTCTATTTCATTTGTTTTTCAAAATATCAGCTTCTAGTCTTATTACATCAATATTTCTTTCACTTTCAATTTTATTAATTTCTCCTGTAATTTTTAGGATCTCTAATTTAGTTTTCACCTGGGGATTTTTAATTTGTTCACTTTCAAGTTTTTTGATTTGCATGTCCAATTTGGTGACTTCTGCCCTCCTTAATTTGTTAATATTCATATATTCATATATTATATTATATATTATATATTATATCAAGGATATAAATTTCCCCCTGAGTACTGCTTTGGCTGCATCCCATAGATTCTGAAAAGATGTCTCATCATTGTCATTTTCTTCAATGAAATTATTAATTGTTTCTATGGTTTGTTCTTTAATTTTGGAGAATCATATTATTTAATTTCCAATTAATTTTTGATTTGGCTCTCCATGTATCCTTACTAGTTATTATTTTTATTGCATTATGAACTGAAAAGGTTGCATTTATTATTTTTGCTTTTTTGCACTTGTTTGCCATATTTTTATGCCCTATTACATGGTCAATCTTTATGAATGTACCATGTGCTACTGAAAAGAAGGTGTATTCCTTTTTGTCCCTATTTATTTTTCTCCATATGTCTACTAACTAATTTTTCCAAGACTTCATTTGCTTCTCTCACCTCTTTCTTATTTATTTTTTGGTTTGATTTATCTAGATTTGATAGAGAAAAGTTCAGGTCTCCTACTAGTATAGTTTTACTATCCATTTCCTCCTTTAACTTCACTAGTTTCTCCTTTAGAAGTTTGGATGCTATACCATTTGGTGCATACATATTGAGTACTGATATTTGCTCATTGTCTATACTGCCTTTTATCAGGATATAATTACCTCCCCTGTCTCTTAATCAGAACTATTTTTATTTTGACTTATCAGATATCATGATTACAACACTTGCCTTCTTTTTCTCAGTTGGGGCCCAATAGATTTTGCTTCAACCTTTAATCCTTACCCTGGGAATGTCTACTCACCTCATGTGTGTTTCTTGTAGACAACATATGGTAGGATTTTGGTTTCTAATCCACTCTGGTATTTGCTTTTGTTTTATGGGTGAGTTCATCCCATTCATGTTCAAAGTTATGATTGCCACTTGTGTATTCCTCAACATTTTGATATCCTCTCCTTGTTCTGTCCTTTCTTCTTTTTCTATATCCTTTTTAACCATTAGTTTGCTTTTAATCAGTCCCCCTAATCCCAACCCTTTATATGCTCCTCTTTCTGCCCCCTCCCTTTTTGTTCCCTTCCTATTTTTTAGGGTCTGTTAAGTTCCCTCCCCCCCATTTCCCTCTCTTTTTGTATACCCTTCCCCCTATACCCCCACTCCCCTTGGTTTTCCCTTCTCACTTTAAATGTATGGTAAAGTCGAATTCAATACCTCAGTGGATCTAGATGTTCTTCCCTCTCACTATTGATTTCACTGAGAGTAAGGTTTAAGTATTACCTATTAGCGCTCTCTTCCTCTCCTTCTTATAAGAGTGTTCTTCCCCTCCCCTTCCAATGTGTATCTTTGTGTGATAAAGATTATCAGCAGCAAATTATCTTATTTCTTCAAGTATCTCTTGGTGCCATCTTTGATGCCCCTTTCCCTTTTTCTTTTTTTTGCAAATCATCTGATACCACTTATTACACCAATCTCTTCCTGTGAATGATTCTTCTAATTACTATAATAGTGAATATAATTTTGAGAGTTACAAATAACATTTTACCCATATATTAACATAAATAATTTGATCTCTTTGAAGCTCTTAAAGAAGAAAGTTTGAATTAAAAAAATTTTCCCCTTTTCCCTCTCTTTACCTTTTCATATTTCTCTTGCTCTTTGTGTTTGGATATCAAATTTTATACTTAGTTCTGGTCTTTTCTTTACAAATACTTGGAAATCTTCTATTTTGTTGAATGCCCTTACTTACTCCTGGAAGTTTATAGTCAGTTTTGATGGGTAGGTGATTCTTGGTTGAAGACCCAATTCTCTTACCTTTCTGAATATCATATTCCAACCCTTGGATCCTTTAGTGTGGAAGCTGCTAGATCTTGTGAAATCCTATTTGGTGTTCCTTAATATCTAAATTGTCTCTTTTTGACTTCTTGTAAAATTTCCTCCTTAGCTTGGTAGCCCTTGAATTTGGCAATTACATTCCTGGGAGTTGTCTTTTGAGGATTTAGTATAGAGGGTGTTCTATGATCTTTTTTAATGTCTATTCCCCCCCAACCCCCTTGTTTAAGAATATCAGGGCAGTTTTCTTGTATAATTTCTTGTGGTCTAATGTCAAGATTTCTTTTTATTTCTGGGTTTTCAGGTAGACCAATGATTCTCAAATTGTCTCTTCGAGATCAGTTTTCATGGTCTATAATCTTGTCAATGAGATATTTTATGTTTTCTTCTGTTTTGTCAGTCTTTTGGCTTTGCTTAATTCATTCTTGGTGTTTTGTAAGATCATTGGCTTCCAATTGCCTAATTCTGGTCTTTAAGGCAGGTTTTCCACTATAATCTATTGATTTTTTTTTATTTGGTCTATCCTGCTTTTTGTGGTTTCCAGCTGTTTCTCCAATTGGGAGTTCCTGTCCTTTAAACTGTTATTTTCTTTTTGAACTGTTTCCCACTTTTCTTGCCAAAATTCTTCCATCTTTTTGATAAGCGCTGATTTAAATTCTTCAAGAGCTTGTGGCCAATTTCCATTTTTTGGGGAAGGTTTGGATACATTTATTTGTAAGTTCTCTTTTGCTATTTCCTCTATAGTCTGCATTTTTCCTACATAAAAATTATCCAGGGTCAATGTCTTCTTCTTGCTCTTCTTGGTGTTGGGAAGTTGTTTACCATCACTATGGTGGTTTTTTCTTCCCTTACCAGTCAGAAGTCTGAGTGAGGAGGGCAGGTTCTCTGTGTATGGAGCTAAGGAGTGAGGTTTTTGCCTGAGGTCACCTCTCAAGTCTCTGCAGCTTCTACTGTTTGCTGTCCTCTGTGCCCAAGGTCTGTACTCTTCAGCTTGCTGGGGTCTCAGGTCTACCTGCTCTCAGGGGTAGGTCTTTGGTGGTCTTAGTCAGCTGCTAAGGACCTAGAGGTGCCCCCTTGCTTGCTCTAGAGGTGCCCCTCACTTTCTCACTGAGTTTCACGCACTGGCTCTGACTCTGGCCCATAGGTGGGGTGGGGGAGGGTTGATTAACTCATGTTTTGGTGGAAGCTATCTCACCCCCTTATGGTGTGGAAATGAGCAAATCCCACATACCTTTAATGATATGCCCTAATGTAGAGTCCCTTCATTCATATGAATTTGGGTTTTTTGGCCTTTTGAGGTAGTCTATATCAGTAGTTGGTGAGGAGAGGAAGAGTCCTAGGTCTACACTGCCACCATGTTTACCTTGGAAGTCCTGTATTCTATTTGATTTTCTAAAACAATCTTTCCTTTGTTAAAAAAAAAAGTTTTATTGTTGTCCCTCCTTTTTTTTTCATCATACTCATTTCCCCTCAAAATAATCCTTAACTCTAACTGAAACATTCTTTGAAATAAAACAAAGATGAAAAAGATTTTAAGTATCTGTACTTAAAAAAGTTTAAATAAAATTTTTGTACCATCCAAAATAACTACAGACAAGAACCACATTTGACAATTTACACTACACATGATATCCATAATCCCTCTAATCTTTACTAAGAAGAGGGAGGTATATTTTCCTATATATTCTCCAGATTGTTAATTGCATTTCATAGTGATTCAACTATTTTTTAGGATTCTTAGTTTACTTTATTGTAGTTATCATGCATATGATTCTCTTGGTTTTGCTTTGTTCAGTCCTTATCAAATCATACCAATCTTCCCATATTTCTCTGAATTGCTTATATTCCTTAAGGCATAATAACATTCCATTCCTTTCATCTATGACAGTTTGTTCAGCCGTTCTCTAATTGATGAGTATTTTGCTCATCTCCCCATTTTTGTTCTTTTTTGCTAATACAAAGAGTGATGTTTTTATATTTTGAAATATTTAGGAACTTATTTCTTGGGCATTCTTGGGACGGCATATTTGAATTTATATTTAATTTTCATCAATTAACATTTATTGAGCACTTACTCTTCACAAGCTCTTATAAAATAGTCTTTAAAATATAGACCATTGGACTTCCGGGTAATCATGGCTGCAATCTAGACGCCACACGCTTCCTCTCCCCGGCACCGAACGAAATAGACTAAATCAAAGGAGCATAAAAATCACCTTTGGAGGAACAGAAGGACTCCCTAGTACTCCCCAGTACACCACAGAGGCGAAGGTACGTGGAGTTTGAACATTTCCACAATATAATAAGAAGGAGGAAAAGCTTGCACAAAAACGTGAACTGAGCCGCCCTTCCCCCCCCTCCCCTGCCAAACCAGAGTGAGCTACCAGAGCGCTCACTGGGACAGTGAGTGAGTGGGGAACATCTCTGTCTGGGGGGGGCACTCCAGGGTCCTTGGGATCTGGGGACTGCCAGGAAAAAACATCTCAGGGTGGTTTCACGGGAGAATCCTGCGCTGAGCACAGGGGGCCCAGGGAGCTTTGAGCTGAGCGTCTGGGCGGAACTAAACACCAGGGCAGTTTGGCCGTGATCTAAAAAACCTCGGAGGCTGGGAAGAGCTAGTCTGAGGCAACCTAAATTCACAGAAAACCCGCCCATATCATCCAGACCCCAGACCAAAAAGGAAAGGGGAGTAAAACCACCAAAGGGATGGCTCACATGGCCCAAAATCAAGCCTCCAGGAAGAAAGGGAAAAAGGTGACTATTGAAAACTTTTATGGTGGAAGTACCCAAGGAAAAGAGGAGAATGGGGATGAAATCCAAAAAAAATCAGAACATGCCTCCCAAAATGGAAACTATCAACAAGCTCTGGAAGATCTCAAACTGGAACTTATCCAAAAGATGGAAACCTGGAAAGAAAAATGGGAGAAAGAGATCAGCAGTCTGACAGATAAGACTGCTCAATTGGAAAAAGAACTTGAAGCATCCAATAGAAGGGCAGACAAAGCTGAAAAGCAAAACCAGTCCCTAATGACCAGAATTAAGCAACTCGAAGAAAGTGAGATCATAAAACAGCAAGAATTAATAAAGCAAACCCAAAAAATTAATGAATTAGAAGAAAACATAAAATATAGACCATTTAGAGTTATAGTTTCATAAAACTTTCTAGTTAGATGAAAACTCAATGTCTAGTATAACTGTAATAATTAAAATGGGTTTGACAAATATAAGAATTTTTTAAATTGTGGTTACCATTTATAATAATTAAATATTAAGTCATGCAACTGTTAGTAGCTTTAGTAGCTTTATTAAAGCAAAATAGTGATAGTGAGAGAGGGAAAAGTAGGAAGGAGGTAGAAAATACTGCCTAGCTAAAAATACCCTAAGTCCAGGTCTGAGTGCCTCCAGACCAGGAATGCAAATCTCACCAGCCCATGAGAGTGTCTCCAGCCAGGCATTTCAAACCAAAGACCGTGGTTTCTCCACCCATCAGCTTTTCTGTAATATCTCAGGAATCAATCACAGTCTCCCAGTTTGCCTAGCACTGTGGGGATTGGGTGGGAAGGGAAGGGGGGCAGTGCTTGTGGTCTTTTAGGATATGAACTTCCTTTTCTAGTAAAAGGTTCTTATTAGCTAAGTGTTAATGACTAAATGTGAAAGGTGGAGGACTCTAGGTTCTTGATTGATTAACAAAAACAAAAGGAGTTTAAATTCTCTTTCACAAAACCTAACACCATTTGGAATCTCATCTTAGCATTTTGCTTGAACAATTCCAGTTATAGAAAACCCACACATTTACAAAATAGTGTGTTACATTTAGTGTCAGCTCCAGTTGAATTTTGTGGTTTATTTGTTAAAGTTCTTCCTTATTCTAAATATGGCTTTTCATAGAGTATTCCCAGAGAAACTTCCTGACTCTGGCTACATGGGAGCTTTAGAGTCTGCTTTTGGTCATGTAATGACCCAGGTCTGAAAGCACTTAGTATTTCAGTATGATTCAACAAATCCTTTGTTGTCCCTTAGTCCTTCCCTGCCTTTGACAGATGTGGGGTAGGGTTAAGGTGGTCAATTAAAAGAGACAGTTCTTAGCCAGTGCTTTCTTGCTTCATTCAGTATTCCAGGTGGCATTATGTATTTTTAAGATTTCCAGTAAAATGTGGAGAAAGAATGGTCCTTTCTAACCCAACACCATAGCAAAATCACCCATATGGCAGCTAGCATGGGGGGTGGGACTCAATTAGATGAATTTCCATCTAGACCCTCATCTGTCTTTTCTGCTTTTGTACTCTTTTCTGATTGCTCTTAGGTGAATGAGCAAGTATTATTCTGAGATGAATATGTCTAAGACTGAAGACAACCTTGTAAATTCAGGAGGTTTGGAAGTGGAGTACCATCCAGCTGGAGGTGAATGACATCAGGATATCAGTGGAGATTCTAATGTTCTTAGAGAGGATGGTCAACCATAAGAGGAATGACCCAGACCTGGCCACTTTATCACTTTATCAACAGGAGTTATTTGAACAGTTCAGAGCCAGGGTGAAATAAGAATGTTTAATTAGCAGTCCTGAAAACTGTTTATGTTCTGAGGAGGTTTAAATCTGAACCTCCTGGCTCATTGTAATAGTAGTTTTAAGTTAATTTACTAAATGCTGTCTTAAATTGCTCTGTTAACACTGAGTGAGAGAGAATTAAGTGTATTATTCTCAGAATGAGTATTTGGCTTGCCCTCCATTTCTTTAAGGCAAAAGCACAGTTTAACTCCCAGTTTTTATCCTGTCTAGGGAAGGGGATCTGGAGGTTAGTTTGTTGCTTTTGGTGACTGCTTTATCTAAAGTCCCAGAGACAGGCCTAGGAAGAGTGATTGATAACAAGGAACAAAGGGCTCCAATTCAAGGTTGGCAATTCAGTTACTCCTTTATCTCTTAAAGGAATGTGGAATGTAACTTTTTCTTTGTACTTTGCTGTTCTGAGTTAGAAACCTCTATGTTCAAGACTGTATTTCACAGCTCCCCCAATTTGAGCTGTGACAGGAAAGGGAGGTCTTTGCTTAATTTTTTTTTTTTTTGGCATTTTCCAGTAGTACATATTCTCCCTTTCATGAAAGAGAAAAACTGCTGTCTCGTTTTATTCTGACTCTCTGAATCTAGTTTTTCATTAGTGGGGCATTCATGCTTGTTATCTTTGTTATCTTATCCCACACAACATCTACTATGAGTTTCATATGGAGTGTTTCTTTTGTGTGATGGAATACATTGCTGTCCCATACCTAATAATGTACATTGAGTAGCTCTTTTTTTTTTTTTAACCCTTCCCACTTTGGGGGAAACTCTAGTAATCTTTGCTATAAATAAATTTGTTCCTAAGTGTGTGGCTGGGGTGTTTCATGAGCTAAAGAGTATGGTAAAAGGAAACCTGAATCCTTCTCATTAGGGGTTAGGCTCCCATACTACTGAATCCACTCCAAACTGTGGAAGGACTTTGTTGCATTATTTGTACCTGTCATGACTGAGAAGCTGGACCACCTCTATCAGATGCTTAGAAACCTTTAACTAAGTACCTAAATTATCCTGACCAGAAACTGATCTGAAGATTAATGCAAGGAGTTTTCTCACAATTGTATATCTCAAAAAACCTATATGTCTTAGCTGAAAACTGGCCCCTTATTGATCAATAAGTTATTGTTTCCATGTATGTTTGTTTGTTTACAGATATTTGGGACAGAGTGGGATACTTCCTTTTCTAAACTGAACTTGTTCATTCTCCCCCTCCCAACTTGAAAAATCCCCAATATTTTCTCTGGTTAGAAATCATATTACCTAATTTTGTATCTTAGTTGACAGTTTTCTTTTCATTAATTGGTCTTATTTGATTGTTTTTAAAGCATAAAAATCTGTTTCCACTTGTATTCAGGGTCCAAAGTCAGAGATGAGGAAGGTGATTGGTTCTGATTTTTCATGCAATTGACATGCATTGCTTAATAAATTGATATGCTTGGAAGCTGGAATCTTTTTTTCCTCTATCATTTCATCTTTCACCCACCACAGCACTGGATGTCTGAGTCCAGAGAAGAGGGAACCTTGGGTAAAGGAAGGAGTGGCATAGTATACTAGCTACTGTAGGCCCACTGTGGTTTACTTATATTTCCTTCTCCATTGTGTCCCTGTTTTATAGATGAGGAACTGAGACAAATAGGGGTTAAGTGACTTGTCCAGGGTCATGTAGCCATCAGAGTGGTTGAGGACAGATTTAAATTCAGATATTCCTTACTCTGTCTGGTGCTCTATCCACTGTACCACCTAACTGCACCAGACTTTCTATCAACCCCTATTAAACTTCATTTTCTTAGTCCACTATTTCAATCTGTTGACACTTTTTGAATCTTGATTCTATTAGGTTCCAGAAGGGAACTGACTTCCCAAAGTAAAATATCTAATAAACTGGTAGCATAACTAAGAGTAGAACTCAGATCTTCTGACATATAGTCTAATGTCTTTTCTACTCAGGCATTCTGCTTGTCCTCCCAATGCTCAATTTAATGATTAAAGCATCTTCTGTTCAATCAGGATGTTGGGGAAGTGGGATGTTCTGATTAATTACTTATTCTAATTTAATAAAGTTATATTACCATATCTTGTGTATTACACAATCCATTTGGTACAACACTCAAGACAACAATTTGATAGCAAAAAGAACTTAATTAATTTATCTGAGCAGTGAAAGAACTTAAATATAAAGTTATTCTCTGTCCTTATATACAAATGGGTGACAACTTCCAAATACTCCCAGATGGGGAATATGTTAGAAATCTTACAAGAAGAAACTTAAAGGGAGACAGGATCCAATCAATTAGTTACTTTGAGTCCTTTCATCAGCTAGCATGAAGGTATATTAACTTAGAGGGAGAGACTAGAGTCTGTTGCCTTCTCTCAGCTTGGCTCTTCAGTCATCAGGATTCTTCCAAATATTCCTGGGTTTGGGACTGCTACATTAATACCATCATTCCTACTTACCTTACTTCTACCTTTTTGTTTTGACTGCCATCTACAGCTTGTTTTTCCATCTCATCATCTCATGACACCTCAGGACATTGAAAGCAATTGCTTCTCCATTTCCTGTCTCATCTCCTACTTCTTTCTTTTCTTCCCTACAAATCTCTCTTTCCATGAAGTTGCCTCATTCTTCCTTTTTTTTTTAATTGTTTCTCAATCTTTCCATAAAGAGGCCTTTTTCAGGACTCACATAGACCAGGTTCAGTCCTTGGGCATCTTGATGTCAGAGAGGGGATCAAGTTTTTCTCAAACTCCATAGCTTGTTATGTCTCTATCCTGAGATAAAATCTCTTAAATAAAGTTTAGTTTTGTCTCATGTTTAGAGTATCCCTGAAGGAAATCAACAGGTTTCTTTTAGAAAAGTGACTTATTCTATAAAACTGTAAATGTCAGATATCTTCTACCTAACACACACACAAAAAATAGACTCCCAGGAAACTTGAGGGGATATTGATCAGATCAATACATATTCACCTCAGATAAGTAGTACCTGAACAGCAACAGGCCATATCTTCTGGCCAATAAGGCCTGTCTGCCTCATGTTTATGGCGATAATCATCTCTTCCAAAAATGGTATAGTTATTTTAGGATTTTTAAGGTCACAAAGTGTTTACTGTGGTCAGCAACATATATCCCAAGATTACTATGTTGTTACCTATGCCCAGGAAAAGAAATATAAAACAGAATAGGCAGACAGGGACTTAAGGTCAAGTCTCAGGCTCACCTAGGCAAGCATATATTCTCACTGCCATTGTATTTAGCCACCATTGCTGCTCCTCAGGATAGAGAAGTCTCCCACATCTCACTTACCTGAGTGGAATTCTGAAGGAGAGCAAATATGGCCATGTTCCAACCAAGTGATCAGCTCAAAAAAGAGACAAGATTTTTTCTTCACTTCCTTGTCTAGTTTATAGAGGAGTCCTTCCTCCTGGCTTTGGAGACTAATTGTCTGATATAGCATCCCTCCATGGACTAGGGGACCAAACAGGAGACTCTGGTCATACATGGCTTTTAACAAGGTGCTAGGAAGTGCTCAAATTCAATTTCTTGCTACACATTTGAATCATATGATATTTTATTCAAGTCTAGCGAAGAAGAATTTTCAGGAATTCAAGCTCAATTCAATGAACAATGAACTCCTCTAACTTATGGGAATGAAGCTAGGGTAGAGACTTCTAAGTGTGGCAATCCCTGCCCATATCATACATGTGTTGATAAATAGTTTTCAAAGAACAAGAATAGCATAAAATACACTTAAAATAACAACTTATTTAACTAAATCTAATTGAAACTCCAGTCCACGAACTCATTTATCTAGTATTTTCCTCAAGCCTATTCCTCCTCTAAATTTCCCAATTTGTTGATAACCCAACCACCTCTTCAGTCATCTAGGTTCACATCCTTTGAGTCATTCTTGCTTTCCCCTTTTCCTCAAATCCCATATCCAACAGTCAAATCTTGTCTACTATACTGCTAGATTGTGAGATTGTACCCCATTTCCAGAATGTACTCCTTCCTTACCTCAGCTTTATAGAATTCCAGCTTCCTTCAAAGCATAACCCAGTTATCAATTCCCACATGAGGCCTTTCCCGATCTTAGTTCTTTCCTTTGTGAAATTATTTTGTATTACTTTAGGGTCTGAGCAATATTTAGTGCACTTCCCAAAGCTCAGGGGAGTTTGATTTTTCAGTTTTTATTTGTCCTCAGATTTAATTTTAATCAAGTGAAGATGTACTGAACTGGAAGAGACTCAGAAGACTTAACTGAAACTCAGATATGACAATTACCAGCTGTATAATCTTTTCAAATCACTTTTGTTTCTTCATCTATACAAGTAGAGGATTGGATTACACGATCTTTACAGTCCTGTAATATTCTCAGGCTTTGTTACTTGGTTACTTGGTTACCAAACCACCCATTTGTTTCACCTTGTGTTCTTTGTATAATTTTGCCTTTTTTTTTTAATCATCTTAAACTCCACGAGGACATTCATCTTTAGATATTTTCCAGATCTAGGAAAGTTCTACACTCCACCTTCCGGAGACAGATACTGCAAATTGCTCCAGGATGTTGACTAGTGTTCGTACTTTTTTGGTACTTAGTACCCAACCCCATCCCCTTCCTCGTTTCCGGAGGAAATATCTCAAAATTTGCAATTTTAATGTAAATTTAATGTTTTGATGCCAAAGTTAAAGATCACAGGAGGCGCAAATGTTTCTTCAAAGTTAGGAGAAAGTAGTACATTGTTAGATATCTAAGAAAAGACCCAATAATTCTCTAAAAATGCATTCCTCTTGAGGCTGCACCCTTCTACGAGAGCCTCTACGAGGCGGCAGGGTTTTGGAGGAGCAGGTCCTAGAGGTGGGGGTGGGTGGGGTAAAATTGTCTGCCTTCTATTGGCTGTAGCGAGAGGGGCGGTGCGGGCGGTGTTAACCAATTCGAGACTGCATCTGTGGCCACGTGTCTTGTGTCTTGTAGTGGGGTGGATCTTGTACCAGGCTGTGGGTAGGCCGGGGACCTCCCTTTCCTCGCTGTTTTGCAGCGATGTTGTCCGCCGTGAGGTCCGGTGTCCGGGTGTTGCTCCCTAGCCGTTTTGCCCCGAGTTCACGCCCCTACCATGGGGATGCAGTGGCCACGCTGGGCTCCCAACTCGACAAGGGCTCCGCGCTCTACCAGGTAGGCCGGGCGGGGCGAGGGCCGACCCGGGCTGTACAGCTGCGCCCCGGGGGCCCTGGCGGCCTCTCCTTTTCTCCCGTCTCAGGCCTACTGGGGAGCCAACTGTGAGCAGATGTGACCCGGCTCTCTGGGTTTCTCAGCCTCATTCACTGTGTGGGATTCCCAGCCTCGGTTCAGAGATCCACATCTTCAGGTCCCCTTGTGGGCTGATTTGAGATTTTATCAGTGAACCTTAGACAAATGAATGAACAATAAAAACCCAGCCCTACACTTCTAGAGATGGGATCTCAGGTCACCTACTTTCTATAGATCAGGACGACGAACACTTTGCCTCATTGCAGTCCTCCTCCCCCTTCTTAATCTGTCTCAAATACGGAATGTTACAGCTGGAAGGGTCCTTTGGAGGTTATTCTTCTCTCCCCTTTCCCTTCCCTTCTCCCTCCTCTTTCACTTGCTCTCTCTTTTTCTCTTCATTTCATATATTTTTTCTTTATATTTCTCTCAATCTCTTTAAATCAAAGAAATAGGCCAAGAAGTGAATTGCCTGTCCTCACATTGAATCCAAGACTTTCTATCCATATAGAATACCACGGATTAATTTCAGAGATAAGGTTTATATGCTCCTATAATTGTTATGTATTCATTTGCATCTTTTATAATGCTTAGTACACTGATTTGTATAGGTAATACATACTAGCTCTTATTTATAAAGTCCCTTTTTGATGGGATCTGTGATTTCACAATCAACAGGTAATAATAGTTAATATAATGATGATAATAGCCCTTATATAGCACTTTAAAGTTTGCAAAGCACTTTATAAATATCTCATTTTTTTATCCCCACAATAGTCCTGAGAAGTAGGTGCTATTGTTAAAGCAGCTGTTCTGTAACTATAGCCTCTTTTTTCCTTCCTGTTTTGATAATTATTATTTATTTCTTAAACCCTCACCTTCTGTTTTAGAATTGATACAGAGTATGGGTTCCAGAGCAGAAGAGCAGTAAGGGCTAGGCAGATGGGATTAAGTGATTTGCCCAGGGTCACAAAACTATCTGAGGTCACATTTGAAACCTCCTGCCTCTAGACCTGAGGTTCTATCCACTGAGCCACCTAGCTGCCCCTTAAATCCTCATATTCTTGACTCAGAGGCCAACTCTAATTTATTGTTGCATATTACTTCTCACATAGCACTTTAAGGTTACAAATCCAATTTGACAAACGTTTATTATTAAATACTCCCTATATGGCAAGGTGAGAGCCAGTGTGGTATCATGGATAGAAAGCCTGTCTTAGTCAGGAAAAATTAGGTTACAGTCTTGTCTCTGACATATACATGAACTTTGTGACTCCAACAAATTATGTGACTTTTGAGTGCTGCAGACAACTTTCAAAGACCAAATTATGAGCAGTTACCTGTTTGCATTGACTGAAGGAGATTTCTTCACTAGGAATTCCCTAAACCAGTGAAATCATAGGCATGGACAAAAATGGCAATGTATAGACACTAGAGGTACAAAGAGAAAAAGAAATCAGCCCCTTCCATTAGGGAGTTTACATTCTACTTGTCCTCATTTTCTTATCTTTAATATGAGAATACTAATAACCATTTGTATTGTAGGGTTTTGAGGGTCAAATTAGAATATTTATTAAATTATTGTAACTACTAAATACTATATTAATGTGAACTATTTCCTCTGCAAATTAGTGTGCCAGTTTTCATAATATATATAAAAATGAATATAATCAGTTAGAATTGTAGACTCTACCTGAAAGCAACCTGCGATGTAATGGAAAGAATCCAGGATTTAGAGTTGGAAAACATAGGCAAAGATACTCTGTCAGTAGCTGATCACTAATACAAAGTTAAGAGTCTAATAGGTGGTAGGATGTATGCATAGATAAATGCAATTTTGGTCACTGGGTTTTAGAGCTACAAGTGATCTTAAAGATCTTCTAGCACCATGATGGCAAACCTATGGCATATGCACCAAATCCAGCACACAGATCACTCTGTGGACACACATGCCACCCTTCCTCCCACTCCTCTCCCCCCCCCCCCCCCCAGAGTTTGTTACTAGAAAGGCAGAGGGACTTGGGCAGAGCTGCTCTCCTACCCCTCTCCACTCCACCTGATGATATTTTTTCACATCACCCACCCCTCTACCCAGCAGCCCAATGGGAGTGCACACTCCCATTTCCCCTCTCCATTTGCACTGAGAACTTCCCTCACTTTGTCTGCCCCTTTTCCCAGCACCCCAATAGGAGAGCTTCCTGCCTCCCCTGTCTGGGGTAAGGTGGGGGTAGTGGGAGTGCTCACAGGCTGCAGAGCTGGAAGGGAGTAGAGTGTTCAGGCCACTCCCTCCCCCTCTCTACACTCACTGAGTACATTCCTCATGTCACCCACCCCTCTGTCCAGTAGCCCAATGGGAGGAACCTGAGGGGTCAGGGGGGCATCAACACCTTCCCAAAACTTAAAAACTATTTATTTGCTTAATAGTAGGTAATAATCAACTTACTGAGAGCTGGTAATCAACTTACTTTACCTTATATTTACATGTTATATGGTTTATATGGTGGAATAGATCTTTCTCTCTTTTTTTTTTTGGTAGCCTCACTGCCCAGAATTCCTAGTCAAGGATATTTGGTAGCCCCATGAAAATAAACACATTCTCTTAGAATGAACCATTGCCCCAACTGCATTTGACTTTCTGAGATCTCTTCTACCCAGAGTTAGAGCACTAGCAACGACAGGATTAGACTTCCTTGGATTCTTTTCATGGGGCTTGCACTACTCTTGGCTGGGAATTTTGGACATTGAAGAAGCAAAAAGATTGATTCAACCTGTATTATGTAAATATACTGTGGAGTAAAAAGGAGGTTAGGTGGTGCATCCGGTAGAGCACCAGGCCTAGAATCAGGAAGGCTTGAGTTCAAATGTGACCTCAGACATTTACTAGTTATGTGTACTAGCCGTGCAACCCTGGACAAGTTGTTTAACTGTGTTAGACTCAATTTCATCATCTGTAAAATGAACTAGAGAAAGAAATGGCAAACCATTGTAGTATCTTTCCTAAGAAAACCCCCAAAGCCAGCCCATCATCAGCATGTGGAATTCACAACTCCTTAGGGTACTAATGTGTATGGTAGATAGTCTGTGTGTCCTGGGCAGTGAACACCATCTGAAAAGCAAATAAGATGTTTCTGAAAGTTGCTTTCAAAGAGTGAAATTTTAAATCTGCCTTCTAATGAAGAATAAAGAATAAAGAAAAAAATTGTACATTAGACTCAAAATGACAGAAAACAAAACCTTGACTATAGAATGAAAAGCTTCAAGTAAATTTCTTTGTAGGAACTAGGTTGCTATAAATCACAAGTCTAGATGAAGAAATATTGAGGCTTATTTTACAGGTTAAATCCTAGTACTTGTCTACTTTTTTTTAGTTTATTTTTTTATTCAAAGATATTTTATTTTCCCAATTACATGTAATAATAATTTTCAACATGCTTTCCAAAATGATAAGATCCAAACCACCTCCATTCCTCCTATTCCTCATCTTACTTGGAGATGGTATGTAATTTGATCTGGGTCATACATGCATTATCATGCAAAACACACTTCCATATTAGCTATTATTGTAAGAGACCATTCTTCAAGACCAAAATCTCAAAATAAAACTATACATAAACTGATGTGAAAACTAGTATGCTTTGATCTGCATCTGAGTCCAACAGTTCTTTCTTTGGAGGTACATAGCATGCCTCATCATAAGTCCTGTAGAATTGTCCCAAATGATTGCATTGCTGGGACTAGCTAAGTCTGTCATAGGTGATCATCATAAAATATTGCTAGTATTGTATATAATATTCTCCCAATTCTGCTTATTTACTCTGCATCAGTTCATGTAGATCTTACCAGCTTTTTCTTTTTTTTTTTAAACCCTTATCTTCCATCTTGGAATCAATATTGGTTCCAAGGCAGAGGAGTGGGTAGGGCTAGTCAATGGGGGTTAAGTGACTTGCTCAGGGTCACATACCTAGGAAGTGTCTGAGGTCAGATTTGAACCTAGAACCTCCCATCTCCAGGCCTGGCTTTTAATCCATTGAGCTATCCAGCTCTACCTACTGAGGACCACTGGAGCCATGAATGGGACTGGATCTCGGCCGATGGCCTGATGGCTCCCAGCATGGGTTGGAACAGTTTATAAGGGATTGCTGTAATACTTTTGTATCGTTGATTATCCCTGCTTCCTTGTTTTCTTTGGTGAATTTGCCTTACTGGCTAGAGTAGAATAGACAGCAAGTAGACTGTTATGACTCTTAGCCTGGGGTATTGAGAAGAGAATATTTAGGATAGCTACTATTATACTGGGCAGCAAGGTGGTACAGTGGATAGAGTGCTAGGCCCTGGAGGCAGGTAAACCTGCCTCAAATGTGATCTCAGATACTAACTTTGTGACACTGGGTAAGTAGCTTATCTATGTTTAACTGAATTTCCTCATCTGTAAAGTGAGCTGGAGAAGGAAATGGCAAACCATTCCAGTATTGTTGCCAATAAAACCCCAAATGGAGTCATGAAGAGTTGGATATGACTGGAAAGACTGAACAGCAATGTGGGGTAAGACTGAGTCCCAGTTTCTCAGTCACTTTATTTCAATCAATACTATGATTTGGTTCCAAGGCAGAAAAGTGGTAAGGGCTAGGCAATGAGGGTCAAGTGACTTGCCCAGGGTCACACAGCTGGGAAGTGTCTGAGGCCAGATTTGAACCCAGGACCTCCCGTCTCTAGGCCTGGCTCTCAGTCCATTGGGTTTCCCAGCTGCCCCCTTAGTCACTTGAAATGAAAGAATGATCTTGAGTTTTGGGTAGATCTGATTGCTCCCTGATTTAAAAGCTTCTGTTCCTAGGTAGATGATCCTTATATGCAAATTTATCAGTTTGGAATTAAGATAGTAAATTCAAGGTAGTTTGTGAATATTGGATGCTTTATCATCAAATATAGTCACTCAGTAAAAAAAACAAAACAGATGATACAGTAGAAATGTAAGCATATGTAAGTTTTGTTCTTTCTGTTCTTACTGTAGAAAACAGAAATGAATGAATGAGCATGCTTTTATTAAGTGTTTTTACTATGTGCAAAGCATATAGTAAAGGCTACATATAACTGTTAGATCCTCTGAAATATTCACAAAAAAGAACGTACTGATTCTGCAGATACAGTGGTAGCCAACAGAGACCTTTTTTGAAAACTTTTCCCAAGGAAGGCATAGTGGAAAGAGAATTGAATTTATATAAAGAGTTAAAAAATATTGACCAAGTCCCAAGCTTGCTTTTGTTTTGTTTTTTCAATTTCTCAAAGTTTTCTTGCTGGAAATTCTTCCCTTCCTCTAGCCACACGTGGATCATATGCTATTCTCTAAAATATTTGAAAATCTTTGGAAATGTGTTAACATATTCTTTACCTGTTGGGCTGTTTTGAATGTGCAAATTAGGAGTAACTTTCTAATTTTTATATGCCAGGTTTTAAAGTTAGCTGCAATTATTTCAGAATTTATTGAATTCCTATTATGTGTAAAGTACAGAAGTTCTGTCATTCAATACATGTGTCAGTGTGTGAAATATAACGTCTATCTTCAAGGAACTTACATTTCTTTCTTTTTTTAAATCCTTACTTTCTGTCTTAGTAACAACTCTAAGACAGAAAGGCAAAGGCTAGGCAAAGTTAAGTGACTTGTCTAGGGTCACACAGCTATAAAGTGTCTGACACCAGATTTGGACCCAGGTTCTCCTAACTCCAGGCCTGGACTTGTGCCATCTAGCTGCTCCTAAGGAACTTAATTTTCCAAAGAACATAACATATCAAGATTTTTTGGTATTTTTTAATAGTAAATGTTTATTTTCTAGGTATTCAGTGCTTTTATCTCAGATTAGTACCTATTTAATATGTATATTAATTTCCCCCCCAGATTATATGTAGTACAATTTCAAATAATCATTTTCTTTTTTTTTCACCTTAGGGAAATATTTTATTGTGTAGCATTGATGTCTTAACCAATAAAGAACATGAGGCTATTTCTTCTGAGAATATTGTTTCTCAGTGGGGGAAAAGAGAATTCCTATAAGCAACAAATGTGTCTAATTCATACCAGAAAAGAATGTGCCTTGCCTCTTGCTTATGAAGGGAGTTATATCCTGTTACTCTTTAGCCTGACAGGTCAACCTTAGGATATCCCCTGAGTTCCTATTAGTTGATATTTCCAGACACAAGGTGGACTTGGAGACCTCAGATTCTCCCTTATTTCTTCATCCAAGGGGTTGAACTTTGGCTCAGACCCAGGAATCAGCCAACTGCATCATGAGCTTGAGTTCTTGGATAGAATGGACTTAACATTAAGGATCAGGTCCCTTATCCTTTCCACATCTTCCCTATGCATTGTTATTTTGTTTGGTCAGATCTATATGTGCCAATAAACAAAAAAGAACAGGAAAGAAGTGAGTGCCAATTAACTGGGGAATGGCAAAAAAAACCTGTAACAGATGAATGCCTTCAGTTAGAGAGGTAGAATGAGAAGCATTCTTTATCAAAGTCTTTATCAAGACTTTATTATTATAGGGGGCAGCTGGGTGGCTCAGTGGATTGAGAGTCAGGCCTAGAGACAGAAGGTCCTAGGTTCAAATCTGGCCTCAGACACTTCCCAGCTGTGTGACCCTGGGCAAGTCACTTGACCCCCATTGCCTAGCCCTTACCACTCTTCTGCCTTGGAACCAATACACAGTATTGGCTCCAAGACAGAAGGTAAGGGTTTAAAAAAAAAGACTTTATCATTATAGCATTTTATGCACAGTATGAAATCTGGGGTGTTTAAGGTTGCTTCTCTGTGGGACAATCTAGGAAGTCTGTGCTACAGCATAAGGCCTCTCCTACTGAATTGGAGACACTGAATCTTATCTCTATGTGTCCATTGTTTAGTTAAGCATTAGCTCAAGACTGAAGCCCTTCTTGTAATCATTACTTATATGTATTATATTTATATTTATAATTAATCATTCCAGAAATTATATTGTT
The DNA here is from genome assembly GCF_027887165.1 of Monodelphis domestica. Classification (NCBI taxonomy): domain Eukaryota; kingdom Metazoa; phylum Chordata; class Mammalia; order Didelphimorphia; family Didelphidae; genus Monodelphis; species Monodelphis domestica. Next base: position 483,066,563 of record NC_077229.1, read on the forward strand.
CTTACAACTTTTCTCCTCCATCATTTCAGTTTATTTTTTGACAAAAATTATGTATGAAAACAATATCCAATATTTAAAAAAAATTTTGAGTCTTGGATTTTCACCCCATGGCCAAAAGAAGTTAAGCTATCTTATATAGATTTTGCATATGTAACCCAGTAATACGTTTTCCTATATTGATCCTTTTGTGGAACTTAAACTCAAACAATAAAGCAAAAATTTTTAAAGTTAAAAAATTTTTCTTTGGTCTGGATTCAGACTCCATCAATTCTTTTCTCAAAACTGAATTTTTTTCTTATCAGTCCTTTGGGATTGTTTTGGATCAGCATATTATTGACAATAGTTCAATTCACATTTGTTCTACATACCATATTGTCACAATGTGCAGTGTTCTGGTTCTGCTAAATTCAGTCTGCATAAGTTCTCAAGACTTTCTGGGTTTCTTTGAGCTTCTCCCTATCTTCATTAATGATCAAACAACAGTATTCCATTACAATCCTTTGCCACAATTTACTTAGCCATTTCCCAATTGAAGAATTTTCTCTTACTTTCTAATTCTTTGGTCACCCCCAAAAGAGCAGCTTTAAGTATTTTGTTTTGTCTTTTAAATATACTTCCTTTCCTTTTTGTTTTTTTTTTTTAATGCCGTTAGGATATAGTTCAAAATTGCTCTCTCCAGAATGGTTGAATCATTTCACAACTCCACTAGAGTTCATCAATATCTCAATTTCCCCACATCTCCTTCAACTTTTGTCACTTTCTTTTTATGTACAATAGACAATCTAATATCAATGCGTTGTGTTCCCTCACATTTATTATTTGCATTTCTCTAAATAATAGTGTTCACTCTCCTCTTCAGAAAACACAAAGAAATTGAGCACATTAATTAAGTTTTTATGCACTAGGAATCCTCTCATTTCCCCATATTGAACTTATTAATGTCTTCCTTCATTTAGGACAGTAATAAGATTGCTATCCAAAAGGAAACTCCACTTGGGTATAAGACATCAAATAATCATTTTCTGACATTTTTTAAGTTTGTTTTCTCTGCCTCCCATCTGAGATGGCAGTTAATATGATATAGATTTTACATGTGTTATACAATACATATTTCCATGATCATCATGTTGTGAAAGACACATAACACACTAAAGAAAAATTCATGGAGGAAATAAAGTGAAGCATGGCATGCTTCAATCTGCATTCAGACTCTGTCAGTTCTTTCTTTAGAAGTGGGTAGCTGTTTTTGTGTGAATAAGCCTATTTAATATTGGTGTTGAAGGTTGGATAATGGTTTAAAAAAAGGCTAGACAGTCTTTGATTTGCTATTTAAATTAAAAATACAAATTGCAGATGAGTTGTAAGTGTGGGAAGCATTCCAGAATTTTTAGGAGATATTAACCAATCTCCTTCTTGCTTCTTTTACAATTTTATTGAGCCTGGCAAGAGTGAGTGGGAGATGTTTTACATCACCAATGACTAGACCTGCAGCTTTGAGAACTCACTGTACATGGAATTTTTGAAAATTTACTTCTTACCGCAAGCTTATCCTTGTTTAAAGTAGAAGAAAGAAAAGTTATTCCTAACTCAGTAATAATAATATGTTAACCCTTCTTGTCAGATTTCCTTTGACTTAAAATACCTCAGTACTGGTAAAGTAAAAACTGACTACAAAAAATTAGTAGCATACAATTTTAAAAAATAGTAGTGACAGTTTGGCATAGTGGATAGGAAGCTGACCTTGCAGTCAAGAAAACTCTGATCTATATTGAACATGTGATCCTGGGTTAAGTCCTTTAACCTCTAAGAAATTGACTTGATTTGGTGGAATGATTTTCTTTATCAGGAAATTCCCTACATCAGTGATGCTTTTAAAAAAATTCTTGACCAGTATCACACAAAGGGTATATGCTATGTCTGTAGTATATCTTGGTTCATGAAATTAAGGGAAAAAAAAACATTCTCTTCAAGTCAGAAGCATTCATCTCTGAATCAGACAAGACTTGGATAGAAGCATGTCTGTGAGCATTATTTTTGCTGGAGCTGGGATGACACCCCAAATAGTTGATATTTTGGAATCCTTTTTGAAGCAGGACCCCAGTCAACCAATCAGCTTTTATTGGACACAAGATTTTTGTCTAGAACCAGGCTAAGTAGTGCAAAATTACAAAATAAGATACAGTCACTGTCCATAAAAAATTTTATAATGTTGCACAGTATGGGCTCTGCAGTAGCTCTTGGCTTAATTTTGTAGGGATTTAAAATGGAGAGGAGCCTAAAATCATCTAGGCACAGAATAGGCAGAATCACCTGTCTAGGATTTAAAACTAGTAAGTGGTAGAGCCAGGCTTTTAATTAAAAAAAATTTTTAACTCTTCAGTGCTCTTTTCCACTTTATCTTCCTTGGAGAAAGTTTTCAAAAAAAAGGTCTCTGTTGACTACAACTCTGTCTGCAGAATCAGTACATTCTTTTTTTGTGAGTATCTCTGAGTGTCAAAAGTTATGTAGAGCCCTTACTATATATTTTGCACATTGTAAGCACTTAATAAAAGCACATTCATTCATTCATTCATTCTTGTTTTCTACAGTAGGAATTCTTTCACATGTGTGCCCAATTCACTCTGATTCAAAATGTCAGAGACGGAGAAGATGTTAAGTAGATTGCTACAGAATTTACATATTGGTTTTACATGTTGTTTTAAAAATATTTTAGCATTATTTTTATTTTTTAAGTGTAAAATATTTTATTTTTTTCAGTTACATGTAAAAACAATTTTTAGCATTTGTTTTAAAAATTTTGAGTTTCAAATTCTCTCTTTCCTGCTAGTCCCTCTCCCACCCATTGAGAAAGCAGTTAATATGATATAATTTATACAGATGCCAGGTATGTTTCTGTATTAGCCATATTACAAAAAGAAAGAAAGAAAGAAAGAAAGAAAGAAAGAAAGAAAGAAAAAAAAAGAAAGAAAGAAAGAAAGAAAAAAAAAGAAAAAAGAAAGAAAGAAAGAAAGAAATAGAAAGGAAGTGAAAGAAACATCTTCAGTCTTCACTCAGAACATTTCTTTCTCTGGAGGTAGAACTTTTTTTTTATCATGAGTCCTTTGCAACTGCTTTAGATCACTGTACTGATCAGAGTAGCTAAATCCTTGTTAAAATATTGCTGTTGTGTACAGTGTTCTTCTGGTTCTGATCACTTCACTTTATATCAGTTCAGATAGTTTTCCCATGTTTTTCTGAAAACAATCCTGCTTAATATTTCTTACAGTACTACAGTATTTTATCACATATATCACATTTATCACATATACCACAACTTGTTCAGCTAATTGATTGGCATCCTTTCAATTTCTAATTCTTTGCTATCACAAAGAAGAATTTCTATAAGTATTTTTTTTGACATATGGGTCTTTTTCCTTTTTCTTTAATCTCTTTGCAATACAGACTTGGTAATGACACAGATGAATCATAGAGTATGAACAATTTTAAAGCCCTTTGGACATAATTCCAAATTGTTCTCTGGAATGGTTTATAACTTCACCAACAGTGCATTAGTGTCCCAATTTTTCCATATTTCTTCCAGCATTTGTTGTTTTCCTTTTCTGTCATATTAGTCAAACAAATAGGTGTCAGGTAAAAACTTGAGTGGTGTAATGGAGGGGGAGAAATGGAGTTGCCCACTATTTAGTTTAGGGCTAGAGTGTGGTGGAGATGGAATGGTTTCTCTCCTCTCTTTCCCTAGTAAAACCCACACTAGTTGTCTTCAGAGTCACAAACTATATTTCTTCAGCGACTGGGTTGAAATAAAGTCCAGGACTGCACTGCTTCTCCCTCCCTGAGAAGGTATTGCTTTCGTCCCCAAGCTTTAGGTCTCTCCTAGATATTATTAAAGCAGGCACTTGATCTGATAAAACAGCTATTTATTCTAAAGGAACACACATAAGGTAGGGTAAGTAAGATTGTGGGATAAGGTAATGCAAAAGTGGGAGTAGGAAGTCCCTAAAGGCTAACAACTGAACCCCTTCTCCCCAAATCCTGTAGGGTCAGGCTGAGTGCCTGAACCCCACTGGGTCAGGTGTGAGAGCTGTTCTCACTTTTATCTGTCCTAATTATGATATGAAGTTCAAAGACTGCTTTAGAGGGATGTAGAGGAAATCTTCCTGGGGTGGATAGCTTTATGACTAAGTTCTATCCACTCCTGTTGTCTTCCACTGGATTCAGGGGGTCTGGATTCACAGAAGGATGATCAAAACTCAGAGGTTCTCTCAGACCAACCTCTCTGGAGGGCTCCCCAAAGAGAAGTGAGTTAACTGCTTGGATTTTCTCAGCTCTTCAGTTCCTTCTCTGGAATTCTCTGCCTTTCTTGCCCTTCTCCCACTTGATTTGTTCTTCTGGCTGATTGAGCCCGGGTTTCCTCTCTTACAGTGGTTTTAACTTGTATTTCTCTAATCAGTAGTCATTTAGAACATTTTTTTTCATATGACTATCGTTAGCTTTGATTTCTTCATCTGAAAATTACTTGTTCATATCCTTTGAACGTTTATTTATATTTGAGAAATGAAGCCTTTATGAGAGAAACTTTCTATAAATTTTCCCCTGAATTACATGTTGACCTCAATAATGATGTGAGGGGAAACAACTTTGAAAGACCTAACCAAAGCATGGCTTCAAAAGATTGATGATGATAAATAGTTCCCACCTCTTGGCTTTGTACATAATAGTTATTCACAGTTTTTAATGTGAGCTTCTTTCCTGATCTTTGATATTTTGAAATGTTTGTGTTTGCCAATGATTGTTAAGCATACAACAAAATAGAAATTTTAAAAAAAGTTTCCAGCTTTCCCAGATTCCTCTCAGGATTGGGAGGAATTGGTCAAGATGCTTTGTCACAGCCTACCAGGCCAAGTAGCAGATATTTTGATCAACTTGAAGAGAATAGGAGTGAGGGAAAGTTCTAAGATCAATATTCAATAATGGCTAGGTTTGACAACTCAGGTTGCAGAGGGTAAGAAATAAAGCTCAAAAAACCCCTGCAACAACCTTATCTTCTGTCTTAAGGCAGAAGAGTGGTAAGACTTAGGCAATTGAGGTTAAGTGACTGGCCTAGGTAGGAAATTCTGAGGTCAAATTTGAACCGAGGGCCTCCTGTCTCCAGGTCTGTTCACCGAATCCCTAGTTGTTCCAAACAGGGCTTCTTACTCATTGTTAGAAAAGTGATTTATGGGCCCCAGGCAAACCAATCTTCTGGTAGTTTAGGTCTGACAGTGGAACATAATTAGATGTTCACAAGTCATTCAACAGTTAATTTAGCCACATCAGGAGGAAGGATATTCAACAAAAATAAGCATTGAGAATACCACTGGAGGAGAAAAAGCAAAACCAGAAAATAGCAAAAATAAAATAAAAGACAAGTAGTATAATAGCTCCTCAAAAGATGACTAAATGTGTGAGAATAACAATAAATCTTAGACTTTGCTTTCCTTATTCAGAATGATTGAACCTTGGGTCTAAATGATTTGGTTCATGGGATGGGTAATACTAAATCTTTGTAGCTCCAAGTAGGTGTTCTGCTAAATAGAGGTTACTGTGTGTCAGAGAAAAACCAGGAATATAGAACTACAGAGAAGACAGTGGCACTTCCTGTACAATCACTGATCCTAATTAGGGATCATGCCTGTCCAATGAACATTTATTAAGTACCAGTAGTAATGTGCCAGTGCATGGTGCTAAGCATTAGGGGTATAATTAATAAAAAGAATGACCATCTTTGCCCTCAAGGAGCTTACCATCTAAAAGAGGAGAAAACACACAAAAAGATGCAGGAACATGGGTGTGGGGTAGGAAACACTAGGAGGGCTCTTATTCTGGGGAGTAAATACCAGATACAAGTGGATCAGGATCATTATATCTTTTTTTTTTTTTTAAACCCTTACCTTCCATCTTGGAATCAATACTGTATATTGGTTCCAAGGCAGAAGAGTGGTAAGGGCTAGCTAGGCAATGGGGGTTAAGTGACTTGTCCAAGGTCACACAGCTGGGAAGTGTGTGAGGCCAGATTTGAACCTAGGACCTCCTGTCTCTAGATCTGGCTCTCAATCCACTGAGCCACCCAGCTGCCCCTCATCATACCTTCTTCTATGTACCCTGTACAAATGCCAGCATCTATGGTAAGAATTGCTTCGTATTACCATCCCTACCCCACCAGAATACTTTCCTCTTTTTGGAAGCCCCATAGTTAGAAATGCCAAATATGTCCCCATTAGAGGTTTCTCTGAAGCTGCTTCCCTGGACCAAACAGCAGTATTCAAATTTGTAGCAATACTAGTTAGACCCCAGCAGCTGTAATACCTGTAGCAATGCTCTTAGTCCAGAGCCCTTGGTCCTATAAACTCTTCCTGGAGAGGAATTGTCTAGTGACTACTGGGTACTGTATTAGCAGCCATGTAGCAGGGCCAGTCAGTTGTAGATTAAACCAAAGGCTGCACTGGAATTGCTTTTGCAAACACTGCCCATGCCAGTCCCTATTTTGTTGGGGCCCATTATGTCTATACCCACTCAATTGCTGGGCTCTTGCTGAAACCCACTACCACTGCTACTGGGTCCTGTCATGCTTCCTGCCACCACTTCTGGGACTTGTGCTGAAGACCCACACCCTTCCCTGCTCTTGCTTTTGGTGTTCATATCATCCCCTACTTCTACTAGGGCGAACCCTTAAGGCACAGTGCTTGGTACATGGTAGGTACTTGTTGACTGTCTTGACTAGGGCTCTAAATGCTGCAGTGCTCTTCTTGTCAGTGTTTATTCTCTCCTTTGCATAAAATTCTTCCTGATGTCGATCAGCTGCAATTCTGGAACCCTGGAATTCATAGGCTGCTGCCAAGCTAGGAATGCCCAGCTCATGATCACTCATTTGCATTCAGGGAAAGAGACAAGAGAGATTCCTCTAGGCCAATACATTTTTTGGTCTACCATGTATAAGAAATCACTATTTCTGCCAGGGTCCAGGATTTTTTTAAAATCACGATTTTCAGGGAGTTCAATGATTCTTAAATTATCTCTTCTTGATATTTTTTCATGTTAGTAGTTATTGATATGATCTCTGAAATTTTCTCATTTTATGCTAGAATTTCTTTATATCTAACAAAATCATTGACTTATATTTGATCTCTTCTAGTTTTCAGGGATTCCATTACTTAGGAAATGCTTAACACTTTTTCTTTTAATCTATTTCTTCTTCTTTTTTTAAAACCTACCTTCTGTGTTAGAATTGATTCTAAGTATCTGTTCCAAGGCAGAAGAGTGGTATGGGCTGGGCAATTGGGATTAAGTGGCTTGCTCAGGATCAAAAAGGGGTGAGATTCAAACCCAGGGCCTCATAATAATTAGAGTTGGAATGAACCTAAGAAATCATCAAATTACAATCTTCTCATTTTATTAATATCTCCTAGAGAGTAAATGATTGGCCTGAGATCAGGTTTCTTAAGAATCAAAGTATCTCCTTGAGTGTAAGAAATTGTTTTATCATGGTAGAAGCATTATAGACAGGGTCCCAGTCTTCCCCTTTCTTGAAAAGGGTAAAATGAGCACATGTAACAAATAGGTACTTCTTCCCCAGTATTTCCCTTGCATATCAATCCTGCCTTAGTAGAAGAGCAAATTTTTTGGTTAGGTCTTATTTGGGGCTATTAAATGGATAATGGAAATATACTGTTTATCTATGCCCTTGATTCATACTTTTGACCATCTGGGCTTGTACTCAATCAAGAACAGGTTTATTTAATATGTAATTGGAACATACTTCCCACCCTTCAACCTTCTGACCTCCTGTCCACTTCAGATTGCTCTCTAGTTTCTGATGACTATTTTTTGACTCTGAATTTCACCTCTTAGGAACTGATTTTTGCCTTTTTATGCCCTTGGAAAAATACTTCTGACTTTTTCTTCCACCGCTCTACATCAGTCTTCTTACCTATCCTTTTGGAGCCTTTCAAGAGACACTGTGGTATGATGTCAAGAGTGATATCAGGAGTTCTAATTTAAGTGCTGCCTCTGATATTTATTAATTATTACTAGTTAATGACCCTGGCAAGATTGTTTAGCCTTTTAGTACCTGTTTGTTATATGTAAAGTGCGGGCAATATACTAGTTACCTCACAGTGTATATATGAGAAACATGTCTTATTAACCTTAAAGCACTATATAACTCTAAATTGTTTTGTTTTGCACACTTGGTCCTTCCAAGTCCTTGATTAAGATTCACTTCACACACACTTTCACCTTGTAAACTGCAGCATCTTTAACAAAGCCTTTTATCCATATGACTAAATGATAACTTATCTTAGTGCAGTAGTAAGAGAATGAAAGGGAATATTTCAGGGAGAAAGAAAAATGATATGGTTCTTTTGGTTTGTATTTCACCTATTATTAGTCATTTGGAGCATTCTTTCATAAGGTGGTTGTATTGTAGTTTGTAATTCTTTTAATGACTTTCTTTAGGTGTGTGGTGCAATGAAGACAGCAGCAAATTTGGAGTCAGGGAGACCTGGGTTCAAATCTTGCCTTCCTGGTTGTTTGAACTTGGTCAGATCATTTAAGCTCCAGATTCCTCATCTGTAAACTGGCATAATAATAGCACTTATCTCAGAGGGTTGTTATAAAGATCAAATGAGTTAACATGTTAAGGATTTTGTAAACTTAAAAATCATAAAGCTATATGAATGCTATGATGATGACAACTACTACTATTACTTAGAATTATATTCTTTGACCATTTTTCTATTTCCCCATAACTTTTAAATTCTTTTCCCCCCCTGTTCTAGGAAAACTATGAACGAATGAAAGCTCTAGTAACTGAACTTCATGAGCGAACAGAGCATATCAGACTAGGTAAATATAGCAATACTTATTTTATTTTAAAATTTAATTTCCTGACTTTTTAATTCATCCTCTGAAGGCTTGTCAAAGCGATGTTCCTGAAGCACAAATCTGACCATGATTCTCCCCTGCCCAAAAGTTGAAGTCACTTCCTGTTGTTCCTAGGATCAGATTTCTCTCTTTGGTATTTCAAACACTTCATAATTTCTGCTTAGACTTTATTTCCAAGTTTATTTTATCATATCCCCCTTCACATTCTTTGTGTATCAACCTAATTGGTCTCTTTGTTCTTCTACACTGAAAATGCACTGTCTTCCTTCTCTGTGCCTTTGCCCTGGCTTTGGTGTGCTCCCTCCTAACTCCTGACTCAGCTTCCTTAAAAGCTCAGATAAAGTGCTACTAGTCCTATATAAGGCCATTCTTAATTTCCCTCAGTTTCTAATATTTCTCTTCTCCCCCAAAATAGTTTATACTTTTTACATGTTTTGCATTTATTCATATGCTCATGTATTATTTCCCTCAATAGAATGTAAGCTTTTTGTGGGCAGGAACAGTTCTTGATTTTCCTTTTTTGTATATCCAAGTGTCTAGCACACTATATCTGTGAGTTAATCAACAAGCATTTAAGTGCCTACTATGGTACTATGCAAGGTGCTGGGGATACAAAAATAATTAATGAAACAATCTCTATTCAAAGAGAACTCATTTTGTAACATGTAATTGATAAATGTTCATTAAGGCTGACTTGTTCCTAGGTAGAGTCAGAGGCACCTTCATGATATAATTTGAAGAGGTATCCATCTGCCTCTTTAGTTTGCCAGATTATTGAATTAGCACCTTATAAACAATGCCTTGTCCTAGAAAGACTGCTATTGGAGTTGTAGGAACTGGAGTCAATTACTTGTGTTACCATTCCTCTGTGAGTTTCTGTTCTCTCCTATGTAAAGTGAATATTAGACCGGGTGACCTCCAAGAAGCCTTCTAGCTCAAACGCTATGCCTTTATAACCTCTTCATAGGAATAAATCATGGTCTCCAAATGAACAAACAAAAAACCCTGCTAATTTTAAATACAGTATATTTCTTAGGATGGGTTATTAACCAATTAACCTGTCCATAGTTTTGCCTTATTATTTGGTCTTTTGGACAGGAACATGAAACACTTGTGGGGAGAGCAGACCCAGACATGACAAAATTAGGTGAAGAATTCTGCAAAACTAGATATGAATGGCACTGGTTGCTTGCTAGGTGGACACCAAAAGAGGGAAGAAGGATGATCTGATATGAAGTGGGAGAGATACATTTTACCCACTTATGATTTTCCTTATTGCTGGTACAGTTAATGGCCTTTAAATAGTTGTAATTTATCAAAATTTTTTTGAGGGGGGTTGAGAGGGTTGCGAGGTTTCCATTACATTTCTAGTATTTTGTATTTTACTTTGTAAACACATTTAGAATGAGAGATGAAAGTGTAATTTATTTAGCCTTTCCTCCTTTTTTCTATCACCTCAAGACATGTGCTTTCTAATTTCAAAATAAAACTTTCCCTATTAACTTTTTTAAAAGGAATTATAAATATGAAAGTTTCAAGGTGCTACCTAAGAATAAAGAACTAAAACGTTTCTGTTGATAGGAAGTTTTGTTAAATGGAAAGTATTGTGAAGAATAGCTAACTTTTCCTCACCTTTTGTTCTCTTCTTCTTTCCCCCCCTTACTTTTCCTCCCCCAGTTTTGTCATTTTTGTCTTTCAGCTTTCCTTTTAAATTTATAGTATCTTGTGTTTCAGCCTATAGTTTTGCTTTTTGAAGATTTACTTAGGGGGAAGCTGGGTAGCTCAGTGCATTGAGAGACAGGCCTAGAGATGGGAGGTCCTAGGTTCAAATCTGGACTCAGACACTTCTCAGCTATGTGACCCTGGGCAAGTCACTTAACCCCCAATCCCTAGCCCTTACCATTCTTATGCCTTGGAACCAATACACAGTATTGATTGGTTCCAAGATGAAAGGTAAGGGTTTTTATTAAAAAAAAAAAACAACAACTTATTTGGGAAGAGTAAGGAACTATTTATAACTTTATTATTAATAAAGCCTTATTAAGCCCTAGAGCTAAGCATTTTATTTAATTTCATTTACTGAGATGCTAAATATATAATATTAATGTTTGTTGCTTGCTGAATTACCATTTTATATGTCAGCATTTTGGTTATAGGGAGACCAAAAAAATTCTGGTTATCTCTTGAAAGAATATTTTTTAGTGGACTTTATCTAAACTACTATATATTTTGACCTTTATGAAGTTCACAATTTAAGAAGGTTAGTGGTCTTTTAGATCTGCTACCTGATTCCACTGAGGAAAGCTTAGGCTTAAAAGGGGCACTTTCGTCCAGCCAATCAGTCAACAAATATTTATTAGCAGTACCTATGTACATTGTCTCATCACAATACCTTACCAAGGTATGAAGTGACCTGGGGTTCTCAGAGACTATGCCAGCAGAGTACAGATTCTGGCATTTTCTACCAAGCTACTAAGGCTTTGAGTATAATCCTAACAACAAAATGTGGCTGTTTTCTGAGGACCAGTCTAAATATGGAGTCTTTTCACTTGTAGCTTTTTTTTTTAATTAAAAATTTTCAAAATTTTAAAATATTTTTCAATGGATACATGATTCATGTTCTCTCCCTTCCCCTTTCCCTCCCCCCTCTAGGAGCTGTGTAAGGGTTAAAATTAAGGGTTTGACTAAAATATATGATTCAAAGTATTATTGCTCAAAGTCAAAGTGACCTTTAATAGTTTATTTACAAAAGAGGTGGAAAGAGTGAAAGTAGAGAAATACAAAAGGGTAGAGAAGACCTACTCAGCTGGGACTTGACCTTCAAGCAGAATTAAACTCTCTCCAGAAGACAGGAAGGAAAAGCCAGCTATCCACTCACCCAACTTCCCTCCAAGGAGGCAGATCAAGAGTATGACTTGAGTTGAAGGTGACTCCAGAGGCCAACTTTCTTCCTTGAACCAACCTTCTTCCTTAAGCTGACTTCTTGAAGCCAACTTCCTTCTTGGAAGCAACTTCCCTAGCTTCAGAAATTCAGGGCCTTTTATGGTGGCTTATTGTCCCTTCCCCCTTTTCACAAGGACCAATCACAGTTTCCAAAATTGTCTAGCACTACCCAGGGGCAGTGTCTGTGGGATTGACTTCTCACCTTATGAAGGAACCTTTCTCATCAGAAAGGTTTACAGTTTCCTGATTGAATAGTTCCTGAGGTTGTGAACTCTTGTGTGAACTTTTAAAAGAATTCCCAAGTTTCTGACTGATTGAGTGAGTTATCATCCACTTTAGCAAATGACTTGCCAACACTCCTACTTAGTGTTGAGTTCTGGAGTTATCACTCATTTTAACAAGTGACTTGCCAACTTCCTTACTTAGTGTTCACACTTCACAGCTGACAAGCAATTCCACTGGGTTATACAAATATTATCACTTGATACCTATTTCCACATTATTCATTTTTGTAATAGAGTAATCTTAAAACCAAAACCTCAAATCATATACCCACATAAACATCACTTACAGTTTGGCTCCTTAATGATGAATTCTTTGATCAAAAAGAAAATTTGTTCATACAGCAAGCATTTATTAAAAGTGTCTACTATGTGCAAGGCTTAAGGAGCTTACATTCTTTTAGAGAGAAACATTGTTTATATAGATCAATCAATACAATATGTACAAATGAATAGGGAAGTGGTTATTAGAAAATGTGAAGGAATCAGGAAAGGCACTTGTGTTGGAGGCAGCACTTGAGCTGAAAGCTTCAAGTGAATCTAAAAGTTTTTGGAGGCAGGGATGAGCAGGGAAAGGTTTCAGAAACAGAGTATAGACTTGTATTCTAATGGCATAAATATGAGAGATGAAGTGTCAAGTACTGGCAATAGAAAGTAGGCCAGGTGGACTAGAGTTGTATAGTGTGTGGCCAGTTGCACTGTGTGGAATAATGGGCAATAAACCTGAAAAGATAGGCTAGAAACCTTTTATGAAGGATCTCTAATGTTAGGCAGAGGGATTCATATTTGATTTTATAGGAACTAGAAAACCACTGAAACTTATTGAATTATAGAGTGGCATAGATCTGTGCATTAGGAATATTGCTTTGTTAGTTGAATAGAGAAGGGGAGAGATGTGAGGCAGGGAGAGATTGTAGTCCAGATGAGAGGTGATTATGAATCTGAAATGGTAATATCTGTGAGCAGAAAAAAGGGGATAAATATAAGCGATGTTATGGTGGAGGAGTCAACAAGACTTAAAAAATGATCAGATATAGAGGTGAGGGTGAAGGAAGAGTTTCTGAATTTGTGCAGCTTAGTGTTTGAAAGGATGACAGTGTCCTTTTCAGAAATAGGAAGAGGTAAAGGTTTTGAGAGAGAGATCATGAGTTACATTGACCTGGAGATATATCCAGCTGGAAACATCCAATAGGCAGTTGGTGCCGCTGAGAGACTGAGAAAATAGGGATGGATGTATAGGTGTATAGAATCATCTGCATAGAGATGATTAATGAACTCATGAAAGTTTATGAGATTTCCAAGAGGAGATATAAAGAGATAAAAGATCAAAAGTCATAGATGGAGAATTGGAGGAGATTCCTTAGATACACCTTGGCCAGTTTTCTCATTTTAGAGATGAAGTCTTTTGAGTCCTGGAGAGGTTCAGTGATTTGTCCAAGATCACACGGCCAATTAATGGCAGAGCTGAGGTTGGAACATAGGTTCTCTGACTGCAGTTCAACCTCTAGCACACTTGCTACTCTACTGCTCTACCTCTCAGGACAGAACCTTCCTGGGCATTCACTTAGTGGGGGAGATGTACATGATGAATCAGCAAAGAGATTGAAGAGGGCCAGACAGGTGAGGGGAGAACCCAGAGAGTGTAAGGTTACCAAAGCCCTGGGAGGATGAGAGGGTGGTTAGCAGTATCTGATACTACTGAGAAATCAAGGAAAATTAGACCTGAGAAAAGGCCCTTCAATTTAGCCACTATTGGTATCTTTGGAGAGAGAGATGTCAATTTGGTAGATTGTAAATCAAATATTTGAGAAGTAAGAGGAGACGAAGCAAAGGCAATAAGTATAGTCATTTTTTTTTCTAGGATTTTGACTTAAAGAGAGAAGAAATATAGGCCCATATTTTGAGAAGTTATTAGCTTCATGTGAATGTAAAATGGACCTCTGTTTGTACAGTTTCCTTTTGTTTCTGTAAGGATGTGGTAGAAAAGAGAAACATGTGCTAACAGTTGTATGATTTTTAGACCTTGCAGAAGCTTTAACTTAACTTTTAGTACTTCAAAAGTAAGATCCTTCTCAAGAGACCAGCAACTCAGCAACTAGAGGACCCGAATCATATCAATCTTTATATTCTTGGCATAAGTGAAATCAGAAGGCAAAAGGAAGTTAGAGTGGAGGGATAGCTTACAGGCTGTCCTTAGGCTGGAGAAGTTAATGCAGTTGTTTTATTATACATCCAAAAACTTAGAAGAAACATTTTTTCATGTCCTGAGTGTTCATGATAATATTGGCAAAAGAACCATCAAAAAAGTAATTGTAGATTATCTATCAACATCAGTTCTAAGAGGACAAGGAGATAAAGTAAGTCTTTGAAAAACTTACCCTCCAAATGAAATCACCATTTTACACACACACACACACACACACACACACACACACACACACACACATATTCACATATACAAATATCTCAAATATCTGTGCAAAAAACATATATATGTGAAATATTACTCTCTGATTTCAATGCAAAGGTATCACAGGGGAAGAAGGCAAAAATATGTTGGAAAATTTGGTTTTCCATGAGGTGGATAAATTATAATTAACTTCAGAAGCCAGTGGTTTATAAGCAAAAGAAGTAATTGCCAGTATAAATCATCTCCTTATGAGATATCTTAACCTTTAAACAAGAACCATTAGGTTTTTATCTAAAATATTAACCTCTTTATTTAATACTACATTACATATAGACAGTAACCTGAAGGATCTGCTCTGTTGTGGGGAGAGGCAGTATAAAAGCAGAGGGGGTACAATGCTGGACTTGACGTCAGGAAGATTTGGGTTCCTTTTCCACCTCTGACACTGGGTGCATGATCAGGTGCAAGTCACTTAAAATGTTTAAGCCTTACTTCATCTTTCTCATGTGTAAAAAAAAGAGGATTTTGCTTGTTTTACCTATTTTATAGAGGAGTCAGTTGTGAGGATAAAATGAAAATAGATTTTGAATGTTTTGCATGCAGTAAAGAACCATATAAATGGCACTTATTATAATGCTAATGACTGATTTAATTTTCATTAGGTGGTGGAGAGAAAGCTCGGAAACTTCACTTATCAAGAGGAAAACTGTTACCTAGAGAAAGAATCAACAGACTCTTAGATCCAGGGTTAGTATATTTTTAAGTGTCTCTTAAGTTATATTGTTATTAGAAATGGTTGGCTTTGTGGTATAATTGAGAACAGGGACTGATTTTTTCCATTCTTTGTATCCCTACATTTTGCACATTTCCTAGCAGGTGTTTAATACATGTTTACTAATTGCCTAATTTTAGTGGGGTTTCATTTCTATTATAATTGATTTTTTAACCAATAAATTATAAATCTTACTTTCATTTGGAAATTTTTTAAAGTTTTATTCTTATTGCTATGCAAAACATACTTCCATATTGGTCATTGTGGTAAGAACAAACTCATATATAACCAAAACCCCAAAATAAAACCATAAATACCCTGATGTCAAAAGATGAATCCAACAGTTCTTTCTCTGGTGGTGGATAGCATTCCCTGGCATAAGTCTTTCAGGACTGTCCCAGATCATTGCATTGCTGAGAATAGCCAGTTTTTCACAGATAATCATTGTCCAATGTTGCTATTATTGTGTACAATGTTCTCCCAGTTCTACTTATTTAGCTCTGCATCAGTTCCTGCAGATCTGTCCAGCTTTTTATGAAATCATCTTGCTTATTTCTTATAGCACAATGGTATTCCATCACCAACATATATTGCAATTTGTTCAGCCATTCCCCAATTGATGGACATGCCTTCAATTTCCAGTTCTTTGCCGTCACAAAAAGAACTGCCATAAATACTTTTGTACAAGTAGGTCCTTTCCTCTTTTTTTATTATCTTTTCAGGATACAGACCCAGGACTGGCATTACCAGATCAAGGGCATGCCCAGTTTTATAGCCTTTTGGGCATAGTTCCAGACCTCCAGAATGGTTGGATCAGTTCATGACTCCACCAACAATTTACCCCAATACAGCATTTACCACTTTCCTTTACTGCTATATTGGCCAATCTGCTAAGTATGAGGTGGTACCTCAGTGTTGTTTTAATTTGCATTTTTCTAATTAAGAGTAATTTAGAACATTTTTTCATATAATTAATTGATAGCTTTTATTTCTTCATCTGAAAATTGCTTATTCATATCCTTCGTCATTTGGGGAATAGCTTGTATTCTTATAAATCTGACTTATACAATCCTCTATAAATTTGAGAAATGAGACCTTTATCAGAGATATTTGTTATGTTTTTTTCCCCCCCAGTTTGTTGTTTCCCTTCTAATCTTGGTTACATTAGTGGTTTTTTTTTTTTTTAAATAAACCCTTACCTTCCATCTTGTGTATTGATTCCAAGGCAGAAGAGTGGTAAGGGCTAGGCAAAGGGGGTTAAGTGACTTGCCCAGGGTCACACAGCTGGGAAGTGTCTGAGGTCAGATTTGAACCTAGGACCTTCATCTCTAGACCTGGCTCTTAATCCACTGAGCTACCCAGCTGCCCTCAGTTACATTAGTTTTGTTTGTACAAAAGCCTTTTAATTTAAGTTCAAAATTATTCATTTTATATATTATACTCTCTCTTGATTGGTCATAAATTTCTTCCCCTCTCCAAAGATTTGCCAGGTAAGCAATTCTTTATTCCCCTAATTTACTTATGGTATTACTCTTGATATCTAAATCATATTTCCATTTTTATCTTATCTTGGTATAGGGTGTGAGATATTGGTCTATACTTAGCGTCTGCCATACTGTTTTCCAATTTTTCCAGCAGTTTTTGTTAAATAGTTCTTATTCCAAAAGCTGAGATCTATGAAATTTCTTTATAATATATTAAAGGCATATATTTGAAGAGTAGCAATTAAAAATGCCTTTTACATTAGACATTTTTTTAATATGTTACCCTTGTTTAGTGACAGTAATTGATGTTACATCTCTTTCTTCCCTACAGATCTCCATTCTTGGAATTTTCTCAGTTTGCAGGTTACCAGTTATATGGTAAAGAAGAAGTCCCAGCAGCTGGAATTATTACAGGCATTGGCCGAGTTTCAGGGTAAGGGCACTGTGGTTTCTTCTGTACAGCTCCTCATGAAAAAGAATTTTCAAGGAGCCAAGATATCTAGGACTTTGCTTTCAATAGATTTGTGGAATTTATGTCAGAGATTCTTTCAAAACAAAGGGTGTTTGTGTCTCAAAATTCCTCTTTCCTTTCTATCTAGTGTAACAAGCAAAAGATGAAATGACTGAGGAAAGAAAGGTTTGATCTTCTGAGCATATACATTTATTAAGCTTTGAATGCCAATTGCCCAACAAATTGGGACCAAAGTTCTTTCTCAAATTAGGACTGGACCCCAAATACAAAGGGAGATAGACTATTATACATTAAAACAATTAATCAAATATGACCAATTAATTAAAGGAAACAATGTAATATTAGGTAATCTGATTTCTAATTGGATGAAAGATGAGAGACTTTCCATGTTAGGAGACAGAGAGCAAGTGCAATTCCCTGAATTCAGGAAAAGAGATTTCTCACTTCTCCCCAAGTATATGTAAACAATCAAAGGTACATAGAAACAGTAACTGATTGATCAATATGGGGACAGTTTTTAGATAAGACATGGGGTTTTCTTGAGATGTACAGTTATGAGAAAGCTCCTTATATCAATCTGAGTATCTGACTGCCTTTCTGGTCAACATAACCTAGGTTCTTGGTTAAGGGTCTCTAAACAGCAGGCCTGGATGGTCCAGTTTCCTAGCCATGCATGGCTGGCTTCAAACAATGCACTAAGGTTTTCTCCCCGTTCCCACAACTGAATAAAGTTTTCTCACAGGCCAGAATTTGACTAGGCTCATAACTGAATAGAAAAGGATCTAAGCCTGAATTAAGTCACAAGACGGAGTCAGTGTGGTTCACTAAGTTTCCACTATTAACTAATCTGAATTAGCAGTGGAAGACCAGATATATGCCCTGCAATTTTTCATTCAATCTCTCCCCTCCAGTCCATCTTCCACAGCTGCCAAATTACTCTTCCTAAAAGTACAGGACTGACCAGGCAAATTTCCTACTCAGGAATCTTCAGTGGCTTCTTGTTACCTTTAGGATAAAACACAAGACACCAAACTGACTGTCTCCATCCTTTAGTTCCAGGATGATTGTACATTATTCCTGTTCAAATTTCCACATTTGAGATAAATTGGCCCGTTTGTTGTTCCCCATATATGATATTTTGTCATCTGCTACCACCATGCCTGGAATGCTCTCATTTTTTCACCTCTACTGTATGGAATCTCTGACTCTGGTAAAGTGCCACTTTATTAAAGAAGACACTCCCAAGTCCCTCTAGTTATTCATCTCTACCACAATATAATCACTCCAAATTTTGTATATATGTATTTATATAGCTGCAAATAGGTTGTACCTCTCAATAGAATGTAAACTCCTCAAGGGCATCAACTGTCTTACTTTGGAATTTGTATCCCCAGCACTTAGTACAGTGCCCTAACACATAGTAGCCATCTAATAAATGCTTGTTGATTGATTGATGCACCTTTTATCTTATCTTTTTGGCTTGTCTCTTTCTTCCTATTATCTTTATTCTCTTCTCATCTGCTGACTACTTCCCTAGTACCTACAACTACACCCCAAATTTCCTCCATCCTTAACCTCTTAGATCTCTCTTCCCTTTCATAGCCAAATTTTGGGGAAAAGCTATCTACCTTCATTGCTTTCACTTTATCTTCTCTCACTCCCTTCTCTGACTTGCAGTCTGGCTTCCAACTCCATCATTAATTAGAAACTGCTTCCTCCAATGTTACCAATAATCTCTTGATTGCTACATCTGTTGGTTGATCCGATTTTAGTTTTTCTTTACCTCACTGCAACATTTAATACTTTTCATTACTTTCTCTTCTTGGGTATTCCTCTTTAAATATTTGTGGCACTCTTCTTTCTTGATTCTCTTCCTAACTGCCTAAGGGTTCCTTCTCAAGACTTCTTTGCTATTTCATCATCCATGTTAACGCTGCATCCTCCTGACCCTAGGTGAACTCAAGTCTCTACATTTTGCTCTCTTCTCTTTATACTATTTTTACTTGGTAACCTTGTCAGCTTCTATGAATTTCATGATCATTTATATGAAGATAACTCCAAAATCTGTGTCTGTTCAGCATTAATCTCTCCTAAACTCTAATCTCATATAATAAACTACCTGTTGGACTCTAATTGAATATTCCATAAGTCTCTCAAACTCAGCATATTCACAATAAAACTCTTCTCTCAAATTCTCTCCTCTTGCATACTTAACTCTTTCTTTTTGGGGGGCAGCACCATTCTTCCAGTCACCCAAGTTTATAACCCCAGCATTTTTCTTTGGCTCCTCATTCTCCTTCACCCTACATCTATAATTGGTTGCCAATATTATCTTTCTCAACAATATCTCTCAACAATATCTCCTTTGTTCCCATCACATAGCTATCCCTCTAATATGGGCTCTATCACCTCTCACCTAGAGTGTTTCAGTAGTCTCTTAGCTGGGCTTCTAACATCAGTCCCTCCATATTCCAGTCTTTCCTCTACAATTCTATCAGAGTGATTTTTCTAATACCCAGTCTGACCTTGTTATTCCCTTACTCAATAAGCTCCATTGCTCTCCTTTTCCCCAAGGATCATGTATAAGCTCCTCTATTTGGATTTTAAATCCCTTTATAATCTAGTCCCAATCTACCATATTATTACATTTTACATTAATCTCCTACTTCTACTCTGGTTCAGCCAAAATGACTTTCTTGCCCTGTGTACTCCCTGTACCTTGGCAAGCTGTGTGACCCTGGGCATGCCTTTTTTTTTTTTTTAGTTAAAACCCTTACTTTCCATCTTGGAGTCAATACTGTGTATTGGCTCCAAGGCAGAAGAGTGGTAAGGGTAAGGCAATGGGGGTCAAGTGACTTGCCCAGGGTCACACAGCTGGGAAGTGTCTGAGGTCAGATTTGAACCTAGGACCTCCTGTCTCTAGGTCTGACTCTCAATCCACTGAGCCACCCAGCTGCCCCCCATGCCTTTTAATTATGCTTAATCTCAGTTTCCTCATCTGTAGAATGAAGATACAATAGCAGCAACCTGATGAGATTTTTGTCAGAATTAAATGGGATTACTTATGTAAAAGTCTTTACAAATCTAAAATGTTATATAGATATGAAATATTATTGCTGTTTTAATTATATTGTTGTCCTCTCCTTCCAGTAAGTTCCTTTGAGAGCATGGACTTTAAAATTTTTTTCTTTTTAACCTTTACTCTTATCATATCTTGCATATAATAGGCACATTTTTCAGTTAGTCAACAAACATTAATTAAGTACTTATACTATGCTAGGTACTGGTGATACACTTATAGAGAAGGATGAAGTCTCTTTTGTCAAGGAGGTTCTCTTCTCCAGGGGAAGACAGAATAGAAGAGAATACATTTGCTGTTCCAGGTCTAAGGGAGGGTCTGGGCAGAGGCCCTTAATACAAAGTTGTTGAATTGAAATGGATAGCAGTGATGGGATAACTTGTGATGATAAAGTGAAATTGGCATTTAATTTTACAGAAATCTTTCATGTTCTGTTGACATTGTGCCTTTCAGAGTGGAGTGCCTAATTGTTGCCAATGATGCCACTGTCAAAGGTGGAACCTACTATCCGGTGACAGTGAAAAAACACTTACGTGCCCAAGAAATTGCCTTGGAAAATAAGCTTCCCTGCTTGTACTTAGGTAAGTCAGGAACAGTAAGATCACTTAAATAATATTTAGAAATGTAAATGAAAGAAAAATTCAGATTAAAGAGTCCACATACCTAGGTTAATGTCAATGGGGATTTCTGAAACAGTGGCCCCTGTCAGTGTGGGACATTCTGAATCTGCTCCTCCACAAAGACTTTTCTGATTCCTTCTTTCTTTCATACCCAACTTTACTCTATCATAGCACTGGTACTTCCCTTTAGTTCACTTTCATATTATTTTACAGTTATTTGTGAGCATTTCTTATTTTCTATCTGAGACTTTTAGCTCCATGAAGGCAGAGAATTTGGGCCATATTTTTCATGTTATTTCCAACAACATCCAGCACAGTGCCATGCACATAGTAGATACTCAGTCAATGATTGTTGAGTGAATGAATGAAGTCATTAACTCTCAAATTGCTGATAGTCTTAAAGCCTGATGAGACTTAAAAAAAAATTTATTTTTAAAATATTTTTCCATGGTTACATGATTCATGTTCTCTCCCTCCCCTTTTCCCTCCCCCTTCCTGGAGGCAGTTCCACTGGGTTATATATGTATTATTACTCAATGCCCATTTCCATATTATTCATTTTTGTAATAGAATAATCTTTTAAAACCAAAGTAATAGATCATATGTTTTTCTTCAGCATTTCTACTCCCACAGTTATTTCTCTAGAAGTGGATAGCATTCTTTCTCAGAAGTCCCTTGGGATTATCCTGGATCAATGACTATTAGTAGTAAATTTTAATCATCCCACAATGTTTCAGTTACTGTGTATATTGTTCTTCTGGTTCTGCTCATTTTACTCTGTATCAGTGTATGGAGGTCCTAGTTCTTATAGAAATCAAGTGATTCACCATTCATTATGGCCCAACAGTATTCATTTGTCATCATATACCACCATGTGTTCAGTCATTCCCCAATCAAGGGCCATCCCCTCATTTTCCAATCTGATGAGACTTGTTCCTCAGATTATTGAA
The DNA here is from genome assembly GCF_027887165.1 of Monodelphis domestica. Taxonomy (NCBI): domain Eukaryota; kingdom Metazoa; phylum Chordata; class Mammalia; order Didelphimorphia; family Didelphidae; genus Monodelphis; species Monodelphis domestica. The sequence goes on from NC_077229.1 coordinate 483,088,496, forward strand.
TATGTACACTGTTAAGCTCCAAATCAGGGATTCGGTGGATTTCTTTTCAGAATATTATTTTTAAATAAATAAAATAAAATACAAAAGACTACAAAGGAAACCAATTATACTAAAATATGATATTTCTGTTGTGTCTAACTCTTCATGACCCCATTTGGGGTTTTCTTGGAAAAGATACTGGAGTGGTTCACCATTTCCTACTCCAACTCATTTGACAAATTAGGAAACTGAGGGTTTAAGTGACTTGCCTATGGTCATACATCTAGTAAGTTTCTGAGGTTGGATTCAAATTCATGAAGATGAATCTTCCTGACTCCAGGTCTGGCACTCTATCCAGATTAAAAAACTCCTCATCTGAATGCTTGACCAACCCAAGATTTTAGTATTAAAAACCGATTAAGAAATATGTTTAGTTTGGCCATATCATTTATTTCATCACTAGCAAGTATTTGTATAATACTCTTATTCCTTTTATTTTAATTGTTTTTTTTTCAAACAAAGATCTGCCTTCTTTTCCTCTCACTTCCTTCCTCATATCTTTTCATCTCTCCTCATTGAATAAGCAAGAAAAATCAAAATCTCTGTTATAAATATATCACCAAACAAAACAAATTTCTGTATTGGCCATGTCCTAGAAAAATTTGCCTTAATCTGCACTCTGTGTCCATCACCTATCTTTGATAATCCCATTTTTGAATATTGATTTTTAATAAGGTACTAGAAAGAACTTTGGAAATAAGAATTTCAATGGTAGGCAATAAATGTTTTAAGGAAACTACATTTGCTGATGGGAAGAAGGAAAAGAAGCATTTATTTATTGTCTGCTATATGTCAAGTCCTTTACAAATATGACATCATTTGATCTTCACAATAGCCCTGGGAGGTAGTTGCTACTTTTTCTGTTGTTTTTTTTCAGTTGTGTCTGACTCTTCTTGTTCCCATTTGGAGTTTTCTTGGCAAAGATACTAGATGGTTTGCCATTTCCTTCTTTAGCTTATTTTGCAGTTGAGAAAACTGCAGCAAACAGAATTAAAATGCTGAAAGAAGCCATTTATTAAACATTATCTCTCTTCAATAAAGCACAAATTTGAAATTCCATTCCTTTTCTCTGCTATAGATTTTGTTTCCACATCAGTATTTTTGTAAATAGTCTAGTTTTTTTATATCTTAAAATCAACATGTTTGTTTGAGTAAGTAAATATACATTGAGCAGATTTGTGGGTCAGAAATCATTCTGTAAACCTCTCAGTGTCCATTACCTGTCTTGTAAACATTTTATAAATAACTTTCTAAAAATATAGTTTATTGAAAATTTTTATTTTTTGTCATAGTCATTTTCTTCAACAAAACTTCTTCCAATATCTAAAGTGAACCCTTCCTTGTGAAAGAAAAAACAAAGCAAAATATCTGCTACAGTGACTGCATCTGACATCTTATACATAATTCTATTCTAGAAGTTCCCCACTTTTTTGCTATGAGGAGAGAGTTGTATCATTTTACCTGTACTCAGGCAACTTTTTTAGTGGTCGGTCTCTTTACATTGTGGTTGTTATTATTGTATATTAAACTTATTTCTTTGTATATTAAACTTATTTCTTAAATAAGGAACTTGTCTGTTACTTGCTCTTGTAGATGTAAAGAACTTTTAAAAATGACTGCCATGTTACTGTAGCCTTTGTAAATTCTGGTAACTTAGTCAAGGGATCTTTTCCTTCTACTCCTCATCCTCATGCTGGCAAACATAGTACTGATACTATTTTGAGTAGACTTTCTCAGTTTTTTAATGACTGGCATCTTCTTTCTTTCTTTTTTTTCCCTTTTAAACATTATTTTATTTGGTCATTTTCAAACATTATTCATCAGAAAAAAAGGATAATTTTCTTTTCCTTCCCCCCCCCCCCCACTCCTTCCATATCTGACGCGCAATTCCACTGGGTATCACATGTGTCCTTGATCCGAATCCATTTCCATGTTGTTGGTATTTGCATTAGGGTGTTCATTTAGAGTCTCTCCTCAATCATATCCCCTCAACCCTGTAGTCAAGCAGTTGCCTTTCCTCCGTGTTTTTACTCCCACAGTTTGTCCTCTGTTTGTGGATAGTGTTTTTTTCTCCTAGATCCCTGCAGATTGTTCAGGGACATTGCATTGATACTAATGGAGAAGTCCATTACGTACGATTGTACCACAGTGTATCAGTATCTGTGTACAATGTTTTCCTGGTTCTGCTCCTCTCACTCTGCATCAATTCCTGGAGGTTGTTCTAGTCCCCATGGAATTCCTCCACTTTATTATTCCTTTGAGCACAATAGTATTCCATCACCAACATATACCACAATTTGTTCAGACATTCCCCAATTGAAGGGCATCCCCTCATTTTCCAATTTTTTGCTACCACAAAGAACGCAGCTATGAATATTCTTGTACAAGCCTTTTTCATTATTATCTCTTTGGGGTATAAGCCCAGCAGTGCTATGGCTGGATCAAAGGGCAGACAGTCTTTTATCGCCCTTTGGGCATAGTTCCAAATTGCCCTCCAGAATGGTTGGATCACAGCTCCACCAGCAATGAATTATTGTCCCTACTTTGCCACATCCCCTCCAGCATTCATCACTTTCCTTTGCTGTCATGTTAGCCAATCTGTTAGGTGTGAGGTGATACCTCAGAGTTGTTTTGATTTGCATCTCTCTGATTATAAGAGATTTAGAACACTTTTTCTTGTGCTTATTAATAGTTTTGATTTCTTTAACTGAAAACTGCCTATTCATGTACGTAGCCCATTTATCAATTGGAGAATGGCTTGATTTTTTTTGTACAATTGATTTAGCTCTTTGGAAATTTGAGTAATTAAACCTTTATCAGAGGTTTTTGTTATGAAGATTGTTTCCCAATTTGTTGCTTCCCTTCTGATTTTAGTTACATTGGTTTTGTTTGTACAAAAACTTTTTAATTTGATGTAGTCAAAATTATTTATTTTACATTTTGTGACTCTTTCTAAGTCTTGCTTGGTTTTAAAATCTTTCCCTTCTCAAAAGTCTGACATGTATACTCTTCTGTGTTCACCTAATTTACTTATAGTTTCCTTCTTTATGTTCAAGTCATTCACCCATTCTGAGTTTGTAGGGTGTGAGGTATTGATCCAAACCTAATCTCTCCCACATTGTCTTCCAATTTTCCCAGCAGTTTTTATCAAATAGTGGATTTTTGTCCCCAAAGCTGGGGTCTTTGGGTTTGTCATAGACTGTCTTGCTGAGGTCACTTACCCCAAGTCTATTCCACTGATCCTCCTTTCTGTCTCTTAGCCAATACCAAATTGTTTTGATGACCACTGCTTTATAATAAAGTTTGAGATCTGTGACTGCAAGGCCACCTTCCTTTGTATTTTTTTTTTCATTATTTCCCTGGATATCCTTGATCCTTTGTCCTTCCAAATGAACTTTGTTATGGTTTTTTCTAATTAAGTAAAAAGTTTTTTGGGAGTTCAATGGGTATGGCACTAAATAGATAGATAAGTTTGGGTAGAATGGTCATTTTTATTATATTAGCTCATCCTACCCTTGAGCAGTTAATGTTTTTCCAATTGCTCAAGTCTAGTTTTAGTTGTGTGGAGAGTGTTTTGTAGTTGTGTTCATATAGTTCCTGTATTTGTCTCGGGAGATAGATTCCTAGATATTTTATTTTGTCTAAGGTGATTTTGAATGGGATTTCTCTTTCTAATTCTTGCTGCTGAGATGTGTTGGAGATATATAGAAATGCTGATGACTTATGTGGGTTTATTTTGTATCCTGCTACTTTGCTAAAGTTGTGGATTATTTCCACTAGCTTTTTTGTTGATTCTCTAGGATTTTTTAATTAGACCATCATATCATCTGCAAAGAGTGACAGCTTGGTCTCCTTATTGCCAATTTTAATACCTTCAATTTCTTTTTCTTTTCTAATTGCTACTGCTAGTGTTTCTAGTACAATTTTAGATAATAGAGGTGATAATGGTCATACTTGTTTCACTCCTGATCTTATTGGGAATGCATCTATTTTATCCCCATTGCAGATGTGGCATCTTATTTCTTGAAAAGAATTAATTTGCCTTTAGTAGGTATGCATTTACTCACAGATATTGCTCATTATCATAAAGCTAAGTGATCATCTTGTAGGCAAGAACATTTTAATTTTCCCCATTGAGAAGCTTTTGGTGAGTACCTGTGTATATGTATAAACAAAAATAAACATATACACACATAAAAAAAAAAAGACTAGTCTAGATCCTTGGCATTTGGGTTATCTTCTAGGATAATGACTCAATTGGGTAAAATTCATTGTCTAATTATTTCCATACTTCAACACCCTGAAGTTTCTTCCAGTGTGAACAAAGGTAGAGAGGTGGGAGATAGCAGGGCAGTCAGGCCATTGGACCATAGATTTTAGTGCTGAAAGAGCCTCTAGGAACTATTTGGTCCAGCCAGATTATGTGTTCTGTATATTATCCACAAACGGGAGCATTACCTATAGAGAATCCCTTTATAATTTGGATTCTGCTGGATATCTTTCACTTCTCTGCTCTGCTTAGGGCAATCTCTGGCATTATACTTGGTTTGGCAGACCACAGTTTAGGAAGGCATTGATAAACTAGAGAAGGTACAGTTAGGCAGCCAAGGTGGCAAAAGACCTCTAGTCTGGGCCATTTGAAGGTCAGTTGATAGAACTGGGATTGTTTAGCCTGGAAGAGAGGAGCCTTGGGAATATCTTCAAGTTTTTGAAGAATTATAATGCAGAAGAGGGATTAGATTTGTTTTGTTTGGCCTTTAAGAGCAGGATGAGGCATAACTGGCAGCAATGAGAAGTTGAAAAGTAGAAGATTTAGACTGGATGTCAAAGAAATTTCTTCATTTAGGGTTATCTCAAAATAGAATAAGGGCAGCTAGGTAGCACAGTGCATAGAATGCCAGGCCTGAAGTCAGGAAGACTCATCTTCCTGAGTTCAAATCTGGCCTCAGACGTATGCTTACTAGCTAGCTGACTGTAGGCAAGTCACTTAACCCTGTTTGCCCGTTTCCTCAGGTAAAATGACCTAGAGAAGGAAATGGCAAACTACTCCAGTATCTCTGCCAAGAAAATCCCAAATGGGGTCAAAGAATTGGATATGACTGAAATGACTTTTCAGCAAAGAAAAAATGTAAAATGAGCAGGTTTGAAAGTAGTGAATTCTTTCTCAACAGAAATCTAGAAACAGAAGGATGAGGACGGCTATCTTGTAGTAAAGATTTTGTTTTGTACATGACTAAATGGCCACTATGTTTTTTTTTCTGATTCTGAAATTCTCTGCTTCTTTGTAATATCTTGGTTGAGCACACATCTCCCTGTTTTATGCCTTATGCCAACTTGAACATGTTGAACAAAGTTAACTTTATTATATCTTTACTCATTTACATAGGTGGTTTGTATGTATAGTTACATAGATATTAATTTGAAATTTTTCCTCTATAAAATGTAATTTATTATTATCCTGTTCCCATTAATTTTTTTCTCCCTACAAATTGAAACACCAAAATAAATCAATCAATACTAAGCCCCTATGTGCTGGATAATATAGGAAACTACAAAGACTTGTAAACTATAGACTCAGCCTTCTTAGAACTTTCAGTGAAACTGGACAAAGATATAGATTCATAAAAAGTAAAATAAAAACTACTTAGTAATTTATAACATAGTTAAAGAGGTCACAAATCAAACAATTATCAAACAATTAGCTTAGAAGAGGAAGAGATCACTTTGATATGGAGTGTTTAGGATAATGTAGCAATTGTGATTTGTGCTGGAATATGAAGGATGGATGTGTAATAGTGAAGGAAATGCATTCTAGGTGGGACTGGTATGAGCAAAAATCCAGTGGTGTGAACAAGCAGTAGGGAGGAGAGTTTGGGAAGATCAATAGTTGCAGTTTGTTGAAAGGTAGAGTAGGTCCAAACTTGAGTGCCAGTGACAAATAGTGTTAATGTCTTAAACAGTTTCCTGTATATATAATTATTTTCTTGATGGAGGGGCACTTCTCTCATTTCTTTTGCTCTTTAGGGGGCAGCTGGGTAGCTCAGTGGATTGAGAGCCAGGCCTAGAGACAGGAGGTCCTAGGCTCAACTCTGGCCTCAGACACTTCCCAGCTGTGTGACCCTGGGCAAGTCACTTGACCCCCATTGCCTTACCCTTACCACTCTTCTGCCTTGGAGCCAATACACTGTATTGACTCCAAGATGGAAGGTAAGGGTTTAAAAAAAAAATTAAAAAATTTCTTTTGCTCTTTACTATCTTTAGTTGATTCTGGAGGTGCAAACTTACCTCGACAAGCAGAAGTTTTTCCAGATCGAGATCACTTTGGTCGTATATTCTATAATCAAGCAATGATGTCTTCTAAAAATATTTCACAGGTAATTTTCTTGTTTTTATTATGAGCTTAGTCATCACAAAAATAAACTTTTCAATATGCAATGGAGAGTGAGGAAGGGTAGAAATTTTCAACATAAGTGCTTATTGGATATAATTGGCATTAATAAATATTTGTTGAATTGAATAAATCATTGTGGGTTTTTTTCCTCCTCCTGTATTCCTGGTCTAGTATAAAACCCCATTGTGATTTAGATAAATATGTGATTAACATATTGGTGAATATGTAATATAATTTCATCTTTTGAATGTGTAAATAGTTATAACATTATAGATATACTTAGAATTTTTTCTTGAAATGTTTCTAAACAGAGCTTGTTCCTTGTCCTCTCTAAGAGCATTTGGGTATACATTTTTATTAAGTTGTTTAGTTTACATCAGTTATGCAGTGACATTTCATTTCTCTTGTCTCCGTTTGAGCAATGGAGTATTTTTGTTTTGTCTGGTGTCAAAACAAAAGAAATTCCTTTGACTTTATAGACATAAACACTTTAGGATTATGGGGATTAGAGAAGAAAATGTATCTTGCAGGCATTTGATGTAGCCTTAGGTCTGTGGTTTAATATATGTTGAAATATATATTCTAGTAATCTGTTCATGTTTCATTTGTGTGACTTTTCTATTATATGGCAGATCTTACAAGTTTTTCTCTGAGAAAGCATTTAGCTTCTTCTTTTTCCTTTTCAGTCTTATTCTTCTTTGTTAAATTATTCCACTCTTGTTTTTCTCTTACTTTTGAAAATCTGCTGACAGTTTTTTTCCTTCTTGCCATTTGTCACTTAGCTGTGCTTTGTGTGCTTAGTTCTGTTCCTTGTTTTTTCATACATCATTCCCTTTTAACCTCTTGCTGCATTAGGGTAACTCTTCTCCAAATTTATCAAATTTTCCTTCTTTTGAGTAATGGGATGTTTTGAACTGAACCTGGTGTTCTGGTATGGAGAACAGGTTAATTGCATGAAATTTTGTACTTTAATTCTACTGACTTTTATTTTTTTCCTTAACTGAAGTATCTTGACAGGTAGTAAGGTACATTTCAACATGAAATTTTCTTTTGTACACATTAGAATAAATTGGAGAGGTCTCTTTACTCTCATTTATGATAACTTTTCTCATGTGGGGTTAAAAAAGCTTCCTGTTGACTTTTTCCACTTAAAATAAATAATGCTAATTTTTTACTTTTCCTGTCTGGAATAATATCACCATTGTGGTTTTCCTTTTGTGATCTTTCTTCAGCAGATATTTGCATGCCCCTAAGGAAAAATAATGGGCATAATAACAAAAAATTCTTTATCATTTTTTTATAACCGTGGTTAGGTGATTCATTGTATTATTAATTTCTCCCTCTTGCTTATCAGTTAGTCAACCATTAATTTATTCTTTATACTATACTATATGAAATAAGAAGTTTTATATAGTAACAGGTTTTATTTATATAATAACAATTTTGTATTCAGAGAAATATGAAACTTTTTTTTTTAAACTCTTACCTTCCGTCTTGGAGTCAATACTGTGTATTGGCTCCAAGGCAGAAGAGTGGTAAGGGCTAGGCAATGGGGGTCAAGTGACTTGCCCAGGGTCACATAGCTGGGAAGTATCTGCAGTCAGATTTGAACCTAGGACCTCCCATCTCTAGGCCTGGCTCTCAATCCACTGAGCACCCAGCTGCCCCCTGGAATATGAAACTTTTGCAAACCTCATTTTGTTAGTCTGTCCAGTAAACCTGCTTTGCTACCAGAACTTCTGCCACCAGTTTTAATTTGCTTTTAAGATAACTAGACTATTTGAGACATAGTTGAGGGATGTTTATTCATATGAGAGAAATTCCTCAAGGGGAAAATAGCATCTTTAGAAAAACTGTTCTTTAAAAAAATAACAACTGACAATCCCCCACCCCAAACATTCAAACTAGACCCCTTTGAAAATATATTCCCTAAAAAAACAACTAGTTTGTTAGAAGCAGGGTCATTTTTAAAAATTTTGACAATATGGTACAGTCAACTATAGTTTGCCAAATGTTTGTTGCCCTCCATGTTGACTTTACTGATATTTTGTTTATTATTATTTTGGCTCTATTTTCTTCACTCTATAATAATCCACTCACATTTTAACATATTTCTCAGAAATCTTCATATTTATTATTAACTAGTCAAAGCATTTGGCCCCAAAGAACTTCTTTGAATGGACAGTTTAATTTAAATATTGCCCATCCCAAGCCTTTCATTAACATACATGCTCATTAGCATGTCATACCTTTTTCTCCAGCCCAGAACCATCTCTTCTGCATAGTATATAACTTACTTGCTGCAGAATGGGGACCTACATTTCAGATTTCCTTCCTCCTCAGCCCTCTCAGTCCTCCCTATGGATTACTTTAGTTAAATATGTATCTTAGTTCTTTATGAGAAAAGTTCCTAGCACCTATCCTAGATTACTATCTTTCCTTTAATAATATCACTTCAAGGTGATCACATCTCTTTGCTACTATCATATCCTCATAGGTAAGTAATGAAAATACCTACATTTTAAAATTGAGGTATAGACCCTAATCAGCTTGTTTTGGTTGTAGCAACAAATGTGGGATTAGAATTAGGGCCTTTATATTATCAATCCTGATGACACCATTCTGCCTTTTGATTTACCTTTCAGGCTTATTATTTTGATTCTACAACTTGTCTTTTGTGTGTGTTTGGATTTCAGATAGCAGTAGTAATGGGATCCTGTACAGCAGGAGGAGCCTATGTCCCTGCAATGGCTGATGAAAGTATTATTGTTAAGAAGCAGGGTACCATTTTCCTGGGAGGACCTCCCTTGGTAAGTGAACAGTTATTTGTAATCACCTGATTAAGAGAGTCCCACATTTTTGTGTCAGAGGAAAAAACCACAGAGTCTGCTAGATTGAAAGCTTTCAAGTGTAATTACCTAGCACCATATTGGCGAACTAAATGGAACATGTGCTGGAAGGGATTGCTCCCCTCCCCTTCTCCACTGTGGCTGAGAACATTTCTCCCATCACCCACCCCTCTGCCCAGCAGCCCAATGGGAGTGCTTCCTCCCTCCCCTATCTGGAGTTAGGGAGTGGCTCACAATGCAGGTAAGGGTGCAGTTTGGGCATTTGTTCTCTAAAATGGTCATCATCACTGAGTCCTAGCACTATACTCTGTATTTTGTTGAATTGAAGACTTGGAAGCTTTGTGTTTGTTTAGTACAAATACATTTGTAACACTTTCTTCAAGGAAATAGGATTCCTGGTTTTTAGAAGAGTTGGTGGGAGATAAAAATAATAGTGGCTTACATTTTCATTAGCCATCTCTCTTTGTGAAAAGATAAAAGAAAAGGAATTCATTAATTCTTGGCTTTTGTATGAAGTAGAAACTCATTATCCAGAACTAGGAAAGTTCAGTTATGATTGAAATCCAATACCCAATTTACCTCATAGGACTGAAATAATTGTGAGTTCTTAAGGCATTTGAAACTGTGTTATTTGGCATTGTGAAAGTAAATATGTGGACTCAGTGGGTAGAGAGCCAGGACTAGAGTCAGGAGGACATGGGTCCAGATTTGGCCTCAGATACTTCCCAGCTGTGTGACCCTGGACAAATCCCTTAATCTCAGTTACCTAGTTCTTACTGCTGTTTTTCTACCTTGGAACTGATACTTAAAAGAAAGAAAGTAAATATGACCCAAATGCACCAGGGCAGATATTTCTTGTTGATTTGTTCTTAAGACTGATAAGGAAGTTTTACAGCAGTTTTTATTTATCTTTTACATATTATTAATTTATTTCTTTTTGCTTATTTAACATTCTAGAATCTTCCCAGAGTGTTGGTTTATTTTCATTTGAAATGTAGTTAATTAAAATAAAATTCATTGTCATTGTGCTTACATTTGTTTATGTGAAGTGTGTGTGGGTCTTTATGACAATAAGTCTGGAAAATTGATGAACATACTTTGGTAACATACTTTGGCCTTATGCGAGGCCAAAGAGCAGCCCTGTAAAAGGATATAGATTTAGTTATATGAAAAAATGACACAAATCACTATTAATTAGAAAAATGCAAATTAAAACAACTCTGAGGTATTTCCTCATACCTAATTAGAAATATTAATGTGACAACAAAGGAAAATGATAAATGTTGGATGGGATATGGGAAAATTTGAAAACTAATATACTGTTGGTGGAGTTGTGAACTGAGGTAATCATTCTGGAGCACAATTGGGAACCCTACCCAAAGGGCCATAACACTGTGCATACCTTTCGACTCAGAAATACCACTACAAGGTCTATATCCAAAAGAGATCAGAGATAGGGGAAAAGGACCTATTTGTACAAAGATATTCATAGCAGTTCTTTTTGTGATGGCAAAGAATTGGAAACTAAAAGGATGTCCATCAATTAGGGACTGGCTGATCAAGTTGTGGTTTATGGTTATAATGGAATACAGTTGTGCCATAAGAAATGCTAAATAAGATGATCACACAACACCTGGAAATACTTATATGAAGTGATGCAAAGTGAAGTAAGCAGAACCAGGAGAATGTTATACACAGTAACTGTAATAATGTATAATGATCAACTGTGAATGGCTTAACTGTTAAGCAGCATTGGGAGGATCCAAGATAACTCCAAGTAACTCATGAAAAAAGCTGTCCACTGCTATAGAAGGAACAGATGGAGTCTGAATGCCAATTGAAGCATACCATTTTTCACTTCAGTTCCTTCATGAATTTTTTTCTTAAGTGATGTGTCTTCTTTTACAACATGACTGACATAGAAATATGTATTGTGTGATAGCATATGTGTAACTTTTATTACATGCCACCTCAAGGAGGAAGAAGGAAAGGGTGGGAGAGAGAGAGCATGGATTGCAAAATATCAGAAAATTATTATTAAAGTTTGTACCAACAGGTAATCTGAAAAAAAATTAAAAAAGGCATAAAGTGAAAATTTGCAAGAAATTTATTGAAGTTAAAGAGAAAGGGGCCATGTATGAGAATTTAGATGTGTGAGGGGACAGATGGATTAGAGAGATCTCCTTTGAAGTTTTGTAAAGGTGAGAAGCATCATATACTAGTGACAAGAGTCCTACAGTTCTAGTCTGTGCTTGTCACCAACTAGCTGGGTACCTTTATATGGAAGATCCTTAATCATTCTATGCCCGTCTTTTCTTATCTCTAAAATGAATGGAATTAGATTGAAAAATTCTTTTAAGATGCTGCATGCTGCATCTTAACATGCTGCAATGTTTACAGACAACAAACATTTAATGAGGGCCTACTACATGTTAAGTAATATGGTTGGGGCTGGGGATACAAAGCCAAAAGTATAACAGTCCCTATCCTCAAGTAGCTTACATTCTCTCTGGGATATACAAAATAAAGGCAAGGTATTTGGGAGGAGGGGATGGAGTCTTTTGAAAAAGTCTTTTGTCAACTTCAAGAACCCTCACTATTCCTTATGCTAGGCTTTCTTTGTAAGGGGCTTAGTAGCTGACAGCTCAGGGAAGATTTGGATTGATTGTCTGGGCTTTACAGCTCCCTAGTGAAGTGTGTCCTTTGCAACTTTCTTTTAGTATAATCTGAGACTTTCATTTGGCAGTGTGTAAAAGTTCCTAGCTGAAAAGTCTTTGGGGAAAAAGAGACAGAGAATTAAGAAGTAGGAGGAAGAAAAATGCTGTGGCTTGCCATAACCTGCTAGGTTTGGGGGTTTGGAGATTTCCTCTTGCCTCATGCTGGTATTGATGCACTGCCAGAAGGTTTCATCATTCTTGCTAATGCCTGGCTTGGAGTCTGTGCTTTTCTATACCCTGGGATGACTGCCACTCCTGTGATAGAGGCAACATTTCTTGGCAAGATGCAGTGTCCTCTACATCCTGAGGACACAGTGCTCCTTTGAGAATGGGCAAGTTATTATCTCAGTGGTTCCAGATTCTCTAGATAGGCCTGGAAACCTGGGACAGGCCTGTTCTGGATTTTCCACCTTCAATCATCACTGGCAAGGTAAGAGGAGGCTGCAAAATAATTTGTTTGATGTGGCACAGGTGTTAGGAATGCTTGCTAATAGATATTCTTGTTATCACATTAAATTGTTCTTGTTTTCATGCAATTGATAGTGAAGTAGTTTGGTCTTTTAAAGTAAAAGTCTTTGGGATTGGAGGGTCTTGACAATTAAAGGAGTTTGGCCTACATTTTTATAGCATGGTGTAAGAGGAAGCAAAAAAAACTTGAAGTCAAGGAAGGCCTCTGACATATGTGACCCCCAGCAAATCATTTAACTGTTCAGTACCCCAGGTAGCTCTTGAGTTTCTTAAATTGCATAACATTTGCCATTCTGTATTGGTAGAAGTTTCTTCACTGGAAGTAAGATTAGGCTAAAGCAGTAATCGGAGAAATATTACCTGAAGTCCTTTCAGGGGTGGATCTTGGTGGCAGTTAAAAGAAAGACTCAAACAAACTTAAAAGCTGTTGGTTTAAAAAAAATGTTATATGTCATCCCTACCCTGATGAATCACAGTTCTGGACAAAAAAAAAACAAAATAAAACTGCGAATAGTCATTGGGGAAGGTGGGAAAAATAGAGACAAATGCACGTTTACAGCACAAACTTGATAATTTTTAGTATGTCTAATTGATTTCCATTTAATGACATGTTAGAACTTGGAAACATCTAGGATAAAAGTCATATGATATTTTAATATGTTAAAATAACTCTACTAATCAAGGTTAATAAAAAAAGAAGTTGGTTGTACTAGTATGATAGTTATTTGATATGCATTTTAATGGATTTGCCTTTAGCAATTTACATTAGAGGGAGGTGTCAGGGAGATGGGACAACTTGAGTAATTTATATCTGTAGGAGACAATTTTAAGAAAAACCTTTGTATGTTTTACTTTGATCTTCCTGAGAGTTGGTTGAGAAGAAACCTAGCCCATCTCTGCAATTGTGTCAGCAGGTGTCAAAAGGCCAGCAAGGTACAGGATAATCCAAACAGAAGCTAGGATGTGGAGAAAAAGCAGTCAAACGCCACAGGGAAAAAGCTAATCTCCTCAGGTCCATCCAGAGAAAGAAAAGCCACAGCCCAGTTCTTTGCCACCACAAAGAGGGCAGCTATAATATTTTGGAATATATAGGTTCTTTTCATATACACTTTGATTTTTTAATTCATAAACTGTTCGTATATTTTGCTCATTTATCAGTTGGTGGATGGCTCTTATTCCCATAAATTTGACAAAGTGTTTTTACTTAAAAAAAAGATCTGCATTAAGTTTATTAAGGTAGTCACAAAATTGTTCAACTTATATCCCCTTTTGTGATTTTTTTCTAATGTGCATTCACTACCCTGAACCTTTCATTTAGTATGATGAATTATTTGATTTGAATTTTTTTAGCTTTCTTCCACTTAGCACACAGCAATCTAGCACATGTTCAATTAAAACTAATGCTTGATGATAAAATCGTATGATTTTTAGTTTTAAATATTCACTGTAATCAGATCTTCCTAAATAAAAAATCCTCATAAAACCCCAATATTACAGTGTATCTGATTGTGTTTATTCCTTTATGTAGCCTTAAAAAAATTCAAAATTAGCATGTGGACTGAATGTTGCTTAACAGAGAAAAACATTGTTTCTAATTTCCTTGGAAAAAGATGACTAAGAACACACTTCTGGAAGTACATAATTACATCTTTCCAATTGAATTAATGCTTCATTAAAAAGCTTTTGATGTAGGGATTATTGGGAAGTAATTTCTGTGCGAGTATTTAGATTAATGCTACATTATAATAAAAGCTTCCCCTGTTTAAAGAGAAAAGCAGAGTATTCAACTGAAAGAAGGACTAATCAATACCAGTTCCTAAATGACAGAATTTAGCATTTAGAACTAAATGACTTTTCTGTCTCATTCCTATCAGGATTTCTCAGACACTAATTAAGTCACTTTAAATTTGTCAATCAAACTTTATTTTTTTTATTGCTTTGTTCCAATTGTCAGAGGAATGGAGAGTTGGATTGGTGAAAGTTCATTGATTTCTGTGTAAACTTGGGCATTTTCTTAAACTGAGAGTATTGCACAGTTTGGTTCTCTTTGAATATGTCAATGTAAAGGAAAGTGGTGTTTTGCTTTGTTTGTTTTGTTTTGTTTTTAATTTAATGAGGAGATGAAAAGCAGTCAGCATTATGACCCTATGTAGAAATTTAGTGTGGTTAAATTTAAGTTTGTTTAATCTTCCAATTTTTTCATCTGCAGAAAAAGTTTTATTCAAATAAAGGGAATTGAGATTGTGGTTTTAGATTAATTTGTTTGTTTTTCAGGTAAATCTTAGATTAAATGAAGTATTTCACATTGGTTAACAGTTTTAGGATCATATAAGAATGGATCTTGGGTCAAAAAAAAAACCCAGCCAAATGTTATTTGTGGGACATTTTTAGTTCAGAGAACTTGGGATACCTCTTTATTCTTTTTACTTTTCCCTAAAAGGATGTGATGAACATAAAGAAACAACACAGATATGTGGTAGACCATGTCAAGGTATATACCTCTTTTTCAGTATAAACATCTGAAACTGATTATGTGGATTTCTGAACCTGATTCATGTTGAGAGAGAACTACTACAGTCTTATAGGCAGAATTGTCTTTAAATGCCTTTGATTAGCTAGGTGTTTATTCTATGTTAGCACCTCTTCAGAGGAGAAAATCTACAACTTCTACCACCTTATAACCTTTTCCATTTTCCAAAGATTCATCTTTTTTCAGAATTGACATATATAATTTGGGATTCTTGAGCCCAGTAGGAAGGAGGTTAATAGCTGTATTTAGGTTAGAATACAGTCATCTTGGGGGAACATTGTATATACTCTTTTATGGGCAAAATCTTCCATTGAAGATGAAATCTCATGTACTAATAATATACTAATCCTTTGCTCTCTTAGGTTAAAGCAGCAACTGGTGAAGAGGTATCAGCTGAGGACCTTGGAGGTGCTGACTTGCATTGCAGGTGAAACTTAGAACTTGTTAAAAAAATGATTCCAACTAAGTGCCAGCCATTCTTCCATAACAGATGGGTGTACATCTGCCTTCTGATTGTGTTTAAAGCCAAATTCTGATGCTATTAGATCTGCATCCTCAAGGAGATCAACCTGCCTATTGTATGTAGCCAGAGGGGAAAGAATTCTCTTACCATTGATCGAGCATAACATCAGGCTCTCTGACAGGTCCACTAAACCCTCTTCTTTCCCTAATATACTTGTTCTGTAGGACTTGCAGCTCTTTTAAGAGGAAAGGGAATAAAAGATGTAGCAAAAAAAAACCAAACAAGTGATAGCTTTATCTAGATGATAGCATTTGGATAGTCTCATTCTACTCTGGACTGTTCTCCACTCAGGTGTCAAATAAATATTCCCAAAATGCTGATCTGATGTTATGCCCCTATTCAGTAATTTCCATTGGTTCCCTATCATTTCTAGATCAAATATAAAATCCTGTGGTTGGTGTTCAAGGCCCTTTATAACTTGGCCCCATCTTGCCTTTCTAGTTTTCTTATACCTGACATACCCTCCATGTATTCTTAGATCCAATATCATGGGCCTCCTTTCTGTTTCTTATACAAAGTCAATCTCCTTTCTTCAGATATTTTTATTAACTTCATGCCTGCAATTCTCTTCTTCCTTATATCTGCATCCTTATTTCCCTGACATCTTGAATGTCCCAGCTAAGATCTCACTTTCTGTAAGAAGCCTTTCCTGATCCCCTGTAATGCTAGTGCCTTTTCTCTATTGATTATTTCCAATTTAACACACACACACACACATCTTTCTGTATATATATTCTGTTTGCACATAGTTGTTTGCTCTCTCCATTATTAGACTGTGAGCTCCTTGAGAAGGTTTGACATTTGCAAATATAATAGGGAATAATGGTGAGGTGATTTTTTTCAGTGGAGTATTTAATGAGACTGCTTAGAGGAAGTGGTGGTGAACTTGAGTCTAGAAGAAAAGTTTGGAATAGATGCTTAGTTAGAGTCATTTATAAGTGTGAAAGGATTGGCATAAAGCAGTGAGGGCCAAATTGAGATTATGTAACATCAATTTTTAGTGAACTCAATTAGCACAAATATATGAATCCCTCCATTGGTGGATGGAAGGAGCAATCTAGAGTTGAGATTTGGCAAGAGATGAGGGGCAATAGGATGGAAAGGGCCAGAAATTCAAAGGGTAAAGTGACAAGACAAATGGCAAAGTTTAGGAGTCCTCAGGGTACATCAGCAAGACATCTGACAGTTATCCAGTGTTTGGAGGGCACTGAGGGAGATGACATGATAAAGCTCATGTGCATTAGTGCAGTGGCAGAGAGATGGTATTTCCTAGTGGCCCTTTCTCTCATTGTATGAACTAGAATTGGTGACTCCCAAGCTCATCCAAATGGTGAGAGCATCTATTCTTCTGCTTGGCTGCCTCATGGAGTTTGGGCTGCCTGTGGTTTGGAAAGAGGGTAGAAGAAAGAGAAAGGGAAAGAATGTTCCACTGGTCACCTAGTTTGTTGGACCAGGTTACTTTTCTGAGTCATAGAGATTTTAAAAAATTATTTTATTTTTATTTAGAATATTTTTCCATGGTTATTTGATTCATGTTCTCTCTCCTCTTCTCTCCCGCCTCCTGGAGCTGACAAGCAATTCCACTGGTTTATACATGTATTACTGTCTAAAACCCATTTCCATATTATTCATATTTATAAAAGTTATCTTTTAGAATCCATAACCCCAAATCATATAAGTGATAACCAAGTGATGAATCATATGTTTTTCTTCTGCATTTCTACTCCCACAGTTCTTTCTCTAGCTCTGGATATCATTTTTTTTTTCATAAGTTCCACAGGATTGCTCTTGATCATTGCATTGCTATTAGTAGCAGAGTCTATTACATTTGATCATCCCACAGTGTTTCACTTTCTGTGTACAATGGTTCTGCTCATTTTACTCCACATCAGTTTATGGAGGTCTTTCTAGTTCATATAGAAATCAAGCAGTTCATCATTCCTTATAGCACAATAGTATTCCATCACCATCATATACCACAATTTGTTCAGCCATTCCACAATTGAGGGACATCCCCTTGTTTTCCAATCTTTTGCCATGTAAGGGATGAATGGGGTTATTTTTTAAAGGGTTAGACTTGATTATTTAAGAGTTTGGTCACCAGGAATCTAATTAATTCCAAAGAGATTTTATTTACAATTTTATTACAAAATGTAGAGTGAAGTAAGAAATCAGAGAGAGGATAAGGTAAGATATTTAGCTGTTAAAAACTGTAAATGCCAAACTGTAAAGGTTTGGGCCAAACTGTAAAGATAATTTTTAGTGTTTTGACTTAAAATCCAAAAAGAGTGGTCGCCATGGGAAATTCCCAAAATATGAAAAATATCCAAGTCAGCTGGGGATTTATGGAGATTTTAATTAATATAAATGAAGGAATTAAGGGAAGGAGAGAAAGAGAAAGAGAGGAGAGAGAGAGAGAGAGAGAGAGAGAGAGAGAGAGAGAAAGAAAGAGAGAGTTAGTTAGTTAGTTAGTTAATTAATTGCTCTGGCTCAGGCTGAGCCAAGCAGTAGAAAAACAGCCTAGGCCAAATTGGCCTAGGCCTGAGCCTAAGGGAGAGCAAGTCAGTCTTTATCACTCACCACAAGATCATCTCCAAGCTGGGTTCTTTCCCTCCGAACTGAAATCCTCTCCAAACTGAATTCAATTGCCAACTCCATTCAAATGTCCCTCACTTCAACTCTGAACTCCAACTACTAAATTACCTTTTACCCCTTCCTTTTAAAGAAATTTTCTCTTATGTCACCTCCCTTAAAATTTCACATCTACCAATCACAGTAGACACTTTTTCCCAGGACTGCCCATTCTTAGTTCTCATCTTCTTTGGTTCTCACCTTTTCTGGTTAGATTAAATTCTCTGAGTACTTCACACTTCTTTTGTTAAGCTTGCCTTTTGTAAGTTGCTTGACCTTTTAGGTACTAATTTAACCTTTATAGGTACTTAGCACTCGTTTGTATTAAATTTAAAAATAGACCTAGCTTAAGGTTTTGGCTTTACTATAAGGTGTGAGTTGGGGACTTTCATTGTTCAATCAGGAGTTTATAACTTTATCTTCCCCTAAGGCACTGTCTGAGTAGGGTGGAGTAATTTTAAAAGTTCCCAATACATTCCTGATCAAGTATCTTCATTGTTAAAAATGGGGAATAGCTTAATCAAATCTTCTAAAGTAGAATCTGAGTAGTTTTAAGATTCACATAGCCTAAACACTAAGTAATTTATTTCCAGCCCCTGGCTCAAAACCAGGACAAGGAGAGTTGATTCTTAGCTGGCCTCAGCAAAGCCTAGGACCTGGGGAAGTCTCTCCTGAGGCTAGTCTCTTCATAAAATATTCAGGAAAGAGCCAGCTTTTTTACTCACCACGTGTCAGTCTAGTCAGCAGATCTTTCTGCCCTTCTTCACCAGCCTCAATTCAAAGCATGAAGAATTCCTCTTGTCTCCACTTCCAAAAATGAAGAATTGTCTCTCACAGGAAGTGACAGCCCTTTTAAAGACATTTTCTCTTGTGTCACTTCCTGTGTCTTCCCCTAATTTTATATCTACCAATCACAACTGATGCTCTGCGCTTGGACTGCCCAGAAAGCAGTTAGTCATCTGATTCATTACCCACTATCGCACACGTGAGTCACAGACCTCCTACTTCATGATTAAGTGGGATATTTGCACTTTTGGTGATTAGATCTAAATAGGCAGATTTTCATACTTAACTTTTAAGTATCATATTTGTACTTTTTGTGATTGAATCTAAAAATAGGCAGGTCTCCATACTTAACTTTTTAAGTAGGGTGTTTACACTTATGGGAATTAAAATCTAAAAATAGACATGAGTTACAATTTAAATCTTCACACTCAGGGAAGAGCTAAGTACCTTCATTGTTACAATCAGGGGAGAGCCAAATCCAATAGTCACACAAAGCACAGCTATAAATATTTTTGTAATTTTTTTTTATCTCTTTGGGGTACAAACTAGATCAAAGGGCATGTAATCTTTTAAAGCCCATTGGGCATAATTCCATATTGGCCTCCATAATGGTTGGAATCAGTTCCTTTACTGTCATATTGGCCAATCTGCTAGGTGTGAGTTGTTTTGATTTGTATTTCTCTCATCAGGAGGGATTTAGAACACTTTTTCATGTGATTACTTATAGTTTGATTTCTTCATCTGAAATGAATCATAGAGATTTTTAGTGGAGTAGGACTCCGTTGTCACATCCTTTGCAGTAGAAATAATACTGCTGATTTGTCATTCTGTGAACAAGAGATGCAAGAATGGTACCAGGGTAGACGCAAAGGCATATACTATTCACTAGTTCTGCCTGATAGTCAAAGATGCATTAATCAAATAAAAGGAGTTCTTGTGGTCTCAGTACTCATCCTCTTGTCATCATTCAAGTTAGCAACTTTAGGGTCCAATGGAATATGGAGTATGTTATCCCAGGTCCCATAATACCTCTTCTGTTCTCCACAGTTTTCATAAGATCATTGATGATGCCTCAGCAATTTCATTTGCCTGCTTTTCCCCTGCAATATTCTGTGATAAAATTTGTCTGAGTCTGGTGACTTGAATTCTTCAAGAGTAACTAGGTATTATCTTTCATTTTCTGCACGTTTTGGGTTTTGGTTCTAAATTTGCTGTTTTTGTCTTTCTAGTCCAAATTTTTTTTATTGGCAGATAAAATAGGACCAAAATAACATTTGAGTAGTTTTTCCTTCCTTCTCTCATTTCTCTCTTATGATCATCTTATCTACTTTGAGCAGTGTTCCTGTTTTTTTTTATCCTCCCATTCCAAGTATAGTTGAAATAACATTTTGCTGTTTTCAAAGAATCAGTGAAAAAGCATTAGCTCATTTACTCTGTGCCCTATGCTAGGAATAGAGACAAAAGTGAAATAATCTGCTCATGGAACTTACAGTTTAGCCAGGAAAGGCAAGTGCATACATAGATATCCAAAATAGGTCCAAGATCATTTTTAGGGGGAGGAAGGCACTAGCAGCTGGAGGATCAGGAAGAGCTTCATGTGGTAATTGAGCTAAACCTTGAAGGAAACTAGAGCTTCCAGATGGAGGTGAGGAAAGAAGTTCATTCCAAGCATTGGGGAGCAGCTAATCCAAGGCATGAAAATGATGGAGGAAGTGCTATGTGTGAGCCAGAGTAAGAAGGCCAGTTTGGCTTCTCACACATAAGGGGAATAATGTGTAATAAGGTTGGAAACATAGGAAAGGTAGGTTGCCAGGGGATATAATAAATGCTAAATGCAATAGTTTATATTTAATACTAGAGTAATAGGAAACTACTGGAATTTACTGAGTAAAGGTGAGTAATATAGTCAGCTCAGCCTTTAAGGGAAATTATCTTGCCAAATGTGTGGAGTTTGTACTGGAGTTGGGAGACCATTTAGAAGACCATTGAAATAGTTGAGATTGTGAAAGCCTGAATGAGGGTGATAGCTGTTTGAGTAGCAGGAAGCAAATGTTGGTGAGAGAGAGAGAGAGGCAGAAATGACAGTATTTAGTGACTGATTGGATATATGGGTTAGTGAGAGTGAGGAGTGAAGGATGCCATTAAGGTTGAACCTAGATGATTGGAAGGATGATGGGACTTTGACAGGGAATAGGAAAGTATAATTCCTCAGCAATCTCAGCTCATTTTGAGCTTTAATGATCCTAACACTGTTCTTATAGGACCATGCCATCCTTAGTTACTTGCCCTTTCCTCCATCTTCTGTACTTGTCTCTTTTTTTTGGTATTGTATTCTTGTTTATTTTAATAAGCATTTTCTGAACATTTTAATCCGAATGGGGAAGCCCTTTAGGAGTTTTGCAAACTACTCTTGGCAAGTTTAGTATATCTGCTGTTGGACTTCCTATTTTAGATACTCTCTCTCCTCTAGCTTTCCTGACACTTTCCTCTCCTGATTTTCTGAATCCTATGTTTCCTTTCAGGCCCCTTTTGTTGGACCACCATCCATGTCCTATCTGCTTTGCACAGGTTTCTTTCTTGAACCCTCCTCTCTCTCCCTTATGAGCTCATCAGTTTCTTTTTTTTTATTGCAAAGACATTTTATTTTCCCAGTTACATATAATAATAATGTTCAACATAGATTTTCTAAAATTATAAAATACAAACTGTCTCCTTCCCTCTTTTCCCTCCCCCTACTCAGAGATGGTAAGCAATTTGATCTGGGCCCTGTACGTGTCTTAAAAATCTAAATTGATCATTGAATTCCCTGTTTATCCACATTGGTCTCTAAATAATTCTTCCCTTTGAGTATAAATGTAGAAGAAAAACATATGACATCACTTATCACATGTATTTATGAGTATATGATTTGACTTTAAAAGATTACTCTATACCCAAAACAAATAATATGGAAATAGGTATCAAGTGATAACATTTGTACAACCCAGTGGAATTGCTTGTCGGTTCTGGGAGGGGAGAAAAAAGAGGGGAAGGAAAGAAAATGAATCATGTAAACATGGAAAAATATTTAAAAATAAAAATTAATTAAAAAAAGAATGTAGATACACTAGGAAGAAAGTTTTGTTTTTAAGAGTGGTGTCAGTACAGTTAAATAAATATAGGAGGAATTTTAAAAAAATTCTTCCCTTTCCTCCTCATTGAAATTATTTTTATCTTTAAAATCTCATTCTTGAGTCTGGTTTTGGTGGTCCTTGCTGGTGGGGTGGTGGGGGCTGGTGGATCACTTGGACTGAGTTGCATTAGGACTTAAAGCCCATCAGGTGTCTAGCACCAGTATGGCAAGTACCTTGGAGTGGAGGGGCACTAGGTTCCCCTAAGGTGGTCTGAAACAGTCCAGGTTGGAAAAGTGGAGCAACTTAGCATTGGAATGAAGCCCATGAGTAGCTGCTGTACTTCCAGCTTGTATAAAATACAGAGAGACCCATTCTCTTTCTTCTCTCTCACTCCCCCCAGAAACAAAATCATTTCTGAGAACTTTCAAGCTATCTAGGAGTAACTTTCTCTATGGAATTTTAGGTCATGAGATCTGAACCTGTCTTGTCTTTAATCCCTTAGTATCTATTCTCCAGAAATATAGGGTGTTTGCCAGACTATGTCTCAGTTTTTTCTCCTTTGATAATTATTTAAATGAATTAATAATTTCTCTTTCAAGATTCATATAATTTGTGTATCTACATAATAAACAAAATAAAAATTTAAAAAGCAGAGTTCTTTGGTGAGAAAGATCCTAAATAGCAATTTCCCTTGTTAATTCCTTCACTTTTTGAAAGATAATAAAAGTTAGATATGGTAGCTAGTTTAGATATGAGAGGCTTAGATTCTTCTTTACTAGTCTAGCCTTCATATAGATGCCAAAGTGACATTCATTCCTCATGTTCAAATATTTCCAGGTCATTTTCTTGCTTAAGGAGTTCAGTGGCTCTCATTTGCCTCCAGGAAAAATGTCGACTTGTCATTTTTTTGACATTTAGATAAACCATTTAGAACCTGGCCCAAACCTATCTTTCCTGCCTTCTTGTATATTTCTTTCTTTTACACAGTGTTTGATTTAAAGGGAAAAATAGATGGTAAAACTGCAATAGTTGGAGCATTCCATGTTCTTCTTTCAGACTTAGACAAATTAAAAAAAATAAGGAAAGCATTGAAGACCTTTATAAAATGTTACAAAATTTTATTTGATAGATTTCTGGTGATCACATGTACAGCATCTTTACAAAAGATCATATATTAGGGCATAATAGCTTTACAAACAAATGCAGAAAAGAAGTATTAAAATGGGTTGTTTATTGACCATAATGCAATAAAAATAGTATTAAGTAAAGGATTTTTGAAGACAAAATTTCTCACTTTATTAACCCATTTACTATCCTCATACTGGAAAATTCATCTCCTGGTTCCATACCTTTGCACCGGTGTCCCCAATACTTGGAATGTACTTCTTCATCTCTAATTACTAGAATCCTTGACTATCTTGAAAACTCAACTTTGTATCATTTGTATCAGCTTGTGTGAGGCCTATTTTGATTCTCCAGTTATACTTTTCTCTCCATGAAAAGTGTTTGCCTTTATTTTGTATATCAATTTGTCTTTACTTACCTTTCTTCATATTGTTTTCTTCAGTGGAATTTTTCATACTGTTTTTCTTCAATGCTCCTTCAGAGCTGAGACTGTTTTTGTATTTTCTATGCTTATCATAGTGGTAGGTGCTTACTAAATGTTTATGGAATGAATGTATTTGATCTGAGAGGCAACATGGGTATTATTTTAGGTTCTTGAGCAGGGAAGAGATAGTATGAAAATGATGTTGGGATTCTGGCTGTGTTCTCTATTTTCCTCATCTGTATGGTGTGATAGTGCTTGTTACTTCAATGTTTTTTTGAGATAATAATTGAGATTTTGGGAAAGCTTTTTATAAGTGTTACTATTTTTTTAACATAAAATAATAAACTATGACTACTACAGTCCCCATCACCTCTTCTATTGCTCTTACTCCCTTCTGTTAAAGGGGTTCCAGATCCTAGGGAGATGGGCATTTTGGTACGTTTGAGTGAGATGCTTCTGAATTGGAGAAGGGTTATCTTTTAAAAATGACAAACTGATTTTGGCAGACTTCAACACTTTGAGCATTGTGTTGTTTATATTTCTGCTTTTGAGCTACATATTTCTGCTTGCCTGTCAGTCACCACCCACAAAAAGGGTGACTGAATGGCTTGGGTGAAAATTCAGAATAGAATATTTCAGTCTTTCCAAGTCTTTCTTCCTCCATAAAGCACTGATAAATAGTAAGGAAACTTTGCAAACATGTATTTGACACTTTGATTTGAAAGTGATTTCTTTGTACATCTGTAGTGATTCAATAATCATAGGCTATTTGTGTAACAGTTTTGCAGGCATGTGTTGTAAAAAAGCATGTTAGAGCAGCCTACTTACGGATTAATTGTTATCAGGATTTAAACTTCTGATAATATGATGGTGCTCATAGTATGCAAAAAAGAATTAAGTATGCCTTTTTGATATATTTTTTTCAACTACACAGAGAGAATCTTTTTTTTGGGGGGGGAGACTTTACTACATCAGTCTTGAGGATGGATGAGGTACCAATGAGTCTGAAATTACAAACTATTAAAACAGGAACTTAAATAAATAGTCTGAAAATACTACAGTTTCTGTAGCATACCAGGCATGTTAGCATCTGGGAAGTATGATTGATATATTGCATATATATTCATTTACCAAACACATGGTCAGATTATGTGATGTTCATTGTATGGAAAGGGACAGTCCGAAGCACTAGCATAGGACGGGCAAATTCATGGGCTGGGCCTTGACAGCCACCTGCCTTGGCTTGGAGTACATTCATTTGCAAAGCAGGGGTTGGATTAATCTCCACCTCTTTGATCTCCTCATTGTCAATTCAATCAATGTTAAGACCTATGCCATGTTACTGTATTGGTTGATCTCCTCCCAATCCACATTCCTAAAACCTCCAATAAATACTGGGGAACAAGTGCTAATCTCTCTCTTACTTCCCTGGATCTTCAGAATCTCACCGTCTTAACCTTTTTCCTGCTGATATTTAGCTTTCCTTGCGATGCTCTCGCCCCATGCCTCCTATTAATGCTCAGACTCTCTCATCTATAGGAGGCATCAAGGAGTTCTTACTCCCCACATGTTTTCTTATTTCTCAGGTTTCCCTTTAATTAATAATCCAAGGGAAAACATTAAGGAGATAGTGCCTCTCCCCATTCTTTTTAACCTTTTGTCTTGGAGTCATTATTATTCACCTATTTCCTTCAGTCTCCCT
Source organism: Monodelphis domestica (assembly GCF_027887165.1). Classification (NCBI taxonomy): domain Eukaryota; kingdom Metazoa; phylum Chordata; class Mammalia; order Didelphimorphia; family Didelphidae; genus Monodelphis; species Monodelphis domestica. Next base: position 483,113,794 of record NC_077229.1, read on the forward strand.
TCTCCTTCTCAAGTTATCACCCACAGGTTAAAATTATATAACAACCGCAGGACAGATTGTTATAGTTTCCCATTGATGTTGACTCTTTCAGCTATTCTTTTAAGGCAAAAAAGATATCTTAATTGCAATGGAATATCTTAGGAAGGGTTCTCCTATAGTCTCTTGGAAGGCACAGATTCCTCTTGGTATATTTTACTAGAATTTTTCTTAGTCCCAAATATATTTTATTGTTATTTCCTAAATAATGGTGATATATCTTCTGTAACTGGAATTTTAAACAATAAGCCTCAGTAAAGCAAATCCAGATTTATGTTTGAGGCACCTAGGATGATTAGGTTTTTTAAGGAAACAAATAAAATCTTGTTACCTTTTGTTGTTATATCAAATTTGTCTCTTAATGTATTCATTCATTCCTAATCTATTCATCCCCTCCCCTAATAAGCAAGCCATGGGTTGATCAGTTTTTAAAGGCCCCTAAATGTAAAGCTGTATATCATATTGCACAAGATCCTACAGAGAAAACTTGGATGCTACTCCCTAATCTGTCATTTCCTATATAATCTTAAATAACTTTTGTCTTAGTTTTCCCATTGGTTAAGAGGGGATCTGCTACTGTGTCTACTTCATAAGAATATTAGAGTAATAACATAACACTTTTACTTTCATATACATTATTCTATGTAAATTAGAGAAGGTAGTATTTTTAAGGTAAGATAGCCCTCCAACCAGTATTCCAATTATCTGTCACTTCAACCAGTTAACCAACAAGTATTTATTAAGCATTTAATATATGCCATGCACTTTGCTAGGTGCTGTATAATAGACAAAAATGAAACAATCCCCTTTCCCCATGTAACTTACATTCTATCTCTTAAATAGTTTGAGTCATGAGAAAGGTACTACAGTCAATCTTCAACTTTTGCTGGGGAAACATTCCTAGAAAACAGTGCAAAAGTAAAAAAATACGTGAATATGGATTCACTGAACCTATGGGAAATAGGGGTTAGGTTCCCATGACCACCAAAAATTGTAATCTTTTGCTAGAGTTCACTGAAAATACACATGAAATTAGAGTAATTATGTAACAGTGTTTCTGCATACAATACATTGTAACAAAACATTACTTTTGATAATATGTACCATTCCAAACACAATACAACCACAAAATAACCCATAAAATGCAGTACACAAAATAAATTTTTTTCTTACTAGCAACTTTTTAGAATTCTCTGATCTTTTGGGCTAATGTAACAATTGAAAAACCAGTGACTTCATATAACATTCACTTTTCATAACACAAGAAATTTATAGTACCACATATATGGCATAGCAAATAAAATTCTTTTTTTTTACTTTCCATTTTTACCTTATTTTAATAACAAATTTCCACCCCTCCCTTCTTCTTTCTCTCTTCCTGGAGCTGGCAAGCAATTCAATCTGGGTTATACATGTATTATCACGCAAAACATGAGCAAATAAAATTCTTAAAATGAAAACTTTTTAACTGAATCTTACCTTTCACTTTCAGATGGCAGTGTGAGAGTGTTATACTGCATAATATATTGCTGTAAGCCTTTCTGCATTTGCCAACCTCCAAAAATCAAGGGAGAGGTTTCTGGGACTTTAGTCACTGCTATTGGAAGATGCCCCAATTTTAACATCACCAGAGAGTCCAAATGACTTATACTATGCTGTGGGGGCATAATTACAACACAAAAAGTTGAGTTTTAAAACAATGAAAATATGCGATGAATTCACAGGGAGCTCTTTACAAGAGTAGGGTGAACAAAAGCAGTAAAGTATTTAATAAGATGCCAGTTACTCCATAGATTTCAATCTTCTAATCTTTTTCTCTAATGTGTAAAGCTGTGAATGTGCTTGGTTACCAATGTGAAAGTGAAAATGAGGATATTAATAAAATTGCAAAAATGCCCTTGAAGTTGTAAAAGTTAGATGTATGAATATTAATTGTATATTGTATGCCAAAGTTATGTATTCTTTTCTTTTTTTAATAAAAACCCTTACCTTCCATCTTGGAATCAATACTGTGTGTTGGTTCCAAGGCAGAAGAGTGGTAAGGGCTTGGCCATGGGGGTCAAGTGACTTGCCCAGGATCACAGAGCTGGGAAGTGTCTGAGGTCAGATTTGAATTTAGGACCTCTCATCTCTAGGCCTGGCTCTCAATCCACTGAGCTACTCAGTTGCCCCCTCTTATGTATTCTTTATTGCTCATGTGGGCACCACAGCTACAGGAATCAGAACTGTCTCACTAACACAACCTGATCCAACACAATTGACTTTTTATTCCAACTAACTGCCCCTCTCATTACTCATTCTCTACCCAAAAGATCCAAGGTAACCCTAACCCATAATAGTATTATCTCATTACATACATTCCATTATGTATTTCAGTATCAGTCCATGATAATTCACTTTTGTTTTGGTGGGGTAGCTGTAATAGGAGCTGAACAAGTTTGGGCAAATGTAGTAGACCAGGGTTCCTTAAGGACCCAGACTTGGCAATTTTGACCAAATTGGCTGGCTTTGATTCTGAGTACAATGACTGGAGTTTAGCTTCTTAGAGCCAGACTTGCATTACAGATCTCTAGCTCAGGGAGTCATCATTCTATACCTTTCAAGTATTCCAGTTCCTCCAGGAACTCTAAACACATTATAAAATTAGTCATATCTAAAAAATCCCTCTAATAACTCTTATTTCATTTATTCCTATTCAAGTATTCATTATCCTTAATTTTGACACTTTACTTTAGATGGGGAAAGATGTGCCATGGTAAAATGTTTAATTCTTTTTTTCTTTCCTATTGTCATTTTATTCTGTAGGAAATCTGGAGTAACTGATCACTATGCTTTGGATGATAGTCATGCACTTCACTTGGCAAGGAAAATTGTGAGGAGTCTAAACTATAATAAGAAATTAGAAGTGAGTATATGATTTTTTATTTTAAAAATGAGTTTTATTGATGCCTTTTGTTTCTACAGTCATCCCATCTGGATATTATCCCTGAATTTCCACTCTCAAACAGTGAACTTTCCCTTGTTACAAAAGGTAGGAAATTCAGATGATACAGTGGCTGTATCTGAAAGTATATGTAACATTTTGCTATCATAGTCTTCCTCTCTACTGAAAGGAAATTTGGACCAACATTGTTTATTACATTGATTCAAAGTTTGACTTTCTTTTGTTATTCCTTTCATTTACATTGTTGTAGTATGTGGGTACAGCTACCTTAAGCTTTCTGAATACAAACTACATTTTAACCAGAAAATATTTTATTGTCCTCTTTAGGCTGTTAGGTTGATGGCAACATCAATCAAAAGTGTCTGTTTTCCTTATGTTCTTTCAAAGTATAGTTCAGGTATCACTTACTAAGGAAACCTCTCTTCATCCTTCCATTTAGCACTCTCTCCTCCTTAAAATTATTTTGTATTACTCTATATTTCATTACTTGTGTACATATTGCATTCTCCTAGTAGAATATAAGCTTCTTGTAGGCAGGGATTTAAAAATTTTTTGTCTTTGTATCTCTAGAACCTAGCATGATTCCTTGTACTCTTGGTATGGTATGGTATAATATAGTGGTTATGTCCTGTTAGTGCCTAACAGATATTTGTTGAATTTAATTAAATTGAGTTTTAGTTAATACAACTCTACTAAATTATTGTAGGTGACAGTAGAACCTTCTGAAGAGCCTTTATTTCCTATAGATGAGTTATATGGAATAGTTGGAGATAACCTCAAGAGGAACTTTGATATCCGAGAGGTATGGCTTTTTCTTTTTGATCACCTTATCTTGCTTGGGCTAGAAGCACTCATAGATACAAACCCACAATTGATTGTCATGGAATGATCTACTCCATTTATAATATGCTCTCTGATTCTCCCCTCCTTAAGGAGGCTGACATCCTCCTCCCTCTGAAGAACTCATCTTCTTGGTGCTTGGACTTAGTGTGGGCACCCAGTAGACTTGAGCCTGACTGCAGCTCAGAACTCCTGGATTTGTGTCCCATTAGCCTTAGGCATCACAGGCATCTGCATTCCTGACTTAGATATGGGTTTAGATTGAAGCATAAACTATAATATAACCTATCTAAATGAACAAAAAAAAGTAAATTCTTGTAAGAGAAATAATAGCATTTTAAAATATAGTTATACATCTGAAGGCAGAAAAGAAGGAAAATGTTTTTAAACTTTTGGGCTATTGTTTGGCAGGTACTTGGGAGGCTGGGGCTGGGGACAAGAATAGCTTGGTGTATTCCTACGTAGATCTTTAGTTTTCAATTGTTATTAGAGATAATACAACAGTTATAGTTTTCAAAAGTTTGTTTTTTCTTTCCTTGAGTGTTGCTGTTTTGGCAAATGGTAGGAAATGTCTCTGTGTCATTAAAAGAGGTTATATTTTAAACTATATTTCAGATGTTGCCAAAGCTACAGGTCAGTATCTAAATTTTCTGTAATATAGATCGACTTTTTCAATCTGTACATATATCATATAATATTTAGTGTCATACTTTATTTTTATAACTAATTTCTCTCATAACAACATTATTACAAAGATTCAAGATAGATTCATCTTAAAAATAAATAGAAGTAGGATTTTCTATAATCTATCCTAAGGACTTTTATGGACTTTAAATGAGAACAATAGCTGATAGCACTTATATTCCCATAAATTTAGGAAGAGCTGAGTTTAGGTCCTAGTGTAGTTACCCCCAAAATGTATATTCCTTAAAATAGGAACCTGCCAGTTTCCTTTCCTTGACAAAGGAATCTCTTCCTACACCTTCTCCTCTCTGCTCCAAATTCCTTCTCATTACAATCCCCAGGGACTAGTGTCCTATGGTCTGTGGCTTGGTCCTGCTAGGCCTTGCATTTCAAGTTGTCTCCTCCTTCCTTCTCAATTTGTCTTAAAAAGTCAGTTTGAGGGAGCATTTTTCCTATGACTCAGGTCTGTTTATAGAGTGCTTTATCCTGTGCCCCTGAGTAGCAAATTGCCATTTTGATTAAACCTTGGATTTCCCACTCCTCTGATTTTTTTCTCACATTGTTCTCTATGGCTGGAGTGCTCTCCTTTTGCCCATTCTCCATCTAGTGCATTGCTGTCTGTGCTTCATGGTCTAGTCCAAAAGGCCACCTCCTTATTGCTGGCAACCAAAAATCATCTCTTTCTCCATTTTCATCTTGTTCATGAACTCATATTTCATGTTTTGTAGTCCTTTGTATACATTTTACTAGATGATATGTTCCTTAGGAACAAGTTCAGTTATCTTTCTTTTATTAAATGAGGCCATGAAGCTTGGGCAAGGTTGCATTAAATGGAGAATGGGCACAGGGATAGTACTTCAGTCATAGAGAATGATGTGAGCAAAAGGTTGGGAGTGAAAGAAATTCTGGGTGATGTGAATCCTATTTTACTGGAGCAGAGATTATGTAATGGGTTTGGAGTGTGGATTAGTTCCATAAAAGTTGGTTGAGGCTAGTGCATCCAGGAACTGATATTGCCTGAGGATCTCTGATAAATTTTTAAATGCAGGCAGGTGGGCCCAGATACAGGAAGTTCTGGGTTTAAATCTGACTTCAGAGATTTCCTATATGTTGAAAGTCATGTAACTCCTATTGCTTAGCCTTTACTGCCATGCACAGTATTGATTCTAAGACAGAAGGTAAGGGTTTTAAAAAAATGGTTGGAGTACCTTGAATGTGCAAGATGAAGCTCTAGTCATAGGGCAACTAGACTATGGAAGGTGCAACGAATCTGGGAAAATGATGATTTCATTGTGACTCTTTTTTCCTTTCTCACTTAAAAATAATCTGAATACAATTTAAGAAAATTTTAGTATCATAAAAGTTTTGTCTTTTCTTTTTATAGGTAATTGCTAGGATTGTGGATGGAAGCAGATTTGATGAATTTAAAGCCCTCTATGGAGATACTTTAGTCACAGGTATACATGAGGGGCAAATATATAGAAATTTCCCTGTTTTGGAGATGAGAAGTAAAACTAAATCTTTATATTTTCTTCAAAGTATCTGGAGTATAAAGTGGATTCCAAAATCACTCTGATAGCATCCTGGGTGTGTTTGCCTTTCATTTTATTGAAATATTCGAATCCATAGAGTCAATGGATATAGGAACCATCTGCGGTTGGATGACTTTCTTGAGCAAGAGTTAGGAAGGAGGGGAAGAAAGAGGCTGGGGCTACCTGCCCATCAGATCTCCTTAGGGTGTCGATGTGTATGGTAGATAAGCTGTATACCCTGGGCAAAGAACACAATCTGAAAAGTAAATATGATATTTCTGAGAGAGAGAGACAAACACAGTGTGTGTTTTGTGTTTGTTTTTTAGTTTAATTTTGCTTAAGTTTGGTTTTTAGCCTGAAGCAATGCTTCATAATAACCTCTGAGCAAGATTTTCCCTTCAGTGAATCACCTCTCTGCTAGATTCCTTTTCTTGGGGTAAATTTGTTTCTTACCAAGCTTGACTTTCCACTAACTTTTTCAGGCCAACCTCCTGAGTAGGCCCTTTGGATAGGAAAAATACTTTAATGATGTCATTGATTAAACTGCTTTCCAGGCAAGTACTGAAATGAAGAGGATGAATGTAGATTGCCTTTTCAAGAACCATATTTATTTTAATATCAAACCAGCATGGTTTATCTAAATCAGCTAGTTAAGAGTTTTCATATTATATTATATTATATTATATTATATTATATTATATTATATTATATTATATTATATTATATTATATTATATTATATTATATTATATTATATTATATTATATTATATTATATTATATTATATTATATTACAAATGGATTATCCCCCCCAAGTAACATGGTTATTAAAAAAAGCCCCATAAAACTAAAACTGAGAAAAACTTTAAAAATATGGGTAATAAAAATGTGACATTGACTTTTGCTGGGGACTAGTCCTGTGATTACATTAATACAGGGAGTTCTGGTGAGGAAATTGCAGGGGCTGCAGATTTTCACCTTCTTTGCAATTTCTAGTCTTAGAGAAAATAGCCTGAGAGAATTACAATGAAACCTTATATAGTAAGTATGTAGCAGAGATGAGGCTTGAACCTGGTCTTTCTGACTTGGAATCTATGGCTCTGTTTACTATTTCTCAGACATTTGGTAGCTGTGTGACCTTGGACAAGTCACTTAATCTGCCTTGGAGGCAGCAAGGTGGCTCAATAGATAGGGCCTTGACTCTGGAGTCAGGAAGTTCTGAGTTCAAATCTAGCGTCAGATATTACCTATATGACTCAGGCAAGTTGCTTAACCTTTGTTTGCCTAATTCCCCTGGAGAAAGGAATGGGTAAATACTCTACTACTTTTGCCAAGAAAACCCCCTGCACAGCATTGGTGTGCTGTGGTCCTCAGCGTCAGGACCATATGTTGAACAACAATAACTATGCCATGCTGCCCCTTCCACATCAACTGTACCATTGAGCAATGCCTTTTAAATTATAAACTTTTTTTCATTTAGAAATGTGTACATATTTCAGTATGTTATCAAAAAATAAATACCATCCATTTTTTTTTTAGGATTTGCTAGAATATTCGGCTATCCAGTGGGAATTATTGGAAATAATGGAGTTCTTTTCTCAGAATCGGCAAAGAAGGTAAGTAATATGTAGAAGATTATTGAGATTTTATTTTAATTTTGATATATTATTTACTTTGGTTTCTTTTCTTAATCAATTTTTTATTCTGAACTGAGCATATATTAGAGCTCTTCTTTAGGCACACAGAACAGAAAAAAGATTGTATATGAACCTGGAAATCTTTTATGTATGTTTTAAAAAATATTTAATAAATTTAAAAAGTATTTAATAAATCAATATGTAACTTTCAAAGTTCTGTTTGTTTTTTTTTATTGCTTATTTTGAAAGTCAAATGTGGAAGTAAAACAAACTGAAAGAAAAGACTTTAATACATTCAGCTTTTTTATCTGGTTTAGTATCTACTATACCCATGAAAGGACTTAACATGTATGCTGGCAGGCAGGATTATTTGGTTGTGTGTATATATTCAGGGTCACTTTTGAACATGATTACCATCATATGAAATAATCAAATCTGCATGCAACACTGTCTGAAAGAAAATAAATCAGTACACCTGCTAGTTTTTGGAAAGTCCTTACGGAACACTTGAGATCACAATTGTTATTGCAATTTCAACTAGCATGCAGACAACTTGTCTTGCATCACAGCCTTACTCTTTAGTGCTTGATGTAGATCAGCTCTTATACAAGACCTTGTTTTTGATGGAAATTAATTTCATGTTCTGGCCTGTGACTTTGTGTATTCAAACATAGGTTTTCTGATTCCAAAGCCCACTTAAAATCTAAGTTGGACTATGTTAAGTACATAAGAGAGATATAAATACATGTACAGAAGGGAGCAAGATTACTTTTGGTTATTTGAATCAGGGAAAGTACCATAGAGGAGTACCATTTGAAGGATATGTTGGAGTTCAATTGGTAGAAATTGCCAGAAAAATGAAAGTCACATAAATAAAGTTAGATCTAAACAATTGATTTTATTTATTTAAAAATATTTTATTTTCCTAATTGCATATAATATAAATTATAAGATTCAAGTTGTCTCCCTTCCTTCTTTCCCTCCCCTCTTTTGGGGATGGTAAGCAATTATCATACAAGACATACTTCCATATTGGTCATTGTTTTAAGAGAATACTCATAAAAAACCAAAACCCGCAAATAAAACCATAAATAAACTAAAGTAAAAGATAGTATGCTTTGATTTGCATCTGACTCCTACAGTTCTTTCTCTGGAGTGGATGGCATTCTTTGTCATAAATCCCTCAGAGTTGTCCTGGATCATTCATTATTTTGCTGAAAGTAGCTAAGCCACAGTTGATCATCATACAACATTGCTGTTATTGTATACAGTGTTCTCCCAGTTCTGCTTATTTCACTCTGCATCAGTTCATGTAGATCTTTCCAGCTTTTTCTGAAATCATTCTGCTTATTATTCCTTATAGCACAATAGGATTTCATCACCAACATATACCCCAGTTCGTTCAGCCATTCCCCATTTGATGGACAGTCATTCGGTTTCCAATTCTTTGCCACCACAAAAAAGGCTGTTATAAATATTTTTGTAAAAGTAGGTCATTCTCCTTTTTTATGATCTCTTTGGTATACAGGTATGCACAATTTTGTAGCCCTTTGGCCATAGTCTTCTAGAATGGCTGGATCAGTTCACAACTACACCAACAATGCATTGGTGTCCTAATTTTGCCACATCCCTTCCAACATTTATCACTTTCCTTTACTGTCATATTGGCCAATCTGATAAGTGTGAGGAGATACCTCAGAGTTGTTTTAATTTGCATTTCTTTAGTCAAGAGTATTTTAGAACATTTTTTCATATAATTTTTCATATAATTGTTGATAGCCTTGATTTCTTCCTTTGACTGTTTGATAACAGATCTAAAAAATTATAAAAACATTAATCACTCATAGGTTTGCTAAGCCAATATAACAAAAATTATAATTCTACCTTAGTTCATTAATCTGGTTATTCAGGGCTGTACTGATTGAATTGCCCAAAGATTATTTTATGAATCTAGAAAAATTCTTCTGGAAGAACAAAAGATCAAGAATATCAAGGGAATTAATGAAAATAAGATGTGAGAAGTTGGCCTAGCAGTACCAGATCTCAAACTTATCATAGAGTCAATCACCAAAACAATTGTATTGGCTAAGAAACAGAGCAGTAGATCAGTGGAATAAATTAGCTACACAATGTATAGTAGCAAACAACCACAGTAACAGTGTTTTGCTTTGTTTTTGTAAACCATTCTTCATATCTTATAATCAATACTGTGTATTGGTTCTAAGCCAGAAAAGCAGTAAGGACTAGGCAGTGGGGAGTTAAGTAACTTTTGCAGGGTCACACAGCTGGGAAGTATCTGAGATTTGAGCCCAGAACCTTCCATCTCTTGGCCTGACTCTCAGTCCACTGTTCATCTGTTCCCTAATTTAGTGCCAAACTTTGCAATAAGAAATCACTATTTGGTAAAACCTATTTGGAAAACTGGAAAAAGGAATGGCAGAAAATAGGTATGGACAAACATCTCACACTGAATACCAAGATAAGGTTTAGACATAAAGGGTGCTACTATAAGCAAATTAGGGGAGCACAGAATGATTTGCCTATCAAATCTATGGATAAGCATAGAATTTATGTATAAACAAGAGATAGAGAGCATTATAATATATAAAATAGATAATTTTGATAATGTTAAATTAAAAGTTTTTGAAACCAATGCAACTAAGACTAGAATAGAAGCAGAAAGCTGTTTTTTTTTTTTTACAGCAAGCATCTCTAATAAAATCCTTACTTCTCAGTTATGTAGAAAACTGAGCAAAAATTATAATACAAGTTATTCTCCAACTGATAAATGATGAAGGGATATAAATGAGCAGTTTTCAGATGAAGAAATCAAGGCTATCTATAGTCATATGAAAAAATGCTCTAAATCACTCTTTAAAATTTTTAAATATTTTTCCATGTTTACATGATTCATCTTCTTTCCCTCCCCTAGTCCTTCTCCACTCCCAGAGCTGACAAGCAATTCTACTGGGTTATACAAATGTTATCACTATTTCCATATTATTCATTTTTGCTACAGAATGATCTTTTAAAGCCTAAACTCCAAATCACATACTCCAAATCACATGCTCCAATATACATGTGATAAGTGATGTCATATGTTTTTCTTTTGCATTTCTACTCCCATAGTTCTTTCTCACAATGTGGTTAGCATTCTTTCCCATAAATCCTTCAGGAGTATTCTGGCTTGTTGCATTAGCAAAGCCTATTACATTGGATTGTTCCACAGTGTTTTACTTTCTGGGTACAATGTTCTCCCAATTCTTTCTGAAATCATCCTGTTCATCATTCCTTACAGCACAATAGTATTTCATCACCATCATATACCACAGTTTGTTTAGTCATTCCCCAATCGAGGGACAACCCTTTGTTTTCTAATTTTTTTGCCACCCAGAAAGAGTGCATCTATGAATATTTTTGTACAAGTATTTTTCCTTATTATCTCTTTTGGGTCTAAATCACTATTGATTAGGGAATTACAAATTAAAACAACCCTAAGGTAAGCACCTCATACCTATCAGATTGACTAATATGACAGAAAAGAAAAATTATAAATGTTGGAGAGAGTGTAGAATAATTGGGACATTAATGCACAGTTTTCAAAATTATGAATTGCTCAAATCATTCTGGAAACAATTTGGAACTGTGCCCAAAGGTTTTTTTTTTTAAAACTCATACCTTCTGTCTTGTAGTCAATACTGTGTATTGGTTCCAAAGCAGAAGAGTGGTAAGGGCTAGGCAATGGGGGTCAAGTGACTTGCCCAGGGTCACACAGCTGGGAAGTGTCTGAGGCCAGATTTGAACCTAGGACCTCCTGTCTCTAGGCCTGGCTCTCAATCCACTGAGCTACCCAGCACAAAGGATTTTAAAACTATGCATACCTTTTGATCCAACAATGCCACTAGTAGGTCCATCAGTTAGGGAATGGTTAAATATGTTCTGGTATATGTTTGTAATGGAATACTATTGTGCAATGAGAAATGATAAGCAAGATAATTCCAGAAAAACCTGGAAAATCTTACATGAACTGATTCAGAGTGAAGTGAACTGAACCAGGAGAGCATTTCCCACAATAACAGTAATATTGTATGATGAACAATTGTGAATAACTTAGCTATTCTTTTTTTTTAAAACCTTTTGTCTTGGAGCCAATACACAGTATTGGTTCCAAGGCAGAAGAGTGGTAAGGGCTAGGCAATGGGGGTAAAGTGACTTGTTCAGGGTCACACAACTGAGAAGTGTCCAAGGGCAGATTTGAACCTAGGACCTCCTGTCTCTAGGCCTAGCTCTCAATCCACTGAGCTAACCAGCTGTCCCCAGCTATTCTTAATAGAATAGTGATCCAAAACAATTCTGAAGGACTCATGATGAAAAATGCTATCCACCTCCAGAGGAAGAACCAATAGAGTCCAAATGCAGGCTTAAATATACTGTAGTTCACATTCTTTCTTCATTTTTTTTCTTGCATTCTTTTCCACAAAATAACTGATACAGAAAAAATCTTTTACATTATTGTCTGTGTAAAATTGTTATCATATTTTTTGCCATTTCAGGGAGGTAGGAAGGAAGGGAGGTGGAGAATTGGACTCAAAAATTTTAAAATGATTAAAATTGCTTTTACATGTAAAGAAAAAATTATTAAGAAAATAGAAATTGGGGAAGAAAACATTTCATGAAGTTTGAGAAGTTTAAAATGTGTTTACATATCATTAAATAGTCCGAGTCATCTAGAATGTACATGGCATGAAATAGAATATTATGAGATGGGACTAGAAAGGTAGATTTAATGTTAGGCTGAAGGTTTTGGATTTTATTTGTAGGGAGGATAAAAGTATTGGAAGCTTTTGAGCAGAAGAGTTATGTGATGAAGTGTATATTAAGAAGATTATTTAGGAATTATTAATGTAGCATGACTTCTGAGGACTATTGGTATAGCCCTCCCGCCTCTCAGTAACAATGTGGTTAACCATGGGCATTCATTGTCAGATATAACCAATGTGTTATAGAGGTAGGGGAGGAATCATTAGGAAGTGGCATTGGTGTTTTAAAAAACTATTGATAAAACACAGGAAAGAAAGAAAGATTAATCTCCCATTGGCATGTTGAATGCATTAGTGGAAAGAAAGATAGGAGACAGGAAAATCAATTTGGAAACCCTTGCAATTGCACAGTCCAGTGGAAAGAAGTCCAGCACTAGGATGGGAGAGGGAGGGGTTTGTTGTAAAAGATGTTACTGAAATAGAATCATTGTGACTTGGCAACTAATTCGAAATGGGAGGGGAGGGAGATGGAGGAGTCAGAGGTGATTGAAGTTTCAGACCAGAGTTAACTGGGAGAATGTTGGCATTTTTAACAGAAATATTGGAGTTAGAAGGAGAAACTGATTTGTGGGGGAGGAGCAAATGTGATTTTGGATACGTGACTAATTTTTCCATATTACTTTAAAATATTTTGATACACCATTAAAGTCATCAAATTTTGTGCATCATGATTCAGAAGTTTTTACTAGGGAGGTCTTTGCATATTAGTTGAGATACAAGGTTACCTGTGTTTAGGCACCGTGTGTAGAAATGTTCTGTAGATGAAGAAATTGTTATGTATATGAAAAAGCTGGTGTTGGTTGGTTTTGTCTAGATTGGTAGCTTGGATTGGTTAGTTATGGAGTTGGGAAAGTACCTCGATCTGTTTTCATATGGTCCGTAGCTAAGAATGGGTTTTACATTTTATTTTTATTTATTTATTTTTAAACCCTTGCCTTCCGTCATGGAATCAATACTGTATATTGGTTCCAAGGCAGAAAGGGCAGTAAGGGCTAGGCAAGGGGGGATAAGTGACTTGCCCAGGGTCACACAGCTGGGAAGTGTCTGAGGTCAGATTTAAACTTAAGGCCTTCCATCTCTAGGCCTGGCACTCAATCCATTGAGCTACCCAGCTGTCCCCTGGTTTTTACATTTTAACTGAAGTTTTATCCTATCTTCAAATATAAAAACCATTCTTAGCTTGTGGCCAGTTACAGTATAAATTATTTTTACACAAAAACACCCATCTGGATCTCAAAAAAAGGAAAAAAATTCTATCTTCTATAACTATAGATTTTATCCCCTGTAGGCCTTATAGATGTGTACTGTTTATTAAAAAGGTGGTTACAAAACGATAGATAACTCAGGTCAATTTTATTAGCAACATCATAAAGGAGCACAGAGCATATATCCTATTGCCAATAGATGAGTAGCTTTTGGTAGAAACATTGTTGTTGGCAAGCTATTAAACTTGAAAAGCAAAGTGAAGTTATATTTTCTTTTTTTTTCTAGGTTGTCCTATTTTGTTTTGAAGGAAGCATAGTAATACATTTGTAATTGTGATTTAATTGTAATTATAATTATTTGTTATGTTTAAAAAAATAATTTTTCTCTTTCTTACAGGGAACTCACTTTATTCAGTTATGCTGCCAAAGAAAAATTCCCCTTGTATTCCTTCAGAATATTACTGGTAAGAAAATACCATGATTGGTTTTGAGGATTTGTATGAAATCTTTATTTAAGGATTTTTCAATCTTAACTGAATCTTAACTACCTGAAGAAAGCAAACTATGTGGTCTTTCTTGTCCATTGTGAATGCCTAATTTGGAAATCATTCAGCAAGCATTTAGAAAGCTCCTTCTATGTGTCAGGAATTATACTAGACCCTCAAATTCAAAGACAAAAATGAAATAATCCCTTTCCTCCAGGAACTTACATTCTATTGAAGGAGACAACATATACTTAAATAAATATATGCAAAATATTTAAATGTGCATATCTTTTTGCAAATATACTTTTAATACATAATAATCGTGTATTGTATGCATATATATATAATTTGTATGTTTGTGCATATATAGTTTTTATATGTAAATTTGGAGGGACAGGGAAGAAGGCACTAACAACCAAGAAGGTGAGGAAAGACTTCATGTACACAACATGCATGAATGTCAAACAACCATGCCCCTCTCTCTCCATTCTTACTGATGCTGTTTTTCTGTCTCCTACATTTTATGAATAGCACACCTGCTTTCTTGAACTGGAAACCTCTATTGGTGTGTGTGTGTGTGTGTGTGTGTGTGTGTGTAGGGGTTCTTTGTCTCAGTCATGTGACCTTACCCATAATTTCAGTGGAGCATGAGAAACCTGATGAGGAAACCCCTCCTACCAGAGCAGATACTACATCTCTGCAAACTGTAACTCTGAGCCATGACCCAAGGCCTGTGAGTCGTACATGCTTGAGGGCAGGCGGTGTAGGGTCATAGAAAGAGTTCTGTAGTGAGAATTGGGAGACCAAAATTGTAGACTTCAGTCCTTCTACTAAATCGATATGATTGTAGACAGGTCACTTCTTACTTATTTAGACTTCAGTTTTCTTATTGTAAGAAAGTGATCGTACCAGATCATTTTTAAGGCCCCTGTAGTTATTTCAATACACTTTATATCCCAGCTTCAAAAGACAACATGCCATAAGGGCTAGAGAACTGAACTTGAAGCCAGGAAGACCTGTGTTCAAAGCCCACTTTTAATACAGACTGACCCTGTACAGTTCACTTAACTTCTTAGTGTTCAAGTCAACTCTCTAAGACCTTAAGTTGTAGAGAAACTGGTGGTGTCTATGGGTAGTTGGAATTTCCTCCCTGGGAATTGCTTATATTATTGAAATCCCAGGTCCAATCTTTTATTTGTTATCTCACAGAACCGAGAATAAAATTAAACTCTTTTAGGAACTTCACTTACAAAATTCAGGAAACATTCATTAAGTAAATGCTTTATGTAAATTCCCTATGATATTTAATTTCAGTGCAAAGATGAAAAACAACCTAGTTCCTGTCCCCAAAGAACATATAACAGAGATTATAAGACATATCTGCAGATGTGACAGGATAAAATATGATAAAGAGAGTTCCAGGTAGACTGATGTAAGAAATGGTGGGGGGCGCAGGGAAGAGATGGCTGGTCTTGGGCTCAGAGTGATCTGGCTTCTGCAGTTAGACCCATGGAAGTTGATGAAGTCAGTGAGGGAGAAGAGAAGAAGACCCAGGGCAGAGCCATTGAAGTTTTCATCAGAAGAATGAAATGATCAGACCTGGGCATTAAGAAGGTTCTCTTGGAGGACTCTTCTTTTAGTGTCCATAGGCTTCTGGCTCTCTTTTTATGTTGTTCTGGTTTTGATGAAAGAACTTATTGTTGCCTGCCTTTAGATTTCTTGATTGTGGGGCAAGTAGGTGGTATAGGTTTGGAGTTGAGAGGACCTGGGTTCAGATCTCTCCTCAGACACTTTTCTTAGCTGTGAGATCCTGGGCAAGTCATTTAACCATGTTTGCATTGCCCTTGCCTTTCTGTCTCAGTATTGTTATTAGGACACAAAGTAAGGGTTTAAAAAGAAAAAAAAAAGATTTCTTGATTGTTATTTGAACTGGTTTATTCTAAAAATCTTTGCTGGACTGTGTGACCCAGGACAAGTCACTTACCACAGTTGCCTAGCCCTTACCACTCTTCTGCTCTTCTGCCTTGAAACTGATGCTTGGTATTGATTCTAAGACAAAAGATAAGGATTTAAAAAAAAATCTTTGCTCTGGTAATGGGGAAAACTGGGCTCTTCTGTGACTTTTCCCATCACCACCTTGACTGAAAATGTTCCCTTTTGCTTTTTTAGTCCTATAGAATCTGACTTCTCTCAGAACTTCACTGGAGCTGCTCTCTACAATTTCCAGTGATCTCTTTAATTGTTAAATTGAGTAGTTATTTTCTGAAGCTACTGTCTGCAGTCACTTGTTAATGTATTCATGGGTAGATTCCTGAAAAGGAGAGTTCGAAACTGAGGGAGAATGAGTGAAGGGGATAGAGAGAGAGAGAAAGAGAGAACATAATAAAGGAACAAAGACTCAAAGATAAAGAGTTGAACAACATGGGTTCCAGCATGCATGCTCTTCTGAGAGAGAGAGAGAGAAAGAGAGAGAGAGAGAGAGAGAGAGAGAGAGAGAGAGAGAGAGAGAGAGAGAGAGAGAGAGAGAGAGAGAGAGAGAGAGAGAGAGAGAGAGAGAGAGAGAGAGAGAGAGAGAGAGAGAGAGAGAGAGAGAGAGAGAGAGAGAGAGCTACATGTGTTTCCAATCTTTTATTGGAGAATCCAGGAATGTGGAGTGGGCGGTAGCTAATGACCATGTGACATGGCATAAGATTTAACATTGGCTCAATTGACAACCACATGATCATAGAGAAGGAGGTTAATCAAACATCTGGCTTGGTATGGAGGTAGCTAGGACCCTATGGCAGCTAATGTCCTGCCCGGGAATTCTTTTGTCCTTTGGACAAGATTTGGAAATATAATAATCGAGAAGTAACATGACCATGCGTCTGGTACATGAGCACATAGGTTACAATATCAATATATCAATAATACTTTCAAGATGATAATATACCTGGGATGCTACATTTTCTGAGTCCTCATTCTTCTGCTTGATATTTCTGTAGCTTTTGACCCTGCTAAATATGGCCTTCTGTATTCTTTTTTCTTTTTGGCTTTTATGACATTGTTCTCCTGGTTTTCCTAGCAATTTGACAGATAGCACCCCCTTAGTCTTTTTTCCTTGCTCATCCTTCTCACACAAACAAACACGTACACAAAGGCGTGTGTATATATACATTTTTTATATTATCTTAATGTCACTATTAATTTCAACCCTGTACTACCATCTATCTGTGGAATATGACTGTCCTGATATATCTTCAACTCAACACATCCAAAATATTTTTTATTTTTTCTCCTAAAGCTATTTCTTCTCAAGACTTTTCCAGTAACCCAGGTTCTCAGCCTGGGAGTCATCCTTAATTAACTCTTCTTTTTTTTTTCTTCCCCTTAATGAATTAGTTGCTGTTTTCTTAATCTTCCATTATAATATCTCTTAAATACACATCCTTCTCTTTACTCATAAATTGTCTACTTTAGTGCAGGTTCATTTTACATCTTGTGCTGATTGTTCATTTAAGTTTTGAATTTTTCTCTCTACCTAAAATCTTTCCCTTCTCCATTCCATCCTCTATACAACTACTAAATTGATATTTCTACAAAATAGATCTGATCATACAATTAATCTGCTCAAAAAGTCTTCAGTGGCTCCCTCTTGCCTACAGGATAAAATAGTTAGCATCCGACCCTCTGTGCCTTCTCACTGGTTGTCTCCCATGTGGAATGCTCTCACTCCTAATCTTTGCAGAGCCCTTTTCATCCTCCTGAAATAACTTTTTATTAATCAGCTCAAGCTATGACTTCTTTGGGAGGCCTTTCCTGATTCCTTCTGGTGCTGAAAATACCTTCCTTCCTAAAGTTGCCTTTTATCTACTTTGTATTTATATGTACTAATTTATATCTGCGAATCTCTCATAGTAATAATAGCTAACTCTCATATAGTGCTTTCAGATATCTGAAGCACTTTACATATATTATTTCATGTGATTCTCACAATAGCCTTGTGAGATAGGTGCTGTTTTTGCAGATAAGGACCCCAAGGTTGAAGTGACTTGCTTCGGGTCACACTCTAATAAATCACTGAAGTAGGATTTGAACTAATGTTGTCTTAACACTATAACTACTTTGCTGCCCCATTAGCACATAAGTTCTGTTAAGCTTCAGAATATTCTAACTTTTTCTTTGTGGCTTTAGCATTTAGTTATTGGTGAGATGGTAGAACTATTTTTTATTTTCTTTTTTTCTTTCTTTTTCTTTTTCTTTAGAATATTTTTCCATGGTTACATGATTCATAATCCCTCCTCTCCCCCTATTTCTCCTACCCCCCCAAAGCCAACAAGCAGTTCCATTGGTTTACACATGTATCATTCTTCAAAACATATTTCTATGTTATTTGTATTTGCAGTAGAGTGATCCATTAACATCAAAACCCTAATCACATCCCTATCGAGCTCTGTGATTGAACACATATTTTTCTAATGCATTTCTGGTTCCACAGTTCTTTCTCTGGATGTGGAGAGATGGTAAACTATTGAAAAATGGAAATACCTGTCTCCTGGAGGTAGCTAGGTGGCACAGTGTGAACTTGGAGTCAGGAAGACTTGAATTCATATCCTGTTTCAGACACTTACTAGCTATGTGATCCTTAGCAAATCAGTTAAGCTCTGTTTACTTCAGTTTTCTCATCTGTAAGATGATCTTGAGAAAGAAGTTTGGAACGCCTGGGGAGAAGAACATGGTAGGAAGTCAGAGAAGAATAGAGGATTCCGATGAAGGGGCCAGATGAAGTTCTGCAGAGTGAAACTATAGCAGACTTAATCAGTATGGTATGGTGACTTCCAGAATTTAGTGCTTTTGAATAAATATAGGATTAATATATATATTAATTATTGATAATAATAGCATCTATCTGTCAGGGTTGTTGTGAGGATCAAATGAGATAATAATAGTAAAGCTATTAGCATAGTGCCTGACACATACTGACACTTAATAAATGTTCATTTCCTTTTCTCTAGGAGTAATTTTTAAGCTTCATTCCACTTGTGAACTATAAAATTAACCTAATCATATTGATAAGCTTATTAAGTAGGGCTATGGAGGAGGAGTAGATATGTGTCAAAGAATGAGAATGTGATTAATTTTTAATTTTGTGATTCATAATTAAAAAGAACTACCACTATCAGTCTTTAAGGATCTAAAATGTACCCAGAAGTTCCCATAAGAATATCTGTGTAAGTTTCTATCTCTTTTGTCATCTTCTAGTTCAATTTGATTTTCCTCAATATTAGCATTCCAAGTAAACTTCATTTAGTTTTGTTTTATATTGACTATTTTTGTTTTCAAACAAAAACATTATTGTAAGATTGTAATTTTTCATTGGACATATGCCATAGTCAGCTACATTGGTATTTAAAAAAAGGTTTATCTTTATTTAATCAATTTTTAAAATTGTCATTTAAAAATTTTTAGCTCAAAATCCTTGCTTTCTCTTTAGCTTCTCCTTTACTCACTGATAAAGCGAGCAATATGATTCCAATTATATATGTGAAATCCTGCAAAATATATTTCTGTATTAACCATGCTCCAAAAAAACCCCCAAGAAAAATAAAATGGAAAAATTTGCTTAAATCTGCATTGATTGCTCATCAGTTCTCTCTCTGGAGGTGGATAGCATTTTTCATCATGAATCCTTTGGAACTGTCTTGAATTGTATTGATCAGAGTAGCTAAATCATTCACAGCTGTAATATTCTCCTGATTCTGCTCACTGCAATTTGCATCACTTCTTATAATTTCCCCCAGGTTTTTCTGAAACCATCCTCATTGCCATTTCTTAAAGCACAATGGTATTCCATCACACTCATATACTACAACTTGTTCAGCCATTCTTCAATTGATGGACATCCCCTCAGTCTCCATTTCTTTGCTACACCAAAAAAAGCTGTTATACATATTTTTGTACATATAAATATTTTCCTTTTTTCTTTGATCTCTTGGGGAATCAATTTTAAAAAGAGGCCTTTATCAAGGGACCTTATTGCCATTGGAAATGGAATTCCATGTATTGAATTGGTGAGTTAACTCATGAGCTTTTAGAATACAGCCTTTTTGTCCAATGGGAACTCTCTAAATATATGATGAAAATAATTATTCTTTCCTGACCTACTAGCTAGGTACGTATCTGTTGTGTTGTAGTGATTAATACTTGTGTTGTAGGTATTCCATAAATTCTAATAATAAAAGAATGATTTAGAAGGTGTCTCTTATGTTACCAGATTTTTTCCTTGAGTTATATATATATAGGAATAAAAAGTGGATTGTTTTCAGTTTGACTTTGAGCCACTCACTGAAAATGTTGACTTTGTATGTCTCTATAAAACATTCATTTTTATTTCATCAAAGTTTTAAGAAGCCATATTTGAAGGTACAGCCTGTATTTTTAAACTCTGCTAGTGAATACTAAAAACCTCAGACTGACTTGACATGGTATTTTTCCTCAGACAGCTTTATTGTTATTGTCATCATCAAGATGAAAACATATGATTGTCCTGACAACTTTAAAAAAAAGGAAATTACTTTCCCAGGTTGTTTGAATATCACTATGTATACTATATGAATGATCTGCTTTAAGTTTATTACAAAAGAAATTAGAGATAAATCTATTTCACTCTTTCATAAGGATCATAATTTTTGAATATGAAGTTCAGTAATATTATATTGGCATGAAAGAATATAATAGTGTTCCATTTGGTATTTAAAACTAGAAGATTTAGCTCTTTTTACTAAATTTCTGTAATAAACGAGGACAGACATTCATAGTCTCTTTAAATGATTGTGTACTTGGCCTCCAGGCCTTTCACTATTATGATTACCCTCTTGTTGGAAAATGTACTTTAAATGAATGCTCTTTAAATTGTCTCCCAACAGTGCTCCAGGTATTGTTTGTTCAAGGCAAAATCCAGCAGGACTCTTTCCTCCCTTGTTCCAGACGTGATACCTCTGTTAGAGCAGTACAAAGAAGCATTTGCTTTTGTGGCTCACTTGGTAGTCCACCTGAACTCTTGTCTCTTTAACCCAAAATGAGACTTTACATTCATCCCTATTAAATTTGATCTTATGAGATTCATCTCTTATTTATAAACTTCCTATATCTTTCTGGATCCCTACTCTTTTGTCCAACACAATAACTGTCCCTTGCAGCTATATGATGTCTACAAGTTTGATAAATGTCTTCAACTCTGATTTAATCCAAGTCAGTACTAAAACATTTTGAAAAACATAGGGCCACACATGCAAGGGGGCAAGAGTTGGCTCCTAGCTTAAGTCTGCTCTGTCACCTAGATTTGTCGTATAAGAGTGCCACATGAGTGCCAGTAAATTAAAGTGTTGATGTATTTATATTTTTGATATGTTTGCTTGCATTTTGATAATTTGGCTGTAGGAAACCCTGTTTAGGTAATCAGTAAACCTCAACCGTACAAGAATATGGGGATTTATTCTTAATTTTTTCCTCTTCCCTTAAAAAAGACAAATTCCAGGGGAAATTCAGACAAATGTGGAACTAAGAAATTTTTGTATAAATTTAGATAAAATAATTTTTTCATTGGAGTACTGAGAAGAAAAAATATCTTAATTGCTTTATTGCCATCAAAAAATCATTCAGAATCAGGTGGTGTAGATTATACTTAGATGGGGCTATCCTGTAGTATCCTAACAAATGAATAGAGTAATAAATTCCCTCTCACTAGAGAAAAAAAGCTTTCAGTAAAAACCTGGATGACCAGTTGCAGGGATGCCCTAGAAAGGATTCTTACTTTGTTATGGCTTTGATCTAGATAACCCTGAGGGTCTGTGAAATATGGGGAGAAAAATGAACATGTTGAGAATTTGGCTTTTCCATCTCTCTTTTTTCCCCTCTTGGTGTATCAGACAATAGAAGAAATGTTCCAAGCTAGACTCTCTAGCTCAGTTAAGAAGATTAGACTAAAGTTAGCAGCTGCTACTCGCATCTTGCTGATAAGGTGTTACGAATGATGGACCAATTATATTATCATGAGGGATATCTACATTTTTAAAGCAAATTATTACCCAGATTGAATCTATAGTTGGTCAGATATAGGGGAAGGTGTCTGTGAAGCTAATGGTCTTTTCATCCTTCTTCCATGGTCTCCTTACCTTTGCTATGGTGACTATGTATTTCCTATAGAGCTCAGCAACAAGAAATCATTGCCTAGGGTACAAGTTGGACCATGCCACTACCATGCTCAAACATCTTCATTGTTTCCTCCAAGATAAAATATAAATTGCTGAGCCTGATATTTAAAACCCTTCACAATCTGACTGCGGGCTCTCTCTGGATTTAATACATATTACTGCCCTTGATGTGATATGTATGCCAGCCAAACTGGCCTGCTGCCTACTTCTATACTCAGTATCTCTCTTTCTCTTCATGTGTTTGCATAGACTGTCTCATACCTGGAAGGCACCCTCTGCTTATCTTTGTATAGTTTATTCCCTGTCACTTTCTGTGCTCCATGCTCTGCACACTTTTCCTCTACCCTGTTAGTGTATCCTTAGTTCCTAGCTCAGTGCCTGTCACATTGTAGGTGCTTGATTAATGCTTATTGGATTTAATTATGTGGTACTATATTGTACATTAATTCCATCATCCAGAAGTTCGTTTCTGTCCTTTCACTTAAGGATTTATGGTTGGTAAAGAATATGAAGCTGGAGGAATAGCAAAGGATGGAGCCAAGATGGTGACTGCTGTAGCTTGTGCCAATGTACCTAAAATTACCATCATCCTTGGAGGATCTTATGGTGCTGGAAATTATGGGATGTGTGGCAGAGCATATTCGTAAGTGTCCATATACAGAAGCTGACTACTTTTTCCCATTTGCCTTCAATGTACCCTTTTATTCAGGATAGTTTTTAACATTGACTGGTCCTGACATGACCTTTGATCAGCCAAGCCTGTAGTCTATATTATCATATATCAGGGGTGGAACTGAATATTATAGGGAAGAATTTCTTGAGACATATTGTAGGCTTTATTTTTAATTAATCACTTTTTATGCTTCTTAGAAAGTATCACTGTGTTAATAGTAATTTTTGCTATTTTCAGACATGGTAATGAAACTTGGATTGTTATGTTTGATTTATTAATCAGAATATAATGTCTCTTTCCTTTTAGTTGAAAGTAATTAGCTTTTTGGGAAGGAAATAAGAGAATCACTTTAAGATTTCAAAATTGGTTTCACATACAACTATTTATAGGATTGGTAAGCAACAACAACAAAAAAGCCAACTAAAACAGCTATATTTGATGAAAAAAATAAATGAGCCTAAATTTTTAGGTAGAAAGGTATCTTTTTGCTCTACATTGTTTATATTTGACTACCTTTCTTCTTTAAGTCCAAGATTTCTCTACATTTGGCCAAATGCTCGAATCTCAGTGATGGGAGGAGAACAAGCTGCAAATGTTTTAGCCACAATAGCAAGAGACCAAAAAACAAGAGAAGGGAAAGAGGTAAAGATGCCTTTTATTTTTCACTTGTTCTAGGCCACAACCATTGGCACTGTTCAGGTGCAAAATTTTTAGTTTCAAAGAAAATGTCATAAAGTTACAGCATAAAATGTAGTAGAGTCTAACTGCATCTGAAAATTTGCAGTTAGTGAGATTTAAATAAATTTAACTGGTATTGTTCCATTTTGCTTTAAAATATTTTCAAGGGTGTGATGAGTAGAAGGGTTCTGCAGTTAATGATGAAAACAGAAGATCTCTTTTTTCTTCCAATTTTAGAAAGCCAAACGAAACAAGCATTTCTGTACACAAAGAAAAAGAAGTACATAAATGAAATCACAAATATTCTATATATTTAACTTACTTTTCTTCACATCTACATAATAAATCCTGTCCACTAGTGTCTCAGTTCCTTCCTACCCTCCCCACATCACAAAAATATCCTCAAGACCATCAACATGTACATATAAATCAAGTCTTTCATACTTCACCTTTCTGTTCACTTTCTGGAGGTAACACTCAGAGTTTATTTTTCCAAGATTAGTTCTGTGGCTGTGTATAATGTTCGCCTGGTTCTATTCATTATACTGTTCATTATCTGGTGCTCAGGGAGGGGTAGTATCTCTGGTATGGAGGGCTTATCATGCCCTCCTAGGGCATCTCTCCAGCCTCTGACCCCCACCTGACACCCAGCTCTCACTTGTGGCTCCCAGTAGCTGCTAGCATGTGGCAGCAGCCACACCACAGGCAACGGCTTCGACAGGCCGGCCAAACCTTGTGAGGGTAGCCATCGGGTCATAGACCCCTGGTGAACCAGGGCTTTGCTCACCCAGCATGTGAAGACTGCTTCGACTAAACAGACTGAAGAAACCAATAAGAAGGTTCAACGGCTGAGAGGGTGACGCAGCAAAGCACTGTGGAGTGCTTAGGGCGTGTTGGAGCACAAAGGACAACACAGCCATCCAATGCAGCTGAGGAAGTCTCCAGATGTAATAATTTTTCGTGCCACTGGACCCAGGCTTCCAACGCTGAGAAAGTGGGACTGTCTCTGTGCATCAGCTTTTCCACTTAAATCTCTTTCACGCACAAGTATCTTTGTGCACACTCATCTATCTTAACCCTGCCCACCCTCTTCAAGACCTGTGGCAATGGGGGAGTGGCGATGCAACAGGTGGAGGTGACCACTGGCAGTTGTAGTCACGATCCTGCACGTAGGCGGCCCACGGACCAGTGGTCACTCGGCCCTGTGGGCAGCAGGGACGTTTGGCAGCATCCTGGGCGACTGAGCAGCCCTCTCTAGGACAGCACTGCTCACCCTAATCAAGGGAGGGGACTAGAAAAAGTGTCCCAAACATTGCCTGCCCTACCAACACCCGGTCAGCACACCGCAGCTGGCGGGTCATCCCCTTTAAGAGGTCGAAATCAAAGGAAAAATACAAAGAAACTCTTACTAGGAGCATGGAACATCAGGACATTATTGATAGAGAGAATACCCCAAGACCTGAGAGAAGAACAGCTCTAATGGGTAAAGAACTAGCGCGATATAACATCCACATCGCAGCCCTAAGCGAAACACGCTTACCAGAAGAGGGATCACTCAGCGAACCCACCACTGGATACACCTTCTTCTGGAAAGATAGAGCTTCAAATGAAGACAGAATCCACGGTGTTGGCCTGGCCATCAAGACCAGTTTGCTCAAACAGCTTCCAGACTTGCCTGTAGGCATCAGCGAGAGGCTCATGAAGATCTGTTTACCTCTCAGCAAAGACCGGTATGCCACAATAATCAGCGCATATGCCCCAACACTGACCAGCACAGAGGAGACCATCGAGCAGTTCTACTCTGACCTGAGTGCTGTCCTGCACTCAGTGCCCACAAATGACAAGCTGATACTACTGGGAGACTTCAACGCCCGTGTTGGCCAGGACCATGAAAGATGGAAAGGAGTGCTCGGCAAACACGGCATGGGCAAAATAAACAACAACGGCCTACTGCTACTTAGCAAATGCTCAGACTTCGAACTCACCATCATGAACACTGTGTTCAGAATGGCGAACAAATATAAAACAACGTGGATGCACCCACGATCAAAACAGTGGCATCTCACTGACTACATCATTGTACGCCAGCGAGACACCCAGGATGTAAAGATCACCAGAGCCATGAGAGGAGCTGAATGCTGGACAGACCACTGATTGGTTAGAATGACTCTTAAAATGTACATTGTGCCTTGCCATCCAAAACGCGCCCAGACAGTTCACGCATTTTACAACGTGATTCGTCTTAGAGATCCATCTTATTTGCGAAAATTCCAGTCCTGCCTGGACAACAAGCTGTCTGCCAAGGGACTACTCACTGGAAGCTCAACCAAGAAATGGAACCAGTTCAGAGACGCAGTGAAGGAAACATCAAAGACAGTCCTAGGCCCAAAACAATGCAACCACCAGGACTGGTTCGAGGAGAACAACACTGCTATTGAAGACCTATTGAGCAAAAAGAACAAAGCCTTTATGGAGTGGCAAAATAACCCAAACTCTGCTCCTAAAAAGGACAGATTCAAGTCTCTCCAAGCCACAGCGCAGCGTGAGATCAGGAAAATGCAAGACTGATGGTGGGAAAAAAAAGGCAGAAGAAATCCAGCGGTTTGCTGATATGAAAAACTACAAACAATTTTTCAGTGCCCTCAAGACTGTCTATGGGCCATTAAAACCCACCACCACTCCCTTGCTATCCTCTGACGGTGACACTCTCATAAAAGATAAAAAAGGCATCAGCAACAGGTGGAAAGAACACTTCAGTCAGCTTCTCAAACGACCCTCTTAAGTCGACCAAAGCACCCTTGACCAGATCCCCCAAAACTGCTCCATTGAACAACTTGACGTCCCTCCTTCAATAGAGGAAGTCCAAAAAGCCATTAAACAAAATGAGTGCAGGCAAGGCATCCTGTAAAGATGGGATCCCAACCGAGGTGTACAAGGCCTTAAATGGAACAGGCGCTCCAGGCATTCCACATAGTGCTGACCAGCATATGGGAAGAGGAAGACATGCCCCCAGAACTCAGAGATGCCTCCATCGTAGCCCTATACAAGAACAAAGGTGCACGAGCAGCCTGTGACAACTACAGAGGCATCTCACTACTCTCCACTGCTGGAAAGATCCTCGCCCGTGTTATACTCAACAGACTCCTGTCATCTGTTTCAGAGCAGAACCTATCTGAATCACAATGTGGCTTCTGACCAGATTGCAGCACCATCGACATGGTCTTCACAGTGAGGCAAATGCAGGAAAAATGCCTTGAGCAGAACCTGAGTCTCTACGTTGTCTTCATAGACCTGACGAAGGCGTTCAACACAGTGAACAGGGATGCATTGTGGGTGATCCTCAGCAAGCTCGGTTGCCCAGCAAAATTCGTCAAACTGATCCAGCTCTTTCATGTCGACATGACAGGGGAAGTCCTATCTGGTGGAGAGACTTCTGATCGCTTTAACATCTCCAATGGCGTGAAACAAGGCTGTGTCCTCGCTCCAGTACTATTCAACTTATTTTTCACCCAAGTATTACGGCATGCTGTGATGGATCTAGACCTGGGCATCTACATCAAATACCGACTGGATGGCTCACTATTCGACCTTCACCGCCTGACTGCAAAAACAAAGACAACAGAGACTCATCCTGGAAGCTCTCTTTGCAGATGACTGTGCTCTCATGGCCCACCAAGAAAATCATCTCCAAACCATTGTGGACAGGTTCTCCACTGCAACAAAACTGTTTGGCCTGACTATCAGCCTCAACAAAACAGAGGTGCTGTTCCAATCTGCACCAGGGAGGCCAACGAACCAGCTGTGCATTACAATTGATGGCACGCAGCTTTCTAACGTCAACACTTTCAAGTACCTGGGCAGCACCATCGCCAACGATGGGTCCCTAGACCACGAGATTAATGCCAGGATCCAAAAGGCCAGCCAGGCACTTGGGCAGCTGCGCTGCAAAGTCCTCCAACACAGCGGTGTAAGCACTGCGACGAGGCTCAAAGTGTACAACGCAGTGGTCCTCAGATCGCTCCTGTACAGTTGCGAGACATGGACATTGTACCGGAAGCACATGAAACAGCTGGAGCAATTCCACCAACGCTCTCTCCGGTCAATCAGGAGGATCCAATGGCAGGACCGAATCACCAATCAGGAATTCCTCGACAGAGCCAACTCCACCAGCATCGAAGTCATGGTCCTTAAAACCCAGCTACGATGGTCTGGACACGTCATCCGCATGGACCCACAGCGAATACCAAGACAGGTATTCTATGGTGAACTGTCAGCCGGACTCAGGAAACAAGGCCGACCAAAGAAAAGATTCAAGGATCAGCTAAAGTCCAACTTGAAGTGGACTGGCATTACACCAAAGCAACTAGAACTCGCTGCCTCTGACAGAAGCAGCTGGCAAACCCACATTCACCATGCCGCCACCACCTTTGAAGATGAGTGATGTCAACGTCTTGCCGCTGCATGTGAATGCCGACACCAGGCCACAACCGCACCTCCCATAACAACTGGCGTCCCATGCCCCATGTGCCACAAACTCTGCGCCTCAGTCTTTGGACTCCAAAGCCACATGAGGGTACACTGTAGATGAAACTGCACAAAGACAATAGTCATTCTCGGTCACCGAGAGACTACCACTATACTATACTATAGTTCTTTCTACCTTAAAAAAAATCAATCTGTTCATCATTTCTTAGGGTGCATTAGTATTCCATCACAATCATATACCACAATTTGTTCAGCCATTCCCCAGTTGATGGGCATCCTCTCAGTTTCCAGTTCTTCACTACTACAAAGAGAACTGTTATAAATATTTTGGAATGTATGGGCACCTTTCTTCTTTTCTTGATCTCCTTGGGAAATAGATCCAGCATTGCTAGGTCTAAGTGTATAGACAGCTTTATAACTCGGGATGTAATTCCAAATTTCTCTTTAAAATGGTTGGATCAGTTCACAGTTCTACCGACAGTGCCTTAGTATCCCCATTTTTCTATATTCCCTCCAACATTTGTCACTTTGCACTTTTGTCATTTTGGCCAGTCTGATGGATGTAGGTGATATCTCAGAATTGTTTTGTTTTTTATGCCCTAATCAATAGTGATTTAGAGCATTTTTCATATACATATATATGACATTGGTTTCTTCATTGTATCTTTTGCCCCCTTATCTGTTGGGGGATGAGCATTATTCTTATAAACTTGACAAAGTTCTCCATATATTTTAGATATGAGATCTCTATCTAAGAGACTATCTATAAAACCCCCCTCACAATTTTCTGCTTTGATTTCACTAAGCTTTTAAAGTATAAGAAATGGCAATGGAAACTTGCTGATAAACCAAGTCAAAAAAGGTAGACATTTCAAAATTGTTTTTTTCTTTTTATATTTTTATTAGATTTGACGGAAATTTTTGTTAATTTATTATGTATGACTTTAGTATTAGTAATAAGATTTAACATGATTAACTGATGTATGTTCCTGGAACTACTCAATTATGTTTTTTTTTTCCCCAGTGAGTGACTGCCAGAATTGATTTAGCTCCTCTTGTATCTCTTCTTCCTCTTCTCCTTCCCACTGTGAACACATTCATCACTCACTTTTATGATCACCTTATCTAAGAAGGAAAAAGCCTTAAGGAGATTTAAATCCAAGATTCTGTGGCTTCAAATTCAGTTTCTCTGGCTTCAAATTCATTTTAATGATGAATTCATTGTTCACTAATGTTAAAGAAAATATCTTTTTGAAGACTGATCCAAGAGCTTACTATTTTTTCTAACTTATAATCTGTGGCAAATTTTTATTGATCCTCAAAAATTTAAAAACCAAAGGGCCTTTATGTCCAAATATCTTTAAAGCAAAACAAAACAAAAAAGAAAAACCCTCTTTTTAAAAAATATTTTTTATTCTGAACTTTAAAAATACAAAAAAAGAACATTTCAGTGGCAGCTAGGTAGCTCAGTGGATTGAGAGCCAGGCCTAGAGATGGGAGGTCCTAGGTTCAAATCTGGTCTTAGACACATCCTAACTGTATGACCTTGGGCAAGTCACTTGTCCTCCATTGCCTAGCCCTTATCACTCTTCTGGCTTGGAACCAATACACAGTATTGATTCTAGAACAGAAGGTAAGAGTTTTAAAAAAAAGAAACATTTCATCATATTAAGTAGAATAAAGTTTTCATACGACTTTTTTTTAGAAAGTAAAATCAACATGTTACTTTCAAAATTGTCCTGATTGAATTTTCTTTGAATGTCTCATGGTCTTGTATACACTTAAATGGTTCAGCAACTTTCTTTTCTTCCTTTTTATGGGGTGGAGAAGGTGGCAACACCATCAGTAGTTCCTCTTTCTTCTCCAAGTCCCATTCCTTTAGAAAAAAAAGGAAAAACAATTTTTCTAACAAAGATGCATGGTCAAATACTGGGAGGAAAATCTGGAGCATCTATGGAGTCCCGAAAGAATCATTTGACACTATTTAAATCATTGATTACAATTATTACTTTTTTGATATGTTTTGGCATCTCAAATAAAACAAGTTAATGATTAAAAATTTTTCTGAATAAAATTCATTTTTTTCATTACCAATAAAAAAAATCACATTGATCTCAAAACTAGCAAAAGAACTTGTAATTATTAAAATGGGTAGAGTCCTGGGACCAATATGAGTGGCATGTATTTTATGAGCTACTGCTGCTGTATGACATGCATATGTGACATTATTTATGAATTTTTCTTGTTCTGCTGATTATTCTGGTTTGGAAAAGAGATTAGGTAACAATTTTTTTGCAAGACTTTGCTTTAGTGATTATATTCTTGAAGATTTTCATTACTTTAAACCACTTTACAGTTAAGATCAACTCACATTCAGAATGTGCAAAAATTTATCAGACATATTATAAGAGCTTTGGAAAATTTAAAGACTGGTACTGGAGAGTGTGCATCTCAGGTTGAAGATTTGATTAAATCAGATAAATGTAAAGACATTCCATTTAGTAAAGGGAATACATTTAAAGCTCCTTCTAGGAATAGAATTCAATATATTGAACTTATGTCTTTTATTAGATTAAAGTGATAAAAGCATTTTACATTATTTTGATTTACGAGAACCATCTTCTTTGACTTCTGAAGAACTAATTTCACCATGTATAGCTGGTGAAAAAAATTATCATTTAAATGGAATTTTAAAGCATGAAATTGATTCAGATGATTTGTAGGATTTATAAGTAATAATGTGGAATCAAACAATATTTTAATTTATGCAATCATACAAAAATTTCAAAGAATAATGAGCATAATTGCATTTAGGAGTACTGAAGAGGTTTCTGTTTAATGAATGTAATTTGTACGAGGATGAGAAATAGTTTAATAGTAGGTCACCTAACAGTTTTGATGACAGTTAATTTATTGGAATAAATTGGCAGGATGGGATGTAACTCCATTTGTTAAATTGTGATTGAATTGCAACCATAGGTTGTGTATATATATATATATACAAGGGTTTGATAAAAATCATTGAAAGAATTCTATGAGAATCCATTAACCATATGTAATTTATAATAAATAGTAGTGAACAGTTTATTGTTATTTGTAGATTGTGTGCTAATCATCCTTTATAGATATAAAATTAATAGAAAATCTATGTACAAATATATGTGCCTGTATACATCTATGTGTGCATACACAGACATACACATTTGGAGTTATAGTATACCACTTCCTTTAGGATAAAATACAAATTCTGCAGCTTGGCTTTTAAAGCCTTTCACTATTTGGCTCTAGCCTACCTTTCCAGACTTATTCCATGTTATTTCCTTCCCACACACTTTGATCCAGGCAGACCAGCCCCCTCGTTGTTCCTCAAACTTGGCTTCCCATCCCTTCCTCTCTTCCTTTTGCACAGATTGTCCGCCATGTCTGGAATGCACTGTTGCCTAACTCCCACCTCTGAGACTTCTTAGCTTTTTTTCAGGTCCTTCCCCTCTTCAGAGTGTTTATTATTTTTTTTTAATTTTCAAATTATATTATATTTATTTACCTATTATTTGTTTTCTGCCTTGCCCAGTAAAATGAAAGCTCTTTGAGGACAAGAAGTTTTTTTTTCTCTGTGTTCCCAGGCTCAAGCACAAACCCATGTAACAGTTACAGGTAACACTTAGAGAAAGTTTTGAGGTTTGCCAAGAGCTTTACAAATATTTTCTCATCTGTTCCTCACAGGAACCTTGGGAGATAGGTTCTGTTATTATTCCAATTTTACATATGAGGAAAGTGAGGCAGAAAGAATTTAAACAACTTGTCAAGGGTCACACAGATAGTAAGTATGTGAGGCCAGATTTTTACTCAGTTTTTTTCTGCTCCAGTCTAGTCGTCCATCTATTGTGCCCTCTGCCTGACATATATAGTATTCTTGTTCATTCATTTTTCAGTCATGTCTGACTCCTTGTGACCCCATTTTTGGATTTTCCTGCCAAAGATATTGAAGTGGTTGCCATTTCCTTCAGCTCATTTTTACAGATGAGGAAATCAAGGCACATAGGTTAAGTGACTTACCCAGGGTCATATAGCTAGTGTCTGATGTCATATTTGAAATCATGAAGATGAGTCTTCTTGACTCCAGACCCAACACTCTATCCATGGGACCACTTAGCTGCCCTTTCCTTCTTTTGATTTTCAGGAAGTCATGTAGTTAGTTTAAAAATTATTGTAGCAATTTTAGCATGTGAAACATAAATGCGAAAATCCTTTATTAAAGAAATGAGTGAAAAAAGAAATTTTTATCATTTTCATTACATAACTTAGTAAATCTGTGAGCTCATGGGTTCACATGAGATTATATTTAGTTCATTTTTACAGCTTTTTAAGCTTGCATCATTATTGTGAACCTCTTAGGCACTTGGAGGTACTTCTTAGCTCCTGGTCATGTTCCAAACAGATGAGGTTGTCAAATTGCTGTTTTAAATAGTGTTTTCCAAAAATGGATATTTGATTTCATTAGTTTGAGAAGTTAAATGGTATGAAGGGTTAATGTATAAGAACTTGTTTTACTCCTTAAGGTTGTTTAAACAGAGAACTCATACACTCCAGTATCATTGATTGAATGTCCTGAATTCCTTTTTCTTTCAGTTTTCCAGTGAGGAAGAAGCTGCTCTAAAGGACCCTATCATTAAAAGGTTTGAAGAAGAAGGAAATCCTTACTACTCTAGTGCAAGGTATTTGCCTATAAATGGCTATTTTGAAAGCAGCTTCATAGATCCTAGCAATAATGGAAATTATAACTCGGCCACAGGTGTCTAAAGACTGTCTTTGCACAACTACCCCCTTTCAATCTCCCATCCTGTTTTCAGCCTTTTACCTGCAATGCATCTGTATTCTTGCGGTTCAAGGGTAGTTGATTTGGAAGTCAGGGAACCTGTGCTCCATTCCCAGTCCTGCTACTTACTATTTATATGACCTTTGCCCAGTTACATGAGCTTTCTAATCTGTAAAATGAGATCCCTCCTGAGTACCTTTCCAGTCTATGATCTTCTTTACAGTGGGGATGGATTACTGCAGAAATGTCTCCATTATGTTTTAAAGCCTCTTGTTCCTTCTCAGTGATCTCTGGGTTGCTCAGTACCCATCTCTTCCCTTTGTCATAGCTGAGGTTTGATCATGGCCAGTGGTGCAGGAGGACACTGGCTGTTAATGACCTGACTCTGCTAAGAATCAAGAAATTTGAAATTCTAGTTCTTGACTCTGTTGCTCTGGGACATAAAGGGTAGAGCAAGTTATTTGAATTTTTTTTATCCTTAAAATTTGCAATTCATATTACATAACTATCAATTTCATTTTCAGTGTGTCACACTTTTTGTGATGGCTTGGTCAAATACTTATTGAAATTTGTTAACAAGTATGCACGTAATTATTGGTCACAGTCAATGTCCACTTGTCATCATCATTTAATTACCTCATGGAATTGCAGCAGTGTTCTCTATTTGTTTCTTATCACTCTTAATGAGGCAATAAATTATCCTTGTCTTTTCTGATGTAAAGTCAAGGATTTTGTTATTTTAGGCCTCCTCTTAGTTGCCGAAGGGCTTTGGGAAAGTTGATTCTGAATATTATGAAGAATACCTTAAGCTCAGTCTTATGTTTATCCCTCAGGCAGATGGAAAAATAGAAATAACTTTTTGGGTCTTTTAAAATTAGATTAGTTTTTGAACACTTGTGAAGACTTAAAAAGCTTTTTTTAAGGGGTAAATGGAAAATAAAAAATTAATGTAGAAATTAGATGAGAATACTTAGGATGAGAAATCTCTAGTTTTTCTTCTTGATTTATTATTGATAAAGAAACAGATTGTAAGTCCCTTTAAGAAAAGAGTATTGTCTTGAATTTAAGAAATACACAAATTCCTCTTTTTTATTTTTAAATAAATAAGCCACCTCATTCTCCCATATGTTAGTCATTGAAGCAGAGAAGGAATATGGGATCATGAGGTAATAGAGACTCCCCATAAAATGTATATTGTATAGGCACCTCCAGTAATTAACAGAAATGATTGTGGTTGGATTGACAGGTACAATTAAGAATGTGAGGAAGTAGTGCCTAGTTTGCATTTTTCTTGCTTGTGTGTCTGTGAGTCATTCCCTTTGAAACAAGCAATTCTTTAGCTTAGAACCTAAAAAAATTGCCTCAAAAGATTTTGAGCATGACTGTAATTACTTTTTTATATTTAATTTTTGTTTTTCTTAATTACACATAAATATTTTTAACATTTATTTTTAAAAATTTTGAGTTCCATATTCTCTCCCTTCCTGCTCCCTTCTTTGAGAAGGCAAGCATTTGATATAGATTATACATGTGCAGTCATGAAAATGATTTCCTTGTTACCACATTGTAAAATAAAATGCAAACCAAAAAAACAAGAATCACAAAGTGAAAAAGATATGTTTCCGTCTGCATTCATAATCGACTTTTTTTGGAAGTGGATTGCATTTTTCCTCATAAATCCTTTGAAATTACATGACTAATTCTTAAAGACAGAAAACTCTTGGTTTAAAATTTTTTTAAAAATGTTATTTTAAAACTATTTTTCCATGTTTACATAGTTCATTTTCTTTCCCTTCTCTCTTCCCTTCCCACTCCCAGATCCAATAAACATTTTCACTGGGTTATAAAAATGTTATCACTTATACTCATTTCCATATTTTTCATTTTTGCACTAGAGCAATCTTTTTTTAATATTAATTTGTTTGTTTTATTTGAGCATTTCCAAACATTATTCACTGAAGACAAAGATCATTTTCTTCCCCCCCCCTCCCATAGCTGACATGCGATTCCACTGGGTATCACATGTGTTCTTGATTCAAACCCATTTCCACGTTGTTGGTATTTGCATTAGAGTGTTCATTCATAGTCTCTCCTCAGTCATATCCCCTCAACCCCTGTAGTCAAGCAGTTGCTTTTCCTCGGTGTTTTTACTCCCACAGTTTGTCCTCTGCTTGTGGATAGTGTTTTTCTCCTAGATCCCTGCAGATTGTTCAGGAACATTACATTGCCACTAATGGAGAAGTCCATTATATTCGATTGTACCACAGTGTATCAGTCTCTGTGTACAATGTTTTCCTGGTTCTGCTCCTCTCACTCTGCATCAATTCCTGGAGGTCATTCCAGTTCACATGGAATTCCTCCACTTTATTATTTCTTTGAGCACAATAGTATTCCATCACCAACAGATACCACAATTTGTTCAGCCATTCCCCAATTGAAGGAGATCCCCTCATTTTCCAATTTTTGGCCACCACAAAGAGCGCAGGTATGAATATTCTTGTACAAGTCTTTTTCCTTATTATCTTTTTGGGATACAAACCCAGCAGTGCTATGGCTGGATCAAAGGGCAGACAGTCTTTTATCGCCCTTTGGGCATAGTTCCAAATTGCCCTCGAGAATGGTTGGATCAATTCACTAGAGCAGTCTTTTAAAATCCCAAACCCCCAATCATATAGTCATATAAACAAATGATATGATTCTTGATTTTTAAAGAAATCTAGAGGAGGAGAATTTAAAAGCCTCAGCTAGAGATTTCTCTGGAAATGAACACCCAAAAGATAGAAAGGTCAATCTATCATGTTGATTATCACTAGGTGCTCATAGCTTCCTGGTAAATTAACATGTAAGAGGGAACCATAGTGCTTTAATAGTTTTCTTTTTCCTGCAGAAACTAAGATTAAAAATGTTCTTCTATCTCAATTCTTCTGAGGCCTGAGCTGTCTTTTGTTAGTGATATGGTAGTTTCCTGTCTGTCTAGATTTCAATTTTACCAGGAACCTGGTCCTGATTAGTTGGTCCTTTTCTTTCAGAAAACCTCTTGCTCCTCTATTGTTGTAGGGTACTTAGTTCTTCTCAATTCTGATATGCTATTCAAGTGAGATGCTAGTTGTCCTAAGTGTTTTTTCCTAATCAAACTTTAATCAAATATCTTATTAGAAATTCTTACCTGTAACAATGTTTATTAATGAATATCCTTAACCAGCTCTGTTCTCTTTTTGCTATTTTAATTTGCTTATTTCAAAGGGGGAGTTTAATCAATTTACATTATAACTAATTATATAGGAACTTTTCTACTATTTGCTGTTACTACTTCAGAACCCCCACTTATGAATGTTTTATGTGCCTGGATTTGATTCATGTTCTGTTGATAGAAATGTAATGGGTGAATTAATAATTGATGCTGTGGTCTGATACCGAAGGCAGTTTTGTTTAAACAAGAGGCAAAATACCACCCACTAATAACCTTTAAAAAGCAATATTTCTTTTGTTAGTGCTAGACCTTAGAGGGTGGTAATAAGCAAATAGTCTCTTTTAAAAAAGATCTTTAAAATAGTGTCAAATGTTATGAAAAGCTTTCTCTACAAGAAATTCATAAAAGG
The DNA here is from genome assembly GCF_027887165.1 of Monodelphis domestica. Taxonomy (NCBI): domain Eukaryota; kingdom Metazoa; phylum Chordata; class Mammalia; order Didelphimorphia; family Didelphidae; genus Monodelphis; species Monodelphis domestica. Next base: position 483,150,419 of record NC_077229.1, read on the forward strand.
CCAAGATTTTAAATTATTTCATAACCAATATATACATTAACCTTATGTTATGTGCAAGGTAGCATGAAAATAGGTTTAGCCATAGGTGTATAGTTCATGCTTCAGTTCTTATGAAAACAGTCCTATTGAATGAATGAATGAATGAATGAACAAGTGATTATTTTTCTGGTCATAGTGCCTATATTCTTTAGTTTTATTCCAATAAAATGAAGGGAATGGAACCTAAAGTGCTAAGATTATGCTCTGACAAAGAATCTAAAGATTAATTTGAAAAGAATTGAAGGACACGTCCAGTCACAAGATCTTTAATAGGTAAAACAGAGATCATCTTCCAGGAATTCACCACAGTGATAGATCTTCACTTTCACCCTCCTGTTTCAGTTACAAGTCAGCAAGCATTTATTAAGCTGAGAGCTTGTAACTTTATTTCAATCAATACTATGTATTGGTTCCAAGGCAGAAGAGTGGTAAGGGCTAAGCAATGGGGGTTAAGTAATCTGCCCAGGGTCACACAGGTGGGAAGTACCTGAGGCCAGATTTGAACCCAGGACCTCTTCAGTTTTAGGTACCAAGCCCTAACCTGGTGGAGTGACCTTTGGTTTTAGCCTTGTTGAACTGTAGTCACCTTTTAGATTAGTATGAGATTTTAGTAAATAACTCATAAAAAAGTCAGTTTTATTTTTGTCTAGAGACATTTATGCTTTAGGATTGATAAATAGGCTAAGTTCACTAAGACTTGTGAGAATAATCAACTTTTAAAAAGAAGATGTTTTCATTTTTTGGGGAAAAAGTCTGGCCTATTTAAACTCTATTTATTTCTGTCAGTTGCCACTTACATAGAAAATGTTGGATGTTTTTTCCACCTGTGAATCCGTTAAAGAACTTCCACTCCAGACAATTCTAGCCTAGTATTTGATGATAGACAACTTTTCAGACTAACATTTGGCTTAATGTATTTGCCAAGCTTGTTTGTCTGTGTCCCCAGCAATATTATGTGAGCTGGTAATATTATTAATTTATATTACCTGAAGATAGCTGCCTTTTTGAAAATGAGTGCTTTAGCAGAATATTTTGAGAATATTCTGGGGATTGCTTCCTTTTCCCCCCTCCAATTACATATTAATGCTGTAGGAAAGATTTTGAACAGAGGGATTTAAAAAAAAATATTCCTAATAAAGGAATTATTGGGTCAAAACATAAGACTAATTTTGTGGTTAAAGAAATTGTGGCTCTTTAATCTTATGGAATATAGGAAAGCAACTACAATTACAATTACAAAGAATTCTAGAAAAATCTTTCTGAAATAATGCAGATTAAAAACAACAACAACAACAACACAAAAAAGGGCAGCTAGGTGGTACGGTGGATAAAATGTCAAATTTGGTCCCAGACACTTCCTATTTGTGTGATCCTGGGCACTTAACCCAAATTGCCTAACCCATGCCATTATTTTGCCTTAGAATCAATAATTAGTATCAGTTTTTAAGACAAAAGGTAAAGGTTTAAAAAAACATAATACACAGAATATGCTGACTACAATTATATGAGTAAAAGTGAATGAAAATGAATGGATTGAGAATCCTCATGCAGACATAGGAGAACAAACTGAAAAAAATATCATGATACTTTAAACATGGGAATGAACTTAAGTGTAAGTTGCTATTAATCAAGGATAGTTGGTTTATATTTATTTTAAACAGAATATTTAATTATTAAAAAGGAAATGTTCTTCTAGGAATGTGGTATAGATTTTTTGATGTTTTACTTAGTTAGGGGGTATGTAACAAATACTGACCAGTGAAATGATATTGGGGAAGTTGGGGAAAGAAAATCATCCCCTTAGTATTACATATCAACAGTAGCTTTGGTGATGTTCTCATTTATGATATATAATTTCTTCTCTTTCAGGCTGTGGGATGATGGAATTATTGACCCAGCTGATACCAGACTGGTCCTGGGCCTCAGTATTAGTGCAGCACTCAATGCCCCAATTAAGAAGACCAATTTTGGAATTTTCAAGATGTAATGGGATTGATTGTAGGGATTTTTCCTGTGGACTTTTACTAAAAGATACAAATTAGGGACCTTGAAAGGTCAAACATTTTTTAATGTACTGGTGCAATAAAAAATTCAATGCCCAATTCAATTGGGTTATTTGAAAGAATATACATACTGGCTTTTATTTTCAGCCAGATATTCAAAAATAAATTGGTGAGTATTTTAATTCAATGAATCTAAATTTATTTTGTGTTTTCTTTGAGTGGCCTAGAGCGACCACTCAAAAATAATATGTGAATCTTCCTCTGATAGGTATGTTGTGAGTATGAATGAATTCATGTTGTAACTTCATAAATCATTCATCTGCCACTTAAAAAACTGCAGCTTTGGTCAGGTAACTTGATTTCTTTGGGCCTTAGTTTTCTTATTAAGATGTTGGACTATATAACCATTAAGATTTCTTCCAAGAATAAATCAGTGATGTAGAAATTTTATGTTATAAATTCTATAAGAAAGGATTATCTATGTAAATCAGACATTCTGGAGAGCATTATTTAAGACTTTATTTTTACAGAAATGAATGGTTTCTCAGTTTTGTATGATAATATTTTAAAACTAATAATGAAAACCACAGGCCATGAAATTTAGATTTTTCTTGATCACTATAACCTCTAAAGTTAAATGATTTACCTAACAACTACAGAATGTTTTACATAATGAAGTCAATGATATTAAAATGTTGTTATGTGGTACATATCAAATTTGGATGAATAAGATTTATTAGGAAGTTTCAATTAAATAAAAACTTTCCCTATAAAAGTATGTAATTATTATGGAGTATACTTTAATACAAGGGCAATTAGGTGGCACAGTGGCTAAAGTGCAAGGGCCTGGAGCCAGGAAGACTAATCTTTGTGATTTCAAATCTGACCTCAGACGCTTACTCATTGTGTGACCCTGGGAAAGTTGCTCAATTCTGTTTGCCTTAGTTTCCTCATCTGTAAAATGCACTAGAGAAGGAAATGACAAACCACTCCAAATATCTCTGCCAAAAAAAAACAAAAACAAAAACAACCTAAATGGAGTCATGAAGAGTTGGATGCAACAAAAATGAGTGAGCAACAACGAACACCTTGAGGCATCTTCATAATTTAGAGGAAGTTTTCATTATCAGAAAGTTGTTATAAAATTTAAAGCAATAATTTATTTTGAGAATTATGTATGTACCCAGTTTCCTCATCTGTAAAACTTTTCAGGATTATTATTAGGATCAAATGACATGGTGTATGTAAGTCACTTTCTAAACCTTAAAGCACCAAACAAATGTACTTGCTATTGCTGTTATTACATAGTGGACTGGGAGCTGGCCCCAGACTCAGGAGTTCCTGGATTCAAGTCTGACTTTGATCCATAATGGCTGTGACACTAGGCAAGGTGCCCTATTGATGATCTAAGGCTATAGTTTGCAGAGAAAGTGTCTACTTGCATTGGCAGAGAGTGTATTCTTACTTTAGAGTTCCCTATATCAGAAAAATCTATCTAATTTCTGTCCCTCCAAAATAATCAGGATAAGGATAGAACCCATGATTTCAGTGGCATAAAGAAAGAGAAAATGACTCTACAAATGTAGACAAACAACTTCTCTGTAGTCTGTAGGTTTAGAGAGTTGTCTGTGGTTCTGAGAGGTCACATCCTCCATGTGGGAGCTGTAGGAATTGAGCCTACGTCTTCCTGGATACCTGTGTTTGGGCGTATAAGAGAACATATGATCAATTTTACAGTTGCATCAGAAAATGAATTTATGATTTGGTGATTTTATCTAAAAACAATGGATACTGGGTCTTCTACAGACACTGGGAGATTTGAGTGATGCTTTTGCCATGTATTTATAGTTTCATTATCCAAAGCATTGAGATCTATTCTGGATTTTTTCTTCCAATAGTAAACATATTTAACAATTTTAACAAAATATTTATTTTGAGTTTTAAACTTTTTATTATGAATATGCATTTTCAAAAATGTATACACATTTCAGACAGTTTAGTGTATGAAATTTGAAATATTAGATTACCAAGTTAATTTGTACCTTCTTCCTATTTACTTTTAGATTAGACAGGAAAGACAAGCTGATTTCCCCCCTGATTTCCCATGTAGTTTCTCAATTTAGAATCCATTTTTCCAAAAAATAAAATTTTCTGGATCAGTAGAAGCCATTGGCTATTACAAATGGGGTGATCACTGTGCTCATTTTTTTCCCAAATGAGCAAATATTTACCAAGTAAACACTATATCAATATATATATATATATGTAAAACTATATAACAAGTAATTCAACCTTTAATATCCTTATGCCCAAGATGAAAATTATGGACTGGATAATAGGTGAATTCAGAGAACTGAATGAATAACATCATCCAAAAAATGATTATGACAATTTAGAAGGAAGTCTCTTAATGGTGCTCTACAATGTTCTGCCTTTGGCACTGTCTTGTTTAATATCTCAATTACTGACATATAAAGTTATGGAAAAGGCTTGCTTGCCGAATCTAGATGACAAAAAGCTGGGAAGAATAGCTCATCTATTAGATAACCATTGGAAGTTAAACAGATCTCAATAAACCAAAACAAACATAAATTTAATAGAGACAAATGTAATGTCCTTGAGTTCAAAATTTCAAGTGCGAACTCTCTTCAGAAAGCTCTTGATATGAAAAAAGATTTAGGTTTCTAGTGTTTGTAATACTGTCAGTCAAGAGCTAATTCAGTTGTTAAGCTTAGTTAATATAAGCTAAGTGTCTAGAAGAGGGAGATGAAAGGCTTGAAGTGTTTTTTAGTCTTTGTCAGACTATGTCTGGCATATTCTGGGAAACTCATTTTAGAAGGGATGTTGACAAGCTGGAACAGGTCTTGGGCAGGGTGACCCTGGATAATGAAGGAACTTTGAACCATGCCAAAATAAAATCAGTGGAAGCACTTTAGCTTGGAGAAAAGAAGACAGTAGGATGTGATAGAAATCTTCAACTATAAAGCTGAAATTATGTAAAAGTGATTGATCTTACTCTGCTTTGCCTCAGAAGGCAGAATTTGGACTGATTATATCTAGGCTTTATAATACATTTTAAGAGTTTCAATGTACTTCACAAATATCTCACTTAATCTTCACCACAACCTTTTTGGTGCTAGTTTAATCATATTTTTACAGATGAAGAAATTGAGGCTGAGAAATTAAGGGACTTGTGCTATGCCACATAGAAAAGCAATGGGAAGCCAAATTTTGGCACAGTATGAGTTGACCAGAATATTAAAAGTATTTTTCCAAGGCAGCTAAGTGGCTCAGTGGATAGGAGCCATGTTTGGAGTCCAGAAAACTTGAGTTCAAATGTGACTTCAGACACTTTCTAGCTGTGTGACCTTGGGCAAGCCACTTTGCCAGCCCTCACTGCTCTTCTGCCTTAGATTCAATACTTAGTATGAATTCTGAAAGTAAGAGTTTTTTTTAAAGGGGAAAAAAGTTTACTCTGCACCAAACACTATGTTAAGTGTGGGGGTACATAAAAGGAAACAATAAAAATTCCAAGGTCCCTGCTCTCAAGAAGCTCACATTCTCAAGGGAAAACTTTTTAGTAATTAGAATGATCAACAGGAAATTTTTTTTAAGTGAAAAGGCTTAGAAAATAGAAAATTTGAGGTATCTCATCATAAAACCAGTTGACCTGGGAAGCAGATCAGGCAGAGAAAATGTAAAAATCATTGTACTGCTCAGTAGTTAGAGAGCCAGGCCTGGAGTCGGAAGGACCTGGGTTCAAATTTGACCTCAGACACTTCCTAGTTTTGTGACCCTGGGCAACTCACTTAGCCCCTATTTCCTAACCCTTACTACTTTTGCCTTGGAACCAATACTAAGACAGAAGGATTAAAAGAAAAAGAATCAATGAACTAATTGAAAGCCATCACCCTAAAAACTCTAGACATATTTCAGCAAAGTAGAAATAGAATCCATTCATCCCCTGAAAGAAGCCCCAGAATGAAAACTCCCAAAGAGTATTATATTCAAAATGTAAGTCAAAGAAAAATAGTGCAAGCAGCAGTAAGAATTCAAGTATTGAAGAGCCAGTTAGGATCACACACGTATTAGAAGCCACTGTTATAAAAGACTGAAGAGTTCCGAATACTTTCCAAAAGGAGATAAGTTTACAACAAAGAAGTTACCCAGCAAAACTGTGTATAATAATCTTATAGCAGAAAAAATGAATCTTTAATGAAACAAAACTTCCAAGCATTCCTGATGAACAGAGCTGCGTAAAAATATAAAAGAGTAAACTACAGGCACAATCATGAGACCAAACACAGATAATCAACTTATAGTCTAACATAAGAGAATATGTCGTCTTTGAATCCTATCATCAGGAGTAATCAAATTAGAAATTCAGGGAGTATTTCTTCCCAGAACCTATGGTAAATTATCTCACATAATTGGGAGTATGAAAATAGTAGTCTATACCAAACAGGAGAACGGGGTCAGAGGGACCTAGTGACCTCTCTTTGAACTGGCCAAAGGATAGAAAGGATAGAAAAATACATACAGAGTGTATTTCACTCTGGGAAATATGTGTAACAGGGGACAAGGGAGAATTACAGGGAGGATAGATTAAGAGAGGCATTAGTCCTGGGCAAAGCAAATGCTAAAGATATACAAAAATAACTCTTGCAGCTGACAAAGAATTGGAATCTGAAGAGGATGCCTATTGATTGAATGAACAAATTTTGGATGGTAAATGTTATTGATTAAATGTTATTATATTGTAATGTTATTGTATTGTACTGTAAGAGAATGGTTTCAGAGGAACCTGGGAAAGCTTTTATGAACTGGTACAGAATAAAATGAGCAGAATCAGGAAAACAGTTTATACAATGAGAACAAAATTTTAATGACAAACATCTTTGAAAGACTTGGGAACTTTGATCCACATAATAACACCAACCACAGTTCCAGAACACTTGCTAAAACATATTTTTCACCTCCAGATAGAAATGGGATATTTAGTATGTAGACTGAAACCTTTTTTGGACATACCAATGCAGAAATTGGTTTGCTTGGCAATACATGTTTGTTACGGGGATTTTGTTTTTCTTTTATTCTCAATCGGGGGAAAGAGCAGATTTTTAGTGATTGAAAAGAAATTAAAGTTGTCAAAAAAAAGTAGAATGGCTATTTGGGGAGGAAAGGAGTAGTAAATTTTCTCTCAGTGACAGTGTTGAAGGGAAGGCTGAGTAATCACTTTTGAATATATTGCAGATTGGATTAATGATTTGGGTTCAACTAACTTCTGAAGTTCCTTAAAAAATTAAGATCCAGTGATTTTGAGATTCATGCTTGTTCAAGGAACCTGTAACCCTAACTCTCTAAGGCATAGTTACCAAGAACCTGAGACTGAATTAACTTGCTCCCCAGATATTTTATGTACTATATAGTTCTTGGAATGGGATTTCCATTTCTATTTTTTCTTCTTGGGTTTTGCCATTATTACATAGGAAAGCCATAGATTTCTGAGGCTTTATTTTGTAGTTTGCAACTTTGCTAAAGCTATTGCCCCAATTACTTTATTGTATCACTTATATTTTTGCTGATTCTGTTGAATTTTCCAAGTATCCCATTGTATCATCAGCAAATAGGGATAGTTTTAACTATTTTTATTTTTATGTCTTTTCTTTCTCATTTTATTGTTGCTAGCATTTCCACTACCATGCCAGTTAATGGGGGGGGGGGGAGTGGTCATCCTTGCTTTACTCCAGGACTTGTTAGGAAAGATTCTTCTGTATCTGCCTTGCATATGATGCTTGCTTTTGGTTTTAGGTATATGCATGTTTTAGTAATTCAGAATTTATAATTTACCTTATGTGTTTTATCTTCCATTTGTTTAGGTATTAGGGCAATTTTTGTTTTAGAAAACGATTCTGGAAGAATGCTTTTTTAATTTTTTTGATAACAATTTGTGAGATATTAGTACTATTACTTAAAAATTTGATAAATTTTCTTGTGAATACATCATGACTAGGAGGTTTCCCCCCCCCCCCCATTGGTAGTTCCTTTGAAGTTAGTTCTATTACCTTTTCTGAGATTGGAGAATGTAAGATCATATTTTTCAAGAAAAACCTCTTATTTCTTTTGTGTTCTGTTGTCTTTTTTTAAAATAACACTTTCTGTCTGCCTTGGAATCAATAATAAGTATCACTTCTAAGACAGAAGAGCAGTAAGGACTAGCCAACTTGGGTTAAGTGACTTACCCAGAGTCACATGGCTAGGAAGTGTCTGAAGCCACATTTGAAACCAGGTCCTTCCATCTCTCTGGCTGGCTCTCTCTTCATTGAACAACCTAGCTGCCCCCGTTCTCAGTTTTGCTAGCATAAAACTGTGCATCATGTTCTTTTCATTTCTTTTATTCGTGTTTTTTATTTATTGTTTATTGATTTGACTTTCTGCCCTTTTCTTTATAATCGAGTTAACTAAAGGCTTGTGAAGTTTATTAGCCTTTTCAAAGAACCAGATTTTAGTTTTACTTGTAATAGTTTCAGTTGTCTTAATCTAGGTGAGGTAATGAGGCTCTGGACTAGGGTGAAATGTGAAAGAGGGATGAGATAACTCAAAATTAGAATCATTCTTGGGACAATTCTTCAGATGTCAGTAGTGAAAGAGGGAGGCATTAAAGATTTCCAAGTCCTGGTCACTGGGAATATATTGCACTTAAAGAGAATAGTGAAAAGAGAAAGATTAACATGGGCTTTATGGTAAAGTTGCTGAGTTCAGTTTTGGACATACTGTGTTTGTGGCATCCATTTTGAGGGAGAATCAGGGCTTAGGCAGTGGGTGATCTCATAGGAAGCATTTCTACATGGCTTGTTCCAAGAAATTTATAGAAATGGTCATCATTGAATAGAGTATAATTGGATCATGATCATTGTTGGAACACATAAACTGGATGAGCTAATCAGAATTAAGTTCAAAATATATTGCCTTATTTTTCAACACAACATTCTAAAAATCTAAAGTTGATAAAATGGACAATTTTTAGTCAATCTGATCATTCGGGTTTTGTTTGTTTGTTTGTTTGTTTTGCTGGTAGCTCCCCTTACCTTATGCTGTTATTGAGTATGGGTGTTCCCTTCACAAGTCCAGATCTGACTTAGCAGCTGGCCTTGTAGAATAGATATAGGTGAAAAATTCTTCTTCTGGGGCCAGTCCAGTAACAAACCTTTCAAATTAGTCAGATCGGTCCTTGGACAACAGACATATAATGAATTTGTCACCAGGCCTGTGTCCAAAGCGTTTCCAGCACATTAGGTCCTTTTACTTTTTTTTTTAAACCCTTACCTTCCATCTCAGAGTAAATACTGTGTATTAGTTCCAAGACAGCAGAGTGGTAAGAGTTAGGCAATGAGGGTTAAGGGACTTGCCCAGGGTAACCCTGCTAGGAAGTGTCTGAAGCCAGATTTGAACCCAGGACCTCCCATCTCTAGGCCTGGTGAGCTACTCAGCTTCCCCCAAGACCTCATTATTATATTTTTATGCTGGTGTCTAGAAATACAAATCCAACTTTTGAGTGAGATGAAAAAGATCAGGGCCAAGTCTAGAGATGAGTGGTCCTGGGTTCAAATTTGGCCTCAGATACGTCTCAGGTATGTGACCCTGAGCAAGTCACTTAACTCCCATTGCCTAGGCCTTAGGCACTTAACCATTCTTCTGCCTTGGAACCAATACACAGTATTGATTCTAAGCTGAAAGGTAAGAATTTAAAAAAAAATAGCATTGCTTACATGAATAAGGAAGTGTTAGTCCAGTTGTTGTCTGCCCTAGTCAGACCACATCTTCAATACTGTATTTATTAATAATAAATAGCATTTACATAGAGCTTGAGGTTTTCATAGTGTGTTATGTTAACTCATTTAATCCTCACAACCTTGGGAGGTAGGTGCTATGATTATACTCATTTTACAGGTGAGAAAACTGAGGCAAATAGAAGTTGAATGACTTGAAAGACTTGAATGACACAGAGAGAGTATTGAAGCAGAATGATCTGATGTTTTATCTACTGACTATGCTACCTAGCTACCTCCAATGCTATTTGACCATTGGTTGGGCATGTTACAGTAGAGATTACTTTTGCTTATATGGTAGACATGGCTGCTGAAGTTCTTTCCAACTCTGAGTTTTGGGGATTTTATGACATTATTGTCTTAACTAGCTATTCTTTTCCTGGAGAGGTAGCTTGGCATAATGGAGAGTCAGGCTGGAGTCAGGAAAAGCTGGATTCGTTTCCTGCATCTGTCACTTTTCATCTGTGTAGCCCCGGACATGTGTCACCTCTCCGTCACCAGGGTGGCTATGACTCTGGGGTGCCGGGCAGGTGCCAGTCTCCAAAGGGAGAGAGATACTGAAAAGGTCCCCCTCCCTGCTCTCCACTCCCTAGACAAACATCACACACACATCCAGCCAAATTGGATGTCATCATTCCCTAAACACATCTTGTTCATTACTCCCACCATATTTCTGTTTGATGAGAAGCTAAATTGCATATTATTAAAGGGTATTTAGAAATGATTTAAATAACTCCAACAAAAAAGTTGCAGCTATTTCAATTCTGGTGGCAGTGGCTCCTCTTTTCTAGAGGAGAGGAAAATGAGAAGTGACAACCTTCAAGCCTACGAAGGAATATCATAGCTAGAAAAGTTATATTAAATAATTATCGTTTGCTACTTACATTCAAGAGGAAATGGATTTAAAGAGTGATTGATTTGTTCTGAAAGTCCCTAACTTCTTTAGTCTGGCTATCAAGACTCTATGATCTAGCCTCAAGATGAGACTAAATAGTGAGTGGATAGAGAGCTAGACCCAGAGGCAGGAAGGCTCATCTTCCTGAGTTCACATTTGACCTCAGACAGTTACTAGCTGTGTGATCCTGGGCAAGCCAATTCTTAATTCTGTTTTCCTCAGTTTTCTCATATGTAAAATGAACTGAAGATGAAAATAGCACGTATTAGCTAGGTGGCTCTGGGCAAGTCATTTAACCTTGTTTGCCTCAGTTTCCTCATCTGTAAGATGAGCTAAAGAAGGAAATAGCACTTATTAGCTAGGTGACTCTGGGCAAGTCATTTAACCTTGTTTCCTCAGTTTTCTCATCTGTAAAATGACCTGAAGAAGGAAATGGGAAACCACTCCAGTGTCTTCGCCAAGAAAGCCACAAATGGGGTCACAAAGAGTTGAACAGAATTGAAAAACAACTGAACAAGAACACACTCCTTTCTTTTGTGTATCCCCTACTGCAGCCAAACTGGACAGCTTATTGCTTCCCAAACACATCCAGCATTTTTCCACCTCTCTTCTGCCCTTGTCATACTGTATCTTGTTTCACAGTTGCTTAAATACATTTCTGAACTCCTCTGCTCCCATCCTCCTTTAGATAATAAGTTTCTTGAGGGCAGAAACTGTATCCCATTCAACTAGTCTAGGGGCACTCTGAGGCTCAAATGAATAATGGATATAAATAAAGCACTTTGTGAATCTTAAAGCTCTGCGCAAATACTTAGTAGTATTAGTAGTAGTAGTTTTAGTCTACAGTCACCAGGCTTCCAGTCTGAGAATGATTTCTTTCTCTGAACCTTCTACTACAGTCCTGCTGAGCTCAGGCAATGTTTCTAGAGCAGCACTGGAGTGTGCTGGTAAATGTTTCATAACTAGGCTCTCCACACCCACAAAAGAAGTATGCAAGTATACTGCTAAGTTTAACTATTCGACAAAACAATAAGTCACATCCTGGTTTGTAATGACCGCCAGTTCCTGAAAATTTAACAATCAGCCGGACAGCTTCCTCCAGCATATTCCTGACCTTGTATGCCCCGCAGCATGAGAACAGTGCTTTGCACACGGTAGGGACTGAATACATATCTGTCAATAGGAAAAAGGGCAAGAAAAGGAATGAGAGACACATTTCAGAAGGGGCCAGCGATCCTTCTTTGGAAATGTATTTTGATAGAATAGTCTGCTGTTTATCATGCCAAGAGGCAAGAGGTTGAATTGGATGACCTCTTGAATATCCTTAAGATTATGTGGTTCTATGAGACTGAGTGTGCTTGCTCACAAGGTCAACAGGCAAAGACATTGAAAATGTCAGTATTGTATGGAGTTAGTTCTCAGATGCTTGCAGGATCCTGTTTTTCATTTGGGAAGGAAATTCATAATCAGACGCTTGTTCAACTAGGTTTTAGATCTAGTGATGCTGTTTTCTTTACTCTATCTTGATTTTTCCATTTTCTGCCTTTTCAACTTCCTATCCTTATAGGGGAAGAAATGGAAAACACACCCACTTTGTGAGGTTCAAGGAAACTTGAGAGCTGAAAATGACTAAGGATTCTTAATGGATTTTCCTACCTTTGGGTAATATTCAGTCTACTCCGAAGTGTTAACAACTGCTTGGCACTCTGCACAAATTAATTTTCCTCTCTTTTTACTGTAGTAGCAGTTAGGTGGTACAGTGAATACGATGCTGGGCCTGGAGTCAGGAAGACCCAAATTCAAAGCCAGCCTCAGACACTTAGTAGATGGCTAATTCTGGCCAAGTCACTCACCCTCTACCTTCCTGGGTCTCCCCATCTACAAAATGGCATCTGTTTCCTAGGGTGGTTGTGAGGATTAAAAAAATGAAAGTATTTGAAAAGTCTTTTTACAATTCTTAAAGTGCCATATTTATTAATTTATTTATATTATATATAAAGTATATTAATATAAGTAATAAATATATTTATTATAGAATATGTATTTATTATTATTGTTATCATCATCATCCTTATGGCTGTGGCAAAGTAGAAAAACCCTGAAATGGGAGTCAGGAAATGTAATACCTATAAACAACAATTTGCCAAGAACAAGGGAGACCTGCAAAGGTTGAAGAAAATGTGTCTGGAAGGGCAATATAATATTCAGGAGCCAGCGGGGGAAGGGACAATTCCATAGAAGATTCAAAAAAGAAGAAACTGTTGGCCAGAGGAGTTTCTGGTCAGTCTCTTACCTAAGACTCTGGAAAGAGCTGGTTAGGACATTATCTCTTCTAATACCCCTTTTGCCTGGGTGCCTTAAAGGAAAGTGTTTTGCCCTAAACTGAAGATCACCCTGGATCACAATTTCCTCGAGGGAAACTATATCCCTTGAAAGACAGTTTTGATCCCTCCATCAAAAGTAGCCATAGGGAATGGTTGGCAGGGTCTCCTTGGTCCATCTGCCCTCTGCCCTCTACCCTCTCTCTTCAAGAAATAAATTAGATAATTTAGATTATAGAATAATTGTCTCAAAGTTTGTGTAATAGGAGGGAGGATTTTCAAATCCAAGAAGAAGGCTTGGAGGGATTGACTCACCCTCTGGTCAGGTCAGGACTCCATTAAAGTTGTCCAGCCTAGCAGAGGAAGAGGAAAGGTGCTACCCAGAAATTGGTCCCCAACAGCAGCTGGTTTTCTGGTCCCAGCATCTTTCAAGCCCCCTCTCCTTTTCTCTCTCTATGACAATTTTGGCACCCCAAGAAAAGCCAGAATCCACCCCTAGCTATTGAGAGGGGGTCATCAGTTGGAACCCTTACACTAGGGTATCCATATCTTGAAAAGCTAATACAGTGGTGTTTGAAAGAAAACAAAGGAAGACATGGTACTTCAACTAGTATTTTGGGCATCTGTGCTAGCAGCAATTGGAATTTATTGGGCTTGCTGCATAATTTATAATATGGTGACCAGTGTCATGATGGATATAGTGCAATTCATAGCTAACTCAACATCATTTATAACTATGATACTGTTTTCAAACATGGTGCTTTGGCAAGAGGTGACACAGGTGTATTTGATTCTCATGGTCACAATTCAGACCCTTTCATATTGATAATAATAACACCTAGGAAGGCTGCACAAGTACTGGTACTGGATAATAAGCTTGAAGAATTGGTTCAGAGGATGTGCAATGAATATTTAACCAGAAGAGACAGGGAAAATGATAAGGAAGGGGCTGAAATACCGGAAGAAATGGTTGGGGACACAGTTACTTTGGGGAAAGATAATAACAAGGCAAATAACACTAGAACAAAGGACAAGGTTTCTGACAAAACAGAGAATAACACCAGTCAAGATAACACATCTACTGAGGTCACAGGGACTCAGAAAATCTTGCCTCTTTGTGACATAACTAAAATAACTGATGGAGCTGGTGTGCTATACTCTAAAGTACACAAGTCTTTTACTACTCAAGACTTGGACTCCCTAAAATTATGTTTTCCAAAAATTTTAAACAAACCCTATAATTGTGTAAAGGAGCTGAAACATGCCTTCAAAATTTTCTAACCTGATTTTGATGACACAGATCTGATTTTGGGAGAAGTATTTAGCCTCCATGAACACCGGCAGTTTGTTGAGAAAACTAGACAAGATGCCACCTTAACAGACTGGCCCAGGGCACATGAAAGGGAGGACTTTGACTTTGTCAGACCATCTAATTTTGCATATTTAAGGAAATGCAGAGAAGACCTTCTGCAAGCGATTAAATCTTTCTGCTCAAAACCTAATGCATGCAAAGTTGGGACATTAATGCATTGCTGGTGGAGTTGTGTATTGATCCAACCATTCTGGAGGGCAATCTGGAACTATGCCCAAAGGGTGTTAAAAGATTGTCTGCACTTTGATCCAGCCATAGCATTGCTGGGTTTGTACCCCAAAGAGATAATAAGGCAAAATACATGTACAAAAATATTCATAGCTGCGCTCTTTGTGGTGGCCAAAAATTGGAAAATGAGGGGCTGCCCTTCAGTTGGGGAATGGCTGAACAAATTGTGGTATATGTTGGTGATGGAATACTATTGTGCTCAGGAATAATAAAGTGGAGGAATTCCATTGGGAACTGGAACAACCTCCAGGAATTGATGCAGAGTGAGAGGAGCAGAACCAGGAAAACATTTTACACAGAGACTGACACACTGTGGTACAATTGAATGTAATGGACTTCTCCATTAGTGGCAATGCAGGGACTCTGAACAACTTGGAGGAATATGTGAGAAAAACCACTATCCACATTCAGAGGAAAGACTGTGGGAGTAGAAACTCTCAAGAAAAACAATTGCTTGAATACATGGATCGAAGGGATAGGGTTGGTGATGTAAACTCTAAATGAACATCCTAGTGCAAACATCAACAACATGGAAATATGTTCTGATCAAGGACACAAGTAATACCCAATGAAATTGCGCATTGGCTGTGTGAAGAGTGGGTGGAGGGGAGGGAGGGAAATAATGTGATTATTGTAACCAAGGAATAATGTTCTAAATTGACTAAATAAACTAATTCAAATGGGGAAAAATACCTAATGCATGGAGAAAATTTGATAAAATGATGCAGGAGAAAAATGAACATCCTGCAACTTACATTCATAGATTAGCAGAAAATATTGAGTCTCTTATGGGGATCAATCAGGACTCACATATTAGGAGACAGTTCTTGAGGGAATGTAAGATGCAGTTGAGAAACTTTTTTAGAAATTTCTTCCCCAAATATGATTCAATCTCGATTTCAGAACTTAGGGACATAGCAACTTATCTGTATGAGAATCAGAGCGAACAGGAGAGAGAGAAAGATGAACTCAAAACAAAAATTACAGAATTCAGAAGAACCCTTGAAGGAAAAGGAAATTGAAGAAAATAAAAGTTTAAATACAATCAAAACATATTCTAGACCTTCTTATCAAAATCAAAGGGGTCAGAGAGAAACAAGGAAGTGCTTCTTATGTAATAGGGTTGGTCACATTGTTAAGGATTGCTAGCTTAAGAAAAAATATGAACAGGGCAATAATAAGACCACAAGAAATCAGGCCAAAACTCATTATCGAACCACCAACACTTGTAACTCTATTACATACCTATCTTGGGCATCATTGCCACTAATTGTGGTGATGTCCAGCAAGTCATATCACCACTTATTTATAAAATGAGAACTTGGATTGGATGGTCTCTAACTTTTAATAGAACCTATAGCTCTGGATAGAGTTATGTCTTGATGATGTTGGCATCCTATTCTATCATTATAGTCTTTTCAAGGAAGAATGAATATGCCAAAAATTCTCAGTAAAAACAAAATGTATTGAGTGAAGGCAAATTTACAGTTGTTTTTCTTGAAAATAAACAGACAAAAGGGTGCCACACTATACATTAAAAAAAAAAAAACCAATCCTAATCTTCTGTGTAAGAATCTATACTGAGTATCAGTTCCAACACAGAAGAGCATCAAGGGCTAGGCAATGGAGGTTAAATGACTTGCCCAAGGTCACACAGTTATGAAGTGTCTGAGACCAGATTTGAACTGAGAATCTCCCATGTCCATGGAGCTACCTGGCTGCCCTTCACAGTATACATTTGAAAGAAATTTCAGGATTTTTCTAAACTCATATTTTGAGCCATATGCAGATTTTCATTTTGCAGATGTGGTTCATAGGACAAAGAAAAAAAATTAGCCTTATGCAGAATCGAGAGTTTTAAAACTGAAAGGGTCCCTTAAATATTCTGTATCTCATTATATCCATTTTGTAGATGAGAAAGTTGAGTAAGGTCCAGAGACAAGAAATTACTTGGTCAAAGTTATAAATAATAAGGGGCATCAAAGTGGCACTATATTGCTTAGAGCACTGGCCTGAAGTCAGTAAGACTCTCATCTTACTGAGTTCAAATCTGGTCTTGGATGATAACTAGCTGTGTGACCCTGGGCAAGTCACTTAACCTTGCCTGGCTTAGTTTCCTCATCTGTCAAATGAACTGGAAAAATTTGCATCTATTATTTCTGCTTTTCTGCATTTGATTGTGAAGTTTTTATGCCCTAGTACATGTTCAATTTTTTTGTGTCATGTGCTGTTGTAAAGATAATATATATTTTTTTATATCCCCATTCAATTTTCTCCAGATATTTGTCAAACTTTTATTCTAAAATTTCATTCACTTCCTTTACTTCTTTCTTTTTCATTTTTGGTTAGATTTATCTAGTTCTGATAGGGGAAGATTGAGGTCCTCCACTAGAAAAGTTTTACTATATCCTCAATAAATTCCTTTAGTTTCTCCTTTAAAAATCTGGAGGATATATCATTTGGTGTATATATGTTAAACATTGATATTCCTTCACTGTCTATATTAGCTTTTGTCAAGGTATAATTTCCTTCCTTATCTCTTTTAAGAAGATCTATTTTTGCTTTAGCTTTTTCTGAGATCATGATTGCTACTCCCGCTTTTTTATTTTTATTTATTATTATTATTTTTTTAAACTCTTACCTTCTGTCTTCGAATCAATACTGTGTATTGGTTCCAAGGCAGAAGAGAGATAAGGGCTAGGCAAAGGGGGTTAAATGCCTTGCCCAGGGTCACACAACTGGTAAGTGTCTGAGGCCAGATTTGAAACTAGGACCTCCCATCTCTAGATCTGACTCTCAATCCACTGAGCTACCCAACTGCCCCCTACTACTGATTTTTAAAAATTATCTCAATTGAAGTCCAACATATTCTGCTCCATCCCCTTACCTTTACTCTGTGTGTGTCTACCTGTCTTCAAATATGTTTCTTGTAAACAACAAATAGAATTTGGGTTTTTAATCCACTCTATCTGCTTCTGTTTAATGGGTGAATTATCCCCATTTACATTCACAATTATGATTACCTCCTCCATCTTATTTTCCCCTTTTAATACTGCACTTTATCCTTTCACTCTGAGCTCTACCCAAGTGTTTTGCTTTTAATCACACCCCCCGCATTCCCCAATTCTGTCTCCCTTATATTACTCTCTTTCCCACCATTGCCCTTTTTCTTCCCCTCCTACTTCTCTATAGGGTAAGATAGGATTTTATACTCCAAAGAAACTGGCTGTTAAGACCTAACTGAACCAATTTTCCAATGATAGTAAAGTTTTAGTATTACCCATCACCACTCTCATCCTCCCCTCCATTTTAATAGTTATTTTCTCCTCCTCATGCCTCTTTTTTTAAAACATTATTTTATTTAGTCATTTCTGAACATTATTCATTGGAGACAAAGATCATTTTCTTATCCTACCCCAGCCCTCACCGATCCCATAGCTGATGCGTGATTCCACTGGGTATCACATGTGTTCTTGATTCAAACCCATTTCCATGTTGTTGGTATTTGCATTAGAGTGTTCATTTAGAGTCTCTCCTCAGACATGTCCCCTCAACCCCTGTAGTCAAGCAGTTGCTTTTCCTTGGTGTTTTTACTCCCACAGTTTGCCCTCTGTTTGTGGATAGTGTTTTTTCTCCTAGATCCCTGCAGATTGTTCAGGGACATTGCATTGACACTAATGGAGAAGCCCATTATGTTTGATTGTACCACAGTGTATCAGTCTCTGTGTACAATGTTTTCCTGGTTCTGCTCCTCTTGCTCTGCATCAATTCCTGGAGGTCGTTCCAGTCCCCATGGAATTCCTCCACTTTATTATTCCTTTTAGCACAATAGTATTCCATCACCAACATATACCATAATTTGTTCAGCCATTCTCCAATTGGAGGGCATCCCCTCATTTTCTAATTTTTGGCCACCACAAAGAGCGCAGCTATGAATATTCTTGTACAAGTCTTTTTCCTTATTATCTCTTTGGGGTACAAACCCAGCAGTGCTATGGCTGGATCAAAGGGCAGACAGTCTTTTATCGCCCTTTGGGCATAGTTCCAAATTACCCTCCAGAATGGTTGGATCAGTTCACAACCCCACCAGCAGTGAATTAATGTCCCTACTTTGCCACATCCCCTCCAGCATTCATTACTTTCCTTTGCTGTCATGTTGAACAATCTGCTATGGTTTTACTGTCTATTTCCTCCTTCAATTCTCCTAGTTTCTCCATTAGAAATTTGGGTGCTATACTATTTGGTGCATGCATGTTGATTAGTGATATTTCCTCATTATCTATAGTCCCTTTTAACAAAATATATTTACCTTCCCTATTCCTTTTAATCAGGTCTGTTTTTGCTTTGGCTTTGTCAGATATCATGATTGCAACTCCTGCCTTCTTTCTATCAATTGAGGCCCAGAAGGTCTTACTCCATCCTTTAATTCTGATCTTGTGAGTGTCTATCTGCCTCATGTGTGTTTCTTGAAGACAACATATGGTAGGGTTTTGGATTCTAATCCATTCTGCTATTAGTCTATGTTTTATGGGTGAGTTCATCCCATTCACATTCAAAGTTATGATTGTCACTTGTGGACTCCCTGGCATTTTATTATCCTCCCCTAATTCTGACCTTTCTTCTTTAGCTATAACCTTTTAAGGCAGTGATTTACTTTAAATAAGTCCCCCTAGTCCCCTCCCTTGATATGTTTCCCTTTCTAGCCCCTCCCTTTTTGTTCCCTTCCCCTCCCCCCTCTCCTTTCCTCCCTTTTTGTTTTCCCTCTCCCTCTACCCCCTTGGTTTTCCCTTCTCCCTTACCCTGTTGGATAAGATAAAATTCAAGATCCCAAGGGATCTGGATGCTCTTCCCTCTCAGAGTTGATTTCACTGAGAGTAAGGTTTAAGTAAAAACTCTCTTCCTCTCCTTATTATAGGAGAATTCTTCTCCTTCCCTTCCCATGTGTACCTTTGTGTGAGAAATATTATTCTATTTAGTTTTTTTCTATTTCTTGGAGTATATCTTAGTACTATCAACGATTACCCCCTCCCTTTTTCTTTCTATCCCCCCTATTTCTCCATATCATCTTGATGCCCCCAACTTTCCCTATTTGTGATTCTTTTTACTGCTGTAATGATGCATACAATTTTTGAGAGTTACACATTACATTTCCCCCACATGTTAATATATATAATTTGATATAAATGTAGTCCTTATAGAAGAGAGTTTGAATAAAAGAAAAAGATAACATTTTTCTCCTTTTCCCTTTCCTTTATATTTCCCTTTTCATGTTTCTTTTGCTCTTTGTGTTTGGATGTCAAACTTTCCACAGAGCTCTGGTCTTTTCTTTAGAAACACTTGGAAATCTTGTATTTTGTTGAATGCCCATACTTTCCCCTGGAAGTATATAGTCAGTTTTGATGGATAGCTGATTCTTGGTTGAAGACCCAGCTCTCTTGCTTTTCTGAATATCATGTTTCATGCCTTACAGTCATTCAGAGTGGAACTTTCTAGGTCCTGTGAGATCCTTATTGATGTTCCTTTATATCTAAATTGTCTTTTTCTGGCTTCTTGTAAGATTTTTTCTTTTGCTTGGAAGCTTTGGAATTTGGCAATTATATTCCTGGGAGTTGTCTTTTGGGGATTTAGTGTAGAGGGTGTTCTGTGGACTCTTTCAATGCATATTTTTTCCCCTTGTTCTAGAATCTCTGGGCAGTTTTCCTTGCTGATATCATGTATTAAGATATCAAGATTACCATTTATTTCTGGCTTTTCTGGTAGACCGATGATTCTCAGATTGTCTCTCCTTCCTCTGTTTTCCAGGTCTGTCACCTTGTCAGTAAGATATTTTATGTTATCTTCTAATTCTTTAGTCTTTTGACTTTGCTTTATTAATTCTTGCTCTTTTGCAAGATCATTGTCTTCCAGTTGCCTGATTCTGACCTTTAAAGACTGGTTTTCCTTTTCATTTTGGCCTGACCTGTTTTTTTGAGGCTTCTAGCTATTTCTGCATTTGCATATTTTGGTCTCTCAGATTGCTGAGTTCCTTTTGCATTGTTTCCCATTTTTCCTGCCAGAAGGCTTCCATCTTCTTGATAATTTCCGATTTGAATTCTTCAAGAGTTTGTGGAGAATTTCCATTTCCTTTGGAAGGTTTTGGAGCATTTGTTTGTGTTTTCTCTTCTATCTCCTCTGTATTTTGTATTTTTGCTCCATAAAATGTGTCCAAAGTCACCCCTTTTCTTATTGCTTTTCTTGGTGTTTTGAGGCTTTTGCACTTCTGTACCATTTGCCATCTCTATGGTTTTTCTTCCCCTTTCCAGTCAGAAATCTGAGTGAGGAGGACTGGCTCTTGGTGTATCTGTCTGATGGTCCAAGGCTTTAGCCCCAGGCAAATTGTCCATTCTCCTCAGCTGTGCTGTCTTCCCAGGGAAACCCAGGGTCTGCCCTCCGATGCCTGCCAGCGTTTTGGGTGTTACTGCTCTCAGTTCCCTCCAGTTGCTTCTCCACTGCATTACTTCCATGCCCCGTGCCTGGCACAGCACAACACACAAGGTACCTCAGTGCCTTTGCTGGCCCTGAGTTTCCTGTCCTTTCAGAGGGCCCTTTACTCCAAGGGGGGAGGGGTCCTGGCTTTCTTGAGCTCTGAGGGCTCCTGATGGCATTAGGTTCAGCTGGGTTGGTCTGGATGTGCCCCAAGGCAAAAACCTCCAGTGAGACTCTGATGGAAGGACCCAGCCTGGGGGCTATAGGCTCCCCAACGTCTCTCTCAGGCTGTTTCCCTGACGTCTGTATTGGATGCCCAGAGACTGGTCCAGGTTGCTTTCAAGGTACACCCTTCAAAACAACACCTTTGCAGGCCCTGAGGTTCCTGCTGCTGCTGCTGCAGGCTCAGTGCTCTGGGTTGGGGGGAGGGGTCCTGGGACCTTCCTTCTGTCTTCCCCTTAGACCCGAGTGTTCTAAGATTCTGGCTTTGGGGGGGGTACCTTTTGATCTGAGTCCAGAAGGAGAGTTCCCAGGCTCTGTCCTGTTGTTAAGTTTGAATTTCAGTCCCCTAGGAGCATTCAGTTTGTGATCGGTATGGAAGGTCTGAACTTTTGCTGCTTCTAAGCTGCCATCTTGACTGGAAATCCCCCCATGCCTCTTTATGTGATATAATTTACTCCATTTTACCTCTTTTCTCAATTCTCTCAGTGCAATCCTCTTTTTCATCCCTCAATTTTTTTGGCTTATCATCCTAAACAGCTTACTACCACATCCTCTGTCTATATATACTTCTAACTACTATTATAATGATAGAAAATTTAAAAGTTTTAAATATTATCTTTCAATGGAGGAATATAAACAATTTGACCTTACTGAGTCCCTGAAATTTTTTTTTTGCTTTCTTATTTACCTTTTTATGTTTCTTTTCAATTTTAATTTGTGTATCAAATTTTCTGTTTAGGTCTGGTGTTTTCTTCAGAAATGCTTGGAAATCTTCTGTTTTATTAAATGACTATATTTTCTCCTGAAAGAATATAGTCAGTTTTGATGGACAGGTTTCCTTGTCTTCTGGAATATTGTATTTCAAGCCTTCCAGTCCTCCAATGTATAAGTTGCCAGATCATGTGTAATCTTGACTGGGGCTTCATGATATTACAATTGTTTCTTTTTGGCTACTTGCAGTATTTTCTCCTTGATGTGGGAGTTCTTGAACTTGTTTATAACATTCCTGGGAGTTGTCATTTGGGCATTTATTATGGGAGATGATCTGTGAATTCTTTCAATTTCTATTTTACCCTCTTGTTCAAGAATATCAGGGAAATTTTCTTTGATAATTTCTTGTAATATGATGTCTAGGATTTTTCTTTGATCACAACTTTCAGATAGTTTAGTAATTCTTAGATTGTCTTCCTTGGGTCTATTTTCAAGGTCAGTTCTTTTTTAAAGTAAGGTAGTTCATATTTTCTTCTACTTTTTCATCATTTTGATTCTGTCTTAATATTTCTTTATGTCTCATGAAGTAATTGACTTTATTTGTTAAATTCTAATTTTTATGGACAATTTTTTCTTTCATGACCTTTTGATCCTCTTCTTTTGTTTTGGTCTATCCTACTTTTTATGGAGCTCTTTTCTTCATTGTATTTTTTAAAATCTCTTTTTCCAGTTGGTCAATTCTACTTTTCATGGAAGGCTTTTCTGATTGGATTTTAAAAACTCTATTTCCAGAAGGTCAGTTCTGTTTTTTTTTTGGAAACTCTTTTCTTCATTGTATTTTTGTGCCTCTTTCTACTTGACCAATTTTGCCTTTTAAGCTATTATTTCTTTTAGCATTACTCCCCACTTTTCATATATCTCTATTTGATTTTTGAATTCTTTTTAAAAAACTCTTCCAGTGCCTAAGACCAATTTCCATTTTTCTTTGATGTTTTGTATATGGTTTCTTTGCTCTCACTTTCCCCTACTGAATCAGTGCCTTGTTCTTCTTTGTTTCTATAAAAATTTTTCCTGTGATTAGGTGTTTCTTTTGCTATTTGCTCATTTTCCCAGCTTAGCCTGTACAGTGGAAATTCTGAAAACTGCGGATTCTGTCTCTTCTGCTAATGCTTGCAGGATTCAGTATTGTGAGCTATTTTGGCCTGGAGCTAGAATCTTTACCAAGGGTCAAGCACTACGGACTTTGGGACCTCACTGTATGCTAGTGCCGGGGCTTGGAAATCAAGGGGTGTGTGAGGGGTGCTCTACTGTTAGCTTAGTCAGGGTCCTAGGATCCCAAAATTGGTCTATGCCCAGGCTTGGAACCTGGCATAGTAGGTGGGGAGTTGGTCGGCCAGTACTCCCTTGTGTGTAGTTTTATCTCCAGTTCCCTCTTATCCTGTGAAAATCAGTTCTTTCTGCCTACCTTTCAAGTTGTTTTCCACAGGAGAGTCCCCCTCATTCTGTCTGCTTTTTGGTTCTGTGACTTCAGTTGTTTTCAGGCGCTATTTTAAGTTTGGTTTGGGAGGATTCTCATAGTGGTTCCAGCTTTTGCTGCTAATAGGCCACCATCTTGGCTCTGCCCCTCAAATAAACTAGAGAAGGAACTCTTTAGTATATCTTTGCCAAGAAAACCCCAAATGGGATCACGAAGAGTTGGGCATGACTAAAATGATGAATAGCATAGAAAGGAAAGTTGAGACCTAGAGAAGTTAACTGAATTGGCCAGTCACAGCCTAATAGGTAATTATAATAATAGCTTATATTAATATAGTACTTTAAAGCTCACTTTACTTTCAGTATCTCATTTGATCCTGATAACAGTTTTGTGAAGAAAATCAAACAGATAAAATTTCATTTTATAGATGAAGAACCCAAGGCTGAGAGCAGTTAAATAGCAGAGGCAGAATCTGAACTTTATCCCTAATGTCATTGCTTTTATCACTACACATACATTCCTTACCATTTCAGGATTGGGATTCAAACATAAGTCTTTTGACAACGAGGACAGTGCTCTTTCCACTCTTCCTCTGGACATCACTACAAAGCCCATCTTCAGTTGTAGATAAT